>NC_081364.1:3586542-4186542 GCF_030684315.1 Stegostoma tigrinum
AATGGGAATTTTTAATGTCTGCCTGAGGTGGCAGGCAGTTTAACTCTGCACAAATGGTTGGCACAGTGTCTCAGTGGTTAGCACTGATCACCCACAGCACCAGGGACCCGGGTTCAGTCTCGTCCTCAGGGAACTGTCTGTGTGGAGTTTGTATGTTCTCCCTGTGTCTGCATGGATTTGCTCCGGGTTCCTCCCAGAGTCCAACAATGTGCAGGTTAGGGTGGATTGGCCGTGGGAAATTGCCCATAGTATCCAGGGATGTGCAGGCTGGGTGGGATAGCCATGGGAAATGCAGTATCGCAAGGATTGGGTGAGGGGCAGGGTTTGGAGGGTTGGCGTAGACTCGATGGGCCGGATGGCCTGCTTCCACACAGTAGGGATTCTATGACGATGCACACAGTGGCCTCTGCAACAGTGCGGCTTTCCCCCAGTGCTGCACTTTCTGTGTCAATGAGCTTGCATTCCCCCTGATTGGGGGGTTTTAAACCTACAGCTTCTGATTCAGGGTGAGAGAGGGAGAAGGAGAGAGAGAGGGAGAGAGAGAGAGACAGAGAGACGGAGAGCTATCTGCCCTGATGCAGCGTTAACACTGGACAAGGTGGCTGCTTGTCAGAGCAGGAAGAGCCTCCAGATTCATGAGGGGGAAATCAGAAGCAGCTGCCGATCAATATTTACGAGGAGCAAACAGGGAGCTGTGCAATGAAACAGGCAATGTGTGTTCCTGTCAATCCCTCCTTCATGCTCAATGTTGGCCTCAAGGTTAAAGACTGACACTCAAGTGATAACACTAGAGAGAGTGCAGAGGAGGATCACCAGGATGCTGTCTGAGCTACGAGGGAAGTTTGTTTAGACTGGGGTTGTTTTCCTTGGAGCGGAGTGTGGACCTGGTAGAGGTGTATGAGATTCTGAGTGGTATAGATAGAGTGGATAGAAAAGCTCGTTTTCCATAAGTAGACAGGTCAATAGCCAGTGGGCATGGATTTAAAGTAGGAGCTGGGAGGCTAAAGGGAGAGTTACGGAGAAGCATTTTCACTCAGAGAGTGGTTAGAGTCGGCAACTCACTGCCTGAAAGTCATAAACTGTCACAACGGTTATGCAGTATATACATATTCACGTGTATTGTCATAGCCTCCAGGTCTATGGGCCAACGGCTGGAAAATGGGATTAGTGTAGAGAAATCTTATTGAATGGTGCAGACACGATGGGCCAAATGGCCTCCTTCTGCACTTTAAACGCCCACAGGTATCCTCTCGAAACTGCACTTTAGAAGAACTTCATGGGTGGCACGGTGGCTCAGTGGTTTGCACTGCAGCCTCATAGCGCCAGGGACCCGGGTTTGATTCCACCCTCGGGCAACTGTCTGTGTGGAGTTTGCACATTCTCCCCGTGTCTGCATGGGTTCCCTCCGGGTGCTCCGGTTTCCTCCCACAGCCCAAAGATGTGCAGGCTACGTGGATTGGCCCTGGGAAATTGCCTGTAGTGTTCAGGGGTGTGTGGGTTATAGGGGGATGGGTCTGGGTGGGATGCTTCAAGGGGTAGTGTGGACTTGTTGGGCCGAAGGGCCTGTTTCCACACTGTAGGGAATCTAATCTAATCTAATCTAAAATGCATTGGGAAATCCCAAGGCAGCAAAAGGTGCTACAGAAATGCAAGTCTTTAGGCTTGAAAGGAGGCTGGGTTGCCTGGTGTGTACCATCCTCTCCCCGTTAAGCAAGTCCATACCCTCGGGGCCCAGAAACAAGCAACAGCTAACGGCTTCAGCTGCTGAAACAGAGCACATCAATCACAGTCCCGACCCGTAAAGCATTGATGTCAATGTTAATTAGATAGCCCCTCACCTTCACCCCCCCCCCCACACTAAGCCCTGCTCCCAAACAAACGAATGAGCAAACAAAACAGTACAGCACAGGAACAGGCCCTCCGGCCCTCCAAGCCTGTGCCGACCATCATGCCCTAGTTAATCTACAAACAAACCTGTGATTCTTTGATTCGTAACCCTCTATTTCCTCCCGATTCATGTAACCGTCCAGGTGCCGCTCAAATGCCCTCCATGTGCCTGCTTCCACCATATCCTCTGATAGTGCGTTCCAGGCTGCTACCACTCTTTGCATGAAAAAACATCCCTCACGCACCTCCCATAAACTTTCCCCGCCTGACCTCGAGCCTGTGCCCCCTTGTCATTGAAACTCCTGCCCTGGGAAGAAGCCTCTGACTATCCACCCCATCTATCCCTCTCACAATTTTGTAGACCTCTATCAGGTCTCCGCTGAGCTGCCATCTTTCCAGTGGAAAGACCATCCCAATGCTCTTTCCTGTTGAGCAGGACAAACCGAGAATATGTTTCTCTCCAGGGCTAGGCCCGGGGCCTCAAGCTGCTCCTCGTGTGGCAGGTTTGAGTCATGTGACTGGAATATTCACAACCAGCACTTTCCACTTGCCCCAACACCATCAGACTTTATTCAAGATGCCGGTGGGGTAGCAGCGGCAGGCCTGGGCTCACCCGCTTCCTTTCTACTCCCTCCTTTTGCTCTCTTTCTTTCTTCCATTCTTCTTTCGAGGCCTTTTCGGCAGGGCCTTCCGAGCAGGTACGGCAGCAGGGGCTAGAGTCGGCCCCTTGGGACCTTGCGATGGTGCCAGTGGTGAGGGATGGAACCAGAGCCTGGCGACTCCAACGTCTGCGCGCTCAGCGCGGGACCTGAGGCTGTGGCAGCCTCTGCGCTCAGCAGAGAACATAGAACATGGAAGTAGAAAAGTATAGCACAGTAGAGGCCCTTCGGCCCATGATGTTGTGCCGTGGAATAATCCTAATCCAAAAATAAAATAACCTAACCTACATTCCCCTCAATTCGCTGCTGTCCATGTGCATGTCCAGCAGTCGCTCAAATGTCACTAATGACTCCGCTTCCACGACTACGACTGGTAATCTATTTCCATGCGCTCACAACTCTCTGGGTGAAGAACCTCCCTCTGATGTCTCCTCTATACCTTCCTCCTAACACCTTAAAACTATGATCCTCGTGGCAGTCAATCCTGCCCTGGGGAAAAGTCTTTGGCTATCGACTCTATCCAGCCTCTCATTACCTTGTACACCTCGATCAGATCACCTCTCTTCCTCCTTCTCTCCAGAGAGAAAAGTCCGAGCTCAGTCAACCTCTCCTCGTAAGACAAGCCCTCCAGTCCAGGCAGCATCCTGGTAAACCTCCTTTGCACCCTCTCCAAAGCCTCCACATCTTTCCTATAATAGGGCGACCAGAAAGGCAAGAGAATCGGGATGTTGGGCTTCAGCGATGCGGTAGGTCCGAATTGGTACTCCTGGCAAGTGGCAGTGGCTTTTCTTTTTATTCATTCACGGGATGAGGGCATCACTGGCAGTACCCATCCCTAATTGCCAGGGCAATTCGGAGTCAACCACATTGCTGTGGGTCTGGAGTCACATGTAGGCCAGACTAGGTGAGGATGGCAGTTTCCTTCCCTAAAAGGAAACTAGTGACCAAGATGGGTTCTTCCCGACCATCGGCAACAGATTCACGGTCATCATTAGACAGTTTAATTCCAGACATTTTTATTGAATTAAATTCCACCTTCTGCCATGGCAGGATTCGTTCCCTGCTCCCCAGAACATTGTCTGAGTCTCTGAATTAACAGCCCAGCGATAATACCACTAGGCCAGCACCTCCCCGTAAGTAGGGTGTGGTGGGCCTGGTGTGGGTCTCCTGGAATGGACTGTAATGAGGGGGTGGGTGGTGCTGGTGGGCCTGGAGCCCATTGTGGAGATGTGCTACCCAAGGAAGAAGTCAGTTTTCAGTTACATTTTAGTTGTAGCTTAATATCCTCTGTAGCTCAAAACAGCACCAGAGCATGGTGACATAAGACATTTTTAATGTATTTATTTGTTAACTACAAGTGACCATAAATCATTCAATTCAAGTATTACACTCCCACAGGCTCCTTGTGTTTG
This sequence comes from Stegostoma tigrinum, assembly GCF_030684315.1. Taxonomy (NCBI): domain Eukaryota; kingdom Metazoa; phylum Chordata; class Chondrichthyes; order Orectolobiformes; family Stegostomatidae; genus Stegostoma; species Stegostoma tigrinum. The sequence continues at coordinate 3,590,501 of NC_081364.1, forward strand.
TCCTCAACAGGCTGCATATTGTGTTTGAATAACTTTCTGTTCTTGTCATTAATCTCCTACCTTTGGGCATTCACCAATCTCATTCATTACTGCATAATCATTACTACATAATCATTACTACATAATCAATACTACATAATCATTACTACATAATCATTACTACATAATCATTACTACATAATCATTACTACATAATCATTACTACATAATCATTACTACATAATCATGCTTCTGAATCGGCCTCTTAAATTTCAAATCTAATGTTGATCTCACTCTTTGTGCACCTACTCTACAGCCGTAATCTTGTATCCCTCTCTCTGTTCTATTACCCTAATACACTTTGTAGGGTAAGATTCTGCCTGTGCTGCATGCAAAACACAACTTTTCACTGTACCTAGGTACATGTGGCAATAATAAATGAAATCAAATCAACTACAAGTTCACAACAACCTCTCATTGTCCCTGCTTTAAAAACTCAAACTCCACAAGACTATAAGATGTAGGAGCAGATGCAGGCCATTCAGCCCATCAATTTTTATTCCGTGAGGTCGTGGCTAATCTGATCATCCTCAACTCCGCTCTCCTGCCTTTTCCCCATAAGCTTTGATTCCCTTCCTGATTAATAATCTCAGCCTTGAATATACTAATGACCCAGCCCCGACAGCCCTCTGTGATGAAGCATTCCACAGATTCACTCCCCTCTGAGAGAAGAAATTCCTCCTCAGCTCTATCCTGACCCCACATTCTGAAATGATACCCTCTGGTCCTAGACTGTCTCACAAGGGGAGACAACTTTCCTGCATCTCCCTCGTCAGACCCCGCATAAGAATCCTGCCTGTTTCAATAAGATCACCTCTCATTCTTCTAAACTCTAATGAGCACCAGCCCTATCTACTCAGCATCTTCTCGTAAGGCAATCCCTCCAAGCCTGGGATCAGCTGAGTGATCTTTACTGATGTATCCCATCAAGTCCAGGGAACTTATCAGTCTTTAGCCTTATTACTTTCCCTAGTACTTTCTCTCTTTAGTTATTGAATTTATATCCTCTCCCCAGTTTGTTCCTTGAATGTTTAGACATTTTGGAACAAGATAAATGCCTTCTGCCATGAACACTGATGAATTTATTCAACTCCTCCTCCATTTCCTAATTTCCCCTGTCTTATTGTCTAATAGAAACCGAAAGAACTGTAAAGATGCTGTAAATCAGGAACAAAAACAGAAGTTGTTGGAAAAGCTCAGCAGGTCTGGCAGCGTCTGAGAAGAAAAAAGATCAGAGTTAACGTTCTGAGGAAGGGTCACCGGATCCGAAACATTAACTCTGAATTTTTCTCCACAAATGCTGCCAGGCCTGCTGAGCTTCCACCATTTCTGAGATAGTAGGAGCTGCAGATGCTGGAGTATCTGAGATAACAAGGTGTGGAGCTGGATGGACACAGCAGGCCAAGCAGCATCAGAGGAGCAGGAAAGCTGATGTTTCGGGCCTAGGCCCTTCTTCAGAAAAAGGGTTTCCTGCTCCTGAGCTGCTGCTTGGCCTGTTGTGTTCATCCAGCTGTACACCTTGTCATTCCACTATTTCTGTCTTGATTCCTGATGTGCAGCATCCACAGTTGTTTTTATAATTCCAAACCAAACCAGTCCCATCTGCCTGCCCCTGGCCCATATCCCTCCAAACCTTTCCTATTCACATACCCATCCAAATGTCTTTTAAACACTGTAATTGTACCGACAGCCACCATTTCATCAGGAAGTTCATTCTACGTTGCGAACCACCCTCCGTGTAAAAAACTGGCCCCTTGTGGCTTTTTAAAATTTCTCTTCTCTCACCTTAAAATGTGCCTCCTCGTCTTGGAATCCCCCACCCTAGGGAAAAGACATCAACCATTACTCCTATCTATACCCCTCATTATTTTATAAACTTCTATCAGGTCAAGTCTCAAACTCCTACACTCCAGTGAAGAATATCCCAGTCTGTCCAGCTTCTCTCCGTAACTCAAACCTCCCGCATCCGGCGACATCCTGGCAAATCTCTTCTGAACCTTCTCTAGCTTAATAATATCCTTCCAAAACTGGATGACCAGGGCTGGATAAGGTATTCCAGCAGATTGTGCTGGAGAACAGTTCTGCTGCTGTTGATGGCCCACAGCGCCTCATGGATGCCCAGCCTTGAGTTGATAGATCTGTGCAAAGTCTGTCCCATTTAGCTCTGTGATAGTGCCACAATGTAACACAATGGAGGCTAAAGTCCTGCCCATTGGGGCGTCCTCACTCACAAATTTAACCACACAGACACGCTGCAACTCAAGTGTTCACTCATCCATAGTTTTAAACAATAAGGATGGCAGAACTTGGGAAGCAACTTATGTAAGGTCACCCAAAAAAAAATAAAGTTTAGAGGAAGCTCTCCTCCAGACACAGTGACAGCTGGTGACGAGTGAATGCGCTGCAGTCCCACACTCAGCACAAAATGGAGAGATAGTCCTCCAGCACGAAGGCATCAATGTTTCGTTATAGAGTCTACTTGTTGTTTGCGATTCCGTCATTGGTAAGCTTTTGCAGGAATATAACCCAGAGAAAGCACTTTCCTCTATCTCCAATGTGAAGGCAAGACTTCGTCTCCACAAGGACTGTGCGATGGTCACTCTCACCGATACTGTCATGGACAGATACATCTGCAGCTGGTAGATTGGTGAGGATGAGGTCAAGTATGTTCTTCCCTCTTGTTGGTTCCCTCACCACCAGCCGCAGACCCAGTCTGACAGCTCTGTCCTTTAAGACCCGACCAGCTAAATCAATAGTACTGCTGTGGAGCCACTGTTCATGTTGGGCATTGAAATCCCCCACCCAGAGCACATTTTGTGCCCTTAGCATCCTCAGTGGTTCCTCTAAGTGTTGTTCAACATGGAGGAGAGACTGATCCATCGGCTGAGGGAGGACGGTATGTGGTAGTCAGCAGGAGGTTTCCTTGCCCATGTTTAACCTGAAGCCAGGAGACTTCATGAGGTATGGAGTCGATGTTGAGGACTCCCACAGCAACACCCTCCCACCACCACCCCACACCATCCCCCCCCACCCCCTGCTGGGTCTGTCCTGCCAATAAAGGAAAATCCCCTTCCCTCACCCCTTAAACTTTCTGCAGGATCAATCATAGATTTGTGAAAATGGGGAAAGGGGCTGAATATCCTAAGGTCAGTGGTGGATTTGGGAAAGTAGGCTCATAGAATCCCTACTGTGTGGAAGCAGGCCATTCAGCCCATCCAAGTCTAAACTAACCCACCAAAGAGCTTCCCACCCAGACCCACCCTCTATCCCATCCCCCAACCCCACATTTCCCATGGCTAACCCACCTAGCTTGCAAATCCCTGGACACTGTAGGCAACACAACATGGCCAATCTACCCTAACCCGCACATAGAATCATCGAATTCCTACAGTGTGGAAACAGGCCCTTCGGCCCAACAAGTCTGCACTGACCCTCAGAGCATCCCACACAGACCCATCCCCCTATAAGAAGAAGTTGTAAGGAAGGCATATGGTGTGTTGGCTTTCATTGGCAGGGGAATGGAGTTTAAGAGCTGAGAGGTTATGCTGCAGCTCTATAAAACCCTGGCTAGACCACACTGGGAGCATTGTGTTCGGTTCTGGTTGCCTCTTTATAGGAAAGATGTGGAAGCTTTAGAGACGGTGCAGACGAGAATTACCAGGATGCTGCCTGGACTGGAAGGCAGGCCTTATGAGGAAAGGTTGAGGGAGGTAGGGCTTTTTTCATTGGAGCGAAGAAGGATGAGGGCTGACTTGATCGAGGAGTACAAGATGATGAGAGGCTTACTTAGAGTGGATAGTCAGAGACTTTTTGCCAAGGCAAAGATGACTATTATGAGGGGGCATAATTTTAAGGTGTAGCAGAGGTAATAGGAACTGCAGATGCTGGAGAACCCAAGATAACATGGTGGGGAGCTGGATGAACACAGCAGGCCAAGCAGCACCTTAGGAGCAGGATTTTCCTTGGCCTGCTGTGTTCATCCAGCTCCACACCTTGTTATCTCATAATTTTAAGGTGATTGGAGGAAGGTATGGGGGAGATATCAGAGGTAGGTTCTTCACACAGAGAGTGAGGGGTGTGTGGAATGCACTGCGGGCAGCGGTAGTGGAGTCAGATACTTTAGAGACTTTTAAGCGACTCTTGGACAGGCACATGGAGGATAGTGAAATGTAAGGTATGCAGGGTAGGTTGACAATAGGTCGGCACAACATTGTGGGCCGAAGGGCCTGCACTGTGCTGTACTGTTCTATAACCACCTAAACTGCACATCCATGAGTTGTAGCTGGGAGAGTAGCTGAGAGCCTTTCTCACTGATCTCTACCTCCCTGTGCAAGCCCCACTGAGATGGAAGGCAGCTCGTAGTCACCAATGTCAAAGATTGACTTCCGCACGGTTCGGTTGCCCCGAGTCGGAGCTGGAGATGGAAGGGGGAAGGAGGACATGAGGGCAATCTCTTGGGGGGGCCGTGGGGTTTAATGTGGAAGGGGGTAATCAGGCAGGGTCCGGGACAAGGTGTACAGACTGTGCAAATGGTAAGGATGTAAATGGGGGGGAATGGAGGTAAATGGGGGGGAATGGAGGTAAATGGGGGGGAATGGAGGTAAATGGGGGGAATGGAGGTAAATGGGGAGGGGAATGGAGGTAAATGGGGGGGAATGGAGGTAAATGGGGGGGGAATGGAGGTAAATGGGGGGGAATGGAGGTAAATGGGGAGGGAATGGAGGTAAATGGGGGGAATGGAGGTAAATGGGGGGGAATGGAGGTAAATGGGGAGGGAATGGAGGTAAATGGGGGGGGAATGGAGGTAAATGGGGGGGAATGGAGGTAAATGGGGAGGGGAATGGAGGTAAATGGGGGGGAATGGAGGTAAATGGGGAGGGGAATGGAGGTAAATGGGGGGGAATGGAGGTAAATGGGGGGGGAATGGAGGTAAATGGGGGGGAATGGAGGTAAATGGGGGGGAATGGAGGTAAATGGGGGGAATGGAGGTAAATGGGGAGGGGAATGGAGGTAAATGGGGGGGAATGGAGGTAAATGGGGAGGGGAATGGAGGTAAATGGGGGGGAATGGAGGTAAATGGGGGGGGAATGGAGGTAAATGGGGGGGAATGGAGGTAAATGGGGAGGGAATGGAGGTAAATGGGGGGGAATGGAGGTAATGGGGGGGGTATGGAGGTAAATGGGGGGGAATGGAGGTAAATGGGGAGGGGAATGGAGGTAAATGGGGGGGAATGGAGGTAAATGGGGAGGGGAATGGAGGTAAATGGGGGGGAATGGAGGTAAATGCGGGAGAATGGAGGTAAATGGGGAGGGAATGGAGGTAAATGGGGGGGGAATGGAGGTAAATGGGGGGGAATGGAGGTAAATGGGGGGGGAATGGAGGTAAATGGGAGGGGAATGGAGGTAAATGGGGGGGAATGGAGGTAAATGGGGGGGGAATGGAGGTAAATGGGGGGGGAATGGAGGTAAATGGGAGGGGAATGGAGGTAAATGGGGGGGGAATTGAGGTAAATGGGGAGGGGAATGGAGGTAAATGGGGGGGAATGGAGGTAAATGGGGGGGAATGGAGGTAAATGTGGGGGGGAATGGAGGTAAATGGGGGGGGAATGGAGGTAAATGGGGGGGGAATGGAGGTAAATGGGGAGGGGAATGGAGGTAAATGGGGGGGAATGGAGGTAAATGGGGAGGGGAATGGAGGTAAATGGGGGGGAATGGAGGTAAATGGGGGGAAATGGAGGTAAATGGGGGGGAATGGAGGTAAATGGGGGGGGGGAAATGGAGGTAAATGGGGGGGAAATGGAGGTAAATGGGGGGGAATGGAGGTAAATGGGGGGGGAATGGAGGTAAATGGGGGCGGAATGGAGGTAAATGGGGGGAGAATGGAGGTAAATGGGGGGGGAATGGAGGTAAATGGGGGGGAATGGAGGTAAATGGGGGGGGAATGGAGGTAAATGGGGGGAAATGGAGGTAAATGGGAGGGGAATGGAGGTAAATGGGGGGGAATGGAGGTAAATGGGGGGGAATGGAGGTAAATGGGGGGAATGGATGTAAATGGGGGGGAATGGAGGTAAATGGGGAGGGGAATGGAGGTAAATAGGGGGAATGGAGGTAAATGGGGGGGGAATGGAGGTAAATGGGGAGGGGAATGGAGGTAAATGGGGGGAATGGAGGTAAATGGGAGGGGAATGGAGGTACATGGGGGGGAATGGAGGTAAATGGGGGGGAATGGAGGTAAATGGGGGGGGGAATGGAGGTAAATGGGGGGAATGGAGGTAAATGGGGGGAATGGAGGTAAATGGGGGTGGAATGGAGGTAGATGGGGGGGAATGGAGGTAAATGGGAGGGGAATGGAGGTAAATGGGGGGGAATGGAGGTAAATGGGGGGGAATGGAGGTAAATGGGGAGGGGAATGGAGGTAAATGGGGAGGGGAATGGAGGTAAATGGGGGGGGAATGGAGGTAAATGGGGAGGGGAATGGAGGTAAATGGGGGGGGAATGGAGGTAAATGGGGAGGGGAATGGAGGTAAATGGGGGGGTGACAAAGGGATAGTGGGAGTAAATGGGAAAACGCAAAGATAATGGAGAGGGATTAAATGGGGGAGGGGGTAAATGGAGAGGAATTAAAGGAGGCCAATGGCGATAAAGGTGAAGTTAATGGGGGGGCTTAAGTGAAGGTGGAGGGGGTCGGTGGGAGTAAATGGGTGTCAATGTGGGGTAAAGGAGGCCCATGGGGATCAGTGAGGATAAAAGGGGGTCAACTGGGGATTTAAGAGGTCAATACAACGGGGAGCTTCAAGGAAAATGGGTCGGGATGAAAGAGGTAAATTAGGGGTCAGTGGGGTCTCTACCAGGGTAAAGGGGTCAATGGGGACAGGTCAAAGGGATAGATGAAGCGGTAAAGAGATCAATCGACGTAAATAGGGGTCGATGTGGGATAAAGGGAATCCAAGGGGTTCAGTGGGGGTAAAGAGGTCAATCAGAAGAAACGGGTTCATGATGGAGGGGAATCATTGGTGTCCAATGAAGGTTCGGTGGGAGGAAGCTGGGTTAGGGAATCAATTTGAGGTCAGTCGAGGTGAATGGAGGTCAATGGCAGGTCGGTGGAGGCAAAGGGGTCAATGTGGTGTCAGAGGGGGCAAAGCAAGGTCATGGTGGGGTCACTGGGGTAAAAGGGGCCAACGGCAGTTCAATGGGAGTAAAGGGGGGGGTCAATGCCAGGTTTAGGGTGTAAAGGGGGTCTGTGTGGGGTAGGGGGTAAAGAGTGTCAATTGGGGTCAGGGTTAAAAGGGGTCACTGCTGGGATAGTGGGGTCAATGTAGGTTCAGTGGGTTTTAGTGAGGGTCATTGAAGGGTAAATGAGGGTAAATGGGAACAATGGGGAGTTAATAGGGGTCAACGGGGTAAATGGAGGTCAGTAGGGGTCAATGGGGTAAATGGCAGTCATTGAGGGTCAATGGGGACAACAGGGAGTTAATAGGAATCAATGGGGATCAATGGGGTAAATGGCGGCTCATTGAGGGCAAATAGTGGTAAATCGGGGTCAATAGGGTAAATGGGAGTGAACGGGGTAAATGAGGGCAAGTGGGGTAAATGGAGGTCAAAGAGAGTTAATGGGATAAATGGGGTCTTTGACGGTAAATGAGGGTCATTGAGAGTAAATGATGTCAATGGGGTCAGCAGGGGTCAATGGGTAAGTGGGGGTCAATGGGGTAAATGAGGGTCAATGGTGTAAATGGGGAGTTAATGGGGGTAAATGGAGTAAATGGGGGTCAATGGGAAACAATGGGGAGTTAATGGATGTCAGTGGGGTTGATGGGAGACAATAGTGGTCAATGGGGTTCATTGACGGTAAATGGGGGACAGTGTGGTCAATCGGGTCAGTGGGAACCAATGGAGGTCAATGGGGTGAATGTGGGTCAATGGGAGTAAATGGGGTTCAATGGGTTAAATGGGGGTTAATGTGACTAAATGGGGGTCAGTGGGAACCAATGGAGGTCAATGGGGTGAATGGGGACAAATGGGGATTAATGTGACTAAATGGGGGTCAGTGGGGGTCAATGGGGTAAATGGGGGTCACTGGGGATGAATGTGTGCCAATTGGGTGAATGGGAATCAATGGGGGGAAAATGGGGGTGAATATGGGTCATTGGGGTGAATTTTGGTCAATGGGGTAAATGGGGATGAATGTGGGTCAATAGGGGTAAATAGGGGTTAATGGGGGTCATCGACAGTAAATGGGGGTCAGTGGGGTCAATCATGTAAGTGGGGTCAATGGGGGTTAATGGGATAAATGAGGGTCAATGGGGTGAATGTGGGTCAATGGGGGTCACTGGGGTAAATGGGGCTGAATGAGGGTCAGTGGGAGTCACTGGGGTCAATGGGGTGAATGTGGGTCAATGGGGGTCACTGGTGTAAATGGGGCTGAATGTGGGTCAATTGGATCAATGGGGGCCACTGAGGTAAATGGGGCTGAATGTGGGTCAATGGGGGTCACTGGGGTCAATGGGGCTGAATGTGGGTCAATGGGGGTCAATGTGGTCAATGGGGCTGAATGTGGGTCAATGGGGGTCACTGGGGTCAATGGGGCTGAATGTGGGTCAATGGGGGTCAATGTGGTCAATGGGGCTGAATGTGGGTCAATGGGGGTCACTGGGGTCAATGGGACTGAATGTGGGTCAATGGGGGTCACTGGGGTAAATGGGGCTGAATGTGGGTCAATGGGGGTCACTGGGGTAAATGGGGGTAAATGTGGGTCAATGGTTGTCACTGGGGTAAATGGGGCTGAATGTGGGTCAATGGGGGTCACTGGGGTAAATGGGGGTAAATGTGGGTCAATGGTGGTCACTGGGGTAAATGGGGCTGAATGTGGGTCAATGGAGGTCACTGGGGTAAATGGGGCTAAATGTGGGTCACTGGGGTCAATGGGGCTGAATGTGGGTCAATGGGGGTCACTGGGGTCAATGGGGCTGTATGTGGGTCAATGGGGGTCACTGGGGTCAATGGGGCTGAATGTGGGTCGATGGGGTCACTGGGGTCAATGGGGCTGAATGTGGGTCAATGGTGGTCACTGGGGTAAATGGGGCTGAATGTGGGTCAATGGAGGTCACTGGGGTAAATGGGGCTAAATGTGGGTCACTGGGGTCAATGGGGCTGAATGTGGGTCAATGGGGGTCACTGGGGTCAATGCGGCTGAATGTGGGCCAATGGGGTCAATGGGGTCAACAGGGCTGAATGTGGGTCAATGGAGGTCACTGGGGTAAATGGGGCTAAATGTGGGTCAATGGGGGTCACTGGGGTCAATGTGGCTGAATGTGGGTCAATGGGGGTCACTGGGGTCAATGGGGCTGAATGTGGGTCAATGGGGGTCACTGGGGTCAATGCGGCCGAATGTGGGTCAATGGGGGTCACTGGGGTCAACAGGGCTGAATGTGGGTCAATGGGGGTCACTGGGGTCAACAGGGCTGAATGTGGGTCAATGGGGGTCACTGGGGTCAATGCGGCTGAATGTGGGTCAATGGGGGTCACTGGGGTCAATGCGGCTGAATGTGGGCCAATGGGGTCACTGGGGTATTAATGTGGGTAAATGGGGGTAAATAGGGGTCAATGGGGGTCAAGCGCTAATCGCCCCGCCCCTCCGTGGAAGCCCCTCCTCCTCGCAGTCACACCGGAAATGACGTACACGCGGGGCCAGGTTGAAGGCCCCAAGCCTGGGGCTGGAGTTTGAGGGCAGACGGAGGGCAGGTCCGCGGCGGGTGTGGTGCCTATGGCCCGCTGCCCCGCGGAGGGCCCGGCTGTTCAGGCCTGGTCACGGATCCCGGTGGTGGGGCCTCGGGCCCTGGAGGACGCGCTGTCCGTGTGGAGCCCGCTCTCCCCGGACCCGCTTCAGACTCAGTCGCAGCTCCTGAGCTTCGTGGCCGGGCTCCGGGAGGAGGGTTACCTGCCCACCGTGCTCCGGAGCCGGGACGTGTACGGCTACACCTCATCAACCTGCCAGGTCCCCCCGCCTGGGCCTGGGCCCGGGCCCGGAGCCTCGGCCTCAATTAGCAGCCAGGCCCAGGGGGGCGCCTCCAGCAGCAGCAGCGCCGCCGCCTCCAGCCGCAAGAAACCCCGTAAAAACCCCAAGTGCAACGGCTGGCTCCGGCCCCCGGCCTCGGGGGTCCGCCTGATGGGAGAGAGCTCCCTTAGGAGACACCGTTACCCCGAGAGGAGAGCCCCCAGGGAGAGGGAGAGCCAGAGCCGCCGCCTCCGCCAGCAGCAACAGCAGCAGGCCCTGAAGCCCAGGCCTGGGGCACAGGCAGATCCCACTAACAGCAGGCTGCAGCTCCTCAGGTCCAAGGTCATCAAAGTGGACGACTCCTCCTCGGACGAGGAGGTCCGCAGGAAAGCGCAGAAGATCCTTCGGGTCAACCTGTCACCGGTCATCAGGATCAGCCCCATCACCTACCCCCTTGACTAGGGGCTTGACCGCTGAGGATGACCAGGACAAAGACAACGCCACCACCAAGACCGGGCATCTCCCCACCGCGGCCGGACCCTGAGGGACACAGCCAGACTTCTCATGCGTTTGCTCACTGCGATCTGCGGAGCCCACCTGGACTGGTGTCCCCACCCAGGATTCTCGACCGAGCCGGGGTTGCCAGAAGGAAAGGAGACCCCAACCGTCGCCTGGAGACCCCACCCTCAAGCCATCCTCTTGCTTCCCACGGCATTTTTTCCACCCCCTCCCAGTCCAAAGTCTCAACACCAGACTGTCTGCACCCACTGTTTTCTTTTTAATATCGTAGTGCAATATGAGATGTGACTCTGTCTTGATGTCTTTCCAAAAGTCTGGTTGACCACGAATCGATTTTTTTTTTTCGTTTGGGGCGAGCCAGCACAGTCTTGATGGGCTGAGTGACCTTCACCACCACCTCCTGTCCCATAACCATTCTGTGACTCTGTCTTTAAACTTTTGTATCCTTGGAAAACTGTGTCAGGCGAGCTTGCTGCCTTCAAAGGTCAGCTTCAGTTGAGCGGTGTTCACTTGGGGTTGGTACTCTCACTGCTTTAGAAACATTTCCTCATTCCCCACCCAGCCACTCCAGAAATTTTCAAGTTGAGGGTCCACAAGACAAGTATTCTGAGAATTTTCAAGTAATGTGCCCTGGAATGGTGTCACAAATGGTTCTGTACCCACCACTTTCATTTTGACTTTGTTGCTGTTGGTGTTTCATTTACTTCTTGTGTCTGAAGTCAGAAGCAATACAACACTATGTGATAGTCCCTATAGGTATTTGAAATCACAAGGTTTCGGAATACTGCTTACCTTAGTCACCTGACGAAGGTGACAAAGGACCGACGCTCCAAAATCTCATGATTTCAAATAAACCTGTTGGACTATAACCTGGTGTTGTATTGCTTCTGACTTTCTTCACGCCAGTTCAACACCACCTCTGTGCCTGGCCTGACAGTAAGAAGTGGGAACTAGTGAAGGAGCAGGGAAGATATTAACCAGTGGCTCCAGTCCTGATCAATGTTGGGGCGAGTGTGCGCAGAGAGAACGTCCTGTCGGGTAAAGAACTGGACCTGGTTAAGATAGTCTGCGTCAGCCCTCGTTCTCTGTGTACTTGCCCATAAGCTTGTTGTCACCTTGGCAAGATGACAAGAAGGCAATCGACAGCAGTGTAAGTGTGTTCCAGGACCATCAGATTTCCAGTGTGACACCTGTTCTAGTTATAAGCAGCTTTTGTGATGGGTTACACACAGTGGTCCCCCCAGAACCTGAGGTACTGATTGTTTGTCAGATTTCTGGTGTGTGGCACTAGAGATTACAGTAGATGGACGGGTAGAATAAGTGCATATGGAGACTTAGATGAATGCTTTGATTTGATTTGTACTTCTATTGTGTGCGTGCATGCAGGGTTTTTTAGTCAACATCTGTCCTTCTCGCAAATAAACAGTCCGTAAACTTTTACTGTGTGTGAGGTCCACGTTATGTGCTGTATGAAACAGGGTGAATGTTAAACAATGAAGAGTTCCCTGTCAACATTTACACTGTTATATCCAGCATCTTCCCTCTTTACGTACTGTGGCTCCACTGATGACCAGCTGCTTTCTGGTTACACTTTTTCCACCAGGCAGTTCAGGTGAAGTCTCCACAGTCCAGACCAGTCCCATTTCCTCACCCATCCAATGTTCTCCCTCTTTCTTATCTTTGGAAGTACTGGAGTCCTGTTGCACCTTCACTTTGGCCGAGGTTCTCTTGCACAGACGTAATTCACGGACATGCTGAGCTCTGAAGACACAGTTACCTGCTGGATAATTGGACTGACAAGCCCAGGTGAAATCCACACAAGACTTTAGAGAAAGAGCAGAGAGAAGTGAGACAAATGACACAGCTTCTTGAATGGGTCACCACAGTCACAAGAACCTGACTAGCCCTTCCTGTGCTCTGTGAGTCTAAAAGAGACTAATATTGGGTTTTATGTTTGCCTTTAGAGTTCTTTTAGAAGCGTATTGCACACTAAACGATGAATTTTGGTAAATTAAACTTACTCTGAATAATGATGTTGAAAGTATGTAATACAATTAGCATAGTGTCCTTTTAATATATTCCTGTGTAAATTATGTACTTTTTTATATAATTCTAGCTTTTCGTATTTTGCACTTGGATAAGTAATATCAATTCACATTCCCATCCCAGCAGATTCAGAATTGGTCCTTGAAGTTATCACTTAACAAAAGTCCTTCAGGTGGGTAACAAAGTGTGGAGCTGGATGAACACAGCAGGCCAAGCAGCATCTTAGGAGCACAAAAGATAAAGGGTCTAAACCCGAAACATCAGCTTTTGTGCTCCTGAGATGCTGCTTGGCCTGCTGTGTTCATCCAGCTTCACACTTTGTTAAATCGGATTCTCCAGCATCTGCAGTTCACATTATCTCCTTCAGTGGGGTGTCCATTTTGTTCCTTGCAGGAAGGAAACCTGCTTTCCTTGTCCGCTGTGGAACCATATGTGACTCAAGTCCCAACTCTAGGTGCTCGATTCTTGACTGGCAAACTCTGCATGGTCCTGGAAGTCATTCACTTTCTATCCAACCTGCATCCACCCTTGTCACCCTCTCGGGGCTCATAGAGGTGTCCCAAAATTCCAGTGGTGCTGCATTCCATGAGGGAAAAATTGACTGAAAGTAAATATGTGGGACTGTCTGCTTAACCTTCATTGTTGGATTTGATTCTTTCCAGGTTATGGCTCTCATTTGTGCTGAAGTACATTGCTCTTTGTGTGTTCTTCTGTTGTAAACTAATGCAGGAAAACCAGAAACCAGAGCTCAGTAACAATTGAAACTTAGTGGTGTTTGCAGAATCATTTGAGTTTCTGTCTTACCCCGCTCTGTGCCTCAGCTTATTTGCAGAAACCCTCGCTCATGCTCTGTGTGTGTAAAAATCTGTCTGAGGCAATGAGGGTCGTTAAGATGAAGCAGAGGAGATTTATCAGAATGGATCCATGGGTGTGGGACTTGAGTGGCAGGGTCAGGTTCAGAAAGCTTGGGCTCGTCTCCGAATAGCGTGAAAATAAAGACAAAGGGTGCTAGACCTGCAGAGTTTCTCCAGCACTACCTGTGGACAGAGAAGCAGATCTCACTTCCAGTTCCAAAGAAGTGTCGTGTTATACTCAAAAGCATTAATTCTGGCTCTCTCTGCACCATTGCTGCCAGAGCTGCTGAGTTACTGTACCACCCTCTGTATGATAGAGGGGTAAAGATCATGAAATAAAACTCTGGTGTTATGTCCCGCTTTCCATTTACATAAATAGAAAGCGGGACATAACACCAGCGCTTCGTCGGAGGCTCACTGATGATGTTACCTAGAATGGTGACGAAACGTCTGAAAACTAACCTGCCAGCTCAGCGAGCAAACTCACATCCAGAACCTCAACCTGAGCTACAAATCTTCTCAAAACTCGCTATCATGAAATAAAAATCGAAAGAACTGCAAATGTTGTAAATCAGGAACACAAACAGAAGTTACTGGAAATGCTCAGCAGGTCTGGCAGCACGTGTGAAGAGAAATTAGAATTAACACTTTGGGTCCAGTGACCCTTCCTTAGAACCATGTGTATAAGATGTATATGACCGGTTTGGATATGGTAACAAAAGGCTGAGATGTTCTCATCAGTGCAGGGCTGGGCTGCCCAGATTTAAGGTTTTGAGTGAGAAATGCAGGAGGTGCATGGAAGAACATGTTTATCCAAAGGTCTGGAACCTGCTGTCCATGAAAAGCTGGTGAAAGTAGAAGCACTCAGTGATTTAGAAAGGAAGTTGTGTGGATTGAGACTTCAGAGAAATAAACTCGTCGGACAGTAGGGAGTGAGTGGGAGAATGAGCTGGCATGGACTGGATGGCTGCCTTCTCTGTCTGATTCTATAGCTCCTTTTGTCCCCTTCCCACTCACTGTCACTTTTCCATCGCTACAATCCTCTGAAATATCTTTGACCCTCCAATACTGCCCATGTGTGTATTTCAGTTTTCACTCCTGAAGGCCCTGGCTTGGTGCTAAGTGCTGGAATTTGTTCTCTAAACTCTCTCGCTCTTTCTCTCCTCCCCACACCCCACTTCCTTTAAGGCACTTAGTAAAAACCTACCTCTTTGACCAAGTTTTTGATCATTGTATTACTAACTCCCAATATGGCTCGCTGTTAGACTGTCTTCTTTGTGCTCCTGAGAATTCCTTGGAATATTTTGCTACGTTCATGACGCAATATAAATGCGGGTTATTTTTATAACATACTGAAGCTTTATCTGAGAGTATGAAGGCATAATGGGGTGGTTAGAGGGTTCCTCAGGAACATATTTTCAATATGAGACAAGACCACAGTATAAATACAGCTGTTTTTGCATGGGTTAAGTTCAGATGAATGGTGTCCTGATATGTTGTGAAAGATGGACAACTGTGCTATTTGAAGTAACTTTAATACTGAATCTGTTTCCGGTAACTGTAACTAACAGGAGCTAGGATGGAATTGGGTCTGATTGTTGGGGCCTGGGATGATCATAACCAGGACTCTACCCTCTTCAATGTGGGTGGTGGACTTTGGAGTCAGAGCTGGCAGTCTTTTGGCAAACCTGTACCTGGCATTCGATATATTATTTTGTTGATTGAATCACAATAGTCTAGTACGCCAGCTACACATGGCTACATTGGGAATACTGATCTGAAAAGTTTCAGTGCTGATTGGAAATGTGAAGAACTCATGATGGGGTAGTGCTTTTGGTTCGGTAATCTCAGTTACAGTGTGCTTGGAATGTTCAAACTCAACCACTGTGTACATTTAAATGGGAATTGTAGAGTGTCTCAGTGCCTCCTTATTGATCGTTTGCAGCTGCTGGGGGTCTGTTCAATAAATATCCACACATCTGAGAGGCATTGTGTCCTGCAGTCAGTGGAATTAGATTAACATAGTCTCAAATGTGGCTCATTAGTGGTTTCAGTTGGCCAGCTCTGGATAATACGTAATATTTTATTCATATATATTTTTAATTAACCTGTTCAGAGATGTTGTAATACATCTTGGAGCAGGTGTGACTTGAACCAAGGTCTTCCAGCCCAGAGGTAGGGACTCTACCACAAGACCCCCTAATTTTGATATATCACCATTCGTGTTATTTCCACTGTCCCCTTCAAACACTGTGTGTTGTCCTCTGGCGTGGTGCTGATGTATGGCAGGGAGGAACCAGTCTCCGTCTGTTACACATGTCTGTACCTGTTGACCCACCAGCTGAGGGGCTGCTGTTGAGATCAGCTGGAATTAGGTAAAGGGCTCGAGCTTCTCACGTTCAGTCTGATTTCGATGTAGTGATGCTAACCACAAGGTGTGAGGACATGGGCTGCTGAGAGGCTAAACTGAACTCAGCTGAGATGCCTTCTCGAGCAGAATTCGCTACCAATACTGTGTCTGGAACCGCATGTGAACAATGACTCCATCCACCACCCGCAAACGCCTTCTGCAATCCATACAGACTGTGACCCTTCACTGATGTAAAGTTGCTCCAATATCCAGTTGCCTCCTGTTTACAGCGTTTTTTCTACCATAGGGGTAAATCATTTCCCATTCAGACGGTGAAACACTTTACTGGGGAATGCTGTGAGACAGTGAAGGAGACCATCCTGTGCTTTGATTCGGATTGACGGAGGCTGCTGTCTTTGGAATGAGTGGCACCTTTGTGGGAGGTGTGCTTCAAAGTGTTACTGAAATAAAACCAAAAAAAGATGCAATATTGCTGTTGTGTCTTTCACATCTCAACGTGTGTAGCTGCACACTCACCTGCCTGTTGTAAAATGTTCTTTGTGTTCACCAACAGTAATCAACATGGTACATGTGTCTTTGACTCAAGTGGCTCTGTGTTTTTATATAAAAC
This sequence comes from Stegostoma tigrinum, assembly GCF_030684315.1. NCBI lineage: Eukaryota > Metazoa > Chordata > Chondrichthyes > Orectolobiformes > Stegostomatidae > Stegostoma > Stegostoma tigrinum. The sequence goes on from NC_081364.1 coordinate 3,606,933, forward strand.
CAATGTAGCTGCCTTTTCAGTAGAAAGCCTTTACTGTGAATTATGAGAGGTCTGGCAGGAAATTGGATTAGTCTTCATCCTCATGTTAAACGTGACTGTCAAACTATTGTGCCAGTGTTTTGCATTTTTGTATGTACCTTTTCTCCTTCTTTGGAGTTATCATCCCAAAATGAAGGTTTTCCAGAATGTTTCAAAGATTCAACTTGACTTTTAAAATAGTGGAGAACAAGGGTCTGGATTTGGAAACAATTAAAATGCAGGGTCTTTGTTCTCCATTAGGGCTCTTGGTGTGAGATAAAGATCTATCTGACTTTGTGCTGGAACTGTGTTGCAGTTACCAGTTATTGTCTACATGATGTGACTCCAAATCCCAGCCTCCACTTAAGCAACAGCTAAAGATATAAGGAGAAATCTCTCCTGTCCTCGAGTTGAATCAATCAGCGACAACCTTCGCTGACTAGGAGTAGGCAGTGCACAAACTTTGAGAGGAGAGAATTCGCAGGGCGATGTGGGAATGGGATTAACTGGACAGCTTTTTCAAAACACCAGTACAAAACTGATGGGCCAAATGGTCTCCTCCTGCGCTGAAGTGTGCTTTAAAATGTAACCACTGGTTTGAGAAGCTGCTGATGAGGCAGCAGTTCAGTGTTTGTCCCTGTTGAAAAGTGGGTTTGCTGCAGTAACCTTAACATGAAGTATTTTTGGGCCTAAGGAAGGGACAATTGCTTCTCAAATATGAATGCACATAGCTATTATTGATTATTTTCCTGAGCAGTAGCCTCTTCAGAGATCATCTCAGGAATGGATATGCCAGGGGTTTTGTACCTGAGAGATTCTCTCTGCCCCCATCCCAGTGGGGAGGCCATAATTACAGTTGGGAACATGTCAAGTGGAGCCCCAGCTGTGTTTTGCAGAAAGTGCAGAGTGAGCATCTGGAGGAAAAGCAATCCTTTCAACAGGAGATTGAAGGGCAGTTAAAGGTTCCTCATAAACCCCTGTCTGCTCACTCCTCGCTGAGAGACCTGATCCCTCCTACAATTGTGAAATCATTTGAGGACACAAAGCACAGCAGGATAGGCTTTACATTGAACATGCTTGCATTGAGTTAATCACAAACTGGCAAGGAACTGAAGAGCTGCAGTATGTCCAGGATGAATGGCCCCCTATCTGAAATGCGCAACGTCCTGTGAACTTTGTTGAATGCTTTTCTGACAAACTGCACGGAAGGGTGTCAGCACAGTATTGTTGCAAACTGTCTGCTCTTCATTGGCAGTTCTGCTTCGGTTTTTGGAAAGTGCATCAACCTGGACTTGCTGTGAGCAGGGGTTGGAAGTATTCTCACGGGATGCTCTTGAGAGAGGCATGAATGTGCGGGGGGGTGGGGGGAGGAATCTAGGAAATTATAATTTGGAAATGGTGATGTGGCAATAGTTTGAGCAGTTTTCTGGGATGTAAAAGGCAGTGTATGTGTTTTAGATTTTTAAAATGGGGAGGGTGAGGAATTGGGCAATTGATTTATATATTTTTAACCTTTTCAAACTTAGAAGATTTTCACACACCAAATGGAAAGCTGGGAATGTGTGATTTTGATATCTTGATCTGTTTGTATGATTTACATTTATTTTCCAAATGACACTTCTGACTGTGAAATGTACTGCAATTTTTCAATATTGGGATTACAGTATGGACAGGAGTTATTTAAATAATAAATAAACATTTTCGACAATTTAATAATGAGTCTTGGGTGTCACAGTTTGATTGCTAATTTTTTCAGGAATCCATCAGGAGGCAGTGTATACTGTGCACAATCTTAGTTCACACAAGAAAGCTCATCGCAGCGCACTGTTCCATCATGTTCAATGTTGTTAGGAGTGAGACACGGGCCTAATCCGTTTTAGTCTTCCAAAACCAAAGTCCCAGAGGGAGAACAATATACCACATGGCTTTTCATAGAAACAGGAGCAGGCCCTTCGGCTCTTCAAGCATGCTGCAGCATTTGATATGATCATGGCTGACCATTGAGCTTAATGCCCCAATCCCACCCTTATCCTTTGATCCCTTTAACCACAAGGGCTATATCTACCTCCTTGAAAACACCTATCTTTTGGCCGTAACCATTTCCTGTGGTAGTGAACTCCACAGGCTTGCAACTCTGGGTGCAGAAATTTCTCTCACATCTCAGTCCTCAAAAGTTTATCCGTTATTCTTAAACTATAACCCCTGGTTTTGGGATCTTCCACCATCAAGAACAACCTTCCTTCATCTGCACTATCTAGACCTGTAAGAATTTTATAGATTTCTTTTGAGATCCCTTCCTCATTGGAGTTTAGAACAATGAATGTAATCCTAACTGACTCAATCTGTCCTCATGCATCATCCCAGGAATCAGTCTGGTAAAGTTTTACTGCACTCCCTCAACAGCAAGACATTCTTCCTCAGATAAGGAGCCAAAATTTTCTCTCAATATTTCCAGGTGAGGCTTCACCAATGCTGTGAACAATTACAGAAGAAGCATCCTTGTTCCTCTACTCAAATCCTTTCACGAGGAAGGCAACCACAGTTTGCTTTTTATCAGCTACTCCTGCACTTATTTCAGTGATTGGTGCATCAGGACCATTATTCAAATAATAATCCACCTTCCTAGTTTCGCTACAGAAGTGGATAACCTCACATTTGTCACAATATGCTGCATCTGCCATGGACTTACTGTTCACAGCCTGTCCAAATCTCATGACAGCATATCAGCATCCTTCTCACAGCCCACTTTCCCACTCAGCTTTGAGTCATCTGCAAATCCTGTGTGTTATATTTAGTTCCCTCATCTAAAACTTTAATATACTTCTTGTGGTTTCTCACTGCTCACTGCCTGCCATTTAGTATTTGACACATTCGCTCCTATTCTTTGAGGTGTGCCACGGTGGTTCAGTGGTTAGCACTGCTGCCTCAGAGGACTAGGGATGTGGGTTCAATTCCAATCTTGGGTAACTGTAAATTTTGCACATTCTCCCAGCGTCTGCGTGGGTTTTCTCCCACTGGCCAATGATATGCATGTTGGGAGGATTGACTGTGGTAGGTGGGGGTTACAGAGCTAGGAATTGATGGGCCAAATGGCCTGCTACCTCATTGTCAGGATTCTACAATCTTTGTTTTATGTCTGATAATCAATTTTCTCTCCATCTCAATACACTACCCCCTATCCAATGCACTTTAATTTTACACATTAATCTCTTACATTGAAAGTCTTCTGAAAGTTCAAAAGCAAAACCACGTCCACTGCCCCCACCCCTTCCTGTCACCTCCCCACGCACCCCCAACTTCCAACACTGTACTGATGACATCCTGGAAGAATTCTAGACGATTTGTCAAGCCTGATTTTCCTTTTGTAAATCCACCCTGTGTCTGCCACTGTTTTTGCTGTGCTCTGCTGTAAAATCCTTGATCCGGGCATCTTCCCCATTACTGACATAGCTCCCTGTTTCTCTCCACCTCCCTTTTTAAAGAGTGGGGTTACATGTTTCTATATTTGCCCATCCCTTTCTCTTGTAATCTCCAACAGGCCCTCAACTCTCTGCACTCAGTTAAGCCACTCTGATTTTAACCCCCCATAATTGGTAGCTGTGCATTCCAATGTCTAGGTTCCAAGCTCTGGCAGTCCCTCTGTCTTTCTACCTCACTTTGGCTCAGTTGCACTAATATTTCTCCACACGGCTGTGTCAAATGTGTGATCACACCTGTGTAGCAACGTAGGTGTTTCACTATGTTAAAGGTGGAGTACTGTATGCAGTTCTGATCACCTTTCTATTGGAAGGATGTTATTGAATTAGAAAGGGTTCAAAAAAAAATACTGGGATGTAGCCAGGACTGGAGGGTTTGAGTTGCAGGGAGGGGCTGGATAGGTTGGGACTTGTTTCACTGGAACTTAGGAAGTTGAGGGGTGACTTTATGGAGGGTTATAACATCATGAGCGACATGGATAAGGTGAATAGCAAAGGTCTTTTCCCCAGGGCAGGGGAGCTCAAAACTAGAGGATATAGTTTTAAGATGAGAGGAGAACAATTTAAAAGGGACCTGAGGTGCAACTGTTTCACATGGGGGTGGTTCGTATGTGGAATGAACTGCCAGAGGAAGTGGTAGATGCTTGGTACAGTTACAGTGTTTAAGAGACATTTGGATAGGTGCGTGAATAGGAAAGATTTAGAGGGATATGGGCCACATGTAGGTAAGATGGACTAACATAGTTCGGGAATCCTGGTCAGCATGGATAAGTTGGACTGAAGGCCCTGAATGAATGAATTAGCTTGATTGTCACATGTACTCAAATGAATACAATGAAAAATTTACATTTGCCTCATTACAGTCCCATCTTAGTTACAAAGATACCCTGATACAATCTTTAAGATCACATTCTTAGGAAACAAAAAATAATTTCAAAATAAAGAAATAAATAGCCTTGCAGTATAGGCCACAGGAATAAATTAGAAAAATAGAGAAGTAAAAAGTTTGTTACCATGCTATATGGCTCTTTGACTCCATAAATGCATGTTGCCTCTCTTGTTGGTACAGAGACATTTACAGGGGTACAAGGGAGGGAATTCCAGATTTAGGTCAAGTGACATTGAAAGAATGGTGATATATTTCCAAGTCAGGACAGTGTGGTGTTTAGAGGGAACGCCGGAGGTGGTGGTGTTCCCGTGTACTTGTTGCCATTGTTCTTTCAAGTAGCAGAGATCACAAGTTTGCAAAGTGTTTTTGGAGGAGCCTTGGTGTGTTGCTGCAATGCAGCTTGTTGATGGTGCACTCTGTGGCAATGGTATGCCGATTGCGAAGGAAGCACACGTTCCGTATACTACAGTGTCCCACCCAGACTAATCCCAGAACATCCTTTTCCCCAAGTTTGATCCTGCAGAGCTGTTAGTGGCTTCATTTCCAGATTGTGTTGGCTCCAGACTGAACGACCTTGAAAAGCTTTAGGAAAGGTTTGGAAATCTCAGCAGCAACAGAAGCTGCCTGCACCCAAAGAGGACAGTTTGGAGATTCTGTAGGTTAGCCGAGATGGTCCTGGCTCAGTTGACGTGTTGACACAATGAGAACAGACCGCATCCGGATCCTAAATCCCAATCATGATGATTCCTGCAATTACAATGCACCTTGCTCTCTCACTCACTTGCAATCACAGCCCAACACTAATATAGCCTGTTGCACAATGCAGATATTTCTTGTGTTTGATAAGGCATTGCTATTGGACCATATTCCAGGTGACTTCATCATCAGTCGACCTACCTTCAATCTACACAACAACTGGTCGACAATGGTGACTACTGTACCCACAAACTACTCTGCCTATAGCCCAGAGCTAGAAATCCTTGCTAGGAATGTTGTGTCCAGCCCGACTAATTGAAACTTACCTTTAATTTTTCTCCTGGGATTACTCTGCAAGTAACCTGATATCTTGTCCACATTATATTTTATCTGCCATATTCTTGCCCTTTCACCAAGTCCAACCACATCATCCCGAAACCAGTTTACCTCTTCCTCACAACATACATTGCTATTTAACTTTATACCATCATTTAGTCCCACCTCCAAATCATTGACATAAGTCATAGAATCATACAGCATGGACACAGATCCTTCAGTCCAACCAGTCCATGCCAAACGTTATCCCAAACTAAACTAGTCCCACCTGCCTGCTCCTGGCCCATATCCCTCTAAACCTTTCCCATTCATGTACTTATCCAAATTTCTTTTAAACATTATATTTGTACCCACATCTGTGAACAACTGGTGTCCAAGTACTGACCCCTGTGGTACTTCATTAGTCTGTCAATGTGAGAATGACCTATTTCTTCCTACTGTTTTCCATCTGTTAATCAATCATTAATCCACACCAATATGTTACTCCTATGCCATTTACTTTAATCTTCTGAGGAGAACTTTATCAGAAGCCTTCTAAAAATCTAGGTGTACTACATCTATTGGATCTCCTTTATCAATTTTGTAACATCTTCAAAAAACTCCATCAAATTTGCCAATCACAATATACCGTTTGCAAATCCATATCAACAATTCCCAATCAGGTCATTATCAACCATATTTGAGACAAAAAAAAGCTGCAGAAGCTGGAATCCGAGGGAGATGAACAGGAGGCTGGAAGAACACAGCCGGCCAGGCAGTATCTGGAGGAAAGGAGCAGTCAGTGTTTCAGTTATTACCCTTGGACTGAATGAGGGGGTAAGGGGGAGCTGCAGATAAAGGGGAGGGAGGGATGGAGGCAGAATGGCACTGATATTGACCAGGTGTTTACTTACCCTTTATTTCTAGCATCTTCTCTACTGTTGATGGAAGGCTTACAAGTCTGCATTTCCTTATTTTCACTGTTACTTTTTTCTTAAATAGTGCATAAACAGTACCTGCCATATCACAACAATCATTCTATAATCTATAGCTAGCGAGTTTTGAGAAGATTTGTAGCTCAGGTTGAGGTTCTGGATGTGAGTTTGCTCGCTGAGCTGGAAGGTTAGTTTTCAGACGTTTCGTCACCATTCTAGGTAACCAGATAAATAGAACGCGGGACATAACACCAGCGCTTCGTCGGAGGCTCACTGATGATGTTACCTAGAATGGTGACGAAACGTCTGAAAACGAACCTTTCAGCTCAGCGAGCAAACTCACATCCATAATCTATAGCATTTTGGAAGACAATCACCAATGTATCGATATCTCCACAGCCCTGTCCTTCACTACTCTGGGACGTAGACCATCAGGTTCTGGGGATCCATCAGCTTTCAGCTGCAGTAATTTCTCCAGCGCAACCTTCTCAGTAATGCTAATATCCAGCAACTCCTCCGTTGTCACTTGAACCTTTAATTCTGCAAAATATCTTGTACCTTCCTCACTCAAAGCAAACAAAAAGTAATTGTTTAGCTTCTCTGCTATCTCTCTATTCTTCATGATAAATTCTATTGACTCTGCCTGTAATGGACCCGCCTTCACCTTAATCAAATATTTCTCTTTTACATAGATACAGAAGCTTTTACAGGCCATCTTTATGTTTTTTGCTAGATTGCATTCACATCCTATTCTACTCTCTCTCTCCTTGGGCATTTCTTAGTTCTCTTGTATTTTAATCTATAAGCCTCCCAATCCTCAGAATCACTACTGTTTCTGGCAACTGTAGATGACTTGCATTGTTTCATTTTTGCACTTTGAAAGAATATGTAGTTGCTGTCAATCATGCGATATTCCCTAAAGATTATCCATTGCCCATGTACTGTCATGGCTTTAAAGTCTCCACCCGATCTAACTCTGAACTTGCATCTTGAGCCTTCATAATTTCCCTAATTCAAGTTAAAGCCCCATCCCTGACTCCCTGCAACAGAAAGAAATACCACACTCTTAAACTTATTCATCAAATTGTATCATATTGCACAATGTTCGGCACCGTTCGTCTCTCCTCAGAAACTGAAGCAGTCCGTATCCAAATGCAACAAGATCTCGACTGGGCTGACAGGCAACTGGTAAGATTCACACAAATGCCAAGCAATGAATGGCAAAAAAGGCAATCCAATCGCTACCCCGTGGTGTTACCATCACTGAAGCCTCCATTATCAACATCCTGGGGGTTACCATTGACCATAAACTCAGCTGGAATCACCAGATAAACACTGGTTACAAGACCAGGTCAGAGGTTAGGAAAACTGTGGCAAGTAACTTACCTCCTGAATCCCCAATTCCATCCATCACCTTCAAGGCACAAGTCAGTAAAGCGATGGAATACTCCCCACTTGCCTGGATGCATCCTGGATGGGTACAGATCAGACAACACTTGAGAAGCTCGACACCATCCAGGACAAAGCAGCCGCTTGATTGGCACCACATCCATAAACATCCCACTCCCTCCACCACCGACACTCAGTAGCAGCAGTGTGTACCATCTACAAGATGTACTGCAGAAATTCACCAAAGATCCACAGGCAGCACCTTTCAAACCCATGACCACTTCCATCTCGAATGACAATTCTTGATCCACACTTTTCTTCCTTTCCTGCTCACCTCTCAGTCTTAAGACTTTATTTCCTGGAGTGAACTTTAATTAAAGTACCTCAATCCCTCACTGCCCTGAATTCCTACTTTGCCTCAAATTCCCAGATACTGTCTCAGATTCACTTCAGTGAGACCTCACCCACTTTGACTGTACACCTTAACTCTGACCATGTGCTTTGAACACACCTTTCCTACACAGAGAGCTCAGATGAGTCACTTATTTTTCTTAATATTCTGTTACAATAATCAACAGCTGGTTCAGGTGAGGAATTGTCATGTTTTATAGATAATAGCCACTATTCGGCAGCTGACCATTACACTTAACTATTTTTCACTTCCTTAAAGCCTGTTGGTTCTTGGTCTGATTTTGACTTTTTCTCTATAACTGAACTTGCAACTTTACATTGAATTCCTGCTTTGATCCAAATTCCCAGATACTTGCTCATCACTTGACAAAGTCTCCTTCATTCTGACCAAGTGACTAACCTAGACTTCAGACTATGAATTAGAGCTGTAGAGTCATAGAGCACAGAAACAGATATCAATTCAATGTCAGAAAAGTGTCCCAACTCCATCAGCCATTCTTCAGCTCATTCATCTAATTGGTCAAGATTTCTTTATAATCTTAGATAATCTTCACTTGTCCACTATGCCACCAATTTTGTTGTCATCCACACACTTACTGACCAAGTCTCGAATATTCTCATCCAAATCGTTTAGCTAAACAACAAATAAAAGTGGGCCCAGTACTGATCCCTGTGGAATACCGCTGGTCACAGTCCTCCAGTCTGGAAAACAACCCTCCACCACCACCCTCTGCCTCCTAGCATCAAACCACGTTTGCATCCAATCGGCAAGCTCACTCTGAATCCCCATGTGATCTAACTTCACTAACCAGCCTACCATGCATAACCTTGCCAAAGGCTTTGCAGAAATCCAAGTAGACAATTCCTTCCACTCTGCCCGCATCAATCTTTTTTGCTACTTTCTCAAAAAACTCAATCAAGTCAGTGAGACATGATTTTCCCCGCATAAAACCATGCTAATTATGCCTCCTCCTTTTTCTTGATCAGAGGCTCGATATCTCTAGTCATCCAATGTTCCCTTCTTGCCCTTCACACTAACAGGAACACGCTGACCCTGAACTCACGTTTCCTCGCTTTTGAAAACCTCCACTCCAGTGACATCCCTTTGTCTGCGAACTGCCTCTCCCAATCAACTTTTGAAAGCTTCTGTCTAATGTCATGAAAATGGGCTTTGCCCCAATTTCGAACATTAACTTGTGGACCAGGCTACCCATTTCCATAACTATGTTAAACCTAATGGAATTATGGTCACTGGTCCCATAGTGCTCCCCCACTAACACCTCAGTCTCTTGCCCTGCCTTATTTCTCAAGAGAAAGTCATTTTGTCCCTTTCCTATTAAGGATATCTACATATTAATTGAGAAAGTTTTCTTGAACACACTTAACAAATTTCTCCCCGTAAATAAGGGAGGGCTGCTGTTTCTACTGAGTTGTATTCATTTTCCCTACATATTTCCCCTCATCTGTTAACCAAAGTGTTTGCTTTCAGTAAAGTCAGCCTATTTTCTACTATTGACACCAATCCATTAACACCTATTTTTCATCTCAGTACTCCTTTACTATCATTAGCATTGCCTTTGTATTTTGCTCTGGGCACCCTTACCACCTGATCCATTCGCTCGCTCCACTTCCTACCAACAACATAAAAGCCACATTTTTCTAGCCCTGTTTAGTTCCATAGAGAGATGACTGGACTCAAAGCATTAACTCTGCTTTTCTCTCCACTGACTCTGCCAGGCCTGCTTAAGTTTTCCCAGCACTTTATTTTAGATTTCCAGCTTCTGTGTTATTTTTATTTCAAGAATACAAGTTTCTGCAGTTGTGCTGTTCTTTTGAAAAATGTAAACGAGATAAACACTCTTCAGGGGTCAAGTATCTGGCCAATGGATGGAATACAATGGCTTCTGATATCTGCAGGATTTCCTGTTGATGAAGCTGAGTTGCTGACAGCCATAAACTGCTGGCAGGACTTCTTCAATTAACTTGGACTGAGTCTTTAGGACACAGTAACAAACCAGCTTTTTAAAAATATTTTACAATGTAGTAAGAAAGTCTGATATTTGGAAACTATCAGGTTCTCAGGAATTTCAACTGAGAATAGAATTTCAGTTTGTAAATATTGGAATGGTTTTGATTACCGATTCCTGACTCTGTAAAATAGAATTCTAAATACAGAAAGGAATGCGGGACATTTATTAGAATGGAGTCTTTGCAAAGCCAGGTTTTCCAGTATTTAATTGAATGAACCCCATCTGTTATCTCCTTAAAAGCTTTGCTTGGCTATTTTCTCCAAAGTCAGTTGACTTTTTGCAAATAGCAGCTGTCAAACTGTTGATGTCCCTCCTGATAAAACTCTGCTCAAACCAGAAAATGTCCAACTTGTTCCATACCTTCCAATTTTTCCACAAATATAAGAAACAGTTATTTTAGGATAGCATTCATAGACTCAGAGACACTTACAGCACAGAAGGAGATCAATCAGCCCATCATATCCAGACTGATCAACAAATATCTGGCTACATTAATCTCATTTTACAGTTCTTGGCCCATAGCTCTGCTAGTGAATACCAAACTGCTCAAATCATAGAATCCCTACAAAATGGAAGCAAGCCAATTGGCCCAAACTACCTAACCTACACATCTTTGGACTGTGGGAGGATACCCACACAGACAGAGGGAGAATGTACAAACTCCACACAGACAGTCGGCTGAGGATGGAATTGAACCCGAGTTGCTGATATTGTGAGGCAGCATTGTTAACCATCGTCCCCTAAGAGGCCACCCTCTGAGTGAAAAAAAAATTCTCCTTATCTCCCCTTTTAGGCTGCTACCTCTTACTTTAAATTTATGGGTTTTTTTTGTTTATTCATTCATGGGATGAGGGCATTGCTGGCCGGGCAGCTGTTACTGCCCATCCCTAGTTGCCCAGAGGGCAGTTAAGAGTCAACCTTCTGGAGTCACATGTAGGCCCAAGCAAGTAGAGATAGCAATTTCCTCCCCTAAAAGACATTAGTGAACCAGATGGGTTTTCCCTGACAATCGACAATGGAATCATGGCCATCGTTAGATTCTTAATTCCAGATATTTTTATTGAACTCAAATTCCACCATCTGCCGTGGCGGGATTTGAACTCAGTTCCCCAGAACATTATCTGGGTTTCTGGATTAATAGTTCTGCGATAATACTCCTAGGCCATTGCCTCTCCTGTGTTCTGTGGTTATTGACCTTCCTACTAATGAAAACGATGCCTTCCACTCCAGTTATTCTTATTAGTATTTCGGAAAAAATGAATAGCCACATGGAAAGGTGTGGGTTGACTCAGAAGAATCAACATGGACTTGTAAAGGGAAAATCCCATCCAACTCCCTGGCAGCAGGTTTAAAGGGGTTAGCAGAAAGGGTTGATGAGGGGAACACTGTTGATGTGGTCTGTATAGATGCCAAATGATGTCCAACACTGTGTCACAGATTAGGCTTGTGAGGAAAATGCTGCTCAAGGAATTAAATGACCAGTAGCAACCTCAATACAAAACTGGCTGAATGGTAGGAAGTAAAGAGTTATGGTTAATGGGCATTTTTCAGCAATAGGAAAGTTTATAGCCAAGTTCCCCAGGGAGTGGTATTTGGATCCTTGCTTTTCTTGATATATGTTAATGATCTAGATCTTGCTGTCCAGGGAACACTTTCAAAGTTTGCAGATGATACTAAATTTGGAAAAATTGTGAACCATAAAAATTTTGAAAGGATTTGTTGGTGTGGGAAGAGAGGGGGCACTTGAGATAAATGCAGAAAAGTGTGAAGAGCTACACCTTGGTAGGGGACAATGGAGGGTCAACGTAAACTAGAGGAGACTATGGGCGAAGAGGCCTGGGTGAATGTGTGCTTTCCTCATTATGGATTTAGGACAGCTACACAGGGCTGTTTATAAAACAAAAGAGTAATCTAGGCTTCATGAGTAGCAGCATGGAGTGCAAGAGCAGGAAGGGCATGATGAGCTCGTATAAAACACTGACTAGAGTGTCAGCTGCAGGGTGGTATTTCTGGGCCCTGCATTAAAGGGAAGATAGGAATGCATTGGAAAGAGCTGAATAGGTTTACAAGAATAGTTCCAGGAATGCGACACTTCATTTAGGAGCATAGGTTGAAGACATTGGGACTGAATGGCCTCCTGCAGGCCCTAAGTTCAATGCAAGTGTCCCACCCAGTGTATTGAACTTTGCAGGACTTGATCAAGATGATTATGTAAAATACAGAGACAGCAGTGTGAAGGAGATTTTCAGGAGGTATAGTGTGTGGGAGGTGAGGAGGTTTCACAGGAGAACTGACACAGGCATCAAAGCCAGTGACATTAGAGAGATTGAGAGCCGGACAACTTGAAAGTCTTCTCCAGGCTTAGGGTAACGAGGGACTTTGTGCAGCAGTAGGTCCAATTTCAAGACCTACCTGCTCCAGAGGTGTGCAATAACCAGTGGACCTTCAGAGTCCCACTAAGATTGGAGTGTGCGGCCTGAGACACCACATCTAAAATTGAAATGGAAGTTAGATTGCGCTCTCCGGAATACCAAGAATGTTTTACAACATGAAAAGCAAGTGTCGAGCTGTGCACTATAATACTATAATTCTGACAGGCGTGAGGTGGTATATTTTGGAAGAAGCAATCAGAGGGAGAATTGAAGGCTGAGTGGCACCATTGTTGTGGGTCTGGAGTCACATGTTAGACCCAGACCAGGGAAGGATGGCAGTTTCCTCCCCTAAAAGACATTAGTGAACCAGATGGGTTTTTCCCCTGATCATCGACATTCACAGTCATCATCAGATCCTTAATTCCAGATATTTTATTGAATTCAAATTCCACCATTCACAGCACTGGGATTTGAACCCGATCCCTCCAGGTTAAGGACCCAGAAATCAGAAATCCTTTCTTTTTACTGTTCCTGTGTTAACTGTGTTATAATTAATAGAATGATTTTCTGTTGCTGATGAAACCGGGTGTGAGTTATAAGTTCAAAAGAAAGAGAAACAGGAATAGGCCATTCAGCCCCTCGAGCCTGTTCTGCTATTCAATAGGATCATGGCTGATCCAACATTCCTTTTGTCCACATTCCTGCCCTTTCCCTGTAACTTTTGATTTCCTGACTGATCAAGAATTTTTCTTTCTCAGCCTTAAATAGACACAATATCTCTGCCCCCACAGGAGTTCCAAAGACTCACAGCCCTCTAAGAGAAGAAATTCCTCCCAATCCCAGTGTTAAATTGGTGCCCCTTTATCCTGAGACTGTGCTGTCTAGTCCTAGACTCTCCCATGAGGGGAAACATCCTCTCAGCATTTACCCTGTCAAGCCCCTTAAGAATCTGATATGTTTCAATGAGATCACCTCCCATTCTTCCCAACCTGTTTAGCCTTTGCTAAGACAATCCCTCCATATCGAGGAACATCCCAGTGAACCTTCTCTGAACTGCCTCCAAATGAAATGCCCTCTTTCCTTAATTAAGGGGACCAAACTGCTCACCGTACTCCAGATGTGGTCTCCCCACCACCTTGTACAGTTGCAGTTAGATGTCCGCACTCGTATACTCCGACCCCCTCGTAATAAAGGGCCATCATTCCATTAGCCCTGCTTGCGAAGTGTGAGGCTGGATGAACACAGCAGGCCAAGCAGCATCTCAGGAGCACAAAAGCTGACGTTTCGGGCCTAGCCGCTTCATCAGAAAAGGGGGACAGGGAGAGGGTTCTGAAATAAATAGAGAGAGAGGGGGAGGCAGATCGAAGATGGATAGAGGAGAAGATAGGGTGAGAGTAGAGTATAAGTGGGGAGGTAGGGAGGGGATAGGTCAGCCCTGGGAGGACAGACAGGTCAAGGAGGCGGGATGAAGTTAGTAGGTAGGAAATGGAGGTGCGGCTTGAGGTGGGAGGAGGGGATGGGTGAGAGGAAGAGCAGGTTAGGGAGGCAGAGACAGGCTGGACTGGTTTTGTGATGCAGTGGGGGAAGGGGAAGAGCTGGGCTGGTTTTGGGATGCGGTGGGGGAAGGGGAGATTTTGAAGCTGGTGAAGTCCACATTGATACTATTGGGCTGCAGGGTTCCCAGGCGGAATATGAGTTGCTGTTCCTGCAACCTTCGGGTGGCATCATTGTGGCACTGCAGGAGGCCCATGATGGACAAGTCATCTAAAGAATGGGAGGGGGAGTAGAAATGGTTTGCGACTGGGAGGTGCAGTTGTTTGTTGCGAACCGAGCAGAGGTGTTCTGCAAAGCGGTCCCCAAGCCTCCGCTTGGTTTCCCCAATGTAGAGGAAGCCACACCGGGTGCAATGGATACAATATACCACATTGGCAGATGTGCAGGTGAACCTCTGCTTAATATGGAAAGTCATCTTGGTGCCTGGGATGGGGGTGAGGGAGGAGGTGTGGGGGCAAGCGTAGCACTTCCTGCGGTTGCAGGGGAATGTGCCGGGTGTGGTGGGGTTGGAGGGGAGTGTGGAGCGGACAAGGGAGTCACGGAGAGAGTCGTCTCTCTGGAAGGCAGACAAGAGCGGGGATGGAAAAATGTCTTTGGTGGTGGGGTTGGATTGTCGATGGCAGAAGTGTTGGAGGACGATGCGTTGTAACCGGAGGCTGTTGGGGTCATATGTGAGAACGAGGGGAATTCTCTTAGGGCGGTTATTGTGGAGGCAGGGTGTAGGGATGAGTTGTGGGAAATGCAGGAGACACGGCCGAGGGCGTTCTCGACCACTGTGGGGGGAAAGTTGCGGCCCTTGAAGAACGAGGACATCTGGGATGTACGGGAGTGGAATGCCTCATCCTGGGAGCAGATGCGGCGGAGGCGGAGGAATTGGGAATAGGGGATGGAATTTTTGCAGGAGGGTGGGTGGGAGGAGGTTTATTCTAGGTAGCTGTGGGAGTCGGTAGGCTTGAAATGGACATTGGTTTCTAGGTGGTTGCCTGAGATGGAGACAGAGGCCCAGGAAGGTGAGGGATGTGCTGGAGATGGCCCAGGTGAACTGAAGGTTGGGGTGGAAGGTGTTGGTGAAATGGATGAACTGTTCGAGCTCCTCGTGGGAGCATGAGGCGGCACCGATACAGTCATCAATGTACCGGAGGAAGAGATGGGGTTTGGGGCCTGTGTAGGTGCGGAAGAGGGACTGTTCCACGTAACCTACAAAGAGGCAGGCATAGCTTGGGCCCATGTGGGTGCCCATGGCCACCCCTTTTGTCTGTAGGAAGTGGGAGGAATCAAAAGAGAAGTTGTTGAGGGTGAGGACGAGTTCGGCAAGGAGGATGAGGGCGTCAGTAAAGGGGGACTGGTCAGGCCTGTGGGACAGGAAGAAGTGGAGGGCCTTTAGGCCACCTGCATGGGGAATGTAGGTGTGTAGGGACTGGATGTCCATGGTGAAAATGAGGTGTTGGGGACCGGGGAATTGGAAGTTCTGGAGGAGGTGGAGGGCGTGGGTGGTGTCACGGACATAGGTAGGGAGCTCCTGGACCAAGGTGGAGAAAATGGAGTCCGGATAGGTTCCTGATTACCTGCTGCTCCAGTCTGCTAGCTTTCTGTGTTTTGTGTACTAGTTCCCCAAACCCCTTTGTGTTGCAGCTTTCGACTGTTCCTCTCTATTTAAATAATATCATGTCCTTTGTTTTCCCTTCCAAAGCGGACAACTTCACATTTTCCCTCATTATACTCCATTTGCCAATGACCTTTCAATATCTCTCTGTAAACTGGTTTTAACCCTCTCACAACCTGCCTTTTCACCTTTTTGTGTGTCGTCTGCAAATGTGGTTACAGTACATTCACTTCCTTCCTCCCAGACATTAACTCCTTTTATTCATTCATGGGATGTGGGCGTCACTGGCCAGGCTGCATTTATTGCCCATCCCTAATTTTCCAGGGGGCAGCTCAGAGCCAACCACATTTCTGTGGGTCTGGAGTCACATGTAGGCCAGACCAGGTAAGGACGGCAGTTTCCTTCCCTAAAGGACATTAGTGAACCGGGTGGGCTTTTCCAACAATCTACAATGGATTCACTGTCATCATTAGATTCTTAATTCCAGATATTTTATTGAATTCAAGTTCCATGATTTGCCTTGGTGGGATTTGAATCTGGGTCCCCAGAACATTATCTGGGTGTCTGGATTAACAGGCCAGCGATAACACCACTGAGCCATCGCTTCATATTAAACATGCTTCACTCAAAGGCTCAAATATATATTGTCAACACTTGCAATCCTACCAACCTGAAAAAGAATCCCTTGTTCCCACTCACAGTTTAGCCAGTAGAAGTAGAATTAGTTTGATCCTGTAAATTGGACAAGTGAGTAACCTTAGTGGGCTCAGTGGCGTTTCACGGGTGTGATAGATTTTGTGAGTCAGTGAACAGTAGGGCACGATTATTGGTGCACTATTCTCAGTTATCTGTGACTGTAATCTGACAGCAGGAGGTCACAGGTGAATGTGTGGCTTTGGTCCACCAGATAGGACCTGGGGGCTTGGATGGGCTTAAACAACTGGCCTCATTCAAACTGACCTCCAATGTATACTGTCCACTCCTTGGTGGTCTGGTGTCCATAGGCTACTATAAAGTCAGTGCCAATGTGGTGTCTTGTCTTCAAGATTGCAACAGGCTCTCTAAAGATAAAACATTCTGCTCAATGACAAACAGAAGTCACGTGTGGGCGGCACAGTGTCTCAGTGGTTAGCACTGCAGCCTCACAGTGCCAGGGACCCGGGTTCGATTCCACCCTCGGGTGACTGTCTGAGTGGAGTTTACACATTCTCCCCGTGTCTGCATGGGTTTCCTCCGGGTGCTCCGGTTTCCTCCCACAGTCCAAAGATGTGCAGGTTAGGTGGAGCAGCCATGCTAAATTGCCTGTAGTGCTCAGGGGTGTGTGGGTTATAGGGGGATGGGTCTGGGTGGGATTCTTCAAGGGGCAGTGTGGACTTGTTGGGCCAAAGGGCCTGTTTCCACACTGTAGGGAATCTAATCTAAAGCTGTGAAGACTTTGTGTTTAATATAAGTAATGAACTTGACCTAAATGTCTAACCACATCAAGTGTCTCATTCCACTTCACAGCAGGTTTGCAATTCCTGAGTCGCACATTTAAAAACCACAAAAGAACTTCTCCTACAGTCAACAACTTTTATTTAGTTAATAAAATATTTCAAATATTTATGCATTGTTAATGATTTTCTCAATGAGTCACAGGAATGCTCATTACCACTTGTAGAGTAATAATCTCACTGAGTCATTATAACACAGGCAAAGACTAGTCGGTCCATTTGAGCTCTCCGTAGAGCTGTCCCGTCAGTCCCATTCCCCAACTCCCTCCCTCAGAAGTCTATCCAAATTCCTCTCTAAACCATTCCTCATATCCACTTCCTGCCCCTCTCGACTAGATCATTATTGCTTCAGTAGGTGCTTCTCAATGAATCCCTCCCCATCTCTCACCCTAAATCTGTCGCTCCCTTGTCCAATCAATGAAGAAAATCTCTTCTTTGTCTAAACCTCACCCACCTCGGTCAAACCTCCCCTCATTGGTGTTTGCTCCAAGGAAAATAACCCTAACCTCTCCAACCAGACGTCAGGTCAGGCCCCATGGCCCCCTCCTCCAAACCTGTGACCGTTCTGGCAAATCTCCTCTTCAGAGGCCTCACCTCCTTCTTAAGGTGCAGTGACCAAAGTCAGTCGCTGTACTCTAGTTATGGCCTAACCAGTGCATCGATAAAGGTTCCAAAGATCCCTTTGCTGTTGTACTCAGTTCCTCTATCATTGCCATAATCACATCTACCTGCCAGAGGGACTGGACATAAAAGTAAGGATCAAAAACAGAAATTGCTGGAAAAGCTCAGCTGGAGTTCTGAAGAGTCACCTGAAACATTAACTCTGTTTCTCTCCACAAATGCTTGAGGGGATGAATGGCCTTCGCCTGTTCCTAAGTTCCTATCTAACCAACTCAATCCAGGTAGTAATCAAAGGAGCCTCCTCTGAACCACCTGCTGACGTCTGTGAAAGGGTTTCAGCCTGAAGCATTGACTACCCTGCTCCTCAGATGCTGTCTGACCTTAACTGCTAAGAATGCCATGAGAGGTAGCCAGGTAGTGCAGGAGTTCCCTGTGGCTATCCCCATCTCAAACAGGTAAGCCATTATGGAAACTGGAGAGAGGGATAGCCTCTCAGGGGAGTATAGCACTGACAGGTTTCTAGTACCATGACTCGCTCCACTGTAATGAGGGGTATGTCAGATCCCAAGCTATCGATTGTGAAAGGGGACTGTCCAGTCAGCCACAGACAGACATTTCTGTGACCATCAGAGAGACATCAGGAATGGCGTGTTACCTCCATGATGCCAGGGTGAAGGATGTCTTGGAGAGGGTTTGAACCAGGGAGAGTGACCAGCAGGAGGTCATTGTACACATTGGTACTGATGCCATATGCAGGGAAAGGGATGAGGTTCTACAGAGAGAATACGGGAAACTAGGCAGGAGGCTAAAAACTCGCTCTTTGAGGGTAGTGATATCTGGACTACTCCGGGTGCCATGTGTTAGTGAGGGTAGGAATAGGAGGCTAGAGCAGGTGAGTGTGTGGTTGAGGAGCTGGTACAAAAGGCAAAGATTCACTCTTTTGGATCATTGGGATCTCTTCAGGGGGTGGAAACGACCTGTATAAGAGGGCAGGTTCCACCTGCATTGGAAGGGCAACGATACCGTGGCAGGGACATTTGCTAGAGCTGTTCGAGAGGTTGTTGGCGAGTAAAGGGTACAGGCCACCCTCAAAGTGAGAGAGAGGCAAGAGAAAAGGCTGAGGCTGGTGCAGTAGATAAGGGGAGCAAGTTAAATGGTGAAAGCAGACAAGAACCTGGCAGAGAACGAGATTAAATTAAACCGCACTTACTTCAATGTAAGAGGCCTAACAGGTAAGGCAGGTGAGCTCAGGGCATGGTTGGGAACATGGAACTGGGATATCACAGCTGTTACAGAAACGTGGCTCAGGGATGGGCAGGACTGGCAGCTCAATGTTCCAGGGTATGGATACTACAGGAAGCATAGACATGGAAGGGGTGACGGGGTTGGGGGGCAAGACAGGATGGGGAACTGTGTTTTTGGTTTGGGTGAACATTATGCCTCGACTTAGCGAGGATATTCCTGGGAGATCATTATCCAGTGAAGTTAAGAGACAACAAAGCACAGGGCTGGATGAACAAAGCAGGCCAGGCAGCATCAGAGGAGCAGGAAGGCTGACATTTTGGGCATAAACCCTTCTTCAGAAATTGGGGAGGGTAGGGGATTCTGAAATAAATAGGGAGAGAGGGGGAGGTGGATAGAAGATGGATAAATCCCCCTCTCTCCCTATTTATTTCAGAATCCCCTTCGCCTCCCCAATTTCTGATGAAGGGTCTAGGCCCGAAATGGCGGCTTTCCTGCTCCTCTGATGCTGCTTGGCTGCTGTGTTCATCCAGCTCTACACCTCGTTATCTCAGGTTCTTCAGCATCTGCAGTTCCTGCCGTCTCTCCAGTAAAGTTATATGGGTGAAACTGAGAAGATCACCTTTTTGGGATTGTATTATAGGCCCCCCAGTAGTCAGCAGGAAATTGAGAAGTAAATATGTAAGGAACTCTGATATCTCAGATATCTGTGACAAAAATAGCGTGGTAATTGTACGGGATTTTAGCTTCCCAAACATAGACTGGGACTGCCAAAGTGTTAAGGACTTAGATGGGCAGGAATATGTTAAGTGTGTACAAGGAAATTTTTTTAGTCAGTCCATGGGTGTACTTCCCAGAAAAAGTGCAAAACTTGACCTTCTCCTGGGAAATAAGGCAGGGCAAGTGACTGAGGTGTCAGTGGGGGAGCACTTTGGGACCAGTGAGCACAATTCTATTAGTCTTAAAATAGTGATGGAAAAGGATAGAACTGATCAAAAAGTTAAAGTTGGAAATTGGAGTAAGGCTAATTTTGACGGTATTAGACTGGGAGTTTCAAAAGTTGATTGGAGGAGGCTGGTCACAGGTAAAGGGATGGTTGGGATGTGGGAGGGCTTAAAAATGAGATAAGGAGAGTTCAGAGACAGGATATTCCTGTTAGGGTAAAGGGCAAGGTGGGTGGGAATAGGGAATGCTGGATGGCAAGAGGAAAGAGACTCTGATAAGGAAAAAGAAGGAAACACACGGCAGGTGTAGACAGCAGAGACTGGTTGAGTCCCTCGAGGAGTAGAAAGGCAGCAGGAATTATATTTAAGAGGGAAAAAAGGGGGCATGAGATAGCTTTGGCAATTAGAGTTAAGGAGAATCCAAAGAGATTCTATATGTACATTAAGGGCCAAAGAGTAATTCGGGAGAGATTCGGGCCCCTTAAAGATCAACAAGGCCGTCTGTGTGTGAAACCACAGGAGATGGGCGAGATCTTAAACAATTATTTTACATCAGTACTTACTGTGGAGAAGGACATGGAAGCTAGGGAACTTGGGGAAATCAATAAGATGTCTTGGAAAGAGCTTGTATTGGAGAAGAGGAGTTCTTAAAGCATATATATAGGTAGATAAATCCCCAGGACCTTATCAAATGTATCCAAGGATGTTGTGGGAAGCTGAGGAAGAAATTGTAGGACACCTAACAGAGATATTTGTATCTTCTACAGCCAAAGGTGAGGTGCTGGAGGAATGGAGGGTGGCTAATGTGATCCTATTAATTAAGAAAGGCCGTAAGGAAAAGCCAGGGAACTATAGACCAGTATCGGTGGTGGGTAAGTTGTTGGAGGGGATTCTGAGGGATAGGATTTACATGTATTTGGAAAGGCAAGGACTGATTAGGAATAGTCATCATGGTTTTGTGTGGGAAATTGTGTCTCACTGCTTGAATGAGTTGTTTGAAGAGGTGACAAAGTAAATTGATGAAGGCGGAGCAGTAGACGTTGTCTATGTGGACTTCAACAAAGTGTTTAACAGGGTTCTGCATGGTAGACTGCTGACCAAGGTTCGATCACATGGAATCCAGGAGAAGCGAGCTAACTGAATACAAAGTTGGCTCAAAGGTAGTGGTGGTGGAGGATTGTCTTACAGACTGGAGACCTGTGACCAATGGTCTGCCACAATGATTGGTGCTTGGCCCATTAATTTTTGTTATTTATATAAATCATTTGAATATAAATATTGAAAGTATGGTTAGTAAGTTTGCATAAAGCACCAAAATGGTGAGGTGGACTGTGAAGAAGATTACCTCAGAGTACAATAGGACCTTGATCAGATGGGCCAATGGGCTGAGGAGTGGCAGATGGAGTTTAATTTAGATAAATGTGAGGTGTTGCATTTTAGAAAGGCAAATCAGGGCAGGATGTATATGCTCAGTGGTAGAGCCCTGGGGGATAGTATCAAACAAAGAGATGGATGGGTACAGGTTCTTTGGAAGTGGAGTCACAGGTAGACAGGGTGATGATGAAGGCATTTGGCATGTTTGCCTTCATTGGTCATAACATTGACGATAGGAATTGTGATGTCACATTGTAGCTGTACAGGACATTGGTGAGAGACAATGGGAACTGCAGAAGCTGGAGAATCCGAGATAACAAAGTGTGGAGCTGGATGAACACAGCAGGCCAAGCAGCATCTCAGGAGCAGCAAAGAGGCCACCTTTGAAATACTGTGTAAAATTCTGATTGTCCTTCTATGCCAAGGATTTGCCAAACTTTAAGATTTAGATTTAAAAGTGCGGAACAGTTATGAGAAATATGAGAGTAGGATCTGCTTTAGAGAGCTTGCAAAGAGGCACCTATATATTGTCTTCCAACCCCTTCCATCAGGCATAACATAGGGATGGATGAACACACTCTTCCCGGCTGTTATTAGACTGAGGAATGGACCCCTCTAACTTCAAACCCTAATGTTGATCCTGCTTTGTGCACTTCCTGTGCAGCGGTAACCTTGCATTCCTCGCTCTGTCTAAACACCCAAAGATCTGTATGTCCTTGTTTGCTATAATCTGCTTGTACAGCTCACAAAACAAAAGTGTTCACTGTACTTAGGTTATTGTGACTATAATAAATCAAATCACTTGAAAGGGTTCACAAATGATTTACAAAGATATTGCCGGGGTTGGAAGGTTTGAGCTTTAGGGAGAAACTGAATAGTCTGGGGCTATTTTCCCTGGAGTGTCAGAGGCTGAGGGGTGACCTTATAGAGATTTATAAAATTATGAGGAGCATGGACAAGGTCTTTTCCCCAGGGTAGGGGAGTACAAAACGAGAGGACACAGGTTAAAAGTGAGAGGGGAAAGATTTAAAAGGAACCTGAGGGGCAACTTTGTCACACAGAGGGTGGTGCGTGTATGGAACGAGCTGCCAGAGGAAGTGAAGGCTGGTACAATTACAGCATTTAAAAGGCACCTGGATGGGTATAGGAATAGGAAGCTTGAGAGGGATATGGGCCAAATGCTGGCAGATGGGGCTAGATTAATTGAAGCTATTTCTCAGCATAGACAAGCTGGACCAAAGGGTCTGTTTCCATGCTTTATGACTCTATAACTCTATGATGCCATCTCCCACCTTTTGTGTGTAGAAGTGCTTTCTAATATCTTTCCTGAACGGTTTGACATGAATTTTCAGACTATGCCCTTAGTTCTAGAATCCCCAACAAGTGGAAAGAGTTTATCTATATCTGCCCTGTTGATTCCTGTTAGTATCTTGAAATCTTTACTCAGTTACCCCCATAACATTCTAACTTCTCGAGAAACAAAATCTCTCCTAGTAAATTAACGGTCTGACAACAGTGCGACGCTCCCTCAGTACTGACCCTCCGACAGTGCCGCACTCCCTCAGTACTGACCCTCTGACAGTGCGGCACTCCCTCAGCACTGACCCTCCGACAGTGCGGCGCTCCCTCAGCACTGACCCTCCGACAGCGCGGCGCTCCCTCAGCACTGACCATCCGACAGTGCGGCGCTCCCTCAGCACTGACCCTCCGACAGTGCGGCACTCCCTCAGCACTGACCCTCCGACAGTGCCGCACTCCCTGAGCACTGACCCTCCAACAGTGAGGCGCTCCCTCAGCACTGACCCTCCGACAGTGCGCACTCCCTCAGTACTGACCCTCTGACAGTGCGGCACTCCCTCAGCACTGACCCTCCGACAGTGCGGCGCTCCCTCAGCACTGACCCTCCGACAGCGCGGCGCTCCCTCAGCACTGACCATCCGACAGTGCGGCGCTCCCTCAGCACTGACCCTCCGACAGTGCGGCACTCCCTCAGCACTGACCCTCCGACAGTGCCGCACTCCCTGAGCAGTGACCCTCCAACAGTGAGGTGCTCCCTCAGCACTGACCCTCCGACAGTGCGGCGCTCCCTCAGTGCTGACCCTCCGACAGTGCCGCACTCCCTCAGCACTGATCCTCCCACAGTGCGGCGCTTCCTCACTTCTGGCACTGAGAATGTTGACCAGGATACTGGGTCTCAATATGGTGACATTCTGACGAGGGGTAAGAGCGCACGGGTTCCTTTGCCAGACAGACCCTTGACCTGGGACAAGGTCTAACGGGATGTGGGATCGCAGATTGGTCCCTACCCTACCTAGAGAACTCAGTCCATGTTGGTAAGGGTCTCTGTCATGGGAGGATCAGGGTGTATTCCCCCCGGAGCAGAGTGGAGGAGAACCAGGCTTTGTTGTGGAACTGGTGGAACTAGTAATGGATTAACTAGGAATGAGGAAGCAGCAGGTATTAACGCCCCAGAACCTGACAGATTCCTCATCTCTGCAAGTTCCACTCAGCTGGTGAGCCTGGCTCTGAGAGGATACTGTTCCAACTCAGTTCCTGCTCCCCGTGGCTGCCACACAGCTAGCACTATTGTCACTTGGTGAGTTTCTCTCTTACTCTCCAATCACCGCATGCTCGGATCAGGAGTTCGCATTCCGTTTGTGTTGGATTCTGCTTGAAAACGGGAACCAGTTGGATATCAGGTTGTGGGAGTTACATCCGTTGCTAGGGAGTTCAATTCTTCACAAAGCAGTGTTCTCTTCCAAAACCCTAAGCTTTCGTTTCACTGAAATAATTAAACCCGTGCTGGGGGTGTGTGATTGTTTGGGGGGGGTGTGAGGAACAGTGTAGAGGGAGCTTTGCTCTGTATCTAACCCCGTGCTGTCCCTGTCCTGGGAGTGTTTAATGGGGAACAGTGCGGAGGGAGCTTTACTCTGTATCTAACCCCGTGCTGTCCCTGTCCTAGGAGCGTTTGATGGGGGTCAGTGTAGAGGAGCTTTACTCTGTCTCTTTCCCTGTGCTGTTCCTGTCCTGGGAGTGTTTTATGGGTTGGGGTCGGGACAGTGTAGAGACAGCTTTTCTCTGTATCTAACCCTGTACTGTCCCTGTCCCTGGGAATGTTTGTTGGTGGGGGTGTGGGGGGGGGGGGTGTGGTGGGACAGTGTAGAGAGAGCTTAACTCTGCATCTAACCCCATGCTATTCCTGTCCTGGGAGTGTTTGATGGGGGACAGTGTAGAGGGAGCTTTACTCTGTCTCTAACCCCGTGCTGCCCCTGTCCTGGGAGTGTTTGATGGGGGACAGTGTAGAGAGGGCTATACTCTGTATCTAACCCCGTACTGTCCCTGTCCTGGGAGTGTTTGATGGGGTGACAGTGTAGAGGAAGCTTTACTCTGTATCTAACCCCGTGCTGCCCCTGTCCTGGGGGTGTTTAATGGGTATGCTGTAGAGGGAGCTTTACTCTGTATCTAACCCTGTGCTGTCCCTGTCCTGGGGGTGTTGGATGGGGGTCAGTGTAGAGGGAGCTTTACTCTGTATCTAACCCTGTGCTGTCCCTGTCCTTGGGGTGTTGGATGGGGGTCAGTGTAGAGGGAGCTTTACTCTGTATCTAACCCCGTGCTGTCCCTGTCCTAGGAGTGTTTGATGGGGTGGCAGTGTAGAGGGAGCTTTACTCTGTATCTAACCCTGTGCTGTCCCTGTCCTTGGGGTGTTGGATGGGGGCCAGTGTAGAGGGAGCTTTACTCTGTATCTAACCCCGTGCTGTCCCTGTCCTAGGAGTGTTTGATGGGGTGACAGTGTAGAGGGAGCTTTACTCTGTATCTAACCCTGTGCTGTCCCTGTCCTTGGGGTGTTGGATGGGGGTCAGTGTAGAGGGAGCTTTACTCTGTGTCTAACCCCGTGCTGTCCCTGTCCTAGGAGTGTTTGATGGGGTGACAGTGTAGAGGGAGCTTTACTCTGTATCTAACCCTGTGCTGTCCCTGTCCTTGGGGTGTTGGATGGGGGTCAGTGTAGAGGGAGCTTTACTCTGTGTCTAACCCCGTGCTGTCCCTGTCCTAGGAGTGTTTGATGGGGTGACAGTGTAGAGGGAGCTTTACTCTGTATCTAACCCTGTGCTGTCCCTGTCCTTGGGGTGTTGGATGGGGGTCAGTGTAGAGGGAGCTTTACTCTGTATCTAACCCTGTGCTGTCCCTGTCCTTGGGGTGTTGGATGGGGGTCAGTGTAGAGGGAGCTTTACTCTGTGTCTAACCCCGTGCTGTCCCTGTCCTAGGAGTGTTTGATGGGGTGACAGTGTAGAGGGAGTTTTACTCTGTCTCTCACCCCGCGCTGTCCCAGCCCCGGGATTTGATGGTTGAACTCTTCCTGCTCTGATAGTGGAAGGAGAGATTCTGCTGCATTAAAACGGGGGACAGAGTGTTATGTTTTTTTCACGGATTGTTTTAGCCACCGTGGGAGCCCGGCATGGACCCGCAGCGAGCTCCGAGCCCCATCGATAAGGACGTCGGGGAGACGGGTCGCCGCCATTTGGGGCCCAGCACTGCCTCGGGGATGATGCAGTTTGTGGTCATGCTGCCCACACAGAGGCCTGATGAGGATGGTAATGAGGTGATCACTGTGGACGTACCAATGAACAGCACGGTGAGGAGCCTCTGGTTTATGATCTGGCTGAAGGCGAACCAGGACAGTGCCAAACCCTCTGTCTATCAACTTTCCAACCCAGACTCCTACCAGCTCCTGTACAAGAAGGGAGCGTCATGGTATGAGATTTATGACGGCCAGCAGCTTCTGCACACTCTGGACTCTGTGAAGTATTGGAAGTGTTTGGGATCCAAGAAGTGTCTGCTTTACGTCAAGCAGCGAGCCAAGGCTAGGAAAGAGGCTGGGGAATTGTGGAAATGCCTGACCCACCTGATTGGCTACGACTTACAAAGCATCGATGCCAACCAGCACAGTGAGGTGGCCTATGCCCGGAGGAAGCTTGGCTCGGCTCGGAAAACTGAGATGCACAGTCGGAACGGGTGGGACTATGCGATGGAGCCTTGGCTGGCCACCTGTCCTCTTCCCAGCTCCCTGCAGAGCCAAATCAGCAAAGAGCTGGTGGTTGCCATCTCCTACAACGCTGTCAGCCATAAAATGAAGGCGGGGATCTATGACACAGCAGACATGGTTGTTCGACTCTGCAGAGAGAAGATGGTGGAGAGAGGGTTACTCATGGACAGTGCTCATGACAACTTAGTCTTAAAGGTCTGGGGAAGGGAAGAGTTTATCACAGGAAACTGGCCACTCATTGACTTTACCTGGGTGAGGCGCTGCTTGAAGAATAAAGAAGAATTGCGACTGGCACTGGTGCCCTCTCCATGCCTTGCAGATGATGAGGTGAAGTTTGAGGATTGGCCTTTGATTGATCAGTGTACAGGGCTCACCAGCACCCATGACCAACTGACCCTGAGGGGCAAAGATATTGAGCAGATTCGAATGCTCTCGCTCTGGGATTGCAATCAGCGATTCCGCGTCAAGGTTATAGGCTTAGACATTCCCGTTCTGCCCAGCAAAAGCCTCCCAAATGTATTCGTGGAGGGAGCTGTGCATCATGCAACAAACGTCCTTGCTTCGGCCCGTTCACAGCCAATGCCGCTGACCGAAGAGATTCTATGGAACACTTGGCTGGAGTTTGACATTTTAGTGAAGAATTTGCCCCAAGGGTCGAGGTTGAGTTTGTCTGTGTACGGCCTGGGCCAAGAGACCTCTACCACAAGAGATGGAAAGGCCACATCCCAGAACGTTAAAGAGGGAGATGCTTACAGAGGGAAGACCAAGCTTTTCTTTTTTGTCAACCTTCTCCTGATCGATCACCGGTCATTCCTTCAGCAAGGTGAGCACATCCTTCATATGTGGGCGTATTCATGTCAGGAGGACAATCTTGTCACCCACGAGGTAGACAAACTCTCATCCAAGACCAACCCAGACATTGAGAATTCGACAGCAATCTGTATCCTGCTAGACACCTATAACTACCCAGTGGCTTTACCCAGTGGCAGGGGCTCTCGCTCCTCATGGGTTGACCAGCCCGAAGATGAGGTGGTCCCAGTGAAACAGGAGGTGGTACAGGAGAAGACTCAGTGTTCCCTGAGCGGTTCACAGAGGGACTTGCTAAAACGGTTTACAGAGGAGTGTGCTCGGTACAGCCTCTCACTGCCCACATTTCTCAGCACTGTCAAATGGGGCGATCTGAAAGCAGTCGAGGAGGTACACTGGCTGTTTGACCACTGGAATCCTCCAGAGTTGGATATCGCCATCGCACTGGAACTGCTCAGCATCAACATTGCTGACGAGAAGGTCAGGACACTCTCCGTACAGCGACTGGAAGAGGTGGACAATGGCCATCTGTTGAGATACCTCTTACAACTCGTCCAGGTGATATCAGTTTCTCTTGGCTCTGGGTGTTCTCGGGAATGAGGTTGGAATGGTAGGAAGACTATAAAACCAAAAGACACAGGAGCAATGGAAGGCCATTCAGCCGTTCAGCCTGCTTCATCCTTCAATAAGATTGTGACTGATCTTTGACCTCAGCTCCCATCTCCCTTGTTTGTTTAGAGAGACCAAAACCACACGTTGACGTCAATGTTGAATGTAGCCACCCACAGAGAACCACATCTCTCTGGGTCAGGTGGATATTGAGGACAGCAAAGCTACTGTCTTTCATTCCTGCTCCAAAATCTACTCCTTAGCTATTGATCCCACCCGTCTCCATGGCAACAGTTGAGATTGAGCCAAAGATGTCACACTCGATCCTGAGCTCCTAACCTTAGATCTGCACCGTTACCAGAACTGCCCATATCTACATCTGTAACAACACACAACTTCACCCTCCCCCTACTGATCGGCTCCTGAAACCCTATCCATGGCTTCATTATTGTAGACTCTTCTATTCTAATGCGCTCTTGGCCGGTGCCTCACAACCTCCCCTTTGTGTTCTATGCTGCACTAAATCCCCTCAGCCTCCCCGTCTCTGTGGACTCCTAACACAAACCACTCCCTTCCCCCCAAAAAAACAGAAGTTGCTGGAAAAGCTCCACAGGTCTGGCAGCGTCTGTGAAGAAAGAAACATCAGAGTTAATGCTTCGGGTCTGGTGACCCTTCCTCAGAACAGATGCTACCTTCCCCAGTTTGGCTTCTGAAGCTCCCTGGATAACACCACCCCCCACAAGTTCCCCTCCAAGGCCACTCAACATCCTGACTTGGAAATATATCCCCGCTCCTTCACTGTCACTGGGTCAGAATCTGGGAATTCCCTCCCTAAGGTCATTGCGGGTCAACGTACAGCACATGGACTGCAGCTGTTCAAGAAGGCAGCTCACCTCCACCTTCTCAAGGGGCAACTAGGGATGGGCAAGAAATGCTGGGCCCAACCAATGACACCCATACCCCATGAGTGGATTCTAAAGAAAAGCCAGTAGTCTGGCTTGTTGCTGTAGAGTGTAAGATGCCCATTCACTGGATGTTATCTCCAATACTCGTGAGGTATATACCTGTGGGATTAGACCGGAGGACAGGCTTAAACATAGCTTCCCTCGATGTGCTCCTTCACCTCTTTGTCAACAGCTTCTGTCCAGTAGGTTTTCACCAGTTGCACCATGACCATGGCAGCCAGCGTGTGTGTGTACAAATGGAGCCCACACTGGCGAGACAGCAGGGTTAATAGCTTCCTGATTGATATTGCTCAGGTATCACTATGCTGCAACACCTCCCTGTGCCCAGCCTGCAGTGTGAGCTGGTCCCACTGCTCTCCATGTGGCTGCTATTGAAGAGCTGGCCGTAAGATTAAATCTGCACCTTGCTTCTTCTGTTTCATTTACAGGGGCTCCCTGCTTTACAAAGCTTTTGTGCTCCTGAGATGCTGCTGGGCCTGCTGTGTTCATCCAGCCTCACATTTTATTATCTTGGATTCTCCAACATCTGCAGTTCCCATTATCACTGACTGTCTGTCCCAGATGTGTTCACACAGTCAAATGAGAAATCTGTACTCCATCAATCTAAAGATATGTTTCCTGTTACCCCTCAACTTTACAGCATGTAATGACCACATAATAATCACCCCTAACTGTCTGTCTATAGTGTCTACATGGGTACTCACACTGAGACTGTCACAATGATGAAGATTAAGTAATATGATGTTACACAATCTATCAGTTTTATCTCCATGTGGTAGACTGCGGAGCCCTCAGCTGATCAAGCCATGCACAGGATAAACACTAAGCATTAATCATCCCCATCGATAACTTGCCCTCGGGAACCAGTCTTCGGGGCTCCCACACTAATCCACAGATGCTGCCCATATCATTGTTGGCTGCATCATTAGAGAGATCGCTCTGTAATTAACCGCTAAAGGGACAGTGCCTGATTCTCCAGCACAGTCCCCAAATTCGGAATGACTCTGCATCTGGACTGAGCTATCTGTCCTGGGCCCTTGTCCCTTTTCCAGAATTTTCTAATGTTGAGAATTTAAGGTCTGAACCCTTTGGTCAACTGTTGCCAAATTAATTGAGTTGACTCCTGAGGCCCTGTGTTAAAGACAATACTGACATGATCAACCAGGCTATCCTTTAGCCTGTTTTTGGTCACTGTACCAGCATCCAATTGGGTGCTGTTAACCTTTAACCTTCTCACCTTCTTCCCCTCCCCTGAGGTATGGTGACCCTAAGGTTAAACTACCACTGTCTCTGTCTAATGAGAGATCAGCCCGATGGTTCACGACGGTGACGGCAACTTTACCTTTCCGATGTTTCCCCACTCACTCACGTCTCTCGAGGCGACTGGGCCCCAGGGCCTGAGGAGGTGGTGAAGGCTGGCCTCTGTCCGATGTTTCCCCACTCACTCACGTCTCTCGAGGCGACTGGGCCCCAGGGCCTGAGGAGGTGGTGAAGCCTGGCCTCTGTCCGATGTTTCCCCACTCACTCACTCTCTCGAGGCGACTGGGCCCCAGGGCCTGAGGAGGTGGTGAAGCCTGGCCTCTGTCCGATGTTTCCCCACTCACTCACTCTCTCGAGGCGACTGGGCCCCAGGGCCTGAGGAGGTGGTGAAGCCTGGCCTCTGTCCGATGTTTCCCCACTCACTCACTCTCTCGAGGCGACTGGGCCCCAGGGCCTGAGGAGGTGGTGAAGGCTGGCCTCTGTCCGATGTTTCCCCACTCACTCACGTCTCTCGAGGCGACTGGGCCCCAGGGCCTGAGGAGGTGGTGAAGCCTGGCCTCTGTCCGATGTTTCCCCACTCACTCACGTCTCTCGAGGCGACTGGGCCCCAGGGCCTGAGGAGGTGGTGAAGCCTGGCCTCTGTCCGATGTTTCCCCACTCACTCACGTCTCTCGAGGCGACTGGGCCCCAGGGCCTGAGGAGGTGGTGAAGCCTGGCCTCTGTCCGATGTTTCCCCACTCACTCACGTCTCTCGAGGCGAGTGGGCCCCAGGGCCTGAGGAGGTGGTGAAGCCTGGCCTCTGTCCGATGTTTCCCCACTCACTCACGTCTCTCGAGGCGACTGGGCCCCAGGGCCTGAGGAGGTGGTGAAGCCTGGCCTCTGTCCGATGTTTCCCCACTCACTCACGTCTCTCGAGGCGACTGGGCCCCAGGGCCTGAGGAGGTGGTGAAGCCTGGCCTCTGTCCGATGTTTCCCCACTCACTCACGTCTCTCGAGGCGACTGGGCCCCAGGGCCTGAGGAGGTGGTGAAGCCTGGCCTCTGTCCGATGTTTCCCCACTCACTCACGTCTCTCGAGGCGACTGGGCCCCAGGGCCTGAGGAGGTGGTGAAGCCTGGCCTCTGTCCGATGTTTCCCAACTCACTCACGTCTCTCGAGGCGACTGGGCCCCAGGGCCTGAGGAGGTGGTGAAGCCTGGCCTCTGTCCGATGTTTCCCCACTCACTCACGTCTCTCGAGGCGACTGGGCCCCAGGGCCTGAGGAGGTGGTGAAGCCTGGCCTCTGTCCGATGTTTCCCCACTCACTCACGTCTCTCGAGGCGACTGGGCCCCAGGGCCTGAGGAGGTGGTGAAGCCTGGCCTCTGTCCGATGTTTCCCAACTCACTCACGTCTCTCGAGGCGACTGGGCCCCAGGGCCTGAGGAGGTGGTGAAGGCTGGCCTCTGTCCGATGTTTCCCCACTCACTCACGTCTCTCGAGGCGACTGGGCCCCAGGGCCTGAGGAGGTGGTGAAGCCTGGCCTCTGTCCGATGTTTCCCCACTCACTCACGTCTCTCGAGGCGACTGGGCCCCAGGGCCTGAGGAGGTGGTGAAGCCTGGCCTCTGTCCGATGTTTCCCCACTCACTCACGTCTCTCGAGGCGACTGGGCCCCAGGGCCTGAGGAGGTGGTGAAGCCTGGCCTCTGTCCGATGTTTCCCCACTCACTCACGTCTCTCGAGGCGACTGGGCCCCAGGGCCTGAGGAGGTGGTGAAGCCTGGCCTCTGTCCGATGTTTCCCCACTCACTCACGTCTCTCGAGGCGACTGGGCCCCAGGGCCTGAGGAGGTGGTGAAGCCTGGCCTCTGTCCGATGTTTCCCAACTCACTCACGTCTCTCGAGGCGACTGGGCCCCAGGGCCTGAGGAGGTGGTGAAGCCTGGCCTCTGTCCGATGTTTCCCCACTCACTCACGTCTCTCGAGGCGACTGGGCCCCAGGGCCTGAGGAGGTGGTGAAGCCTGGCCTCTGTCCGATGTTTCCCCACTTACTCACGTCTCTCAAGGCGACTGGGCCCCAGGGCCTGAGGAGGTGGTGAAGCCTGGCCTCTGTCCGATGTTTCCCCACTTACTCACTCTCTCAAGGCGACTGGGCCCCAGGGCCTGAGGAGGTGGTGAAGCCTGGCCTCTGTCCGATGTTTCCCCACTTACTCACTCTCTCAAGGCGACTGGGCCCCAGGGCCTGAGGAGGTGGTGAAGCCTGGCCTCTGTCCGATGCTAAGGATCGGACAGTTCTCTGTTTGTGACTTGGTGACCAATAGTCCTGAAATGCCTCAAACTCCGCTCCAAAAAATCCCACGCTCCCGTGTCCAACTTGTCCTACCTCCCCATTTCTGTAGAATCCTGTTTCTCACAGAGCGCTGCAGGGAGGGGTCATGAATTAATTTTAAGTCGGGGGTCAGTAGATTTGTCTCGGGAAACAAGGCAAGCTCGGAGTCAGGCGACAATCCGACCACAGCCTTGATCAAGGAGGCTTGAGGCGTTGTCCCCAGGATTTGGGTGGTGGGGGGGTGGAGATTAGGGGTGGGGAGTGGACAGAAGCGAGTTGATTAATCACGTTGGATTTTGAGCTGAGCTTTTTCTCGTCTCCTCCTTCAGGCATTGAAGTTCGAACCATACCACGACAGTGCCCTGGCCCGGTTCCTCATCCGACGCGCCCTGAGGGTGAGTGGTCAATACTGGACCCTACAGCACGAAACCACACACTCCTACCCCCCACCCAACACCCACCCAAGAGCCACCACCTCAGGGCAACCCGTCTGCCAACACCACCCTCGATCCAATCACACTGTTAGACATAAGTACTACATACATTTCAGTCCCATAGTGCAGCACTCCCTCGGTACTGACCCTCCCACAGTGCCCACTCCGTCAGCACTGACCCTCCAACAGTGCGGCACTCCCTCGGTACTGACCCTCCCACAGTGCCCACTCCGTCAGCACTGACCCTCCAACAGTGCGGCACTCCCTCAGTACTGACCCTCCGACAGTGCCCACTCCGTCAGCACTGACCCTCCAACAGTGCGGTACTCCCTCAGTACTGACCCTCCGACAGTGCGGCGCTCCCTCAGCACTGACCCTCTGGCAGTGCGGCGCTCCCTCAGCACTGACCCTCTGGCAGTGCGGCACTCCCTCAGCACTGACCCTCCGACAGTGCGGCGCTCCCTCAGCACTGACCCTCTGGCAGTGCGGCGCTCCCTCAGCACTGACCCTCTGGCAGTGCGGCACTCCCTCAGCACTGACCCTCCGACAGTGCGGCGCTCCCTCAGTACTGACCCTCTGACAGTGCGGCATTCCCTCAGCACTGACCCTCCGACAGTGCGGCACTCCCTCAGCACTGACCCAGTCACTGCTGTGTGACTTGACCCCATGTCCTTGTCGAGGTAAGTTATTCTCTGCTGTGACATTGCATGTCGTTGGGACGGTGTGAGCTGTGGTGGCTTTTTTCTCTGCTGCTTGAATCCCCTTCATTTCCCCAGAGTAAGAGGATTGGCCATTTCTTCTTCTGGTTCGTGCGCAGTGAGCTGACATCCTCTCCTTTTTTCCGTGACCGGTTCGGTTTGATTCTTGAGGCCTACCTGATGGGCTGTGGGTCGGCAGTAATCGAGGGATTCCGTAAACAGGTCCAGCTGGTCGAAGCCCTGAGCCAAGTGGCCACTGAGATCAAGAAGATCATTCCAGAAAAGAGTGACCTTCCACCTAATGGTGAGCCACCATTTCAAAAATATCAGAGGATTGAAGCTGGGTTCCTTGTGGCACTGTCATGATCCTGGGAAGCAGGGGAGGTGCTTCACTTGAGAGTAGGGTTGCTATGAGATTCGGGCAGGGGAGATGTGTTGGGCGGGCTGAAGAGTGTGGATGGGATGGGTGCATGGAGTATAGTCAAGGTGG
Source organism: Stegostoma tigrinum (assembly GCF_030684315.1). Lineage (NCBI taxonomy): Eukaryota > Metazoa > Chordata > Chondrichthyes > Orectolobiformes > Stegostomatidae > Stegostoma > Stegostoma tigrinum. The sequence continues at coordinate 3,640,898 of NC_081364.1, forward strand.
GGTCTGTGAGGGGATTAGCCCAGCCCCAACTCAGTGAGGCCTAGTGGGAAAGGCTTAATAGGCCCCAGTCACATGCAGTGGAGCAGGCCCCAGAGTAATTATTTCCAAAGGCCTCGTGCCCATCTGAGGAGATGCCCGAATATCATCCCACCCTGTTATTCTGAGCTCCGGGAGATTAGTGAGCAAATCCAGGATGTGTTGTAGCTGTCAAAATTCTCCAGCGAGACCCACCATCTCCCTCAGGGAGGGGGAACCAGGAAAGGCCCCACGAGACATTCTGACGAAGGGGCAGGGGTGACAAACAAACCTCGACTTGGTTTGGTTTATTATTGCCACATGTCTCTATGTACAGGGAAGGGTTTTGTTTCATGTGCAGTACAGGTTAACCCTACCGTACAAAGTGCAATAGAGCAGAGTGGGGACTACAACATTACGGCTGTAGGGAAGGTGTGCAAAGAGCAAAATCAACACTAAGTTTAAAACTCGAACAGCCCATGCATAAGTCTAATAACAGCGGGGAAGAAGCTGTTCTTAAATCCCTTTATACGTGTACACAAATGTTTGCACCTTCTGCCCAATGGGAGAGGCTGGAAGAGAGTATAACTGGGGTGGGAGCAGTCTTTGATGTTGGCTGCCTTCCCGAGGCAGTGGGAGGTATTGATGGGGTCAGTGGAAGGACGGCTGGTTTGTGTGATGGCCTGGGCTGTGCTCAGAGCTCTCTGTAGATTCCTACAGTCCTGGGCAGAGCAGTTGCTGTCCCGAGCTGCGATACACCCAGGCGGGATGCTTTCTGTGGTACATCTATAAAAATTGGTAAGAGGTGTTGTGGACCTGCTGAATTTCCTTAGCCTCCTGAGGAAGTTGAGGTGTTGGTGCGTTCTCTCGATTGTTGCATCAACGTGGATGGACCAGGACGGTTTGTTAGTGACTGTCATTCCCAGGAACTAGAAGCTCTCGAACATCTCCACCTCAGCTCCATTGGTACAGAACTGGGCATGTCCCCCACACCGCTTCCTGAAGGCAATCTCCAGCTCCTTCATTTGGCTGGCATGGATGGAGAGCTTGTTGTCTTTACTCTATGGCACGAAGCTGTCAGTCTCTTTCCTGGACTCTGTCTCGTCGTTGTTTGAGATCTGACCCATTATAGCAAACGTGTAAATGGAGTTGGGAGAGAATCTGGCCCCACGGTGGGGAGAGAATCAGGAATATAGTAGGGGCTGAGCGCTCAGCCTTGCAGGGCTCTGGTGTTGAGGATTATTGGGGAGAACGTGTTGTTACTATATCCCTACTGACTGTGGTCCATGGGATCAGGAAGTCAAGGATCCAGTTACAGAGCGGGAAGCCGAGACCTAGGTCTCGGAGTTTGGAGATGAGTTTGTTTGGAATTATGGTGTTGAAGGTGGACTTAAAGGCAATAAATGGGAAAGTCTGATATCGGCATCCTTGTTATCCAGATGTTCCAGGGATGAGTAGGACCAGGGAGGTGGTACCTGCTGTGGGCCTGTTATGCCCACAAAAGATCATGGCAATCCAGACGGCTGGAGTTAATGAGAGCCATGACTAACTGGGTGGAGCGGTTGTCCAACAGGGGAGCAATAAAACAAAGGAGCTAGGGATAAAGAGATAACAAGGTGTGGAGCTGGATGGACACAGCAGGCCAAGCAGCATCTCAGGAGCAGGAAAGCTGACCTTTTGGGCCCAGACCCTTCATCAGAGAGGGGGAGGAGGAGAGGGAACTGGAATAAATAGGGAGAGAGGGGGAGGCGGACAGGAGATGGAGAGTAAAGAAGATAGGTAGAGAGGAGACAGACAAGTTAAAGAGGCGGGGATGGAGCCAGTAAAGGTGAGTGTAGGTGGGGAGGTGGAGACAGTGCGGCACTCCCTCAGTACTGACCCTCCGACAGTGCGGCGCTCCCTCAGTACTGACCCTCCGACAGTGCGGCACTCCCTCAGCACTGACCCTCCGACAGTGCGGCGCTCCCTCAGTACTGACCCTCCGACAGTGCGGCACTCCCTCAGCACTGACCCTCCGACAGTGCGGCGCTCCCTCAGTGCTGACCCTCTGACAGTGCGGCGCTCCCTCAGCACTGACCCTCCGACAGTGCGGCGCTCACTCAGCACTGACCCTCCGACAGTGCGGCGCTCCCTCAGCACTGACCCTCCGACAGTGCGGCGCTCACTCAGCACTGACCCTCCGACAGTGCGGCGCTCACTCAGCACTGACCCTCCGACAGTGCGGCGCTCCCTCAGCACTGACCCTCCGACAGTGCGGCACTGCCTCAGCACTGACCCTCCGACAGTGCGGCGCTCCCTCAGCACTGACCCTCCGACAGTGCGGCACTCCCTCAGCACTGACCCTCCGACAGTGCGGCGCTCCCTCAGCACTGACCCTCCGACAGTGCGGCGCTCCCTCAGCACTGACCCTCCGACAGTGCGGCACTCCCTCAGCACTGACCCTCCGACAGTGCGACACTCCCTCAGTACTGACCCTCCGACAGTGCGGCACTCCCTCAGCACTGACCCTCCGACAGTGCGGCACTCCCTCAGTGCTGACCCTCTGACAGTGCGGCCCTCCCTCAGCACTGACCCTCCGACAGTGCCACACTCCCTCAGCACTGACCCTCCGACAGTGCGGCGCTCCCTCAGCACTGACCCTCCGACAGTGTGGCGCTCCCTCAGCACTGCCCAGCTGTGACTGTTGATGTGGGGATTGAGGTAGAGTTGTGGCCCTGTTTATGGTGTAGTGGGGCCTGGCCCTGTATCGGTGCTGATCTCGGGAACAGTGTGGAACTGCGAGTGAAATATGTGTGTCCTTTCCACACACAGCTGCCAGCATGGTTCAGGAGATGCTGAGGAATGCCGACCTGCCGCAGGACTTCCTGACTCCGTATGATCCCCGTATCAGGGCTGGCACCATCCTGGTGAGGGCACACTCTCATTGCATAACAGTGACTCACAGCCGGTTATCTCATCCAGATCCCATGGGAATTGCCCTCATCATTCTGTCAGCCATATTTTCCCGCAAACCCTCTCCCCCCCTACCCCCCCAGGCTCGCTCCTCCCCCTGGCCTGGTCACTGACTGAGCCCATTCTGGCCCTGGACTGTGAAGCCTCTCCACATCCTTTTGCAATTCTCACTGAGATGTTGATTTCTCCCTCAGTGTGTTGAAGCCCCACCAGAATGTAATTCCTCTGTGTCTCCCCCCAACCCCTGAAGCCTCTAAATTCTCCACATTCCCCAAATTCCAGCCTCCCTGAATATCTGTCCCTGTTTCATTAGCCACGCCATCAGCTCTCCCTGTCTGTCTCCTTCTGTCTCTCTATTTCACTCTCCATCTCTTTCTCTTTTTTTCTCTCATCCTCTCCCTCGCCTTCTCTCCATCTCTCTCACTCCTCTCTCCCTTCCTCTCATTTTGTCTCTGCCTCTCGCCCTCTCTCCTCTCACCCTCTCTCTCTCTCTCCTCTCACTCTCTCCTCTCGCTCTCTCTCTCTCTCTCTCCTCTCACTCTCTCTCCTCTCGCTCTCTCTCTCTCTCTCTCTCCTCTCTATCTCTCTCCTCTCGCTCTCTCTCCTCTCTCTCCTCTCACTCTCTCTCCTCTCTCTCTCCTCTCACTCTCTCTCCTCTCTCTCTCTCTCTCTCTCTCTCTCTCTCTTTCTCCTCTCGGTCTCTCTCCTCTCGCTCTCTCTCCTCTCACTCTCTCTCCTCTCTCTCTCTCTCTCTCTCTCTCTCCCCTCTCGGTCTCTCTCCTCTCGCTCTCTCTCCTCTCTCTCTCTCTCTCCTCTCGCTCTCTCTCCTCTCTCTCCTCTCACTCTCTCTCCTCTCACTCTCTCTCTCTGTGACTCGTTTAAAACCAACTTCTCGGACCAGGCATGCAGTCACCTTTTCTGGCACCTCACTCCGCGGCTGGGCATGAGGTTTTGTAACATAGCCTTTCCAGTGAATTACCTCGGGGTTGGGGCGGGGTGCGGTGGTTGGTGGTGGTACGTTAATGGGGTTTTCACTGCCCAAGGCACCATATAAATGCAGTGTTGCTGTTGTCCTGCGATAGATCGATCGCTGTAAGATCATGGCCTCCAAGAAGAAGCCGCTGTGGCTGGAGTTCTCCTGCGAGAGCCCTGATGGGTCTCCGTGCCAACCCATTGGAATCATCTTCAAACATGGTGATGACCTTCGGCAGGACATGCTCATTATTCAGGTATTGTGCTTGTTGGTCTGGGGGTATGACTCTTGCTTTGAGTGTGAGAGGTTCCCAGGTTCAAATCCTGGCAAAGTCCAAGTTTAACTCTGGGACTGTACTCATTGGAGTCTAGGAGGATGAGGGGGATCTAATTGAAACTTACAGAATGGCCTGGACAGAGTAGATGTTGGGAAGATGCTTCCACTGGTAGGAGAGACTAGGACCCGAGGGCACAGCCTTAGAGTAAAGGGAAGACTTTTCAGAACGGAGATAAGGAGAAACTTCTTCAGCCAGAGAGTGGTGTGTCTATGGAATTCACTGCCACAGAAGGGTGTGGAGGCCGGGTCATTGAGTACATTTAAGACAGAGATAGATAGGTTCTTGATTATCAAGGGGATCAAGGGTTACGGGGTGAGAGAGGGAGAATGGGGTTGAGGAACTTATCAGCCATGATTGAACAGTGATGCAGACTCAATGGGCTGAATGGCCTAATTTCTGCTCCTATGGCTTTTGGTCTCATAGTCTTACTATCACCACAGCAACCTCCTGATCATCCCAGAGTCAACACTTATACCTGGCCCACCCTGAGCTCCCAACCCAACGTTTGGCATGGGGCCTGCTCACCGACCCTCTGACTGTGAGTCTAATTGTGGACGGGGCAGGGTCAGGAGGACAATGAATGGTTCTCGTTGCGATTTCATGGAGAATTGAGTGGATTTGTCCAGCTCTGTGTAACCCTGTGGCAAACACCAGCAGAGGGCAGCACCAGACAATAAACACAATCTCCCATCACCAGGCATCGGGGACCAGGGCTGTGTATCGGGGCTCGGGGCTGTGTATCGGGGCTCGGGGCTCTGTATCGGGGCTCAGAGCTGTGTATTGGAGCTTAGTGCAGTATAACGGGGATTTTGGCTTTGTATTGGGGTTCAGGGCTGTATATCAGGGACCGGGGCTGTGTATTGGGGCTCGGGGCTATATAACGGGGATCGGAACTGTGTATCAGGGTTTGGGGCTGTATAACAGGGATTGGGGCCATGTATTGGGGTTCAGGGCTGTGTATTGGGGTTCGGAGATGTGTATCGGGGTTCGGGGCTGTATAACAGGGATTGGGGCTGTGTATTGGGGCTCGGCGCTGCATAACAGGGATCAGATCTGTGTATCGGGGTTCGGGCCTGTATAACGGGGGTCAGGGCTCTGTATTGGGGTTCAGGACTATGTATCAGGGTGCAGGGTTATCTATCAGGGTCCAGGTCCGTGTATCAGGGTTCAGGGCTGTATATCAGGATGCAGGGCCGAGTATCAGGATTCAGGGCCATATATCAAGATGCAGGGCCGGTGTATCAGGATTCAGGGCCATGTATCAGGATTCAGGGCTGTGTATCAGGATTCAGGGCCGTGTATCAGGATTCAGGGCCGTGTATCAGGATTCAGGGCCGTGTATCAGGATTCAGGGCCGTGTATCAGGATGCAGGGCCGAGTATCAGGATTCAGGGCCGTGTATCAGGATTCAGGGCCGTGTATCAGGATGCAGGGCCGAGTATCAGGATTCAGGGCCGTATATCAAGATGCAGGGCTGTGTATCAGGATGCAGGGCCATGTATCAGGATTCAGGGCCGTGTATCAGGATGCAGGGCTGTGTATCAGGGTTCAGGGCCGTGTATCAGGATTCAGGGTCGAGTATCAGGATGCAGGGCCGTGTATCAAGACTCAGGGCCGTGTATCAGGATTCAGGGCCGTGTATCAGGATGCAGGGCCGTGTATCAGGATGCACGGCCGTGTACCAGGATGCAGGGCCGTGTTTCAGGATGCACGGCCGTGTATCAGGATGCAGGGCCATTTATCAGGATTCAGGGCCGTGTATCAGGATGCAGGGCCGTTTATCAGGATTCAGGGCCGTGTATCAGGATGCAGGGCCGTGTATCAGGATTCAGGGCTGGGTATCAGGATGCAGGGCCATGTATCAGGATGCAGGACTGCATATCCAAGGTTGGGTCTGCATATCAGGGTTCGGATTTGATGGAGCACTGCTCTCCAGCCCCTGCCTCACTCAGTAATACTGAGGGAAATCGGTGGGATTGCTGTGCCCTGAGGGACGATCTATGGGGCTTCGCTCAGGTAGTGAGCAGCTGTCAGTCCCCGTGCCGTTCTAATTCCCGGATTCCTCTCTACCACAGACTCTGGTGATCATGGATTCTATTTGGCAGAAAAACGCACTCGATCTGAACCTGATGCCATATGGATGCATCGCCACTGGATATAACATGGGTACAACTGCCGATCTCCAAACCCCTCCATCACGCTCTCTCACTGTCTCTCTCCTCTCTCTCTCTCTCTCTCTCCCTCTCTCTGTCTCTGTCTCTCTCTCTCTCTCTCTCTCTCTCTCCCCCCCTCCCTCTCTCTGTCTCTCTCTGCCTCTGTCTCTCTCACTGTCTCTCTCCTCTCTCTCTCTCTCTCTCTCTCTGTCTCTGTCTCTCTCTCCCTCTCTCTGTCTCTGTCTCTCTCTCCCTGCCTCTCTCTGTCTCTCCCTGTCTCTGTCTCTCTCTGTCTCTCTCTCTCTCTCTTTCTCTGTCTCTGTCTCTCTCTGTCTCTCTCTCTCGCTCTGTCCCTCTCCCTCCCTCTCGCTGTCTCTCTCTGTCTCTGTCTGTCTCTGTCTCTGCCCCTCTCTCTCCCTCTCTCTCTGTCTCTGTCTCTCTCCCTCTCTCTCTGTCATTCTCTCTCTCTCTCTTTCTCTCTCCCTGTCCCTCTCTCTGCCTCTATCTCTCTCTCTCTCTGTCTCTCTCCTAACCTGACATTCCCCACTCCTCTACCTCTCTATTTCTATCTCTTCCCTATTTCTCTCTCTCTCTCTGTCTCTTCCTCTCTACTACCCCACTCTCCTTCCATATATAAATATTTATGTATCTCTCCCCTTCTCTGTCTCTCTCAACCTTTCACCCCCTGTCTCTCTCTCTTCTTATCTCTCTGTTCGATATTGTTACTCTAGCACCCACGCTGCCTCAATCTCTATCTCCTGACCTGACACTCCCTGCTTCTCTCTCTTTAATTCTTTCTCTCTCCCTATCTCTATCTCTTTCTGTTTCTATCACCCCACCTCTCTCTGACTTCCTTTGATTCTGTTTGCCCTGTGATTTTTTCTCACTCCTCCCATCTCTCACACACATTTCTCTGTCTCACTCTCACACTTTATTTTTCTCTCTCTCAGTCTTTTGTTTCCTTTCTCTCCATCCACACTCTTCCGGTCGAACTCTCTCTCTCTGTCCCTCCATCGACGCGCAGTCGCAGCAGTGTGTACCATCTACAAGATGCCCTGCAGAAAGTCACCAAAGATCCTCAGGCAGCACCTTCCAAACCCACGACCCACCGGGAAGGACAAGGGCAGCAGATCCATGGGAACACCACCCCCTGCAAGTTCCCCTCCGAGCCCCTCACCATCCTGACTTGGAAATATATCCCTGTTCCTTCAGTGTCACTGGGTCAAAATGCTGGAATTCCCTCCCTAAGGGACATTGTGGGTCAACCCACAGCACATGGGCTGCAGCGGGTCAAGAAGGCAGCTCACCCCCACCTTCTCAAGGGGCGACTAAGGACGGGGCAATGAATGCTGGGCCCAGCTAGTGATGCTCAGGACTTATAAATGAATAAATCAATGTGTAGTATTATCTGTAGAGGATTCTGGGCCATCTGAGTCAGTGGGGGTGATACAGAAATGTCCCTTCCTGCTGTAACATTGCTGTTCCTTGTACAATCCCACAGGGATGATTGAGATCGTCAGGGATGCAGTGACAATAGCAACTGTGCAGAGAAGCAAGGGCGGCAACACGGGAGCATTTAAAAACGACGCACTGTATGATTGGATGAAATGCAGACTGCAGGTCGAGGAATCGGTTAGTTTCTGTCGAGTTGAACTCTTTGTGTTTTGGAACGTTTCTGCTGGATAGGATCCCGAGCTGGGTTAACAAGCTCATCTTCACTATCAACAAGACCGTTCATCTCTGCGCACCCCCCACACCCGACCTCAGGAACCTCACTTTGACCTGACCCCTGCCTGGTGCTGAAATGACCTGCTGTGACTTACTTATTCCCCCAAAGCTAAGTATTCTGACATAATTGCAGTCCCCTACACCACGATCCAACCCGTGACTACTGCTGTCCACACCCTAATGTACACCACCGCGCCCCCCCCCGACCTCACTGATCTCGCAGTCAAGTGGCCCTCGTGATTTTAAATGTTATCCTCATTTTCAAATCGCTCATTACCCCTTCCCCCCACCCCCGACCACTGCCATCCAGTCCCACAACCCTCTGGGATCTCCATGCACACCCCCCTCCCGGTCCCTCCCCCAACCAACTCAGGCCGAGCTGGCACTGAGCGGGGGGGTGAGCTGGCACTGGGTGGGGGGAGCTGGTACTGGGGGCAGGGAGAGCTGACACTGAACAGGGGCAGCCTGCAATGTACAGAAGAGCTGGCACCAGGCAGGGGGAGCTGGCACTGTACGGAGGAGCTGGCACTGTATGGAGGAGCTGGCACTGGGGGCAGGAGGAGCTGGTACTGGGGGCAGGAGGATCTGGTACTGGGGAGGGGAAGCTGGCACCAGAAAGTGGGAGCTGGCACTGGGGGCAGGGAGAGCTGGCACTGTATGGAGGAGCTGGCACTGGGCAGGGGGAGCTGGCACCAAGTGGGGGAGCTGGCACCAAGTGGGGGGAGCTGGCACTGGGCAGGGGGAGCTGGCACTGGGCAGGGAAAGCTGGTACTGAGTAGGGAGAGCTGGCAGTGGGCAGGGGGAGCTGGCACTGGGCAGGGGGAGCTGGCAGTGGGCAGGGGGAGCTGGCACTGGGCAGGGAGAGCTGGCACTGGCAGGGGGAGCTGGCACTGGGCAGGGAGAGCTGTCACTGGCAGGGGGATCTGGCACCAGGCAGGGAGAGCTGGCACTGAGTAGGGAGAACTGACACTGGGAGCGGGGAGCTGGCACTGAGCAGGGGGAGTTAGCACCAAGCGGGGAGAGCTGGCACTGGGCACGGGGAGCTGGCACTGAGTGGGGTGAGCTCGCAATGGATGGAGGAGCTGGCACTGGGGGGGGCAGAGGGAGCTGGCACTGAGCGGGCAGAGCTGGCACTGGGGCCGGGGGAACTGGGACTGGGCAGTGGGAGCTGGCACTGTGGGCTGGGGGAGCTGGCACTGAGTGGGTGAGCTGGCACTGGGGGCGGGGGAGCTGGCACTGGGTGAGGGCAGCTGGCACTGGGCAGTAGGAGCTGGCACTGGGGGCAGGGGAGCTGGCACTGGGGGCAGGGGGAGCTGGCACTGGGTGTGGGGTGTTGGAACCAGGCAGAGGAGGGAAACGTGTCTGGCACGGGGCTGGGGAGCGAGCTGAGCTGATTACTGGTGCGTTGGCAGAGTGGGGGAGTAAGGAGCGGCAGTAGAGTGAGTCGTGGATGGGGGTCGACACATGCAGGCAGCATGGCTGTGTGCTGTGGGGTTGGTGGGCACAGACTCACGTTGGCTTCAGTTCTTATGGTCACTTTTATCATCATGCTGGACTTTTCGAACTCTCGAAGTACCGACACTTGGAGTATCTGTACGTGGGCACCCTGTACCTAAGGAGGTACCAAGAGGCAAAATTCAAAACTTCACTTCATTCAATTGAGTGAAGGCTACTCTATTCCAAATAGTCTGCGTCATCATTCCTCCTACCTCTCACTCCCATCTGCCATTCACTCCGCCATGCCCAGCCTGACTAAATCCCGCTTGGATCCTCAGTCCAGCATTGGCTGTCACCCAGGATGATAGGGGTAAGTGTCTGCGGCACCGATAGGTCCCACAAGCCCAGAGCTGAGGTGCACAGACCCTTGAGCAGTCCTCGCACCCATGGCCCAGTTCCTCCATCGCTGACCCAAACATCCAGCTGGGGCACAGTGAGCAGGTCCCGGGCTCAGGAAGGGGTATTTATCGGCCCTTGGTTATCAATCACAAAGTCTTGTTGTGTGTCTCAGTGTGTCGCGCGTTCTGTGCTCCCCAGTATTACCAAGCGATGGAAACGTTTGTGACATCTTGTGCTGGATACTGTGTGGCTACCTACGTCCTGGGAATCGGAGACCGACACAATGACAACATCATGATAACAGAGCAAGGTATATCGTCTGCCCAGTGTATCAGAAAGGGGCATGGGTCAGATCGGGACAGGAGGAGTCCATCCATACCTCAATGGCATTTACTGCCCGTCCCTAGTTGCCCCCGTGAGAAGGTGGGGGTGAGCTGTCTTCTTGAACCGCTGCAGTCCATGTGCTGTGGGTTGACCCACAATGGAGCATACGGCCCAGTGGTATTATCACTGGACTGTTCATTTAAGTTACATTCACCCTCAGCTGTTCTCCACCTTGACTCTGTTTACCCTCCTCACTCCTTCTCCAGGAAGGCCCACATCCGTGACAAATCTCATCTCAGCCTTAAAAAGTTTCAACTAATCCCTTATGTTCACAAGTTGCAGATACTTCCCCTCTGTGTGAGGAGGTGTTTCCTGGTATCCTCCGTCACCTTCCCCAGACCCCATGGCCCAGCTTGAATCTTTGGGTAGGACCCTGAGGAGAGGAAGATGGATTTCAGCTGGGGTGCTGATTAGATCTCCATCTGGGAGGTGCTGCTGCATTTTGGACCAATCAGGGTCATGTTCCCGCCCTCTACCTTATCTCCCAATCCCACCCTCTCCCAATCCAACCCCTCTCCCAATATCTCCCCATCCCACCCTGTCCCAACCCAAACCTCTCTCTGTGTCTTCCAATCCCACCCTCTCCCAACATCTCCCAATCCCAACCCTTCTCCCAATTCCATCCCCTCTCCCAATCCCACATTTTCCCGATATCTCCCAATCCCACGTTCTCCCTCACAAACAAAAACAGAAATTACTGGGAAATCTCAGCAGGCCCAGCAGTATGTGTGGAGACAAATCAGAGTTAATGTTTCAGGTCTACTGACCCTTCCTCAGAACCTTCTCCCTGTATTGCCCCAATCACATCCTCTCTCTCCAGAGTCCCGTTGCTGATTGGTTTTGGTGAGTGAGTGACAGCTGTGGATCACAGTATTTTCCCATTTTCCTGGTTCCCAGGTAATTTATTCCATATTGACTTTGGTCACATCCTGGGCAACACGAAGAGGATTCTGGGAGTGAACCGGGAAAGGGTTCCCTTTGTCCTGACCCCCGACTTCCTGTACGTGATGGGCCGTGTGAACAGGCGATCCAGTCTCTACTTCCAGAGGTTCAAGGTGAGGAGCAGGGGGCGGTCTGGGAATTACAGAGGGCAGGATGTTGTGGATGATCCATTGGGAGGTAGATACAGGGTAGTATTTCACTGCCCAGGTCTGCAGTCTCTGGTATTCCAGTCTCCAGTATCCCAGCCTCTGATATTACAGATTCCAATGTTCCAACCTATTTGGTCTCCAAAAACCCAAGACTGGAGTAGCACACAGTTTAGTGCTGGATTTGGAATTCTGGAATCTGGTATTGTAACCTCTTATAATCCAGTCTCTGGCCTCATTCTGCCTATTGTATTCTCGTCTCTGGTATTCCTGTTTTGAGGATTCTGGTCTCTGGTATTCCAATCCCTCCTATTCCAGTTTATGGTGTTCCAATCTCCAGCATTCTGGGCTCCAGTCTCTGGTATTTCAAACTCCAGTATTCCCATCTCAGGTATTCCGGACTCTGGTATTCCTGTCTTTGGTATCCCATCGCTGGTATTCCTTTCTTTGATACTTCAAGTTTCCATCTCCAATCTGTGCTGGGAACACTGTCTGTCCTGGATGGATCTAGTCTGGAGAGGGAGAGTACCAGGACACTGAGCACTTCCATGCAACACCTTGAGCTGTTTCTCCAGAATTCCGATGGGATTGTGGAGTGTGGAGCGATGCAGCTAACCTGTGAACTCTTGCTCTCTGTGTCTGTAGGATATCTGCATTCAGGCCTACATGAGCCTACGCCTCCACTCCAATCTACTGGTGACCCTCTTCTCCTTGATGATGTTGACGGGAATTCCGGAGCTGAGCTGTGTGAAGGATATCCAGTACCTGAAGGAGGCTCTGGCTGTTGGGAAAGATGAGAAGACAGCAAGTGAGCACTTCCTGAGCCAGATCAACACGTGTGAGAACCTGGGCTGGACTGTCCAAGCTAATTGGTGGATTCATATGTTCATGGGGATTAAGCAGACCTGAGCCCACAACGTTCTGGCTCCGTGCTCCCGCTCTCTGGAATGATCAGGCCGACCCCATTTCCCCCACTCTCCCCTCCCATAACCTCTGCCACTTGGTTCCACTCATCTGTATCTTTTGAAATCATTCAATGCCTCAGCTTCTGTCCCTCGTAGGCAGAGAATGTCCACTCAATGCCTCTCGCCATGGCAACACGTTCTTCCCCAACGCCCCCTTCCCGCCTCATCCCAGGCCCATCTCTGTTACCGCCCCATCCCCATTTCTGTGAACACCCCCCACCCCCACCACCACCAGCCGATTGTAGTGTATTTTCCTCAGCTATGTCACTTCAAGGTTATTATCGACTTCTTCCTTTAATATCTGACAGCTTTACAGACTCTTGCCACATAGAAAGAGCCCATTCGGCCCTATTCTGTCTCTCCAGTTAGTCACACTCCCCTGCTTTTTCCCCCAAGAGCCTCTGCATTCATCTAATCGGCCCAGTTGTCAATTCGGAGTTCCTGCTGGCCTGCTTACACTGGTCTCATTGACAGGCTCCACACTCCACAATCCCATCGCTGTAACCCACTGTGTTACTCCCCCTCCCATTCTTTAGACAACATGTCCATCATGGGCCTCCTGCAGTGCCACAATGATGCTACCCGAAGGTTGCAGGAACAGCAACTCATATTCCGCTTGGGAACCCTGAAGCCCAATGGTATCAACGTGGACTTCACAAGCTTCAAAATCTCCCCTTCCCCCAATGCATCCCAAAACCAGCCCAGTTTGTCCCCTTCCCCCACTGCATCACACAACCAGCCCAGCTCTTACCCTCCACCCACTGCATCCCAAAACCAGCCCAGCCTGTCTCCACCTCCCTAAACTGTTCTTCCTCTCACCCATCCCTTCCTCCCACCCCAAGCCGCACCTCCATTTCCTACCTACTAACCTCATCCCACCTCCTTGGCCTGTCCGTCTTCCCTGGACTGACCTATCCCCTCCCTACCTCCCCACCTATACTCTCTCCACCTATCTTCTTTTCTCTCCATCTTCGGTCCGCCTCCCCCTCTCTCCCTATTTATTCCAGAACCCTCATCCCATCCCCCTCTCTGATGAAGGGTCTAGGCCCAAAACGTCAGCTTTTGTGCTCCTGAGATGCTGCTGGGCCTGCTGTGTTCATCCAGCTCCACACTTTGTTATCTCGGATTCTCCAGCTTCTGCAGTTCCCATTATCTCCTTCCCCTCACCTCTGTCTGTTTTCACCATCGATCTTTATTGTCCTGAGTTAATGACCATCCTTCCATCGAAAACAGTGCCTCCTTATTTTACTCTAATCCATCTGGGATTTGAACACTGTGATCAGTCATGATGGGCCCAATGGCCTACTGCCCTAGCTGGCTGGATTTTGCATTCCAGTCCTCTATCTCTAAGGCAATCTAATAAAGTTCAACAGAATTTGGTATAATCTCCTAGATTCTGTACTTGATGTCGCTTTGTTTACTTTTTAACAGATCTTCAGCCTACTCTACCACTTGTAAAGCTCAGACACAAACGCAGGCCAGGGCTCTCCAGTCGCTGTAGATTTTTCAATTTGTTATTCAGCCTTTTTCCTCCTTTTCCTTTCTAAACATATCACCCTGGCATTCCCCTCAGTTAAACCGTACCCTACCTCAGGTCTGCCCACATCACCAGTCTGTCTCTGTCACCCTGAGGTCTGACTGTCTCACAATGACCACATTCCTCAGTGTTGTGTTATACGCTGTACTGCCAAGCCCAGCTCATTCTGACTTAAATTTGTGGAATCAGGGAATAGCCACAGCACAGATGAAGGCCATTTGGCCCATTGTCTCTGTGCTAGCTGTCTGTGGGAGCGATTCTCCCACCCTTTCCCGGTGGCCTTGCAAACTTGTTCATTTCATTTTGATCTTTAACTCGTCACTGTCTACAGGAATAGTGCCAGATGACTGGAAGATAGCAAATGTGGTTCCCCTGTTCAAGAAGGGGAGTAGAGACAACCCTGTAATTATAGACCAGTGAGCCTTACCTCAGTTGTTGGTAAAGTGTTGGAAAAGGTTATAAGGGATAGGATTTATAATCATCTAGAAAAGAATAAATTGATTAGGGATAGTCAGCACGGTTTTGTGAAGGGAAGGTCGTGCCTCACAAACCTTATTGAGTTCTTTGAGAAGGTGACCAAACAGGTAGATGAGAGTAAACCAGTTGATGTGGTGTATATGGATTTCAGCAAGGCGTTCGATAAGGTTCCCCACAATAGGCTATTGTACAAAATGTGGAGGAATGGAATTGTGGGAGATATAACAGTTTGGATCGGAAATTGGCTTGCTGAAAGAAGACAGAGGGTGGTAGTTGATGGGAAATGTTCATCCTGGAGACCAGTTACTAGTGGTGTACTGCAAGGGTCGGTGTTGGGTCCACTGCTGTTTGTCATTTTTATAAATGACCTGGATGAGGGCGTAGAGGATGGGTTAGTAAATTTGCATGCGACACTAAGGTCAGTGGAGTTGTGGATAGTGACAAAGGATGCTGCAGGTTGCAGAGAGACATAGTTAAGCTGCAGAGCTGGGCTGAGAGGTGGCAAATGGGAGTTTAATGCAGACAAGTGTGAGGTGATGCACTTTGGTAGTAGTAACCAGAAGGCAAAGTACAGGGCTAATGGTAAGATTCTTACTAGTGTAGATGAGCAGAGAGATCTCGGTGTCCATGTACACAGATCCTTGAAAGTTGCCACCCAGGTTGACAGGGCTGTTAAGAAGGCATACAGTGTTTTAGCTTTTATTAATAGAGGGATCGAGTTCTGGAACCAAGAGGTTATGGTGAAGCTGTACAAAACTCTGGTGCGGCCGCACTTGGAGTATTGTGTACAGTTCTGGTCACCGCAATATAAGAAGGATGTGGAAGCTTTGGAAAGGGTGCAGAGGAGATTTACTTGGATGTTGCCTGGTATGGAGGGATGGTCTTACGAGGAAAGGCTGAGGGACTTGAGGCTGTTTCCATTAGAGAGAAGAAGGTTGAGAGGTGACTTAATTGAAACATATAAAATAATCAGAGGGTTAGATAGGGTGGATAGGGAGAGCCTTTTTCCTAGGATGGTGACAGCGAGCACGAGGGAGCATAGCTTTAAATTGAGGGGTGAAAGATATAGGACAGATGTCAGAGGTAGTTTCTTTACTCAGAGAGTAGTAAGGGAATGGAACGCTTTGCCTGCAACGGTAGTAGATTCGCCAACTTTAGATACATTTAAGTCGTCATTGGATAAGCATATGGACGTACATGGAATAGTGTAGGTTAGATGGGCTTGAGATCGGTCTGACAGGTCGGCACAACATTGAGGGCCGAAGGGCCTGTACTGTGCTGTAATGTTCTATGTTCTATGTTCTATGTTCTATTAAATGACGCTTTTGTGCCCGCCTCTACGACCTCCGCTGGCAACATGTTCCAGGTACCCACCACCCTCTGCGTAAAGAACTTTCCACGCATATCTCCCTTAAACATTTCCCCTCTCACCTTGAAATCGTGACCCCGAGTAATTGAGTCCCCCACTCTGAACAAAAGCTTCTTGCTATCCACCCTGTCTATACCCCTCCTGATTTTGTAGATCTCAATCAGATCCCCCCTCAACCTCCATCTTTCTAATGTAAATAATCCTAATCTACTCAAACTCTCTTCATAGCTAGCACCCTCCATACCAGGCAATGTCCTGGTGAACCTCCTCTGCACCCTCTCCAAAGCATCCACATCCTTTTGGTGATGTGGTGACCAGAACTGTACACAGTACTCCAAATGTGGCCGAACCAAAGTCTTATACAACTGTAACATGACCTGCCAACGCTTGTACTCAATACCCCGTCCGATGAAGGAAAGCATGCCATATGCCTTCTTGACCACACTATTGACCGGCGTTGCCACCTTCAGGGTACAATGGACACCCAGATCTCTCTGTGCATCAATTTTCCCCAGGGCTTTTCCCCAGGCCTTCTCTCAATCTATTCTCCCACAAGAACAGTCCCAGCTTCTCCATCATCGCTGAAGTCCCTCGTCCCAGGACCAGCTCTCAGGATTTATTTTTGTACTCTCGCTATAGCCTTTGCATCTTTCTGAAAGGGTGGGCCTTCCTCCAGACTGAACAATAACCTGATTCAGTCCATGTTCTATGTAAAGACAGGAACAGTGTTTTGGGCCCCTTACCCAAGGAAAGGTACATTGACATTGGAGGTAGTCCAGAGAAGGTTCACACGACTGATTACAGGTATGGAGGGACTGTCAGGTGAGGGGAGATTGAGTCGAATGGGTCTGTGCTCACAGGAGCTAAGAAGAATGAGACATGACCTTGTGGAAACAAACAAGATTCTCAGGGGAGTTGGCAAGATAAGATGTGGAAAGGGGTTTTTTCCCTGGTGGGACAGTCTAGGGCCAGATTTCATCATCTCAGAATAAAGGGTCATCCATTTAAGATGGAGATGAGGAGGAATTTCTTCTGTCCAAATGGAGTGAGCCTGTGAAATTCTTTACCACAAAAGGCTGTCGGGGCTGGGTCATTCAGTATATTCGAGGCTGAGGTAGGCAGATTTTTACTCAGGAAAGGGAATCGAAGGTTATGGGGAAAAGGCAGGAAAGTGGAGTTGAGGATTATCAGATTGGCCACGATCTCACTGAATGGCAGGGCTCAGTCGATGGGCTGGTTCTGCTCCTATGTTTGATGGATGTTGTGTTGTCTGACCTTAAAAGCCAGTGTGGGTCAGTAAGACACCAACTCTTTGATCATTTCCTTCTTATTTTCACACACTAAGTCGCACAGTGAACATGTGGAATGCTTCCAAAACCTTGTGATTTCAAGTAAACGTGTTGGACTATAACCTGGTGCAGTGTGACTTCTAACACCGTCCATCCCAGTCCAACACCAGCCTGTCCACATCAGGAAGAAATGTGGAAGATTTCTGGGGGTGTGGTGGTATGCTGTTTGAATGCCTCAATGGTGCTACTTCAGTGTAAACTTGGGCTGGATCTCTGTCAAGGGTTTATTAACAGTCAGAGATTGGTGGCTTTTCCTCCATTTCATTAATCATTACTCAGAATTAAATGGGCGAATAATACTGTTGTCGTGACAACTGCGGGGGAGGAGCAGTGAGGGCCGGCGTGGAGGTTGGAGTGGGTGTCGCATTCCAAATACAGAAGTCAGAGTGATTCAGAGACCTGGGGGAGCGAGGAGGAAGAGAGAGAGGACATCCGTCTGCCAGGTACATCGACAGTCCGTTACTCTCACTGACAGCAGGCAATGACTCTGTTTCTGTACATTAACCTGCCTCAGGGTGGGATGGGAAGATTCATCCTTTGGTGGGGAGCTGCAAAGGGGGAAGCTTGGGAATGCAGAGCAAGCACAAGGAACTCCTGCTACAGGAAGGATGCTGTTAAACTTGAAAGGGTTTGGAAAAGATTTACAAGGATTGTTGCCGGGGTCGGAGGGTTTGAGCTAAAGGGAGACCGGGGCTTTTTTCCCTGGAGCATCGGAGGCTGAGGGGTGACTTTATAGAAGTTTATAAAATCATGAGGGGCATGGATAGGGTGAATAGACATGGTCTTTTCCCCAGGGTATGGGGGGTGTCCATAACGAGAGGGGCATAGGTTTAAGGTGAGACGGGAAAGATTTAAAAGCGACCTAAGAGGTAATATTTTCACGCAGAGGGCGGTGCGTGTATGGAATGAGCTGCCAGAGGAGATGGTGGAGGCTTATACAATTACAGCATTTAGAGACATCTGGATGGGTATATGAATAGGAAGAGTTTAGAGGGACAAACACTGGTAATTAGGACCAAATTAATTTAGGATTTCTGATCAGGATGGACAAGTTGGACTGAAGGGTCTGTTTCCATGCTGCACAGCTCTGTGAGTCAGTCTGAAATATGGCCTAACGCATGCTGGAAATGAAAGGTAGGCAGAGACATGGGTTTTGGTGTGTTTGTAGAGAAATGCACCACCCCCAGCTTTCCTGAGGCATGTAGATAAAGGTACCGAGTCAGAGGCACCACGGTTGAGGACCGCATGGGAGAGGTTTCAAGGACAATCATAAACAAAGAGAAAGAGTTAGGGGAGATTTTTTATTAAATACATTTCGAGCCGCATTTCAATAGCAACTTGCATTACCTCACAATGTCTCAAACGTCCTTTGCTGCCAATTAATATTTTTCATCGAAGTATAGGCGCCGACTCGATGAAGCAATGTGGAGTGGGACCCCAGGGAGAATTCCCTACTGCCCTCATGGCGAACGTATCTGAAGGACACGCAACGATGCGGAAGGGTTGGAATTCTGTTTACCATTTTGTCTGAAAGGCACCACTTGGTTCAGCGTTTCTGGAGCATTTTCGATCAATTAACATTCCATCTCTAGTCCAGGGTCTAACAATATCATCGCCCTGGGGTAAATAACTCCCCTCCTGTCTCCCCAAAGCCTGTCCACCATCTACAAGGCACAAGTCAGGAGTGTGATGGGATACTCCCCACTTGCCTGGATGGGTGCAGCCCCAACAACACTCAAGAAGCTCGACACCGTCCAGGACAAAGCAGCTGCTTGATTGGCACCACATCCACAAACATCCCACTCCCTCCACCACCGACGCTCAGTCGCAGCAGTGTGTACCATCTACAAGATGTACTGCAGAAATTCACCAAAGACCCTTAGACAGCACCTTCCAAACCCACGACCACTTCCATCTAGAAGGACGAGGGCAGCATATACATGGGAACACCACACCCTGCAAGTTCCCCTCCGAGCCACTCACCCTCCTGACTTGGAAATATATCCCCGTTCCTTCACTGTCACTGGGTCAGATCCTGGAATTCCCTCCCTAAGGGCATTGTGGGTCGACCCACAGCAGGAGGAATGCAGGAGGTTCAAGAAGGCAGCTCACCCCCACCTTCTCAAGGGGCAACTAGGGACGGGGCAATAAATGCTAGGCTCAGCCAGTGACACTCATTGTCGCTGAATGCATAGATCGCAAATTCCTGAGGCTAAATTCAATAAGAAATAATTCATGGGACAGTGTAGGCTGCTGGCTTGTTGTAAAAGTGCGATTATAAAATTTTGATTATTGCGGTTGATAGCTGACCCATGAACAATGAGTGTTCACTTGGAGCAGTGCTGTCTCATTGCGAGGAACAGGGCCATTTGTTACTGTATACAGGGCCCATTCATTTACAAACACTGACCCACAATGTACAGCCAAAAGATCAAAACCTTGATGTAACTCAGTCCTGAATACCACATCAGCTGTTCCTCAGACAGGTCAGGAGACCCTTGAGAAGGTGGGGGTGAGCTGCCTTCTTGAACCGCTGCAGTCCACGTGCTGTAGATCACCCACAGTGTCCTTAGGGAAGGAATTCCAGGGTTTTGATCCAGTCGGCCTTCCCTTAGAGATGTTCTACAATTGTTAACGTGTCAAGATGCCAACACATAGCGGCTACTTGCAGGAGCTGCTGCCAATCATGAACCTTAGAGGTTAGGGTTAGGGTTAGGGTTAGGGTTAGGGTTAGGGTTAGGGTTAGGATTAGGGTTAGGGTTAGGGTTAGAGTTAGGGTTAGGGTTAGGGTTTGGGTTAGGGTTAGGGTTTGGGTTATCCCTTCTGAGGGATAAGATTTATGACCATCTGGAAGAGCATGGCTTGATCAAATACAGTCAACACGGCTTTGTGAGGGGTAGGTCATGCCTTACAAACCTTATCGAGTTTTTTGAGGATGTGACTAGAAAGGTTGATGAGGGTCGAGCTGTGGATGTGGTGTATATGGACTTCAGTAAGGCATTTGATAAGGTTCCCCATGGAAGGCTCATTCAGAAGGTCAGGAGGAATGGGATACAGGGGAACTTAGCTGCTTGGATACAGAATTGGCTGGCCAACAGAAGACAGCGAGTGGTAGTAGAAGGAAAATATTCTGCCTGGAAGTCAGTGGTGAGTGGGGTTCCACAGGGCTCTGTCCTTGGGCCTCTACTGTTTGTAATTTTTATTAATGACTTGGACGAGGGAATTGAAGGATGGGTCAGCAAGTTTGCAGACGACACAAAGGTCGGAGGTGTCGTTGACAGTGTAGAGGGCTGTTGTAGGCTGCAGCGGGACATTGACAGGATGCAGAGATGGGCTGAGAGGTGGCAGATGGAGTTCAACCTGGATAAATGCGAGGTGATGCATTTTGGAAGGTCGAATTTGAAAGCTGAGTACAGGATTAAGGATAGGATTCTTGGCAGCATGGAGGAACAGAGGGATCTTGGTGTGCAGATACATAGATCCCTTAAAATGGCCACCCAAGTGGACAGGGTTGTTAAGAAAGCATATGGTGTTTTGGCTTTCATTAACAGGGGGATTGAGTTTAAGAGTCGTGAGATCTTGTTGCAGCTCTATAAAACTTTGGTTAGACCGCACTTGGAATACTGCGTCCAGTTCTGGGCGCCCTATTATAGGAAAGATGTGGATGCTTTGGAGAGGGTTCAGAGGAGGTTTACCAGGATGCTGCCTGGACTGGAGGGCTTATCTTATGAAGAGAGGTTGACTGAACTCGGTCTCTTTTCATTGGAGAAAAGGAGGAGGAGAGGGGACCTAATTGAGGTATACAAGATAATGAGAGGCATAGATAGAGTTGATAGCCAGAGACTATTTCCCAGGGCAGAAATGGCTAGCACGAGGGGTCATAGTTTTAAGCTGGTTGGTGGAAAGTATAGAGGGGATGTCAGAGGCAGGTTCTTTACGCAGAGAGTTGTGAGAGCATGGAATGCGTTGCCAGCAGCAGTTGTGGAAGCAAGGTCATTGGGGTCATTTAAGAGACTGCTGGACATGCATATGGTCACAGAAATTTGAGGGTGCATACATGAGGATCAATGGTCGGCACAACATTGTGGGCTGAAGGGCCTGTTCTGTGCTGTACTGTTCTATGTTCTATGTTCTATGTTCTATGTTAGGATTAGGGTTAGGATTAGGGTTACGGTTAGGGCTAGGGTTAGAGTTAGTGTTAGGGTTAGGATTAGGGTTACGGTTAGGGTTAGGGTTAGGGTTAGGGTTAGTGTTAGGGTTAGGGTTAGGATTAGGGTTAGGGTTAGAGTTAGGGTTAGGGTTAGGGTTAGGTTTAGGATTAGGGTTAGGATTAGTGTTAGGGTTTGGGTTAGGGTTAGGGTCAGGGTTAGGGTGAGGGTTAGGGTTAGAGTTACAGTTAGGGTTAGGGTTAGGATTTGCGTTAGGGTTAGGATTAGGGTTAGGGTTAGGGTTTGGGTTAGGGTTAGGGTTATGGTTAGGGTTAAGGTTAGGGTTAGGTTTAGGGTTAGGATTAGGGTTTGGGTTTGGGTTAGCCTTAGGGTTATGGTTAGGGTTAGGGTTAGGGTTATGTTTAGGGTTAGGGTTATGGTTAGGGTTAGGGTTTTGGTTAGGGTTAGGGTTAGGGTTAGGGTTAGTCTCACCTGCGATAGGGTTAGGGTTACAGTTCGAGTTAGGGTTACGGTTAGGGTTAGAGTTGGGGTTACGGTTATATTTAGAGATAGGCGTAGGGTTAGAATTAAGTATTGGTTAGGGTTAGGGTTAGGTTTGGGTTAGAGTTAGGGTTAGGGTTTGGGTTAGATTCGGGTTAGGATTAGCCTTAGGGTTAGGTCTTGATTTAGGGTTAGGGTTGGGTTAGTGTTAGGGTTAGGTTTGGGTTAGAGTTAGTGTTAGGGTTAGGGTTACGATTAGGATTCGAGTTAGGGTTAGCATTATGGTTTGGTTAGGGTTAGGGTTAGGATTTGAGTTAGGGTTAGCATTAGGGTTTGGTTAGGGTTAGGGTTAGGGTTAGGGTTAGGATTTGAGTTAGGGTTAGGATTAGAGTTTGGTTAGGGTTAGGGTTAGGGTTAGCGTTAGGCTTTTGGTTAGGGTTAGGGTTACGGCTTGTGTTAGGGTTAGTGTTAGAGTTGGGGTTACGGTTATATTTAGAGATAGGGGTAGGGTTCGAATTAAGTGTTGATTTAGAGTTAGAGTTAGGGTTACGGGAAGAGTTCCAATTCGAGTTAGGGTTTGTGTAGCAGCAAAAGAAATGTTCTACCTCTGTTGACGTGTCAAGATCCCAACACATAGCTGCTGCTTTGCGGGACCTGTTGCCAATCATGCACCCTAGAGGTTAGGTTTAGAGTTAGAGTCAGGGTTAGAGTTAGGGTTAGGATTAGTTTTAGGGTTAGGGTTAGGGTTAGGGTTAGAGTTAGGGTCAGGGTTAGGGTTAGAGTTACGGTTAGGGTTAGGGTTAGGGTTCGAGTTAGGGTTTGTGTTCGCGTTAGGGTTAGCCTTAGGTTTAGGGTTAGTGTTAGGGTTAGGGTGAGGGTTAGGGTTCGAGTTAGGGTTCGGGTTAGGGTTCAGGTTAGGGTTAGCTTTAGGGTTAGGGTTTGGGTTAGTGTTAGGTTTAGGGCGAGGTTCGGGTTAGGTTTTGGGTTAGGGTTAGGGTTAGGTTTGGGTTAGGGTTAGGGTTAAGTTAGGATTAGGGTTAGGGTTAGAGTTCGGCTTAGTGTTAGGGTTTGGGTTAGATTCGGGTTAGGATTAGGGTTAGGGTTAGGGTTAGGACTTGGGTTCAGGTTAGGGTTTGGGTTAGGGTTAGGTTTGAGTTAGAGTTAGGGTTAGGGTTAGGGTTATGGTTGGATTCGAGTTAGGGTTAGGATTAGGGTTTGGGTTTGGGTTAGCCTTAGGGTTAGGGTTAGGGTTAGAGTTTGGTGTAGGGTTAGGGTTAGGGTTCGAGTTAGGGTTAGGGTTAGTGTTAGAGTTGGGGTTACGGTTATATTTAGAGATAGGGTTAGGGTTAGAATTAAGTGTTGGTTAGGGTTAGGGTTAGCGTTAGGGTTAGGATTAGGTTTGGGTTAGAGTTAGGGTTAGGGTTAGGGTTAAATTAGGATTAGGGTTAGGGTTAGCGTTAGGGTTCAAGTTAGGGTTAGATTCGGGTTAGGATTAGGGTTAGGGTTAGGGTTAGGGTTCGGACTTGATTTAGGGTTAGGGTTAGGGTTAGGTTTGGGTTAGAGTTAGTGTTAGGGTTAGGGTTACGGTTAGGATTCGAGTTAGGTTTAGGGTTTGGGTTTGGGTTAGGTTTAGGATTAGGGTTAGGGTTCGAGTTAGGGTTAGGGTTAGTGTTAGACTTGGGATTACGGTTATATTTAGAGATTGGGTTAGGGTTAGTGTTAGGGTTAGGGATAGGTTTAGGGTTAGGTTTCGGGTTAAGGTTAGGGTTAGGGTTAGGGTTAGGATTAGGGTTAGGGTTAGGGTTAGAGTTAGGGTTGCGGATAGGTTTTGGGTTAGGGTTAGGGTTAGAGTTAGGATTAGTGTTAGGATTGGGGTTTGGGTTAGGGCTCGAGTTAGGATTAGGGTTAGGGTTAGGGTTCAGTTTTGGGTTAGGGTTAGGATTAGAGTTCGAGTGCGGGTTAGGGCTAGGGTTAGGTTTAGTGTTTGGGTTAGGTTTAGGGTTAGGGTTCGGGTTAGTGTTAGAGTTGGGGTAGGGTTAGAATTAAGTGTTGCTTTAGCTTTAGGGTTAGGGTTTGGGTTAGGGTTAGAGTTGGGGTTAGGGTTAGGGTTAGGGTTAGGGTTAGGGTTAGGGTTAGGGTTAGGATTAGGGTTAGGGTTAGGGTTAGGGTTTGGGTTAGGGTTAGAGTTAGAGTTAGGGTTCGAATTAAGTGTTGCTTTAGAGTTAGAGTTAGGGTTACGGGACGAGTTCCAATTCGAGTTAGGGTTTGTGTAGCAGCAAAAGAAATGTGGGAGGAAGGTTTGTGACATTAAAGAAAATGATATCCTTCCAGATTCGGATGCTGGCCTGTTCGGAGCGGAGCCTGGAACATTCCCAATTATAGCCGCGTCATTATTGGCAGCATGCACTCAACCGCCTCTTCTCCCAAATTTAGGAATTCTATTTCTAACCCGTTACGAGTCACTTCCTCACCAGCGTGTGTTGGAATTGTACAAAATCATCTCCTTTGGCCAACAAATAGAAAGATTCTGTGTGGAATGGACGGGTGGGGAGAGGAGGGGATGGTGTGGGAGTGGGGAACGTCGGTGTCTGGGGGAGGGGAGGTAAGAGATTGGGAACCATAGGGGCAGGGAGAGGTTGGAGGTGCGGTAGGGAATGGAAGACGGGTCGGGAGAGTTGTGGAGAGCACAGTGTGGGTAGAGTGGGTCTCCAGGATGAGGAGGGCAGGTGGTGTGGTGGAGATGTGTTAGACGAAGGGGAGGCAAGGGGAGATGTGGGGTGGGGAGGGGAGGGATGGGGTAGCAGAGGAGAGGGGCAGGGTGTGTGTGGGAGGGAGGGGCTGAACTGATTCATTGAGCCTGGAGTGAGCCCGTTCGGGCTGATGTCACAGAGCAGCTCTCCACACAATGGGCAGCAAAAACCCAGAATTCTTCACCCCCCCCGCCATCCCAAAATAAACTAAACTGTTGAGGCTCAACTGAAAATTTCAAATCTGAGATCGGTCGGTTTGTGCCGGGTGAGGATATTAAAGAGTTTTGAAGCAAGGCTGAGTCAGTGGGTCAGACCTGGGGCTGAATGGCCTCCTCCAGTTCCTGTGTAGCAGCTTGAGAGGAAGGGGATCTGATAAATAGGCTCCTCCTACATGTAGGACACTTAAGAGGGGAAGAATGGCCTCCAGTAGATTTGGTGCTAGCAGTGTGAGGGGCTGAATGGCCCCCTGCATACTGTTAGAAGCCAAGGCTGTGCTGAAGTTGGATAATCACAGGTGAATCACCAAAGTGATAGCAATGAATTTGTCAGTGGGTTCTCTGCACGGCCTCAGCTTTGATTCATTCAGTAACACACCTGTATCTGTTATAATATTCCTGTATACCTTTGACACTGATGTGGTGTGACAGGGATTGTGTAAAGCCCATTCATATGTCTCCCTGGGTTAAAATGTTTTCAATTCCTCCATTTTCCTACCCATTCCTTATCCCTTTAACTTCCTTCAACCCCATGTGCTCTCTGCTCGCCCGGGCCTCTCACACATAGTTTTAATGGGGCTGCTATTGATAGTCATTCATCTGGCTGACTTGGATGCAGTCTAAATGTTACTGCCTCTTTCTGCTCCATAAACCTTGCTTTTTGACTGATCCTCTGTTAATTAACTTTGGACCTTGATGAGCCCTCTTCTGGAGCACGGTGCCCAGTTCTGGTAAAGCTGTTACAGGAAGGATATGATTAAGCTGGAGAGGGTTCAGAAGAGATTTACCAGGATGTTGCTGGGAATAGAGGGATTGAGTAATAAGAAGAAGCTGGATAGGCTGGGAATTTTTTCACTGGAGCGTAGGAGGTTGAGAGATGACCTTATGAAGGGTATAGATAAGGTGAATGGAGGTGTCCTTTCCCTAGGGTAGGGGATTTAAAAACCAGGGGGCATTTTTTTTAACAACAGGAACAAAAACAGAGTTGCTGGAGAAGCTCAGCGGGTCTGGCAGCATCTGTGGAGAAGAAAACAGAGTTAATGTTTCAGGTCCAGTGACCCTTCCTCAGAACATTTTTTAAGGGGAGAGGAGACAGTTTTTAAAAAGGCAAGGGGGCAATTATTTTCCATAGAGTGTGGCTCGTGTGTGGAATGAGCTGCCAGAGGAAGTGGTGGATGTGGGCACAATTACAACATTTAAAAGACATTTGGATAAGTACATGGGTAGGGAAGGTTTGGAGGGATATGGGCCAGGAGCAGGCAGGTAGGTCTAGTTTATTTTGAGATTGTAGTCAGCATGGACTGGTTGGGCCAAAGGGTCTGTCTCTGAGCGACTATGGTTTCATAACCCTTTACGCAGTTCAGTAACAAATTTTAATTGCTAACACTTATTTTGTTTCAAGAGGTTTTTGTCCACGTTAATGATGTACATGAATATAAACTGTTGTTGTTAGGTGGGCTTCCTGACTGCAGCAGTGCAGCGAGATGTCCCAGAGGGACAGACAGATTCCAGCAGAGAGATTCGAACCAGAACTACAGGCCTGGTCTTCAGGAGAGGACACTGAGTTTGACAATGAGCCTGAGTACAAGCTGCAGCTTTACAGGCAAGTGAGAGAGAGCGGGATGGACAAACATCTCCAGCTCTTTCGCTATTCGGTGGTAGGTTGGCGATGGAGGTAAAATCACCCTGGTCTTATCACACCATAGGTCTCATTAGAGAGAGAAGCACTGGTGGGACTTTGGCGCGAGGGTCAGCACGCCTCGGGCGAGGGGAAAGGTTGGGAAGGAGGGTCCCTCATGGTGACCTCAGCTGGAGCAGGAATCGAACTCAGCCAACTGAGCTAAACTGACACCCAGCTCTCAGCGATGAGAGAACAGCCCTCTGCTCTGGAGAGCCACGGGGTCATGCAGCAAGGAAACATACCCCAACTCCTATAGTCAAAGGCCTGAGCAATAAAGCAAGAGTGCTAAATGCTTTCTTAACCATCCTGTCTATCCCTGATGCAAATTTCGAGAGGCCCCAGGCCTCTCTGTTCGACAACACTACCCAGGGCCCTACCATTAACAGTATAGCACCTGCCCTTGTCTGTTTCGCCAAAATGCAGTGCCTAGCAGTTATCCAAATTAACCTCCATCTGCCACTCCTCAGCCCATAGACCCAGCTATTGGTGACTTTGACTGGGGAAGAACCACCTACCTTCTCAGAGGGGTATAAAGAATCCTATTACCCAATATTTCAAAGGAGAATCCTCCCTGGAACCCTGGGGTCAACATTTATCCCCTTAACCGGCATCACTAAAACAGATTTGGCTTTTCATTATCGTGTTGCTGTGGATTTCTTTTGGGATCTTGCTGTGCACATATTGATTAGTGCCATTTCCAGCACTGCAACAGTGGCCACTTGTTGGAATGTGTCTCATTGGCCTTAAAGCCCTCTGGGACACCCTGGAGTTAAGAAAGGTGCTATACAAATGTAATCACTATTTTTTCCTTTTCAGGGCACAATTTTTAAACCTGCTCAAAATGGAGTGCGATGTCTTCCTCACCCCAGCCACTGCTATCTCCCCTCGACAAACCGTGTCCCCCTCCCGACCCCACTCACCGGCCACCCATTGCCATTGCTCCTTCTGCAGGCCTGTTGAAGTTTGTTGTGGCCCTTTAAAGTCTGTGTCAGAGCTCAGATTCCCCTTCGTTCCAATGAACCAGCCGACAACATGGTCCTCTGGATCCCAAGAGACTACAGGGCCGGGGTGGGCTGAGCGGGCATTGGGAGGAAAGTTTACTTTCGTGGCAGTGTTTTAACGGTGAAAATTTATTCATGCCAAGCTGTTCTGAAGCCACTAGAATAGTGGAGAGCCCAATCCAAGGTCAGCCCATTAAGCTCACCTCTCTCCTGAAGCAAAGCAAGTGTTTGCGAGGCAATCCTGTCTGCTTCCAGGAGGGTTTACACTATGTTTGTATTTAAGAGCAGTAGGGTTAACAGCAGGAGCGGGCCATTCGGCCCACTGAGCATGTTGCACCATTCAATATGTTATTTGTCTTCATCTCCAATTTCCTGGACGTTTTTCCCAAACCCCCGATTCCAAACTAATGTCCCAGGTCTGAATAGATTTAGGGTTAGAGCGCCACAGCTCTCTTGGGGAGAAAATTCCGAATATTCACAGCCCGGTGAGCAGAGAGATTTCAATTCACTTCAGTCCCAAATGAGCAGTCCCTTACCCCAAGGCACGTCCCCAATGTGTCCCTCAATCCTGGGGGTGAGGGGGTTAACAATCTCTCAGGGTCTACCCCTATCAAAACAGCGTTGTCTGTGCTTCAAACAGATATCATAAACCTCAGAGAACGGAAACTATTCACAAAACGTAAACCCCTCTCATTCCAATCCACCAAACTGGGCGAATCTCCCCGATCAAACTCTTCTGTTATGTTAAAGTACTCTAATCAAACGTACAAGAGAGTAGGCCAGCATTCGCTGATGAATAGAATCTCTCAGTTCCACAGGACGGACCCTGTTTGACTTTTTATTTGTTTCTCCAAAGCCTTCTTGTTCCCAGCATAGCCGACTCCTTTCTTCAGCCACAAAACATAGAGCCACTGATGAACCCCTGTGTTCAACAACTCCAGGAAAGCATGAGAGGTGAGTGACTGTGCTCCTCAGGGACCGACTCGTCCTATGGGCATGGGCCGCGTTAAAAAATACATTCTTACTGTGTGGTCATCGCTGGCTGTGTCAACATTTATTGCCCCGTCTCTAGATGCCCCCTTGAGAAGGTGGGGGTGAGCTGCCTTCTTGAGCCTCTGCAGTCCATGTGCTGTGGGCAGACCCACAATGTCCCTTAGGGAGGGAATTCCAGGATTCTGATCCAGTGACAGTGAAGGAATAGCAATATATTTCCAAGTCAGGAAGGTGAGGGGAGCTTGCAGGGGGTGGTGTTCCCAGGTATCTGCTGCCCTTGTCCTTCTAGATGGAAGTGGTCGTGGGTTTAGAAGGTGCTAAATGGTAATGAAAACCTGAAAGACATGCGGATGCTGTAAATCAAGAACAAAAACAAAGTTGCTGGAAAAGCTCAGCAGGTCTGGCAGCACCTGTGAAGGAAAAAACGTTTCGGGTCCAGTGACCCTTCCTCAGAATTGTTCACAGATAATGCCAGACCTGCTGAGCTTTTCCAGCAACTTTGCTGAATGTTAATGTCTATCTCAGTACATTGCAAGCCCCCACATAGGAGGCTGTGTTCACCACAATGCACACTTTAACCAATTTTACAAAGTGACAATTGACAGACCAGCAATAGAGGTCCTTTATCCCAACTTACCCATGTTGCCCAGTTTTTGCATTTAAACTAGTCACATTTGTCCGTATTTGGTCCATTACCACCTTTCCTATCCCATCCCACCTTTCATAGAACATAGAACATTACAGCACAGTACAGGCCCTTCGGCCCTCAATGTTGTGCCGACCTGTCATACCGATCTCAAGCCCATCTAACCTACACTATTCCATGTACGTCCATATGCTTATCCAATGACGACTTAAATGTATCTAAAGTTGGCGAATCTACTACCATTGCAGGCAAAGCGTTCCATTCCCTTACTACTCTCTGAGTAAAGAAACTACCTCTGACATCGGTCCTATATCTTTCACCCCTCAATTTAAAGCTATGCCCCCTCGTGCTCGCCGTCACCATCCTAGGAAAAAGGGTCTCCCTATCCACCCCATCTAACCCTCTGATTATTTTATATGTTTCATTTAAGTCACCTCTCAACCTTCTTCTCTCTAATGGAAACAGCCTCAAGTCCCTCAGCCTTTCCTTGTAAGACGTTCCCTCCATACCAGGCAACATCCTAGTAAATCTCCTCTGCACCCTTTCCAAAGCTTCCACATCCTTCTTATAATGCGGTGACCAGAGCTGTACACAATACTCCAAGTGCGGCCGCACCAGAGTTTTGTACAGCTTCACCATAACCTCTTGGTTCCGGAACTCGATCCCTCTATTAATAAAAGCTAAAACACTGTATGCCTTCTTAACAGCCCTGTCAATCTGGGTGGCAACTTTCAAGGATCTGTGTACATGGACACCGAGATCTCTCTGCTCATCTACACTACTAAGAATCTTACCATTAGCCCCGTACTTTGCCTTCCAGTTACTCCTACCAAAGTGCATCACCTCACACTTGTCTGCATTAAACTCCATTTGCCACCTCTCAGCCCAGCTCTGCAGCTTATCTATGTCTCTCTGCAACCTACAGCATCCTTTGTCACTATCCACAACTCCACCGACCTTAGTGTCGTCTGCAAATTTACTAACCCATCCTTCCACGCCCTCATCCAGGTCATTTATAAAAATGACAAACAGCAGTGGACCCAACACCGACCCTTGCGGTACACCACTAGTAACTGGTCTCCAGGATGAACATTTCCCATCAACTACCACCCTCTGTCTTCTTTCAGCAAGCCAATTTCCGATCCAAACTGCTATGTCTCCCACAATTCCATTCCTCCGCATTTTGTACAATAGCCTATTGTGGGGAACCTTATCGAACACCTTGCTGAAATCCATATACACCACATCAACCGGTTTACTCTCATCTACCTGTTTGGTCACCGCCTCAAAGAACTCAATAAGGTTTGTGAGGCACGACCTTCCCTTCACAAAACCGTGCTGACTATCCCTAATCAATTTATTCTTTTCTAGATGATTATAAATCCTATCCCTTATAACATTTTCCAACACTTTACCAACAACTGAGGTAAGGCTCACTGGTCTATAATTATTAGGGTTGTCTTTACTCCCCTTCTTAAATAGGGGAACCACATTTGCTATCCTCCAGTCATCTGGCACTATTCCTGTAGACAATGACGAGTTAAAGACAAATGCCAAAGGCTCAGCAATCTCCTCCCTGGCTTCCCAGAGGATCCGAGGACAAATCCCATCCGGCCCAGGGAACTTATCTATCTTCACCTTCTGAAGGATTTCTAATACCTCTTCCTTGTGAACCTCAATCCCACCCAGTCTAGTAGCCTGTATCTCAGTATTCTCCTCAACAACATTGTCATTTTCTAGAGTGAATACTGTTGAAAAATATTCATTTAGCGCTTCCCCTATCTCATCTGACTCCACACACAACTTACCACTACTATCCTTGATTGGGCCTAATCTTACTTTCGTCATTCTTTTATTCCTGCTTGGCCTGCTGTGTTCATCGAAATGTTTTTTAAATGACAAAATTGTACTCGCTTCCACTACTTACCTCCGACAACCTGTTGTAGACAGTCACCACCCTTGGGATTAACATTAAACTAGTGAATCTTAGATGCTTTTACAGAAAAGTATCCAACATCCACCCCATCCACTAACTTCTCCGAAGTGTCAGGTGTATCAGTTATAAATCTTTTATTTTTCAGTCTTGCATTTTGAATTTTGAACCAATAGAATGTTAGTTTTCTGTGCATCTTGAGGAATTTAACAATTAATTTGCAAGTATTTCTGTAGCCGCGTGAAGTCTTCTTAAAAATAATTTGAGAGGTTGATCTACAAGCTAATGAGAATTAGGTGACATTGGGAGAGTTTATAAATGAACAAAATCTAGTGGATGAAGGTTTCAGATCAACGATTCTAAATTTTAGTTTTGGGCTTCAGGTAGATATCCATATCTTGGAAAACAGCATTTTAGTTTCTCTTTGGGACAGTTCTACAGCATTCCGAGCTGAGGCTTGATGTGTAAAACAGTTACTCCTAAGGAAGGGAGATAATCGTTCAAACTTCTCAAAAAATGACTTACTTTAGTAAGGAGTTCACTAAATATTCTGGACCAGAAGTGTTTGGTTAAAAGCAAGAGGTTATTCGTTCATAGAATCCCTACCTCATGGAAACAGGTCATTTGGCCCAACAAGTCCACAATGATTCTTGGAGCATCCCACCCAGACCCATCCCTGTATAACCCTCCTAATCTACACATCCCTGAACACTACAGGCAGTTTAGCGTGGCCAATCCACCCTAACCTGCACGTTTTTGGACTGTGGGAGGAAACTAGAGCAAACCCACGCTGACACAGGGAGAATGTGCAAGCTCCACACAGACAGTCACCTGAGGCTGGATTCGAGACTGAATTCCTAGGGCTGAGACAGCAGTGCTAACCACTGAGCCACCGTGCTGTGTGGAGCTGAGAAAGTTTAAGCAGACCATAACAGATTCTCAATAATAAGAGCTGAAGTCATGGACCTGTCAACCCCATGTGGGACAGAGAAGGGATTGTGTTTTTGGTGTTTGGTATGTCGGTGGGGTCAATGGGATTGTATTTTTGCTGTTTATTTAAAAAACCTGAACCACATGTTGCATGTCAATAATTTATTCTGTCTTGGCTACATTTATTTTGTGTCACAAGCCTTTGTTTTATTGCATGCTTGAGTTTCAGTGAAAATCTGCCTCATTAAAGCCGAAAAAAACCCACCCTGACAATCAAGCCCGATTTCAGGTTCAGGCTTGCCCAGTGACAACATCAGCTGGGACCATAACATTATTAGTGTCTGGTAACTGCGCCTTAACTCAATGAGAAAGTGCCTTTTGCATATGGATTCCATGGACATTGTTTGGTGTTTGACTGTTTTGTTCGCACACGGGACACACTGGCTAACGTAGAATGGTTCCCTGTTTCTATGGTAACTAAGGTTTGGTGAGCGGAGTAGGTTTGATTTATTGACAGAAAGTTATTGCTGACAACAGGGATTGCTATTGGGCTGTTCATTCCAAGACATTCCATTGGTCAGCTTCACCTGTCGTCTCATTTGTCCCTCCAGGGCAAGTGACTGCTGAAGGTCTGTGGCATGCCATCAGAGAAAGTTCCAGAAGCCAGTGGCCCCTGGTCTGCTCACAGCGCCTGCAGGTAAAAGAACCGGCGGGGGAGCGGTGGGGGAGGTGGAAAAGCAACTCGGCCCACAGCTGTGTGCCTGCTCCTCACCCACATCATCAGTGAACACCCTTCCCTACCTCTCCATCTACAGGGTACACTGCCTCCTCCTGGAGACATGGAAGATTGTTGGGGTTCAGCTCTGTGACACCCCGCCAAACCCCAAGACCCACAAAGACCAGCTGCTCCCACAACCCCACTCCCACCAACTAACTCCTTCCACGGATTGTGCTAAAAGGATTTATTTACCTCCACAGAGGTAGAGAGCCACCCCTACCCAATCTGGGCAGATATGTGACTCCAGGACAAAAACCAACATGGCTAGTTTCTTTGAGGCTGGCTCCAAACGGCTGCAGTGAGGGCTCCTGAGGGCAGCTTGGAGATAGACAGCCAAGGCCAAGCTGTTGTTACTGAGACAAGGCAATGTTTGATTCCGGGATGGGAGAACTGGCAAGCCGCCCCCTCGCTGAGAACCAATGGGAGGGCACCGTCGGCGCAGGTGGGTCAACAGGCGCAATGATGACCCACCATCCCCTTTGCTCACGTGCCAGGGCTTGGCCAAGCAGGCCGCAGTCGAGGTTCTGAAGCACTCCAGGCCCGACGTGGACAGACTGCGCAATGTGGCAGACATGCAGCAAGGGATAGCAGACGCTGTCCTGAGAGCCAACCCACCAGATGACCTGAACGACACAACTGGCCAAGTCGGACCCAGCAGGTTCCTGGCACCAGGCCTTGTGCCCACTCTGATAGAAACCCGCGGTACAGCAGACCAGGTACTGTTACCAGCTGGGGAGGGCATTGAGACGAGTGTTCAATTCAATCGTACTTTTGGGATGAACGTTCAACTAGAGACATCACTCAGAGGGTGAGTGCTGAGGGAGTGCCGCACTGTCAGAGGGTCAGTGCTGAGGGAGTGCTGCACTGTGGGAGGGTCCGTGCTGAGGGAGTGCCGCACTGTCAGAGGGTCAGTGCTGAGGGAGTACCGTACTGTCGGAGGATCAGTGCTGAGGGAGTGCCGCACTGTCAGAGGGTCAGTGCTGAGGGAGCGCCGCACTGTCGGAGGGTCAGTGCTGAGGGAGCGCCGCACTGTCAGAGGGTCAGTGCTGAGGGAGCGCCGCACTGTCGGAGGGTCAGTGCTGAGGGAGCGTCGCACTGTCGGAAGGTCAGTGCTGAGGGAGTGCTGCACTGTCAGAGAGTCAGTGCTGAGGGAGAGCCGCACTGTCAGAGGGTCAGTGCTGAGGGAGTGCCGCACTGTCGGAGGGTCAGTACTGAGGGAGTGCCGCACTGTCAGAGGGTCAGTACTGAGGGAGCGCCACACTGTCGGAGGGTCAGTGCTGAGGGAGTGCCGCACTGTCGGAGGGTCAGTGCTGAGGGAGCGCCGCACTGTTTGAGGGTCAGTACTGAGGGAGTGCCGCACTGTCGGAGGGTCAGTGCTGAGGGAGTGCTGCACTGTCGGAGGGTCAGTACTGAGGGAGCGCCGCACTGTCGGAGGGTCAGTGCTGAGGGAGTGCCGCACTGTCAGAGGGTCAGTACTGAGGGAGTGCCGCACTGTCGGAGGGTCAGTGCTGAGGGAACGCCGCACTGTCGGAGGGTCAGTGCTGAGGGAGTGCCGCACTGTCGGAGGGTCAGTGCTGAGGGAGTGCAGCACTTTAGGGAAGGAAACTGCCATCCTTACCTGGTCTGGCCTACATGTGACTCCAGACCTACGGCAATGTGGGTTGAATCTGAACTGCCCTCTGGGCAATTAGGGATGGGACAATCACTGCTACTAGATCAGCGACATTCTCAACCCATTAATGAATAGCAAAGAAAATCCTTCAGAAACAAAAACAAAGCTGCTGGAAAAGCTCAGCAGGTCTGGCAGCATCTGTGGAGGAGAAAACAGAGTTAACGTTTCGGGTCCGGTGACCCTTCCTCTGAACGTTCTGGACCTGAAATGTTAACTCTGTTTTCTCCTTCACAGAGGCTGCCAGACCTGCTGAGCTTTTCCAGCAACTTTGTTTTTGTTCATGAAATTTACAGCATCCGCAGTTCTTTTGGTTCTTCTGAAGAATGATCTTCCTCTGTACTGTCAGGCAGACTGCCCCAGATCAAAACACATTTCTGAATCAAAACTCTCATCTAGCTTCTTTTCCAACTACATTAAAGCTGTGTCCTCCTGTTTGTGAGAGATAATGGGACCTGCAAATGCTGGAGAATCTGAGATAACAGAGTGTGGAGCTGGATGAACACAGCAGGCCAAGCAGCATCTCAGGAGCACAAAGGCTGATGTTTCGGGCCTAGACCCTTTCCTGAAGAAGAGCCTAGGCCCGAAACGTCAGCTTTCCTGCTCCTGAGATGCTGCTTGGCCTGCTGTGCTCATCCAGCTCCACACTTTGTTATCTTGAGTGATTGAATTGGTGAAGGACTATTTTTTGCTTCAAAGTTTATGTCTGAAAATGTGTCAGTGCTTTGAATGACGATTAATGTCTTTGTGTGGGAGGAAAACCACTGACATTTCTCCTGACAGATGTTGGGAGAGGTTCGAAAACCTTTCCACTAATGGCAGCAGATGCTGGATCCGTTGTTCGTTATAAATCACAGATTGATAGATTTTTGTGAAACAAATTTATAAACAGATATAGGCCAAAGACAACTGTATGGCGTTAGGACACAGACAAGTCATGATCTTGTTGAATGTTGGAACAGGCTGAAGGGGCTGAATGGCCTACTCCAGTTCCTGTGATCTTATCTCTCAGCTTACATTTCCCTCACATCCACAGAAATGCCACACACAAATGAAACGACAAAAGATACCACAGCAACATCCAGCCCCAACTCCACACAGAATGAAATGGGATGGAAAACCGTATCGGTAAGGAAGGGGAGAGGATCCTGTGGCTCAGGCCCTGAAATTTTGTCAAAGCTAGACACTGGGACAGCCACAAGATCAATTTATCAATTTTCACCAGGATTCAACAATGATGCTGCCCCTGTTCCTGGGACTGTTTAATGGGGACATTGTAGCGGGAGCTTTACTCTGTATCTAACCCCGTGCTGTCCTTGTCCTGGGAGTGTTTGATGGGGGACAGTGTCGAGGGAGCTTTACTCTGTATCTAACCATGTGCTGTCCCAGTCCTGGGAATGTTTGATAGGGACAGTGTAGAGGGAGCTTTACTCTGTATCTAACCCCGTGCTGTCCCTGTCCTGGGTGTGTTTGATGGGGGACCATGTAGAGGGAACTTTACTCTGTATCTAACCCCATGCTGTCCCTGTCCTGGGAATGTTTGATGGGGACAATGTATAGGGAGCTTTACTCTGTATCTAACCCTGTGCTGTCCCTGTCCTGGGTGTGTTTGATGGGAACAGTGTAGCGGGAGCTTTACTCTGTATCTAACCCCATGCTGCCCCTGTACGTGGGAGTGTTTAATGGGGACAGTGTAGAGGGAGCTTTACTCTGTATCTAACCCCATGCTGTCCTTGTCCTGGGAGTGTTTGATGGGGAACAGTGTCGAGGAAGCTTTACTCTGTATCTAACCCTGTGCTGTCCCTGTCCTGGGAATGTTTGATGGGGACAGTGTAGAGGGAGCTTTACTCTGTATCTAACCCCATGCTGTCCCTGTCCTGGGTGTGTTTGATGGGGACAGTGTAGAGGGAGCTTTACTCTGTATCTAACCCCATGCTGTCCCGGTCCTGGGTGTGTTTGATGGGATAATTTACAGATAGCTTTACTCTGTTCCTGTGAATTTTCTGTCCTGCAGTTTCCTCACAGATGATGATGCTTCTGCAGTCGAACATTCTGCCTGGTGGAGACACTTAAACAGAGAGAAACAGTTGGATCCCAGGCCCACAAGGACAACACGATTCTCCCTCAAAGATGTCTATCCAAGAAACTCTGAGAACTTCAGGTCCTCAATTCAAGTCTGTCTCATTAAACACAATTAGCTTTTGTTCATGGTCGCACTCACTCCATTGTCTTAACTGGAGATGGTTGTCATCAGACAGTTTCATCTCTCAGCGTAAACAGTGTTAACCCTGGAATTTTGGAACGACTCTGAATCTTATTGACAATTATATCGTGTTTTCTCTCTCCTCACTGTCAGGAAACTGTACCTCCACTGTCCTTGCGGTTGTGCTGTTTAGTTAAAGCGGCAGAATTCTCTTTGTTTATTTGTATAAGCCAGGATGTGAAGACCCACCGGCTGGGGAAATGCAGCAGCACACTGCAGTGGCCACTTTTGACGTTTGCCGTCTCAAAAAGTCTGCCGTGAGGCATTTAAGACCAGACAGCTGGTGTTGTTTTATCAGCCCAGCTGAAAGGATCGGAGAAACTCAGAATTTTGATTCATTGATGCTGAAAGAGGCCATTCAGCCCATTGAGCCTGCACAAGCCAAAATCAACCCATTCAAATCAAAGCCCTCTATCATCATCTTGTGAGGTTTAAAACCAGCGAGAATAACTTTGAAAAGTCCGTCCAAGCTCTTCAATAGTTTCATGGGTAGATATCCCATGAGACCATAAGACATAGGAGTGGAAATAAAGTCATTCGGCCCATCAATTCCACTCCGCCATTTAAATCATGGCTGATGGGCATTTCAACGCTACTTCCCTGCACTCTCCCTGTAGCCCTTGATTCCTTTTGAGATCAAGAATTTGTCGATCTCTGCCTTGAAGGCATCCAACGTCCCGGCCTCCACTGCACTCCGTGACAATGAATTCCACAAGCCCACCACTCTCTGGCTGAAGAAATCTCTCCTCATTTCAGTTTTAAATTCACCCCCTCTAAGTCTAAAGCTGTGCCCACGGGTCCTAGTCTCCCTGCCTAATGGAAACAACTTCCCACCGTCCACCCTTTCTAAGCCATACATTACCTTGTAAGTTTCTATTAGATCTCCCCTCAACCTTCTAAACTCTAACGAGTACAATCCCAGGATCCTTAACCGTTCATCATATGTTAAACCTACCATTCCAGGGATCATCCGTGTGAATCTCTGCTGGACACGCTCCAGGGCTAGTATGTCCTTCCTGAAGGGTGGCGCCCAAAATTGGACACAGTATTCTAAATGGGGCCTGACTAGAGCCTTATAAAGCCTCAGAAGCACATCACTGCTTTTATATTCCAACCCTCTTGAGGTAAAATCCCATCAGTTTCTTTTCTGAGAGACATTTCGTGCTCACAATAACCCTTTAAATCAGGTGGACACAAGGCTGTGAAGGGAAACAGTTTTGACTCTCGACATGGTGATTGTGTGAAGGCAAGGCCTGGCTCACAGCCAGGGGCCTGATTCTGGTGAATTCTCTGTTGGTCCAGTGTCAACGCATGGGGGTCTGTGTCTGACTGCTACATGTTTAAAACTGCTTCGAGCACTTTGCGGGGGAGAGGGCCCAGTGGTGTTATCGCAGGACCATTAATCCAGAGACCAGGTAATGTCCTGGGGACCTGAATTCAACAAAAAATCCGGAATTAAGTGTCTAATATGACAATGAATCCATTGTTGATTGTTGGAAAAACCCATCTGGTTCACTAATGTCCTTTAGGGAAGGAAACTGCCATCCTTACCTGGTCTGGCCTACATGTGACTCCAGACCCACAGTAATGTGGTTGACTCTTAACTGCCCTCTGGGCAAATAGGGATGGGCATTAAATGCTGGTACAGCCAGTGACGCCTGGATCCTGTGAATTAATTCTTTCTTTTAATTGGCAGAATGCTGCATTAAGAAATTTAAGCCAATAGGCATCAAGCCAAACTCTCTGTTGGGTGGAGTGATACCTGACACATAGGAAGATGGTCATGGTTGTGGGATGTCAGTCATCTCAGCTCCAGGCCATCTCTGCAGGAGTTCCTCAGAGTAGCATCCTCGGCCCAACCATCTTCAGCTTCTTCATCGATGACCTTCCCTCCATCATAAGGTCAGAAGTGGGGATGTTCACCGATGATTCAGCACCATTCGCGACTCCTCAGATATTGAAGCAGTTCGTGTTCACATGCAACAAGCTCTGGACAATATCCAGGCTTGGGCTGACAAGTGGCAAGTGACATTCGCGCCACACAAATGCCAGGCCATGACCATCACCAATAAGAGAGAATGTAAACATCACCCTTTGACCTTGAGTGGAGTTGCCACCCTGTCAACACCCTGGGGAATACCACAGACCAGCAACTGATTACCACAGACCAGCTGTTTAAATACTGTGGTTACAAGACCAGGAGAGAGTACACCATCCAGGACAAAGCA
This sequence comes from Stegostoma tigrinum, assembly GCF_030684315.1. Classification (NCBI taxonomy): domain Eukaryota; kingdom Metazoa; phylum Chordata; class Chondrichthyes; order Orectolobiformes; family Stegostomatidae; genus Stegostoma; species Stegostoma tigrinum. Next base: position 3,679,797 of record NC_081364.1, read on the forward strand.
GCCGCTTGATTGGCATCACATCCACAAACATCCCACTCCCTCCACCCCCGACCACCGACGCTCAGCAGCAGCAGTGTGTACCGTCTACACGATGTGGAGGTGCTGGTGTGGGACTGGGGCGGACAAGGTCGGAAATCACATGACACCAGGTTAGAGTCCAACAGGTTTATTTGAAAACACAAACTTTCCGAAAGCTTGTGATTTCAAATAAACCTGTTGGACTCTAACCTGGTGTCGTGTGACTTCTGACCTTGTTTACACATTAACTCTGCAGAAACTCACCCAAGATCCTCAGGCAGCACCTTCCAAACCCACAACCACTTCCATCTAGAAGGACAAGGGGCAGCAGATACATGGGAACACCACACCCTGCACGTTTCCCTCGAAGCCTCTCACCATCCTGACTTGGAAATGTATCCCCATTCCTTCACTGTCCCTGGGTCAGAATCCTGGAATTCCCTCCCTAAGGGGCATTGTGGGTCAACCCACAGCACATGGGCTGCAGCAGAACAAGAAGGCAGCTCACCCCCACCTTTCAGAAAGTAATTCAGCCATGAATGCTGGCCTAACCGACCCATACATGTGATTGCACCATTGAGCCATAGAGCTGTACAGCATGGAAACAGACTGTTCGGTCGAACTCACCCATGCCGACCAGATATGCTAAAATAATCCAGTCCCATTTGCCAGCATTTGGCCCATATCCCTCTAAACCCTTCCTATTCATGTACCCATCCAGATGCCTTTTAAATGCTGTAACTGTACCAGCCTCCACCACTTCCTCTGGCAGCTCGTTCCATACACGCACCGCCCTCTGTGTGAAAAAGTTGCCCCTCAGGTCCCTTTTAAATCTATTCCCTCTCACCTTAAACCTTTGCCCCTCTAGTTCTGAACTCCCTCAGCTTAAGGAAAAGGCCTTGTCTATTCAGCCTATCCACGCCCTTCATGATTTTATAAACCTCTATAAGGTCATTCCTCAGTGTCCAGGGAAAAATAGCCCCAGCCTATTCAGCATCTCCCTATAACTGAAACCCTCCAATCCTGGCAATATCCAAGTAAATATTTTCTGGACATTTTGAAATTTCACAACATCTTCTTGTTACAGGGAAGAAAATCCAAGTTTTTACCAAACAGTGCACTTCACTGGGCTAGTGAAGAGTTTAAATTTCCCTTAGATCCCAGATGCAATTATCTCGGTTAACAAAGTGTGGAGCTGGATGAACACAGCAGGCCCAGCAGCATCTCAGGAGCACAAAAGCTGACGTTTTGGACCTAGACCCTTCATCAGAGATCTCTGATGAAGGGTCTAGGCCCGAAACGTCAGCTTTAGTGCTCCTGAGATGCTGCTGGGCCTGCTGTGTTCATCCAGCTCCACACTTTGTTATCTTGGATTCTCCAGCATCTACAGTTCCTATTATCTCCGATCCAATTATCTCAGTTTTCTTTTTCCAACTGAGCTGACCTAGATAATAAAACGTGAGGCTGGATGAACACAGCAAGCCAAGCAGCTGACCTACAGCTGAGTTTGTATCTCACTTGTTTGGTCAAGCAACACTCCAGGATCCGATCCCAGGCTTCGGCCCAGCTCTGACAACTGCTCACCTTCCCAACAGATCAATCTCTTGTCCCAAGACAGCATCCCAATGGGGCGGGGGGACACAGCTACACTGCTGTATACACTGTCTTGCTGGTCTGAGCAGAACCCTTACAGCTCCAGGCAATTTTCAGCCCTCATTTCAAACAGCGAGCAGCAACTCCTTCTCACTGATAAATGAATGAACTGTGACTGCTAGATAATAAAATGTGAGGCTGGATGAACACAGCAGGCCAAGCAGCATCTCAGGAGCACAAAAGCTGACGTTTCGGGCCTAGACCCTTCATCAGAGAGGGGGATGGGGGGAGGGAACTGGAATAAATAGGGAGAGAGGGGGAGGCGGACCGAAGATGGAGAGTAAAGAAGATAGGTGGAGAAGGTGTGGGTGGGGAGGTAGGGAGGGGATAGGTCAGTCCAGGGAAGACGGACAGGTCAAGGAGGTGGGATGAGGTTAGTAGGTAGCTGGGGGTGCGGCTTGGGGTGGGAGGAAGGGATGGGTGAGAGGAAGAACCGGTTAGGGAGGCAGAGACAGGTTGGACTGGTTTTGGGATGCAGTGGGTGGGGGGGAAGAGCTGGGCTGGTTGTGTGGTGCAGTGGGGGGAGGGGATGAACTGGGCTGGTTTAGGGATGCAGTGGGGGAAGGGGAGATTTTGAAACTGGTGAAGTCCACATTGATACCATATGGCTGCAGGGTTCCCAGGCGGAATATGAGTTGCTGTTCCTGCAACCTTCGGGTGGCATCATTGTGGCAGTGCAGGAGGCCCATGATGGACATGTCATCAAGAGAATGGGAGGGGGAGTGGAAATGGTTTGCGACTGGGAGGTGCAGTTGTTTGTTGCGAACTGAGCGGAGGTGTTCTGCAAAGCGGTCCCCAAGCCTCCGCTTGGTTTCCCCAATGTAGAGAAAGCCGCACCGGGTACAGTGGATGCAGTATACCACATTGGCAGATGTGCAGGTGAACCTCTGCTTAATGTGGAATGTCATCTTGGGGCCTGGGATGGGGGTGAGGGAGGAGGTGTGGGGACAAGTGTAGCATTTCCTGCGGTTGCAGGGGAAGGTGCCGGGTGTGGTGGGGTTGGAGGGCAGTGTGGAGCGAACAAGGGAGTCACGGAGAGAGTGGTCTCTCCGGAAAGCAGACAGGGGTGGGGATGGAAAAATGTCTTGGGTGGTGGGGTCGGATTGTAAATGGCGGAAGTGTCGGAGGATAATGCGTTGTATCCGGAGGTTGGTAGGGTGGTGTGTGAGAACGAGGGGGATCCTCTTGGGGCGGTTGTGGCGGGGGCGGGGTGTGAGGGATGTGTCGCGGGAAATGCGGGAGACGCGGTCAAGGGCGTTCTCAATCACCGTGGGGGGGAAGTTGCGGTCCTTAAAGAACTTGGACATCTGGGATGTGCGGGAGTGGAATGTCTTATCGTGGGAGCAGATGCGGCGGAGGCGGAGGAATTGGGAATAGGGGATGGAATTTTTGCAGGAGGGTGGGTGGGAGGAGGTGTATTCTAGGTAGCTGTGGGAGTCGGTGGGCTTGAAATGGACATCAGTTACAAGCTGGTTGCCTGAGATGGAGACTGAGAGGTCCAGGAAGGTGAGGGATGTAGAAGGACCGCAACTTCCCCCCCACGGTGATTGAGAACGCCCTTGACCGCGTCTCCCGCATTTCCCGCGACACATCCCTCACACCCCGCCCCCGCCACAACCGCCCCAAGAGGATCCCCCTCGTTCTCACACACCACCCTACCAACCTCCGGATACAACGCATTATCCTCCAACACTTCCGCCATTTACAATCCGACCCCACCACCCAAGACATTTTTCCATCCCCACCCCTGTCTGCTTTCCGGAGAGACCACTCTCTCCGTGACTCCCTTGTTCGCTCCACACTGCCCTCCAACCCCACCACACCCGGCACCTTCCCCTGCAACCGCAGGAAATGCTACACTTGTCCCCACACCTCCTCCCTCACCCCCATCCCAGGCCCCAAGATGACATTCCACATTAAGCAGAGGTTCACCTGCACATCTGCCAATGTGGTATACTGCATCCACTGTACCCGGTGCGGCTTTCTCTACATTGGGGAAACCAAGCGGAGGCTTGGGGACCGCTTTGCAGAACACCTCCGCTCAGTTCGCAACAAACAACTGCACCTCCCAGTCGCAAACCATTTCCACTCCCCCTCCCATTCTCTTGATGACATGTCCATCATGGGCCTCCTGCACTGCCACAATGATGCCACCCGAAGGTTGCAGGAACAGCAACTCATATTCCGCCTGGGAATCCTGCAGCCATATGGTATCAATGTGGACTTCACCAGTTTCAAAATCTCCCCTTCCCCCACTGCATCCCTAAACCAGCCCAGTTCATCCCCTCCCCCCACTGCACCACACAACCAGCCCAGCTCTTCCCCCCCACCCACTGCATCCCAAAACCAGTCCAACCTGTCTCTGCCTCCCTAACCGGTTCTTCCTCTCACCCATCCCTTCCTCCCACCCCAAGCCGCACCCCCAGCTACCTACTAACCTCATCCCACCTCCTTGACCTGTCCGTCTTCCCTGGACTGACCTATCCCCTCCCTACCTCCCCACCCACACCTTCTCCACCTATCTTCTTTACTCTCCATCTTCGGTCCGCCTCCCCCTCTCTCCCTATTTATTCCAGTTCCCTCCCCCCATCCCCCTCTCTGATGAAGGGTCTAGGCCCGAAACGTCAGCTTTTGTGCTCCTGAGATGCTGCTTGGCCTGCTGTGTTCATCCAGCCTCACATTTTATTATCTTGGAATCTCCAGCATCTGCAGTTCCCATTATCTCTGAACTGTGACTGCTGTTCACTGAAATTTGACCCTGACCTTAATCACTTACTGAAAATCTTCCACAGCTCTGAGTCTAAGACAGCAGCAAATGCACCCTGCCTCAGAACATCCTGTAATTTCATCTTCTGACCTTATCAAGCCGACAGACTGCACAGCGCAAATACACAGAGGAATTATTTTCCACACTTTCTAAATCTGTGCTCATTTAAACAACCTTCTTAACAGCCTGAAAGAATACCTCTGTTGTTCAAAGGTGTTAAAAATCTTCCAGAAAGCACTGGGATGCTAACGTGTGCATTAAAGCACGATGTAAAGAAGTTCACGGAAACATAATTGTTCAGCAGCTGGAGCAGGTGGAGTCTCAGTTTAACAGCCCGTCTGAAGGAGAATCAAACCTGACCCTCCGGCAGTGCGGCACTCCCTCAGCACTGACCCTCCGACAGTGCAGCGCTCCCTCAGCACTGACCCTCCGACAGTGCGGCACTCGCTCAGCACTGACCCTCCGACAGTGCGACGCTCCCTCAGTACTGACCCTCCGACAGTGCGGCACTCCCTCAGTACTGACCCTCCGACAGTGCGACGCTCCCCCAGTACTGACCCTCCGACAGTGCGGCACTCCCTCAGCACTGACCCTCCGACAGTGCGACGCTCCCTCAGTACTGACCCTCCGACAGTGCGGCACTCCCTCAGTACTGACCCTCCGACAGTGCGACGCTCCCCCAGTACTGACCCTCCGACAGTGCGGCGCTCCCTCAGCACTGACCCTCCGACAGTGCAGCACTGCCTCAGCACTGACCCTCCGACAGTGTGGCACTCCCTCAGTACTGACCCTCCGACAGTGCAGCACTGCCTCAGCACTGACCCTCCGACAGTGTGGCACTCCCTCAGCACTGACCCTCCAACAGTGCGGCGCTCCCTCAGCACTGACCCTCCGACAGTGCGGTACTCCCTCAGCACTGACCCTCAAACAGTGCGACACTCCCTCAGCACTGACCCTCTGACAGTGCGGCACTCCCTCAGCACTGGCCGTCCGACAGTGTGTCACTCCCTCAGTACTGACTCTGCGACAGTGCGGCACTCCCTCAGCACTGACCCTCCGACAGTGCGGCACTCCCTCAGCACTGACCCTGCGACAGTGCGGCGCTCCCTCAGTACTGACCCTCCGACAGTGCGGCGCTCTCTCAGCACTGACCCTCCGACAGTGCGGCACTCCCTCAGCACTGACCCTCAAACAGTGCGACACTCCCTCAGCACTGACCCTCCGACAGTGCGGCACTCCCTCAGCACTGACCCTCCGACAGTGCGACACTCCCTCAGCACTGACCCTCAAACAGTGCGGCACTCCCTCAGTACTGACCCTCCGACAGTGCGGCACTCCCTCAGCACTGACCCTCCGACAGTGCGACACTCCCTCAGCACTGACCCTCAAACAGTGCGACACTCCCTCAGCACTGACCCTCAAACAGTGCGACACTCCCTCAGCACTGATCCTCCGACTGTGCGGCGCTCCCTCAGCACTGACCCTCCGACAGTGCGGCGCTCCCTCAGCACTGACCCTCTGGCAGTGCCCACTCCCTCAGCACTGACCCTCCGACAGTGCGGCCCTCCCTCAGTACAGACCCTCCGACAGTGCGGCACTCCCTCAGCACTGACTCTCCGACAGTGCGGCACTCCCTCAGCACTGACCCTCCGACAGTGCGGCACTCCCTCAGTACAGACCCTCCGACAGTGCGGCACTCCCTCAGCACTGACCCTCCGACAGTGCCCACTCCCTCAGCACTGACCCTCCGACAGTGCCCACTCCCTCAGCACTGACCCTCCGACAGTGCCCACTCCCTCAGCACTGACCCTCCGACAGTGCCCACTCCCTCAGCACTGACCCTCCGACAGTGCGGCGCTCCCTGAGAAATGAATTGGTTTTGTGCTCAGGCTGTTGTGTGCTCCTTGATTCGAGGTGCCTCCTGGTGTCAATCTATATTTATTGTGCTGAAGTGTTCAGTGTGAATAGTTTGCCCAGTGGGCATCGGCTGTGACCAGGCTATGATTGCTGAAATTGCCAAGCGCGTGGATTCTGTTGTACCTGTTTCCCAGCTGCATCTCCAGGAGACAGAGGGGGAGCCAAATGAACTGTCGCCCAAGGAAGTTTTAAAAACCGCATTCATCAGCGCGACCTTCATCTTGAATGTCTTTGAAGTTTGTTTTGGGGTTTCCAGAGCTCGGGAAATGCAAACACACTGTAACCTGAAGCTTGGAACTGAGTTACTGAAATAGAAATAACCCTCGCACTCTCATACTGGGACTGTACTGCCAGATAAAGCAAACCCTGAGCAGGCTGGTTCAAATCCCACAGCTCGTCAAAAGGTATTTCAAATTTCCTTTTAAAACTTGCGTTTTTGAGCTCATTGTTAAGCCTTCAGCAGTGTTTGTGTCGTTGACACCCCCAAAGGCTGACCCACAGCTCGGGTTACTCCATTCAAGGAGCTGTGTGTGTGCTTGACAGCTGCACTAAGTTGCACTTCCATGGCGCCTCCCACCACCTCAGGACATCAGCATCTCTTCACTGCCAACTCATCTCTCCAGTTTCCTGGTTCAAGTCTCCAGGCCGTGGCCGTGCTCCCTCACCTCTGACGCCTGTGCGGATCTACGGAGTGGGCATTGAACCCAGGAAAATCACTCAAGGCCGGAGACATGGTTGAGATGTGGGTGGCACCGCAGTTTCAGAGAAGTGCAAAGCTCATGAATTTGCACCGACTGCCGCTGGGTCAATGAAAGGCTGGAGGAGGAAGGGGGGTCCCCTGGGCCAGGGGTTCACAAGATTATAACCAATAGGAGCAAGAGTGGATCATTCTGCCCCTTGAGGCACCTCTGCTGTCCATATACAATCTGATTGTGGCCTTAACTCTGTAACTCCCCCCTTACCCTTGACTGCCAGGTTGATCAAAAATGAGAACAACAGGATTCTCAGTCACTGGGGTGTGTCAATTGCCGTTCATTTTAAGCTGACAGCGTTCCACAATTCAGGCATCGAGTCGCATTGGGGAGCTGGGTCTTTCATGTTAGCATCAGCAGTACAGGATTCGAACCTGCTCTATCAATCAGTCAGTCAGCTGTGAATATATTCAATGACCCAGCCTCCTACTGCTCTCTGAGCGAGAGAAGTGCAGAATGGTGACTCCCTTCAGACTAACTCCTGGTCATCTCCTTCTTGGTCAGAAGGTTCCCTCATTTGTGTCTCTCCACCTCAAGGGGAAACAGGGAGGGGGGAGAAAGAGGAGGGGGTGGTAGCGTTGCTAATCAGACAGTGCATCATAGCAAGAGAAATGAAGGTTGCCGAGGAAGGTTTGTCGACTGAGTCAGTATGGGTGGAAGTTAGGAACAGCAAGGGAGCAATCACCTCTCTGGGGGTTCTCTACAGATCCCCAAATAGCAGTAGGGAGATCGAAGAACTCATAGGCCGGCAGATTGTTGAAAAGTGCAAACGTAGCAGGGCTGTTGTTATGGGTGACTTCAACTTTCCCAATATTGATTGGAACCTCCTTAGTGCAGATGGTTTGGATGGAGCCGTTTTTGTCAGGTGTGTTCAGGAGGGTTTCCTGACTCAGTATGTGGACAGGCCGACGAGGGGGGAGGCCATTTTGGATTTGGTGCTCGGCAATGAGCCAGGACAGGTGTCAGATCTCGTGGTGGGAGAACACTTTGGCGACAGCGAACACAACAGCCTCACATTTACCATAGCCATGGAAAGGGAAAGGAGCAGTTATCAGGTGAAGATTTTTAAGTGGGAAAAAGGAAACTATGACGCTATCAGGCAGGAGTTGGGAAGTACAGATTGGGAGCAATTGTTCCACAGAACGCGAGAAAGGAGGTTGCTAAGCCACTGGCGAAGATTTTTGCTTCCTCACTCTCCACGGGAGTCGTGCCAGGAGCTTGGAGGGAGGCAAATGTTGTTCCTCTTTTCAAGAAAGGCAATAGGGAAATCCCTGGAAATTACAGCCCAGTCAGTCTTACGTCTGTGGTCAGCAAGGTTTTGGAAAGAATTCTGAGGGATAGGATTTATGACTATTTGGAAAAGCATGGCGTGATGAAAGGGAGTCAGCATAGCTTTGTGAGGGGCAGGTCATGCCTTACAAATCTTATTGAGTTCTTTGAGGAAGTCACGAGACTGGTTGACGAGGGTCGGCCAGTGGCTGTAGTGGACATGGACTTCAGCAAGGCATTTGATAAGGTTCCCCACGGCAGGCTCATTCATAAAGTCAGGAGGTATGGGATACAGGGTGATTTGGCTGTCTGGATTCAGAATTGGTTGGCTGACAGGAGGCAGAAAGTGGTTGTAGATGGCAAATATTCTGCCTGGAGGTCAGTGCTGAGTGGTGTCCCGCAGGGCTCTGTTCTTGGGCCTCTGCTCTTTGGAGTTTTTATAAATGACTTGGATGAGGAGGTTGAGGGGTGGGTTAGTATGTTTGCTGATGACACAAAGGTTGGAGTTGCTGTTGACAGTATCAAGGGCTATTGCAGACTTCAGCGAGACATTGACAGAATGCAGAACTGGGCTAAGAAATGGCAGATGGAGTTCAACCTGGATAAATGCGAAGAGATGCATTTTGGAAGGTCGAACGTAAATGCTGAATATAGGATTAAAGGCAGGATTCTCGGCAGTGTGGAGGAACAGCGGGATCTTGGTGTTCAAGTGCATAGCTCCCTCAAAGTTGCCACCCAAGTGGATAAGGTTGTTAAGAAAGCATATGGTGTTTTGGCTTTCATTAACAGGAGGATCGAGTTTAAGAGCCGCGAGGTTATGCTGCAGCTCTACAAAACCCTGGTGAGACCACAGTTGGAATATTGTGTCCAGTTCTGGTCACCCTATTATAGGAAAGATGTGGAGGCTTTGGAGAGGGTGCAAAGGAGGTTTACCAGGATGCTGCCTGGACTGGAGGGCTTGTCTTACGAGGAGAGGTTGACTGAGCTCGGACTTTTCTCTCTGGAGGGAAGGAGGAAGAGAGGTGACCTGATTGAGGTGTACAAGGTAATGAGAGGCATGGATAGAGTCGACAGCCAGAGACTTTTCCCCAGGGCAGGGTTGACTGCCACGAGGGGTCATAGTTTTAAGGTGTTAGGAGGAAGGTATAGAGGAGACATCAGAGGGAGGTTCTTCACCCAGAGAGTTGTGAGCGCATGGAATAGTTTACCAGTGGTTGTCGTGGAAGCAGAGTCATTAGTGACATTTAAGCGACTGCTGGACATGCACATGGACAGCAGTGAATTGAGGGGAATGTAGGTTAGGTTATTTTATTTTTGGACTAGGATTATTCCATGGCACAACATCGTAGGCCGAAGGGCCTGTACTGTGCTGTACCTTTCTGTGTTCTATGTTCTATCCTATCAGCATCCCACCCATCAAATCTTCTCAAGACTTCTAGAGATCATCTGTCTTCACAAAAGAGGATACAATCCTAGGGAATTTAGCATCAAGCGTGAGGAGGGAACTGAGGCAAATCAGTATTAGTGCGGGGAAATTAACGGAGTTAAAGACTAACTAGTCCCCCGGGTCTGATAATCTATAGCCCAGAGTACTTACCAAAGTGGCCCTGGATGTGTTGGTGAACACTTTCCCCCATCTACATCAACATCCAACAGGTTGGAGAGGGTCGAGAGTATCAAGTTGCTAGGAGTGACAATAACCATCAATCTGTCCTGGGCCTCCCACGTAGGTGTGATAGCCCAAAAAGCTCAGGAAATATCATGTCCACAAGGCCCCTCACCAACTTCTACAGATGTACCACTGGAAACATACTGTCTGGGCGCATAACAGCCTGGTACAGCAACCGCCCTGCCAAGGGCCGTAAGAAACTACTGAAGGTGATGTGAACCGCCCAGATCATCACAGAACCTTCCACCCATGGATAGTAGGAACTGCAGATGCTGGAGGATCTGAGATAACAAGGTGTAGAGCTGGATGAACACAGCAGGCCAAGCAGCATCAGAGGAGCAGGAAAGCTAACGGTTCCTGCCCAGACCCTTCTTGAGAAATTTCCGAAACGTCAGCCTTCCTGCTCCTCTGATGCTGCTTGGCCTGCTGTGTTCATCCAGCTCTACACCTCGTTATCTCAGATGCACCAGCAACGGCAGCTTCTACTATCTCTCTTCCATCCATGGACTCCATTCACACGGCTCGCTGCCGCAGAAAGACGCCCAAATTCATCAAAAATCCTCCCATCCCTTTATATTATGTTTTAGCTTTTATTAATAGAGGGATCGAGTTCCGGAACCAAGAGGTTATGGTGAAGCTGTACAAAACTCTGGTGCGGCCGCACTTGGAGTATTGTGTACAGTTCTGGTCACCGCATTATAAGAAGGATGTGGAAGCTTTGGAAAGGGTGCAGAGGAGATTTACTAGGATGTTGCCTGGTATGGAGGGAAGGTCTTACGAGGAAAGGCTGAGGGACTTGAGGCTGTTTTCATTAGAGAGAAGAAGGTTGAGAGGTGACTTAATTGAAACATATAAAATAATCAGAGGGTTAGATAGGGTGGATAGGAAGAGCCTTTTTCCTAGGATGGTGACGGCGAGCACGAGGGGGCATAGCTTTAAATTGAGGGGTGAAAGATATAGGACAGATGTCAGAGGTAGTTTCTTTACTCACAAAGTAGTAAGGGAATGGAACGCTTTGCCTGCAACGGTAGTGGATTCGCCAACTTTAGGTACATTTAAGTCGTCATTGGATAAGCATATGGACGTACATGGAATAGTGTAGGTTAGATGGGCTTGACATCGGTATGACACGTCGGCACAACATTGAGGGCCGAAGGGCCTGTACTGTGCTGTAATGTTCTATGTTCTATATTCTCTTGCAATCTCTTCCATCAGGCACAAGTTACTGAAGCTTGAACACACGCACCAGTAGGTTCAGGAACAGCATCTTCCCCGCTTTTATTAGACTGAGGAATTGATCTCTCTAACTTCAAAGCCAATGTTGATGCTTTCTCATGCACCTTCTGTGCAGTTGTAACCTTGTATACCTCACTCTGTCTGAGTGCCCCATGATCTCTATGTTCTTGTTTGCCATGATCTGCCTGCGCTGCTCACAAAACAGAACTGTTCACTGTACTCAGGTAAATGTGACTATAAAAAATCAAATCAAATCCCAGTTTCAACAGACTGTGGGGCAAAGCCTGCAAATTGTAAGATGGTAAATATTAATTTTAAAAGGGAGGGAGTGATAAAAAAGAGACATACAGACCAGTTAGTCTAACATCAGTACTGGGAAAAATACCAGAGTTAATATCGACAGTACATTTGAAAATAATTGCCAAGATTAGATGACGACAGCATGGAGTTTATGGAAGGTAACTCATGCTTAAGTAAGCCCCTGGATATTGTTTGAGGGTGAAACTAGTGGAATAAATCAGGGAGAACCAGTTGATGTGATGTATTTGGGTTTCAAGGATGCTTTTGATAAATTAAAGCACGTGAGATTGGGGTAATGTATTGGCATGGAGGAAGAATCGTCCAACAGGCAGGAAACATAGGCTGGGAATAAATAGAGACAACAAGGTGTAGAGCTGGATGAACACAGCAGGCCAAGCAGCACCAGAGGAGCAGCAAAGCTGACGTTTCGGGCTTCCAGCCTTCTTTCAAAGTTTTTGAAGAAGGGTCTAGGCTGGAAACGTCAGCTTTCCTGCTCCTCTGATGCTGCTTGGCCTGCTGTGTTCATCCAGCTCTACACCTCGTTATCTCAGATTCTCCAGCATCTGCAGTTCCTACTATCTCTGGGAATAAATAGGTGTTTTTCTAAATGGCAGACACTCACTAGTGGGCTATCATAGGGACCACTGCTCAGCTATTCATGATAAATATAGACGACCTGAATGAGGGAGCTAAATTTCCAAGTTCACTGATGACATAAAAACGGGGCAGGATTGTGAGGAGAATGCAAGGAATCTTCAAGGCGATCTACACGAGTTGAGTGAGTTGTCAAACACGTGGAAGCTGCCACACAACGCAGGTAAATATAATCAAAGTCTGAAGTCACTTGACACCAGGTTTATAGCCTGACAGGTTTATTTGAAATCGCAAGCTTTCGGAGCGCTGAGCTTCACCCGATAAAGGGGCAACGCTCCGAAATCTTGTGATTTCAAACCTGTCAGGCCATAACCTGGTGTCATGTGACTTCTGACTTTGTCCACCCCAGTTCAACACTGGGACCTCCACACCATCGCTAAATGTGAGGATATACACTTCAGAGTGAAAAACAGCCAGGTAGGATTTCATTTAAATGGCAATAGATTGGAAAGTCAGGATGTACACAGGGATTTGGCTGCTCTTCTACACCATACAGTAAACAAGCAGATGCAGCAAGCAATTAGGAATGTGAGTAGCATACTGCCTTCATTGCAAAAGGATTGGGTTAGAAGTAGCGGTGCCTTACAGCAGTTATACAGGGCCTTGTGAGGCTACAGCTGCAGTATTGGACCCTCTGCCCAACATCTGCTATGAAGGGAACACCGTGGAAGATCACTGAGCTGGTACCAGGGATGGCGGGACTGTCCTTTGAGGAGAGGTCGGTTTGACGGAGCCTGTACTCACTAGAGTTTAGAAGGATGAGGGGGATCTGATAGAAGTGTGTACAACTCCAACAAGGCTGGAAAGACTAGATGCAGGGAGAAGGTTTCCCCTGGATGGGGGTGCCTAGGACCCAGGGACACAGGATAGGCCATTGAGGACTGAGATGAGGAAACATTTCTTCGCTCAGAGAGTGGTCAACTCTGTGGAATTCTCTACCACAGGAGGCTGAGTATATTCAAGAGAGAGATACAGTTTTAGATATTAAAGGTTACAAGGGATATCGAGAGAAAGTGGGAAGATGGCATTGGGATAGAGTATCAGGCATGATTGTGTTGAGAGCAGAGCAGGCCTGAAGGGTGTAACGGCCCAGCCCTGCTCCCAGTTTCTATGTTTCACCACTCAGTTCTCTAAACTCTCCTGGATACAGGAGTGACCCATCTGACCTCTCCTCACAAATACACCTTTCTCATTGTATTGAGAAGTCATGGAACAGGTAGAGAGTGAAGAGAAACCTGGGAGATGAGTCTCATTTTTAAACGAGACAGCGAGAGAGGGTAGGACAGGAGGGGGGAGTTTAGAGTGAGTCAGGAAGGAGCAGAGAGGAGCTCTGAACAGACCAGCATCAAGTGCAGTGAGCTGCAGAAGTACTGGCAATAGAGAGAATCAAGTTAGTTAGAGATGCAAGACGTAAGAGAATCAGAGAGAGAAAAGACAAAAATACTTCTTTACACAGGAAGATTAATTCATTCAGGGATTGGATAGATCAGCGTTTATTGCCCGCATGAGAAGGTGGGGGGCGAGCTGCCTTCTTGAAACACTGCAGTCCTGCTGCTGTGGGTTGACCCACAATGTCCTCAGGGAGGAAATTCCAGGATTTTGACCCAGCGACAGTGAAGGAACGGTGATATATTTCCAAGCCAGGATGGTGAATGCTTGGAGGGGAACTTGCAGGGGCTGGTGTTCCCATGTATCTGCTGCCCCTTGTCCTTCTAGATGGAAGTGGTTATGGGTTTGGAAGGTGCTGCCTGAGGATCTTTGGTGAATTTCTGCAGTGCATCTTGTAGATAGTACACACTGCTGCTACTGAGTGTCGGTGGGGGAGGGAGTGGGATGTTTGTGGATGTGGTCCCAACAAGCGGCTGCTTTGTCCTGGATGGTGTTGAGCTTCTTGAGTGTTGTTGGGGCTGTCCCCATCCAGGTAAGTGGGGAGTGTTCCATCACACTCCTGACTCGTGCCTTGTAGATGGTGTTTGGATACTCACTGCAGTATTCCTAGCCTCTGACCTGCTCTAGTCGCCACTGTGTTCATGTGGCAAGTTGAGTTCAGTTTCTGGTCAATGGTAACCTCAGAATGTTGATGGTGGGGATTCAGGTAACACCTCTGATTGTCGAAGGGCATTGGTTAGATTGTCTCTTGTTGGTTGTGATCATTGCTTAGCATTTGTGTGACGTGAATGCTGCTTGCTACTTATCAGCTCAGGCCTGGATATTGCCCGGGTCTTGCTGTGTTTGAACATGGAGTCATAGAGTCATCCAGCTCAGAAATTGACCCTTTGGTCCAACCCAACCTTGCAGACCAAGTTTCCCAAACCAAGCTAGTCCCATTTGCCTGTGTTTGACTCAGTATCTGAGGAGTCACGAATGGTAATAGAACAGAATGCAGAATATAGCATTACAGCTCCAGAGGCAGTGCAGAGAAAGATGAACTGAAGACGGTTGGGCCTACGACACTACCCTGAGGAACTCCTGCTGAAATGTCCTGCAGCTGAAATGATTGACCTCCAAAAACCACAACCACATTGCTATGTGCCAGGTATGAATCCAACCATCGAAGAGTGTGCCCCCTGATACCCAGTGATTCCAGTTTTGCTCCAGTTCCTTGATATTTCCCACTCCATACTTATTCTTTGATGTCTTAAGGTACATCAGTCCAGATAGGATGGGCTGAATGGCCTCCATTTGTGTCATCCTATGATTCAGTAACTTTAATCTTGCATGCTGCTCTGTGCTTAGTGTTTCATTTCAATTTCAGAGATAAATCCATAAAACCATAAGACATAGGAGTAGGAAATAGGCCATTCAGCCCATCGAGTCTGCTCTGTTATTCTATCATGGCTGATAATTTCTCAACCCCATTCTCCCACTTTCTCCCTGTAATTTCAAAGTTGAAAATGAAACTGGGCAGCTTAGGAATTTCATAAATCATGTTCATGGTTTCAAGGCTGGATGCATATGTTCCAGTGCAGAGAGTTTACAGAGGTGCATTGCAGCAGGATTGCTGTAAGTTTGTAACGGTGTACTACAGCAGTTTGCAGTGAGTTTGCAGAGGTGCACTGCTGCAGGGTTGGAGATTGCAAAAGTGCATTGTTGCAGGGCTGGAGTTTGCAGAGGAGCATTGCTGTGAGTTTGCAGAAATGCATTGCTGCAGGGTTGGAGCTGCATGGTTCAAATTTGCAGAGGTGCTTTGCTGCAGGGTTGGAGATTGCAGGGGTGCATTACTGCAGGGTTGGAGGTTGCAGAGGAGCATTGTTGCAGGGTTGGAAGTTGCAGAGGAGCATTGTTGCAGGGTTGGAATTTGCAAATTTACATTGCTGTAGGGTTGGAGATTGCAGAGGTGCATTACTGCAGGGTTGGAGGTTGCAGAGTTGCATTGCTGCAGGGTTGGAATTTGCAGAGGTGCATTGCTGCCGGGTTGGAGGATGCAGAAGTGCATTGCTGCAGTGTTGGAGGTTGCAGAGTTGCATTGCTGCATGGTTGGAGGTTGCAGAGGAGCATTGCTGCAGGGCTGGAGGTAGCAGAGGCGCATTGCTGCAGGGTGAGAGGTTGCAGAGGCACAATGCTGCAGGGTTGGAGGTTGTACAGGCACATTTCTGCAGGGTCGGTAGGTTGAGGGGCGCATTGCTGCAGGATTAGAGGTTGCAGGGGCGCATTGCTGTAGAGTCAGAGGTTGCAGAGGCACATTGCTGCAGTGTTGGAGGTTGCAGAGGCACATTGCTGCAGGGCTGGAGGTAGCAGAGGCGCATTGCTGCAGTGTTGGAGGTTGCAGAGGCACATTGCTGCAGGGTTGGAGGTTGCAGAGGTGCTTTGCTGCAGGGTTGGAGGTTGCAGAGTTGCATTGCTGCAGGGCTGGAGGTTACAGAGGCGCATTGCTGCAGGGTTAGAGGTTGCAGAGGCGCATTGCTGCAGGGCTGGAGGTTGCGGAGGTGCATTGCTGCAGGGTTGGAGGTTGCTGAGGCACATTGCTGCAGGGCTGGAGGTAGAGAGGCGCATTGCTGCAGGGTGGGAGGTTGCAGAGGCACATTGCTGCAGGGTTGGACGTTGTACAGGCACATTGCTGCAGGGTTGGAGGTTGAGGGGTGCATTGCTGCGGGATTAGAGGTTGCAGGGGCGCATTGCTGCAGGGTCGGAGGTTGCAGAGGCACATTGCTGCAGGGTTGGAGGTTGCAGAGTTGCATTGCTGCAGGGTTGGAGGTTGCAGAGGCACATTGCTGCAGGGCTGGAGGTTGCGGAGGTGCATTGCTGCAGGGTTGGAGGTTGCTGAGGCACATTGCTGCAGTGTTGGAGGTTGCAGAGGCACATTGCTGCAGGGTTGGAGGTTGCAGTGGTGCTTTGCTGCAGGGTTGGAGGTTACAGAGGCGCATTGCTGCAGGGTTAGAGGTTGCAGAGGCGCATTGCTGCAGGGTTGGAGGTTGCAGAGTTGCATTGCTGCAGGGCTGGAGGTTACAGAGGCGCATTGCTGCAGGGCTGGAGGTTGCAGAGGCGCATTGCTGCAGGGTTGGAGGTTGCAGAGTTGCATTGCTGCAGGGTTGGAGGTTGCAGAGGTGCATTGCTGCAGGGTTGCTCAGATTGAAGAGCAGGAGGCGGAAGGGGCGGATGATGTCCCGGAACTTGCTCCCGGAGAAAGTTTTCCCGAAGTTTAGAAAGTTTTGTCTGCGAGCTCTAGCGGTGAATACACTACCCAAGTCGTATTTTAGTTATTGTGCCCCGCCTCCGGTCCGCTCCTGAATTTGGTCGGAACCCCACACTGCGAGCTGGTCGACTGCGGAAGGCATCGCAGAATGCTGCTGGACACCGAGGCCTAGGATTGGGATCCCGGGAGAACTCCCCCCCCCTCCAAAAAGTACAAAACCCAGGGGCCTGAGGGCAAATAACATCGTAGTATCTCCCTCCCGTCTCCCTACCCCGGGTTAGTGCAGGGTTGCGAACCCCCTCCCCACCCCCAGGGGTTCCAGCTCATCCCGGATCCACACAAGAGCCGAGCAGAATGGGATTAGACAGAAAATGCAAGGAATGCTCCTGAGAGCACCCACCCTGGCGGTGAGTTCAACTCCTCTAAGGACTTGCATTTTGCTAGCGCCCTCTGGGAGGGCTGGGGACGTCCCGGAGCACTTCTGCATGCAGTTTTCTAAAGGGTGGCATGTTCCAACGCAGGGAGCAGGGCAGAGAGTTGGCTGTGAGCAAGGTGGTGCAAACTGCATACAAATGGGGATCCAGCAGACCCGAGTATGGGTTATGGATCAAAAATCCAAACGGACACAGGACTCTACAGAAGCCTTTCCTGAAGAAGGGTCTAGGCCCGAAACGTCAGCTTTCCTGCTCCTCTGATGCTGCCTGGCCTGCTGTGTTCATCCAGCTCCACACCATCCTATCTACAGCAGCCTTTCTGCTTTTAATATAATGCCCTTGGACTCTAAATGCAGGGTCCTGAGGCCAATTATTGCCCCCCCCCAACCATTATTTCTTCAGTAAATATAGGTAACAACAACTAGACCAGTACCTATCACCCATTCCTAATTGCCCCTGACATGTTGCCCTGTTCTCCCAGAGGGCAGTTAAGAGGCTTCCGCCTCACTGTGGGACTGGAGTCATGTGTAGACCCAGACCAGGTGAGGATGGCAGCTTCCTTCCCTAAAGGACATTGGTGGAACAGATGGGTTTTTCCCCTCAATTGACGGCAGTTTTGTGGTCCCCATTACCGAGACCAGTTTTCGACTCCGGCTGTGCAAACTGTATTTAGGTTCTCGGAGCTGCCGTTGTGGGGTTTGAGCCCTGTACTCCGAGCGTTGGCTTGGGATATTGGTGCAGTGAGAGTTTCGCCTCAACATCGTCTTCAGAAGAGGCACACGCTGAGTGGTTCGGGTGTGGAACGCACTGCCTCGAGATGTGGTGGGGGCAGATTCAGTTAAGGCTTTCCAAAGGGGAATTGGGTGGTTATAATACCAAAAGAAATAGGAACAGGAGTAGGCCATTCTGCCCATCAAGCCAACTCCACCATTCAGTAGGATCATGGCTGATCCAACATTCCTCACACCCACTTTCCTGCCCTTTCCCTGTGATCCTTGATTCCACATCTGGTGAAGAATTTTATCTCTCTCTCAGCCTTAAACATACACGAGGACTCTGCCCTCACACCTCTCTGTGGCAAGGACTTGCAAAGACTCATAGGCCTCTCTGGCTCAGTGGTGAGCACTGCAGCCTCACAGCACCAGGGACCCAGGTTCGATTCCAGCCTCGGGTAACTGTCTGTGCGGAGTTTTCACATTCTCCCTGTGTCTGCGTGGGTTTCCCTCCGGGTGCTCCGGTTCCGTCCCACAATCCAAAGATGTGCAGGTTAGGGTGGATTGGCCATGGGGAAATGCATGGTTACAGGGATAGGATTGAGGCCTGGGCCTTGGGATGCTGAGGGTTAGTGTTGACTCGATGGGCTGAATGGCCTGCTTTCACACTGTAGGGATTCTATGACTTGTGTAATTAAGAAGAAATTCCACCTCATCTCAGTCTTAAATTGGTGCCCTCTGGTCTTAGACTCTCCAATGTTGGGGGAAACATCTTCTCAGCATTTGCCCTGTGAAATCCCTTAAGCGTCCTATATGTTAGAATGAAATCAGGTCTCATTCCTCTAATGCTCCAGTGAGTCGAGTGCCAACGTGTTTCACCTTTGGCCATAAGACCATCCCTCCATACCGGGGACTATCCTAGTGAATCTATTTCGATGGAAATAATGTGTAACGGTATGGGGAGGAAGTTTGAGATTGCTGCTAGTTAATGATGTGAGTTTGAAAAGTTGGTATGATGGGCTGAATGGCCTGATCCTGTACCATTACCATGCTGTGATCTCTTCTGCACAAACCGTCCCTCTTTCCGCAACACCCACCTCCACCCACGTTATCTGGATGTGATCACATTTCTGGGATCTTGCTGTCCATAAATTGGTTACCATGCTTCGCGTGGGATGATTCAGCTCAGAAAATTTAAAAACAATACTTGTGAAGTACTGCTGAGGATGGAACAGGTGCTGGATAAATGCAGGTCTTTATTATTTCCTCTTGCCAATTTTCTCAATGGACATTCTGTCCCAAACCTGCACCCCCTCCCCACCAATCAATATATCTGTCAGTTCCTTCAACCTACATTTGTGATTTTAGTTAGCTCCTGTAGGGATGAATATTATTCCCCTTGCTCAGTGCCCCCTCCCCCCAAGCTGTCTGGGTTCGGAGCTGTAGCTGAGGGATTGACTGCATTAGGGGAAGAGAGAAAGTCTGGGCGATGGTGGGGAAGGAGAGTGTGTCTGAACATAACACTCCTGCCATCTGCTCGTTCTTAAACAGCACACCATGTGGCCATTTGGCCCCATGTGCCTGTGCTAGCTGGCTGCTGGAATCAGCCGAATTAGCCCTACTCTCTGTAATTCGGAGCAGGCTGATTGCACAAACAGAGACGGCCCCGCGTGCATTTCGGACAGTCGGTGGATTTCAATCTTGTGTTTTAATCATTTAATTCTGTTTTTCTTTTCCGTCTCATTCCCTGCTCAAGGTCAAAGATGGATGAAGGGAAGGTACTCAGAAGGAGATTTGAACAAGGGTTGAGGGATGGAGGACGACCCCAGCAGACACTGCGAGGAAGGGGTGAGGAGGATGAGAAGGCCACACGGGGGGCAGGGCCTCCAGCTGAGGATTGGCCAAGGGAGAAAGTGGCAGTGGTGAAACTGAAGGAGGAATCGAGTTTGAATATCTGTGCTCAGGTGTTACTGCCCTTCCTGCTCGCTGGGCAAGGCATGGTACTGGCTGGCATCGTGCTCAACATTGTCCAGGTCAGTGGCTCTTGGGCTAACTGTAGAATCCAAGCTGGAGAACCCAAGATGACAAAGTGTGGGGCTGGATGAACACAGCAGGCCAAGCAGCATCAGAGGAGCAGGAAAGCTGAGGTTTCGGGCCTAGACCCCTTCTAAAGAGGGGAAGAGTTGGTGGGAAGGCCGAGGGAGCAGGGACCATTTGAGTGATGTGGCGGGATTGGGGGAGTAGGACGTGGATGGGAGTGGGGCAAGAGGTAGGACTTTGAGGAGGGGGCATGGGCCAGAGGACGATGGAGAGAACACAGCAAAAATATTTCCAACCTCTCGCCATCAATATTGAGGACCTCAATACCTCAGTCCCTCCCGCCGATGTCCCGGGGGGGAGGGGAGATCAGAGGGAGGGGAGGGGATGGAGAGGACAGGGGAGGGGGAGGAGAGATCGGGGGGAGGGGAGGGGGTGGAGAGGACGGGGGGGTAGATCAGAGAGGGGAGGGGGTGGAGAGGACGGGGTAGGGGGAGGGAAGAGGAGGGGGTGGAGAGGACGGGGAAGGGGGAGGGGAGATCAGGGGGAGGGGAGGGGGTGGAGAGGACGGGGAAGGGGGAGGGGAGATCAGGGGGAGGGGAGGGGGTGGAGAGGATGGGGAGGGGTAGGGGAGATCGGGGGACGGGGTGGAGAGGACAGGGGGAGGGAAGGGGGTGGAGAGGACAGGGAGTGGGAGGGGAGATCGGGGGAGGGGAGGGGGTGGAGAGGACAGGGGAGGGGGAGGGGAGATCAGGGGGAGGGGAGGGGGTGGAGAGGACAGGGGAGGGGGAGGGGAGATCGGGGGAGGGGAGGGGTTGAGAGGACGGGGGGGTAGATCGGAGAGGGGAGGGGGTGGAGAGGACGGGGGAGGGGGAGGGGAGAGGAGGGGGAGGGGAGGGGTGGAGAGGACGGGGAGAGTGGAGGGGAGGGGAGAGGAGAGGACGGGGAAGGGGGAGGGGAGATTGGGGAGGGGAGGGGGTGGAGAGGATGGGGAGTGGGAGGGGGTGGAGAGGACGGGGGGAGGGGAGATTGGGGAGGGGAGGGGGTGGAGAGGATGGGGAGTGGGAGGGGGTGGAGAGGACGGGGGGAGGGGAGATTGGGGAGGGGAGGGGGTGGAGAGGATGGGGAGTGGGAGGGGAGATCGGGGGAGGGGGAGGGGAACAGGCTGAGAGCTGATAAAAATAACAGAGTGAGCCTGGGCTGGGCCCTGATGGAACCGTCTCCGTCATGAGGTGGCAGCATTTAGGGAAAAATCCCAGAGAGAGAGAGAGAGAGAGAGGGAGGGAGAGAGATAGAGATAGACAGAGTGCGGCTCAGTCAGACGGAGAGAGAGAGAGAGAGAGAGATAGACAGAGTGCGGCTCAGTCAGACGGAGAGAGAGAGAGATAGACAGAGTGTGGCTCAGTCAGACGGAGAGAGAGAGAGAGAGAGAGAGACGGGAGTGGGGTAGATCAGGATCCACAGTGACCGGTTGATCCCACCTGTCGGGGAGTCAGATTTATCCCCCCCCCCCCCCACCGCCCCGCGCCGGCCCTGGACGCTATGACTCGTCTTTCCTGAGGAATTCTCCCAGCGACGTTCCGGGATGGCTCGGACAGGCTGCAGCTCCCAGCTCCATCCGGACACTCGGACCATCCGGACGGGGCTGTACTGACCCCCCCACCCCCCTCCCCCTCCAACGCCCCCCTCCCTCCGGGAGCGGAGACACCTCTGTGTCTGTGCCCGCAAACCCTAGCCCTCTGCCCCACGCGCCCCTGCCACCCCCCCCAACTCACAGCCCCACCCCCCTTACCCCCGGGGGTGTGTACAGACACCCCCCCCCAACTCACAGCCCCACCCCCCTTACCCCCGGGGGTGTGTACAGACACCCCCCCCCCAACTCACAGCCCCACCCCCCTTACCCCCGGGGGTGTGTACAGACACCCCCCCCCCAACTCACAGCCCCACCCCCCTTACCCCCGGGGGTGTGTACAGACACCCCCCCCCCAACTCACAGCCCCACCCCCCTTACCCCCGGGGGTGTGTACAGGCACCCCCCGCCCCCCCCCCCCCCCCCAGCCGCTGAGGGGGCAGTATTTGAGAGGAAGTTGGCCGGTGGCTGAGCGATGGGCCGTGGGTGTTAGCGGTGGGTGGGGGTGGGGGGGTAGTGGGGGGGGGCGCCATGGCGGTGACCCGGATCGAGCTGGAGTTCTGGAGCTACGGGAACAAGCTCCGAAGGTTCAGGTGCCGCCTGGCACGGTACCCCCGGGACCTGTGGCCGGAGACCGGGTGGTCCATCGCTGGGGAGGTCCTGCTCCCTTACCTGGTGTCAGGCCTCGGCCTAGTCGCTGCAGGCCTCGTCATGGACCTGGTTCAGGTGAGCGCGCACCACCAGCCACCGGGGGGGGGGGGGGGGGGGGGAGCGCGTGGGGAGAGAGGGGGTCAGAGAGATCGGGGGGAGTGTAGGGGGAGAGGGGGTCAGAGAGATCGGGGGGAGTGTAGGGGGAGAGGGGCTATGAGGCATCGGGGGGAGTGTAGGGGGAGAGGGGGTCAGAGAGATCGGGGGGAGTGTAGGGGGAGAGGGGGTCAGAGAGATCGGGGGGAGTGTAGGGGGAGAGGGGGTCAGAGAGATCGGGGGGAGTGTAGGGGGAGAGGGGCTATGAGGCATCGGGGGGAGTGTAGGGGGAGAGGGGGTCAGAGAGATCGGGGGGAGTGTAGGGGGAGAGGGGCTATGAGGCATCGGGGGGAGTGTAGGGGGAGAGGGGGTATGAGGGATCGGGGGGAGTGTAGGGGGAGAGGGGGTCAGAGAGATCGGGGGGAGTGTAGGGGGAGAGGGGCTATGAGGCATCGGGGGGAGTGTAGGGGGAGAGGGGGTATGAGGGATCGGGGGGAGCGTAGGGGGAGAAGGGGTCAGAGAGATCGGGGGGAGCGTAGTGGGAGAGGGGGTATGAGGGATCGGGGGGAGCGTTGGGGGAGAAGGGGTCAGAGAGATCGGGGGGAGCGTAGTGGGAGAGGGGGTCAGAGAGATCGGGGGGAGCGTAGTGGGAGAGGGGGTCAGAGAGATCGGGGGGAGCGTAGTGGGAGAGGGGGTCAGAGAGATCGGGGGGAGTGTAGGGGGAGAGGGGGTATGAGGGATCGGGGGGAGCGTAGGGGGAGAAGGGGTCAGAGAGATCGGGGGGAGCGTAGTGGGAGAGGGGGTAAGAGGGATCGGGGGGAGTGTAGGGGGAGAGGGGGTAAGAGGGATCGGGGGGAGTGTAGGGGGAGAGGGGGTCAGAGAGATCGGGGGGGAGTGTAGGGGGAGAGGGGGTAAGAGGGATCGGGGGGAGTGTAGGGGGAGAGGGGGTAAGAGGGATCGGGGGGAGTGTAGGGGGAGAGGGGGTAAGAGGGATCGGGGGGATTGTAGGGGGAGAGGGGGTAAGAGGGATCGGGGGGAGTGTAGGGGGAGAGGGGGTCAGTGAGATCAGGGGGAGAGGGGGTAAGAGGGATCGGGGGAGTGTAGGGGGAGAGGGGGTATGAGGGATCGGGGGGGAGTGTAGGGGGAGAGGGGGTATGAGGGATCGGGGGGAGCGTAGGGGGAGAAGGGGTCAGAGAGATCGGGGGGAGCGTAGTGGGAGAGGGGGTATGAGGGATCGGGGGGGAGTGTAGGGGGAGAGGGGGTATGAGGGATCGGGGGGGAGTGTAGGGGGAGAGGGGGTATGAGGGATCGGGGGGAGTGTAGTGGGAGAAGGGGTCAGAGAGATCGGGGGGAGTGTAGGGGGAGAGGGGGTATGAGGGATCGGGGGGGGTGTAGGGGGAGAGGGGGTCAGAGAGATCGGGGGGAGTGATGGGGGAGAGGGGGTATGAGGGATCGGGGGGAGTGTAGGGGGAGAGGGGGTATGAGGGATTTGAGGGAGTGTAGGGGGAGAGGGGGTATGAGGGATTTGAGGGAGTGTAGGGGGAGAGGGGGTATGAGGGATCGGGGGGAGTGTAGGGGGAGAGGGGGTATGAGGGATCGGGGGGGAGTGTAGGGGGAGAGGGGGTCAGAGAGATCGGGGGGAGTGTAGGGGGAGAGGGGGTCAGAGAGATCGGGGGGAGTGTAGGGGGAGAGGGGGTCAGAGAGATCGGGGGGAGTGTAGGGGGAGAGGGGGTCAGAGAGATCGGGGGGAGTGTAGGGGGAGAGGGGGTATGAGGGATCGGGGGGAGTGTAGGGGGAGAGGGGGTATGAGGGATCGGGGGGGGAGTGTAGGGGGAGAGGGGGTATGAGGGATCGGGGGGGGAGTGTAGAGGGAGAGCGGGTATGAGGGATTTGAGGGAGTGTAGGAGGAGAGGGGGTATGAGAGATCGGGGCGAGTGTAGGGGGGGGAGTGGGGTTCAGAGAGATCAAGGGGGGAGAGGCGGCCGGAGAGCGTTGGCGGTGGGGGTGAGGAAGAGGGAGAGGGGGCCGGAGAGCAGTGGGGGTGGGGACGAGGGAGAGGGGGCCGGAGAGCGGTGGGGGTGGGGACGAGGGAGAGGGGGCCGGAGAGCGGTGGGGGTGGGGACGAGGGAGAGGGGGCCGGAGAGCGGTGGGGGTGGGGACGAGGGAGAGGGGGCCGGAGAGCGGTGGGGGTGAGGAAGAGGGAGAGGGGGCCGGAGAGCAGTGGGGGTGGGGACGAGGGAGAGGGGGCCGGAGAGCGGTGGGGGTGGGGACGAGGGAGAGGGGGCCGGAGAGCGGTGGGGGTGGGGACGAGGGAGAGGGGGCCGGAGAGCCGTGGGGGTGGGGACGAGGGAGAGGGGGCCGGAGAGCAGTGGGGGTGGGTAAGAGGGAGAGGGAGAGGTGGCCGGAGAGCAGTGGGGGTGGGGACGAGGGAGAGGGGGCCGGAGAGCGGTGGGGGTGGGGACGAGGGAGAGGGGGCCGGAGAGCGGTGGGGGTGGGGACGAGGGAGAGGGGGCCGGAGAGCGGTGGGGGTGGGGAAGAGGGAGAGGGGGCCGGAGAGCGGTGGGGGTGGGGACGAGGGAGAGGGGGCCGGAGAGCGGTGGGGGTGGGGACGAGGGAGAGGGGGCCGGAGAGCGGTGGGGGTGGGGAAGAGGGAGAGGGGGCCGGAGAGCGGTGGGGGTGGGGATGAGGGAGAGGGGGCCGGAGAGCAGTGGGGGTGGGTAAGAGGGAGAGGGAGAGGTGGCCGGAGAGCAGTGGGGGTGGGGACGAGGGAGAGGGGGCCGGAGAGCGGTGGGGGTGGGGAAGAGGGAGAGGGGGCCGGAGAGCGGTGGGGGTGGGGATGAGGGAAAGGGGGCCGGAGAGCGGTGGGTTGGGGAAGAGGGAGAGGGGGCCGGAGAGCGGTGGCGGTGGGGAAGAGGGAGAGGGGGCCGGAGAGCGGTGGGGGTGGGGAAGAGGGAGAGGGGGCCGGAGAGCGGTGGGGGTGGGGAAGAGGGAGAGGGGGCCGGAGAGCGGTGGGGGTGGGGAAGAGGGAGAGGGGGCCGGAGAGCGGTGGGTTGGGGAAGAGGGAGAGGGGGCCGGAGAGCGGTGGGGGTGGGGAAGAGGGAGAGGGGGCCGGAGAGCGGTGGGTTGGGGAAGAGGGAGAGGGGGCCGGAGAGCGGTGGGTTGGGGAAGAGGGAGAGGGGGCCGGAGAGCGGTGGCAGTGGGGAAGAGTGAGGGGGTCACTGTGGTGGTGTGGGTTGGGGCTGGGGTGGTGTGGGGCCGCGGTGGGATGAGGGTGGGGGTGGTGTGAGTTGGGGTGGGGATGTTAAATTTCAGGGTAATGTCCGGATGGGGGTTTAAATAAGGCCCTCGAGGGAGTCTCTTCCTCTCGCAGAGTTTGTGGGAGCGGGGGTCCTGGGTCAGGAACGCCCCGCCTCCCCAAAAAAGAAACCGAATGACGGATTCGTATTGGGGGCGGGGAGATGTTAGGATGGTGGGGATGGTGGTGGGGGGAGTTAGTGTTGGAAAGTGCTCAGTAGAGGATGTGTGTTGGGGTGTGGGATCGTAGGGTTGTGGTAACGGAGGGCTTCGGGGTGGTGGGTGGGGGGTGTGTTGGGGTGTTGGGTGCAGGTTGTCAGGGTTCGGGGGAATTGTGCGGGGGGAGAGCGGAAGAGAGCCATTTGGCTGCCGTCGCGGGACTGGCTTCTTTGTTTTTACACAGGTTCCTTCGGCGGGGTGGGGGTGGCGGGGGGGAGCTTGCATTGACGTGACGCCTTCCACACACAGCCCCTCCAATCAACCTGCCAATCCCCTCCACGTTACCCGACCGTGGGGGCATGGAGGGGGGTGGGGAGCCACCTCCCCCCCCATCCCACTCCATCCCCCGTCAGCCCCCCAAGGTGTCCCAGTGCAGTCAGTTGAGAACATCAGTGAGAAGGGGGTCGGTCCACTCTGGCGACGTAGGGGATGATGCAGAGCAAGATCCCACCAACCCCACGGCGAGGAATGCAAAGCGGGAGGAAGGGAGGTGGGGTGACGGGGTGGCCTGGCTCCCCACCCCACCCCCCTCCATGCCCCCACGGTCGGGTACGTAGGTGCTGAGGGAACGGGGTGGCGGGGGGTGAGAAGGGTGAGACCGAGGATGGCCCGAGAGCCAGAGGAGTGGAGTGTGGGGAGGAAGGGAGGTTGGGGGCTGGAGGTTAGAGTGGCGATGGAGGGGGTAGGAGGCTGAGGAATGAAACAAAGGAACGAGACGAGAGTATGATTGAGCATGTTCCTGGAGCAGGTGCACTGCCATCTGGAAATGAGAAACCAAGGTGTCGAGAAATAGGAGCGAAACATTGAGAGAAAATGAAACAAAATGGGAGGGTGAGCAGGGTTCGGGGGGGCGTAACTGCGAGAGCCCTCACTGTTCTATCCCCCAGACTATTCCCAGCCCCTGCTGCTTCAATATTCCCCAATTCCCAGTGTCCCAGAGTATTTTACGAGTTATTTAGCATGTTGTTTTAAATTGGGTTTAACCCAGGCTCATGGGGGTGCTGCAAATCTGAAACAGAAACAGAGCATGCTGCAGAAACTCAGCAGGTCTGGCAGCACCCCCATGGAGAGAGAAATCAGAGTTAACTTTTCGAGACCAGTTCTTCAGAAGCGGTCTCAAAACATCAACTCTTTCTCCATTCCTCCAACACGTCCCGGTTTTATTTCGGACTTTACAATCCTTGTGGAGAAGATGTAGACATTGTTGATGAGCCCATTTTCAACAGAATTGACCAAGCAGACCCCAAGTTGCTGCTCTTAACTATCGTTGAGAAAGAACGTAAAGAAATCATTGTTAACTGCTCTGCTGGCTCGGGGAAAGTTTGGGATGAGAGGAAATTTGAGTAGATGCTTGAGCGTAACGTGACCAGGCGAATCTCAAAACACAGCACAGGTCTGACAGCTTCTCCTGATTGCTTAAGAACGACAACTCTTCACCCTGGTTAGGTTTGTTGCATTTTCCATTTGTTTTCCAGAAGTTTCTTTCTATTAAAAGCACATCACACGATAGTGAGAGCATGGAAAGTATTCGGCAAGGCTGATAGGATTAGAGGAGGTTTGTACCGTGGTTCGTATCAGCTGACACTTGGCGATAAAGCTTTTGGAAAAGCTGTGTTGTTTAATCTCTCCCTCCCTCCGTCTCATTCTTTCTGTCTGTCTTTCTGTGGCCGTCTCTGTCTCCTCTGTTTACTCCTGTATCCCTGCTGTAAGACAACAGTTATATCCCACGCAAAATTCTCAGGGTTGGTTGGTTGGCGGGGGGGAGCGCTGCGGTTAATTGGTTTTACACCTGCTGTGATCTTCATTTGGGCTGGGAGCTGGGGTGTGTGGGTGAAGCTGGTGCCCTGTTTGATCCTTTGGCGCTCTAAACAGGGTGGGAAGCTGCTGGCAAAAGTGGAAAATAATGACATTTTATGAGGCAGCTCGCTGCCACCTTCTCAAGGGCAACTAGGGACGGTACAGCAAGTGCTGGACCCAACCAGAGATGCCAACATCCCACGAATGAATGGAGAGGAACAAAAAGCTGACCATTTGTTTTGCTAAATTTTCACCCGAAGGAAGCTATGTGGTGCCTCCGCCGTAGCTCATTGGGCCTTTGAGCTAATTGGCCAGGATTTGAGGCCTAGCTTCTTTCTTCTCAGGCGTGGGGTCTGGGGTAACTGGCTCGTCCAGCATTTGTTGCCCAGGATGAGGGCGTCTCTGATTAGGACAGAGCTTTTACTCCTTTACTGTTTGTGGGACATGTGTCACTGGCCAGGCCAGTAGGTGTTTCCCAGAGGGCAATTAAGAGTCAACCACGTTGCCCTGGGTCTGGAGTTACGTGTAGGCTAGACCAGGATAAAGTTGGTAGTCTCTTTGCCTGAAGGAAGTCACTCATTGCTTTGGTGGGGGAAGAGATTTATAAAACAAATGATCCAGAGTCACTTATTAGATAATAAAATGTGAGGCTGGATGAACACAGCAGGTCAAGCAGCATCTCAGGAGCACAAAAGCTGACGTTTCGGGCCTAGATCCTTCATCAGAGACCCTCTCTGATGAAGGGTCTAGGCCCGAAAGTTTAGCTTTTGTGCTCCTGAGATGCTGCTGGGCCTGCTGTGTTCATCCAGCCTCACATTTTGTTATCTTGGATTCTCCAGCATCTGCAGCTTCCATTATCTCAGAGTCACTTATTGCCGGTTTTAGAAGTAGCTGCTGAGATTGAGATCCATCACGCGGTGGTTTTAACTTTCCAAAAGTTCTTAAATTTGGGAAGGATTCCTTCAGATTGAAAGCTAGTGAATGGGACACCTTTCTTCAAAGAGGGAGTGAGACAGAGAGCAGGAGGTTGGCTTCACGCCTGCTGTAGCGTTGCTGTTAAGTTAACTAAATAATGTCACTATAGTCCCGGAGGACCCTAGGGCTGCTCTCTCACTTGATAGAGAGAGAGAGCTGGTTTAATCTGAGCCTCACGATGCCTCAGGCGAGAGGTAGAGTTGGAAGCTCATTCGGTACAGGAGTTGAACCCGTGCTGTGCATCTGAGCCCGGCCAACTGAGCTAACTGACTCCCCAAAGCAGGGTGTTTGGGTAAGTTCAGGGTAATCGGGTAGATCAACATTGTTTTGTGAACAGGGAATCATGTTTAACCAATACTGTGGACAGGAGGGAACCACTCGACGTACCATATTTAGGTTTCCTTAAGGGATTTGAAAGGGTGCCATGTTAATGGTTATTAAAGAAAAATAAAAGGGCAGAATGTTGGGGGTAATGTAGTTCGCATGGACAGCAGATTAGCTGGCTAGCAGGAAGCAGAAAGTGGAAATAATTTTTACATTGAGAATATGTAATGGGTGGTATGTCTCAAGGATCAGTGCCTGTTGTTTATAATTTATATAAAAACCAAAAGAACTGCGGATGCTGTAAATCAGGAACAAAGGCAAAGTCGCTGGAAAAGCTCAGCAGGTCTGGCAGCATGTCTGAAGAAAAAAAGCAGAGTTAATGTTTTGGGTCCGGTGACACTTCCTCAGAACAGTTTATATAAGTGGCTTAGTTTACGGGATGGACTGTTGCTAAATTTTCTTTCAACTCGAAGATATGAAGAAAAGTTGCAGAGAGGACAGTTGGAGATTACAAAAAGTTATAGATAGGTTAGATGGATGCACAATGATTAGAAAATGGAATATAAAGTGGGAGAATGTGAAATTGTCCAAGGCGTTCGATAATAGGCTATTATACAAAATGTGGAGGAGTGGAATTGTGGGAGATATAACAGTTTGGATCGGAAATTGGCTTGCTGAAAGAAGACAGAGGGTGGTAGTTGATGGGAAATGTTCATCCTGGAGACCAGTTACTAGTGGTGTACCGCAAGGGTCGGTGTTGGGTCCACTGCTGTTTGTCATTTTTATAAATGACCTGGATGAGGGCGTAGAAGGATGGGTTAGTAAATTTGCAGACGACACTAAGGTCAGTGGAGTTGTGGATAGTGACAAAGGATGCTGTAGGTTGCAGAGAGACATAGATAAGCTGCAGTACTGGGCTGAGAGCTGGCAAATGGAGTTTAATGCAGACAAGTGTGAGGTGATGCACTTTGGTAGGAGTAACCGGAAGGCAAATTACAGGGCTAATGGTAAGATTCTTAGTAGTGTAGATGAGCAGAGAGATCTCGGTGTCCATGTACACAGATCCTTGAAAGTTGCCACCCAGGTTGACAGGGCTGTTAAGAAGGCATACAGTGTTTTAGCTTTTATTAATAGAGGGATCGAGTTCCGGAACCAAGAGGTTATGGTGAAGCTGTACAAAACTCTGGTGCGGCCGCACTTGGAGTATTGTGTACAGTTCTGGTCACCGCATTATAAGAAGGATGTGGAAGCTTTGGAAAGGGTGCAGAGGAGATTTACTAGGATGTTGCCTGGTATGGAGGGAAGGTCTTACGAGGAAAGGCTGAGGGAATTGAGGCTGTTTTCATTAGAGAGAAGAAGGTTGAGAGGTGACTTAATTGAAACATATAAAATAATCAGAGGGTTAGATAGGGTGGATAGGGAGAGCCTTTTTCCTAGGATGGTGACGGCGAGCACGAGGGGGCACAGCTTTAAATTGAGGGGTGAAAGATATAGGACAGATGTCAGAGGTAGTTTCTTTACTCAGAGAGTAGTAAGGGAATGGAACGCTTTGCCTGCAACGGTAGTAGATTCTCCAACTTTGGGTACATTTAAGTCGTCATTAGATAAGCATATGGACGTACATGGAATAGTGTAGGTTAGATGGGCTTGAGATCGGTATGACAGGTCGGCACAACATCGAGGGCCGAAGGGCCTGTACTGTGCTGTAATGTTCTATGTTCTATGTTCTAAAACTGAAAAAAGCACATCATCGAAATGCTGGGAGCTTGCAGCACTCATGAGATGCAGAGGGATCTGGGTATCCCAATGTATATTCACTGGTACAGCAAGGAAACCGGAAAACTAATAAAATGCTGTTCTTCCCATGTAAGGGGAATTGAATGCAGAATTGTTGAGGCTATGCTCCCATTGTACAGGGCACTGAGTTGGCCATATCTGGAGTGCACTATACAGTAACACATCCAGAAATTGTTGGAAAACCTCATCAGGTCTGGCAGCATCGGGGGAGAGAAATCAGAGTTAATGTTTCAGGTTGAGTGACCATCAGTTCTGAGGAAGGGTCACTCGACCCGAAACATCGACTCTTGGTTTCTCTTTACAGGTGTTGCCAGACCTGCTGAGCTTTTCCAGCAACTTCTGCTTTTGTTCCTGATGTACAGCATCTGCAGTTCTTTTGGTTTTTATTTTCTACAGTGAACAGTGTTGGTTTCTTTACTTAAAGTCATTTGGAAGCAGTTCAGAGAAGATTTAGCTGGCCTATACCCAGTGTGGGTGTATTATGTGGAAAAATTGGACAGAGTAGATTTGTATGAAGGGTAAGATTAACTTAATTGAAAGATATGAAATCTTGACGGACCTTGACCGAGTTGATGTGACGAGAATGACTCTCTTTGAAGGAGAACCTAGAACTAGGGGTCACAGAGATAAGATAGTTTTTTTCTTAAGAGGATCACAAGTCTTTGGAATGTTCTTCCTGAAACGACATGGGGACACTGAACATTTTTAAGGTGGTGGGAGGGTAGATGCTGACTGAACGAGGTGGAGTTGGGTGAGAACATGGATTTGCAGCTAGCCAGATCAGCCAAGATCATATTGATGGCGGAACAGGATTGAGGGATAGAGCAGCCTACTGATGGCCTGTTTATGTGCCTCAAATATGTGTGGAATGAACTGTCGGAGGAAGAGGTGGATGCGGTCGCAGTGTTTAAAGGATGTTTGGGTAAGTACACGAACAGAAGAAGTTTGGAGGGATATGGGCCAAGCGCAAGGAGGTGGGCCTGGACTGCTCGGACCGAAGGGTCTGTTTCCGAGCCGTCTTGACTCTAAATGCTTTTTAATGCTGCAGCTACCACAGAGCCTGTCTCTGATATTTCGCTGTCCTTGAGCCTTTCGCGGGCACTATGACTGAAACTGGTTTACCTTCTCTGGTTTCTGCAGCACTGGGCAGTATTCCAGACTATCTCAGAAATCTTCATCTTGGTTCCAGCACTGGTCGGTCTGAAAGGCAACTTGGAAATGACCCTTGCCTCCAGGATGTCAACAGCAGTGAGTACGAGCCTCTGAGTTCCAGGGTTTGAGTTGTTGCTGTGTTCTTGTGTTGGGGAGGTTTGCTGCCCGGGAGGTTTTGAACAAGTGTGGGGTGTGGGACAGGAACAATGGCAACAGTGGGAAAAGAGATTGAGGTTGGTACAGTAGGTTAGGGGAGGAGGTCACATTTGACAGGACAGGCAAGCAGATGGCCAGCAGAAAACAAGGGAATTTCCAGTGGATTAAACTGCCTTCATTTCAAGGCAAGAGGCCTGACAGATAAGGCAAATGAACTCAGTACGCGGCTGGACACTTGGTCTGCAGAGCAGGGAACACTGTATTACGAGAGATATTGAGGCTCTGATCAAGAAAAAGGAGGAGGCAAATGTCGGGTAGAGACGGATGTGATTAAGTGAATCCCTGGAGGAGTATAGGAGTACACACAGGAGCGAAATCAGGAGGGGCAGAAAGGAGGCATGAGAAGGGCCTAGGCCTGAAACGTCAGCCTGCCTGCTCCTCTGATGCTGCTTGGCCAGCTGTGTTCATCCAGCTCTACACCGTGTTATATCAGATAGCCTTGGTAGATAAGGTTAAGGAGGATCCAAAGAGATTCTACAAGAACATCAAGGTCAAAAGAGTAGTGAGGGAGAGAGCAGGGCTCCTTGTAGATCAATGAAGCCATCTACATTTGGAAGCATAGGAGATGGGTGAGATACCAAACAAATATTTTGCTTCAGTATTCACCGTGGAGAGAGACCTGTGCTTTGATGTTGGCCTGTTCTGGTTCACTCCAAACCTGCTGGATTTGATCACGTGAGCTCCTGATGACTCTATACTCCCAAACTGACTGTCCAAAAGATAAGAATCAGTAGAACCAATGCCACATCGTCTTCAACTCCAGTGTAAACACACTGGTCTTCATTCATTTTCCTCACCTACTCCTCTCATCCCTCAGTTCCTGGGGTGACCAAAAAATCCGTTTGTCTCAGCCTGAACAGCAGTCACTAATGGAATGGCCATGATTACAAACTCACAACCCAGTGATTAAAGGTGACCACCCACCCTGTCCCCCTAATCCCCGCCCTTAAAAATCATCCCATTCTCTTGAGACTCTGCCCCTATGTTCCAGATCAACCAGTCAGGGAAACCAGTGTCTCAGTGCCTGCTCTGTCAGGCTTTCCCTACCATCCAGGAGGATAGGGCCAGTGGATACATGGAATGCTATCACCTGCAGTTTCCCCTCCGAGAATGGAATAGAGGCAGGCAGATAGGGTTAGGTTAGAATGGCATAGACAAGGTAGACCGTTCCTGTTCTGTGTTCTATGCCCAAGTCCATCCTGACTTGGAAATATATTGCTGTTTACATAGAACATAGAACAGTACAGCACAGAACAGGCCCTTCAGCCCACAATGTTGTGCCGACCATTGATCCTCATGTATGCACCCTCAAATTTCTGTGACCATATACATGTCCAGCAGTCTCTTAAATGACCCCAATGACCTTGCTTCCACAACTGCTGCTGGCAACGCATTCCATGCTCTCACAACTCTCTGCGTAAAGAACCTGCCTCTGACATCCCCTCTATACTTTCCACCAACCAGCTTAAAACTGTGACCCCTCATGCTAGCCATTTCTGCCCTGGGAAATAGTCTCTGGCTATCAACTCTATCTATGCCTCTCATTATCTTGTATACCTCAATTAGGTCCCCTCTCCTCCTCCTTTTCTCCAATGAAAAGAGACCGAGCTCAGTCAACCTCTCTTCATAAGATAAGCCCTCCAGTCCAGGCAGCATCCTGGTAAACCTCCTCTGAACCCTCTCCAAAGCATCCACATCTTTCCTATAATAGGGCGCCCAGAACTGGACGCAGTATTCCAAGTGCGGTCTAACCAAAGTTTTATAGAGCTGCAACAAGATCTCACGACTCTTAAACTCAATCCCCCTTTTAATGAAAGCCAAAACACCATATGCTTTCTTAACAACCCTGTCCACTTGGGTGGTCATTTTAAGGGATCTATGTATCTGCACACCAAGATCCCTCTGTTCCTCCACGCTGCCAAGAATCCTATCCTTAATCCTGTACTCAGCTTTCAAATTCGACCTTCCAAAATGCATCACCTCGCATTTATCCAGGTTGAACTCCATCTGCCACCTCTCAGCCCATCTCTGCATCCTGTCAATGTCCCGCTGCAGCCTACAACAGCCCTCTACACTGTCAACGACACCTCCGACCTTTGTGTCGTCTGCAAACTTGCTGACCCATCCTTCAATTCCCTCGTCCAAGTCATTAATAAAAATTACAAACAGTAGAGGCCCAAGGACAGAGCCCTGTGGAACTCCACTCACCACTGACTTCCAGGCAGAATATTTTCCTTCTACTACCACTCGCTGTCTTCTGTTGGCCAGCCAATTTCTTCCGTGTCGCTGAATCAAAATCCTGGAATTCCCTCCCTTAGGTGGCATTATGGGTCAACCCACAACACATGGACTGGAGCAGGTCAAGAAGGCACCTCGCCCCCACCTTCTCGAGGGGCAATTCAGGACCGGCGATAAAAGCTGTTCATTTTGGTAGCTCTCCTTGTGCTGTCAAATCCAACTTTCTCCCTGAGACTGTGCCCCTCTGTTTCTGCACTCCCCACTTGGGCTCCGGGGGAAGAGGGAGTTACTGGATCGCAGGAAACTACCTCTTAGTATCTGCCCACACACAATCTCCAAATTTCGAGAGGGACACGTCTCAATATTTTAAACTCCAGTGAATGTAAACACATTGGACTCAGTCTCCATCACAAGAAAGCCCCTGAAAACCCTTCGCTGTACTCCCCCAGATGGATGACTACTGTATCTTCTGCCTGGAGACCAATATGCCAGTCATAATTCTGTTTCATTTTCTTTCATTCTTTCATGGGATGTGGGCCTTAGAAGTACGTCCCTGTTTTTATATTCAAATCCTCTCAAAATAAATGCCAACATTGCATTTGCCTTCCTGACTACTCACTCAACCTGTATGTTTACCTCGAGAGAATCCGGGACTGGAATTCCCAAGTCTCTTTGCACTTCAGACTTCTGAATTTTCTCCCCATTTAGAAAGTAGTCCACGCTTTTATTCTTCTTTCCAAAGTGCATGACCTCACACTTTCCCACATTGTAATTCATCTGCTGCTTCTTTGCCCACTCTCCTAACCCGTCCAAATCCTTCCGCAGGCTCCCCACCTCCTCAATACTACCTGTCCCTCCACCTATCTTTGTATTGTCTGCAAACTTAGCCACAATGCCTTCAGTTCTTCCATCTAGATCATTAACAAATAAAGTGAAAAGTTGTTTTCCCAATACTGACCCTTGTGGGACACCACTTGTCACCGGCTGCCATCCTGAGAAAGACCCTTTTATCCTCACTCTCTGCTTTCTGCCAGACAGCCATTCTTCTATCCATGCTAGCACCTTGTCTCTAACACCTCGGGCCCTTATCTTACTCAGCAGCCTCCTGTGTGGCACCTTGTCAAAGGCCTGCTTGAAGTCCAGGTAGATAACATCCATTGGCTGTCCTTGGTCTAACCTGCTCATTACTTCCTCAAACAACTCTAACAGATTTGTCAGGCATGACCTCCCCTTGGTGAAACCATGCTGACTTAGCCCAATTTAACTCTACAATTCCAAATATTCAGAAATCTCATCCTTCACAGTGGACTCAGAATCATACCCACGACCAAGGTTAAGTTAATCAATGTACAATTTTCCATCTTTTGCCTTACTCCCATTTTAAACAGGGGTGTCACGTTAGCGATTTTCCAGTCCCCTGGGACACTCCTTGACTCCAGTGATTCCTGAAAGATCTCCACTAGCGCTTCCACTATCTCTTCAGCTATCTCCTTCAGAACTCTGGGGTGTAGTCCATCTGCTCCAGGTGGTTTGTCCACCTTCAGGCCGATCAGTTTTACTTGTAGCTTTTCCTTGGTGATGCCACCATACTCAGCTCTGCCCCTGACTGTCTTCAATTTTTCAAATATTACTCGTGCCTTCCACCGTGAAGACTGACGCGAAGTAATATTCAGTTCCTCAGCCATTTCCTTGTTCCCCACTATTATCTCTCCACTGTCATTTTCCAGTGGTCCGATCTCTACTTTTCCCAATTTTTTTTTGACTTTAGAGCTCTTACAGTCTTTTATGTTACTGGCTAGCTTACCCTCTATTTAATTTTTTTGTTCCCCCCTCTGGTCTTTGTAAGCTTCCCTCTGCTTCTTGCTTTTGTGCTATCCCTGACTTCCTTAATCAGCTGTGGTTGCCTCATCCTCCCTGTACCATGCTGCTTTTTCCTAAAGATGAATTTTCACTGCATCCCCTGAATTACTCCCAGAAACTCCTGCTGTTGTTCCAATTGTTACTGCTGGGCTCCTCTCCCAATCAACTGTCCAGCTCATGCCTCTAGTTGCCTTTATTCAGCTGTAATAACATTACCTGATTCTACCTTCTCCCTCTATTGCAATGTAAATTCTTCATCTTGTGATCACTACCTTCTAAGGGTTCCTTTACCTTAAGCTCCCTTATCAAGTCTGCCTGACTATACATCATCAGATCAGTATTGCCTGTTCCCTTGTGGGCTACGCCACAGGCTGCTCCAAGAAGTCGTCATGTAGACATTCCCCAAATTCCTTTCTCTTGCAATCCACTCTACCAGTCTGCTTTGCCCAGTCCACCTGCATAGTGAAATCCCCATGATCGCTATCTTTGCCTTTCTTACACCTTTTCTATCTTCTAGTGTCTTGTGCCCCCAACTCCTGACTGCTGTTTGGAGGCCTGTATGCAACTCCAACTATCTTTTAACCTTTACAGTTCCTCAATTCTACACCAACTGACCCTACTTTATTTCTTCCTGTTGACTTTAATTTCATTTCTCACTAAGGCAACCTCAGTTGAACTGGCTATCTTTCAATAGGATGTATATCCTTGGATATTCACTTCCCAATCCTGACAATCTTGTTTGTTGACAACACTCACTCCGCAAATCCCTGTTTGCTAGTGGTGACTGTATCGATGCAAATCCTC
The DNA here is from genome assembly GCF_030684315.1 of Stegostoma tigrinum. Lineage (NCBI taxonomy): Eukaryota > Metazoa > Chordata > Chondrichthyes > Orectolobiformes > Stegostomatidae > Stegostoma > Stegostoma tigrinum. The sequence continues at coordinate 3,716,899 of NC_081364.1, forward strand.
ACCCCAACCACCAATCAGCATCATCACTGCCCTCTGCTGAACCAAATAAGGCTTGAACTCTCAACCACAACATTGCACACGCCTCTACACTGTCATATATGTACCATGCACTGACCACTTGTACCACTGGAGCTGCTCTGTTTCAGACAGCTCAAGGTCATCACATCATATGACAGTAGTAGATGAGGTTTTGACTTGCTCTCTATTGCTCAGTCAGATTACATGCAGAATGTAAAATGGACATCAGTGACCATAGAACCCAGATATATCTAAATCTGAGATATCATTTCTGTGTATGTAGATAGTGGTGTTAATAACCTTCTTGATATCTGTCTCAATAGGAACCCAGCCTGTGTGGTAAATGTCACATAGCCTAACATGTAGTGATATATCCAGACTCTGTCATACAGAGAGTGCTGTTTTACTTTCAGGAATTTACACCATCTCCTTCCAAAATCTCTCAGCCACGATACCCTTACTGTACATGATGACATTCTCTGTGTAAAAGAATTCTGTTTCTGCCCAGGCTAATACTGGAAAACTTGATCATCCCAGGGAGAAGTGGACATTAATCACAAGTAACTTAGCCTTGATTCAGGTAAAGCACAAAAAACCCCTCTGTCTATCTCCCACCCTCTATTTCTGTGTCTCTGTGTCATTGTGCTTACATGTCTCGGTCTGGCAGTGTTTGTGTTAGTGTATCTATGTCTCTGTTTCCCTGTAGTGCTCTGTTCTGTCTTTTTGTATCACAAGGGCGCTGTCTCAAAGTCTCTATATCTCTCTGTCTCAGCACCTCTGTCTCTCTCTGCGTCGGTGTCTTGTCTTTGTGTCTCAGTGTTTCTGTCTGTGACTCTGCCTGAATGTCTGTCTGTAGCTGTGTGTCTCTCTCACTGTCTCTGTTTCTGCCTCTGATACAGGTACAGGCCACGGTAGTTGGTTTCCTCGCTGCTGTTGCTGCTGTTGTTCTGGGATCATTCTCCAGGGGTAACATCGATCTCAATCGAATAGCCATACTGTGTGCAAGTAGCACCATCACAGCTTTCATCGCAGCACTCGCCTTAGGTACATGCCAGTCCTCTGTGTCTCATTCCTGACATGGGCACCTCCTCAGACCCACCAGTCCCCTGTGTCACACTCCTGACGTGGGCACCTCCTCAGACCCGCCAGTCCTCTGTGTCTTACTCCCGACGTGGGCACCTCCTCAGACCTGCCAGTCCTTTGTGTCTCACTCCTGACGTGGGCACCTCCTCAGACCCGCCAGTCCTCTGTGTCTCACTCCTGACGTGGGCACCTCCTCAGACCCGCCAGTCCTCTGTGCCTCACTCCCGATGTGGGCACCTCCTCAGACCCCCCAGCCCTGGGGGGGTACCATTCACCTGCAGCATCCTGTCCTTCCCCCACTGATACTGTTTGACCTTGAGCTGCTGCGCTGTTGGGTTCAGTGCGGCTCCCAGGCCCTACCTCGCTGTGCAGTTACAGTTCAGAGCTCAACAGCAGGACACAAACTCCTATTAAATCAACCAATCAAACGTTCATGCTCAGAATGTGGGCATTGCTCTCTGGGCCAGTATTTGTTACCTGTCCCCCCCCTAGCTGCCCTGCAGAGGGACCTTTCTCCCTGGAGCGTCAGAGGCTGAGGGGGTGACCGTATAAAGGTTTACGAAATCATGAGGGGCGTGGATAGGGTGAATAGCCAAAGTCTTTTCCCCAGGGTGGGGGGATTTCGAGACTAGTGGACGCATTTTTAAGGTGAGCAGAGAAAGTTTTAAAAAGGACAGAGGAGGCAACTTTTTTTTTACACGGAGAGTGGTTCGTGTGTGGAATGAACTTGCAGAGGGCGTGGTCGGTGGAGGCATAATCATGCTGTTTAAAAGATATTTGGATAAGCACATGAACAGCAAAGGTTTGGAGGGATATGGGCCCAGGAGCAGGCAGGTAGGACTGGTTTAGTTTGGGATAGTGGTCAGCACGGACTAGGTGGACCGAAGGGTCTGCCTCCATGCTGTATGACTGTGAATGTAAGGTGGTGGTGAGCTGCCCTGTGGCCCTGTTGCTGTCCTTGGATGTCGGGGCGTTGACTTTGTTTTAAAACTTGCTGGTGCTCTGATACAGCTCAGTGTGGGCTGGCAAACCTACTCAGGAATCAACCAGCCACACTGCTGTGGGTCTGGAGTCACGTGTATGCCAGACCAGGTGAGCACGGCAGATTTCCTTCCCTCTGCACCATCACACGCAGTTTTTTATGATTATCGAGGATCGTTTCTGGGTCCCCGTTAAGTAAAACTTGTTTTCATTTCCGGATTTATGAATTGAATTTAAATTCCACCAACTGCTGTGTTGGGATCTGGGCCTGGGTCCCCCTAAAACCTTACACTCTCTGACTCATCTAGTAAAGAAAAGGGGGTTGGGGGGTGCCACAGTGTCTCAATGTTTAGCACTGCAGCCTCACAGCACCAGGGACTCAGGTTCAATTCTACCCTCGGGTGACTGTCTGTGCGGAGTTTGCACATTCTCCCCGTGTCTGCGTGGGTTTCCTCCGGGTGCTCCGGTTTCCTCCCACATTCCACAGATGTGCAGGTTAGGGTGGAATGGCCAGGCTAAATTTCCCCTATTGTACAGGGATGTGCAGGCTGGGTGGATTAACCATGGTAAATGCGGGGATTTAGGGTAGCAGGGTAGGATGCTCCTCAGAGGGTTGCTGTGGACTCAATTGTCCTGCCTTCACACTGTAAGGATTCCTGAACACCTTATGTAACCATCCTACCAACTCAGGGATCTGTAAAGATCCACTTTGAGGCCCCTCTGTTTCACTACTGCCTTCAGTCCCCTACCCGTCTGTTTGCAAAGCCACTCTGGGAATAACACAGCACTTAGGGAGGCTGTTTGGCCCGCTATTCCTGTTCCAAGGATGTGACATAACAAGGTGTAGTGCTGGAGGAACACAGCAGGCCAAGCAGCATTAGAGGAGCAGGAAAGCTGATGTGACTTCTCCATTTCAATGATGTCCATTTCAAGCCCACCGACTCCCACAGCTACCTAGAATACACCTCCACCCACCCACCCTCCTGCAAAAATTCCATCCCCTATTCCCAATTCCTCCGCCTCCACCGCATCTGCTCCCAGGATGAGGCATTCCACTCCCGCACATCCCAGGTGTCCAAGTTCTTCAAGGACCGTAACTTTCCCCCCACAGTGGTCGAGAACGCCCTTGACCGCGTCTCCCGTATTTTCCGCAACACATCCCTCACACCCTGCCCCCGCCACAACCGCCCAAAGAGGATCCCCCTCGTTCTCACACACCACCCCACCAACCTCCGGATACAACGCATCATCCTCCTACACTTCCGCCATCTACAATCCGACCCCACCACCCAAGACATTTCTCCATCCCCACCCCTGTCTGCTTTCTGGAGAGATCACTCTGTCCGTGACTCCCTTGTTCGCTCCACACTCCCCTCCAACCCCACCACACCCGGCACCTTCCCCTGCAACCGCAGGAAATGCTACACTTGTCCCCACACCTCCTCCCTCACCCCTATCCCAGGCCCCAAGATGACATTCCACATTAAGCAGAGGTTCACCTGCACATCTGCCAATGTGGTATACTGCATCCACTGTACCCGGTGTGGCTTCCTCTACATTGGGGAAACCAAGCGGAGGCTTGGGGACCACTTTGCAGAACACCTCCGCTCAGTTCGCAACAAACAACTGCGCCTCCCAGTCGCAAACCATTTCCACTCCCCCTCCCATTCTTTAGATGACATGTCCATCATGGGCCTCCTGCAGTGCCACAATGATGCCACCCGAAGGTTGCAAGAACAGCAACTCATATTCCGCCTGGGAACCCTGCAGCCTAATGGTATCAATGTGGACTTCACCAGCTTCAAATCTCCCCTTCCCCTACTGCATCCCTAAACCAGCCCAGTTCGTCCCCTCCCCCACTGCACCACACAACCAGCCCAGCTCTTCCCCTCCACCCACTGCATCCCAAAACCAGTCCAACCTGTCTCTGCCTCCCTAACCTGTTCTTTCTCTCACCCATCCCTTCCTCCCACCCCAAGCCGCACCCCCATCTACCTACTAACCTCATCCCACCTCCTTGACCTGTCCGTCTTCCCTGGACTGACCTATCCCCTCCCTACCTCCCCACCTATACTCTCCTCTCCACCTATCTTCTTTTCTCTCCATCTTCGGTCCGCCTCCCCCTCTCTCCCTATTTATTCCAGAACCCTCATCCCATCCCCCTCTCTGATGAAGGGTCTGGGCCCGAAACGTCAGCTTTTGTGCTCCTGAGATGCTGCTGGGCCTGCTGTGTTCATCCAGCTCCACACTTTGTTATCTCGGATTCTCCAGCTTCTGCAGTTCCCATTATCACTTATTATCTTGACATCTCACTTTCACGTTTTCACTGCAGCTGTAGTTCCACTGAAATGCCTCAGTGTGGCAGCATAGAGCCACAGAAATCTCAACTGATCATCAACTAATGAGCCACTGCTCATCTCCAAACTCCCTTTTAATCCTGGTGTAGAGCTGGATGGACACAGCAGGCCAAGCAGCATCTCAGGAGCAGGAAGCCTGATGTTTCGGGCCTGGACCCATTTTTATGAAGAAGGGTGTAGGCCCGAAACATCAGCTTTCCTGCTCCTGAGATGCTGCTTGGCCTGCTGTGTTCATCCAGCCCCACACCTTGTTATCTCAGATGCTCCAGCATCTGCAGTTCCCACTATCTCTCCCTTTTTATCCTTCTCAGTGAGACTCCTTCCTGTGGTTAACCCAGTGGGATCTAGAGCCAGTTCCAGTTCCTGAGCTACAGCAGGCTGTTGACTGTGGAAGGCTTCACTGCAAGAAACAGCCTTTTCCTGGACTGAGGGAGAATATGGAGTTGAAGGAAGTACATATTAGTAAGATGATTGTACTGGAGAAATTACTGGGGCTGAAATTCAATAAATACTCAAAATCTGATGGTCTACCCCCCAGAGTAGTGAAGGAGGTGGCTTTAAAGCTAGTTGATACATTGGGTGATGTATCAACTTTGGTAATTGTCTTCCAAAATTCTATAGATTATGGAATGATCGCTATGGAATGGGAGATGGCAAGTGTCACTGCCCTATTTAAGGAAAAAAGTAACAGTGAAAATAGGGACCTACAGACCTGGTAAGCCATCCATCAATAGAAGAGAAATTTTGAGAATCTATTATAAGCACCTCGCTGGAAATGACCTGGGCATTGTCGTTATGAATTTGTGAATGGGAAATTGAGATTAAATTTGATGGAGGTTTTTGAAGGTGTTGCTAACAAAATTGATAATGGAGAGCAGATAGATGTACTGTACTTAAATTTACAAAAGACTTTTAATGAAGTTCCCACAGGAGGCTGCGTAATGCATATGAGGTGGGAGATAACATACCAGCATAGGTTTATGATTGGCAAACAGAAAACATTAGGAATAAATGTGTAATCTCATTGGTGAACTGTGACTAGTGTGGTACTGCATGGATCAGAATTTGGGCCCAGCTGTTGACAATATATATCAAAGATTTGAAGGGGATCAAATACAATCTTTCTAAATTTGCATAGTAAGTTTAATTGCGAATGTTGTGATGAAAATGTAAGCTGGCTCCACAGGATTTGGACGGGCTTAGTGAATGGGAAATAATGCAATATATAGAATATAATGTGGAGAAATGTGAGGTTATCCAGTTTGATTGGAGAAATAGGTGTGCAGAATATTTCTTAAAAGGTCAGAGGTTGTAAAGTGTAGATGTGCAAATAGACTTGAGTGCTCTTATCGATAAATCACTTAAGGTTAACCTTCATGTGCAGCAAATTATTAGAATTGACTGTGAGAGGATTTGAGCACAGGGGCAGTGAATTCTTGCTTCTTTTGTATAGGAGCTTGGTTAGACCACACCTGGAGTACTGTGTAGTGATCTCCTTGTCTGTCGTTGTCAGAGAGGCACCAAAAGTTCACCAGACCTATTCTCACGGCGGCAGGACTGCTGTGTGAGCAAGTATGAACCTGTAATCTGAGATAACACGGTGTACAGCTGGATGAACACAGCAGCCTGAGCAGGAAAGCTGACGTTTCGGGTCTGGACCCTTCTTCAGAAATTTCTTCAAAGGGGTCCAGACCCGAAACGTCAGCTTTCCTGCTCGTCTGATGCTGCTTGGCCTGCTGCGTTCATCCAGCTCCACACCCTGTTATCTCAGATTCTCCAGCATCTGCAGTTCCCATTATCTCTGGACCTGTAATCTCTTGCGAATGTGAAACTTAGAAAATCCTTAAAGGAGGAGAGAAGAGAGATGCAGGTCAGATGTTCTCCCTGGTGGAGGAGCCTAGAATCAGGGGCGTTGTCAGCCTGGAATAAGGGTGAGGCCGTGGAGACCCGAGATGTGGAACATGTGTTTCATACAGGGGATTGTGAACCCATGGGGTTGTGGAGTCCCGGTGTTCGAGTCAGTTTAAGGTAGCGATTGATTGATAGATTTCTGATTATCAGTGGGGTACAGGGATGAAGTGGGTGAAAGACATTGTGAAGTTTTCAGTCAGCCACAATCACATTCAATGTCTAGGCAGGCTGGATGGGCTGAATGGCCTCCAACTATTCCTATGAACCAGCCTGGCCTGATATCAGCTTTTAAACTCCAGAATAAATCCATCTGTTTGCTCTCAGCTGCACCAGCGTGAGATTCTTTGGGATATCCTGAGATTCCATTTATTGCATTTACTCACATTTTCTGTCCTCTCTCTCTCTCCTTCTCTGTTTGTCTGTCTCACTCTCCCTGGGGTTTATCTTTCTCATGCTCTATATGCCTCTCACTAAATCTCGGATTCTGTCTGTCTCTTTGACTTTTTCACTCTCTCACTGCCTTTCTGTCTGTTTTCTCTCTCTCACTCTTGCTCTCACTTTCTCTCTCTCTCTCTCTCTCTGATCATGTCCCATGATGGACATGTCATCTAAACAATGGGAGGGGGAGTGGAAATGGTTTGCGACTGGGAGGTGCAGTTGTTTATTGCGAATGTCCATCATGGGCCTCCTGCAGTGCCACAATGATGCCACCCGAAGGTTGCAGGAACAGCAAATCATATTCCGCCTGGGAACCCTGCAGCCTAATGGTATCAATGTGGACTTCACCAGTTTCAAAATCTCCCCTTCCCCAACTGCATCCCTAAACCAGCCCAGTTCATCCCCTCCCCCCACTGCACCACACAACCAGCCCAGCTCTTCCCCTCCACCCACTGCATCCCAAAACCAGTCCAACCTGTCTCTGCCTCCCTAACCGGTTCTTCCTCTCACCCATCCCTTCCTCCCACCCCAAGCCGCACCCCCAGCTACCTACTAACCTCATCCCACCTCCTTGACCTGTCCGTCTTCCCTGGACTGACCTATCCCCTCCCTACCTCCCCACCTATACTCTCTCCGCCTATCTTCTTTTCTCTCCATCTTCGGTCCGCCTCCCCCTCTCTCCCTATTTATTCCAGTTCCCTCCCCCCATCCCCCTCTCTGATGAAGGGTCTAGGCCCGAAACGTCAGCTTTTGTGCTCCTGAGATGCTGCTTGGCCTGCTGTGTTCATCCAGCCTCACATTTTATTACATTGTATATGCGTTGGCTTTGGAGTGTTTTGGGGTGAGGATGTGGTAGTCGCTACAGAAATGAAGTGCTTTCCTTCCCTCCCTCTGTGCAGGTCTGGTGATGATTGTGGTGATACTGGGATCGAGGAAGGTTGGGATCAACCCGGATAATGTAGCCACTCCGATTGCAGCGAGCCTGGGAGACCTGATCACGCTCTCACTGCTGGCCGTGATTAGCAGCGTGTTCTTCGAGCACATAGGTAAGACCGCCTTCGCTCTGGGACTGATATCACAGTGACAGCCCGCCACCAACCCCCTCCTCCCTACCACCACCATCCCTACCCCACTCAACCAACTCCCCCCACCACCACCAACCCCTCTCTCAGGGTGCCCCTGCTCTCCCCATGGCCCACTCAGGGGAACCGTACTCTCCCCATGATCTCTCAGGAACCCCTCCTGGGGTGGTGGGGGACGGGGAATGGGTGCGGTTGGTGGGGGACGGGGATTGTGTGCGGTTGGTGGGGGACGGGGAATGGGTGCGGTTGGTGGGGGACGGGGAATGGGTGCGGTTGGTGGGGGACGGGGAATGGGTGCGGTTGGTGGGGGACGGGGATTGTGTGCGGTTGGTGGGGGACGGGGCATGGGTGCGGTTGGTGGGGGACGGGGATTGTGTGCGGTTGGTGGGGGACGGGGAATGGGTGCGGTTGGTGGGGGACGGGGAATGGGTGCGGTTGGTGGGGGACGGGGATTGTGTGCGGTTGGTGGGGGACGGGGCATGGGTGCGGTTGGTGGGGGACGGGGATTGTGTGCGGTTGGTGGGGGACGGGGAATGGGTGCGGTTGGTGGGGGACGGGGAATGGGTGCGGTTGGTGGGGGACGGGGAATGGGTGCAGTTGGTGGGGGACGGGGAATGGGTGCGGTTGGTGGGGGACGGGGAATGGGTGCGGTTGGTGGGGGACGGGGAATGGGTGCGGTTGGTGGGGGACGGGGATTGTGTGCGGTTGGTGGGGGACGGGGAATGGGTGCGGTTGGTGGGGGACAGGGAATGAGTGCGGTTGGTGGGGGACGGGGATTGGGTGCGGTTGGTGAGGGACGGGGAATGGGTGCGGTTGGTGGGGGACAGGGAATGAGTGCGGTTGGTGGGGGACGGGGAATGGGTGCGGTTGGTGGGGGACAGGGAATGAGTGCGGTTGGTGGGGGACGGGGATTGGGTGCGGTTGGTGAGGGACGGGGAATGGGTGCGGTTGGTGGGGGACAGGGAATGAGTGCGGTTGGTGAGGGACGGGGAATGGGTGCGGTTGGTGGGGGACAGGGAATGAGTGCGGTTGGTGGGGGACGGGGAATGGGTGCGGTTGGTGGGGGACAGGGAATGAGTGCGGTTGGTGGGGGACGGGGATTGGGTGCGGTTGGTGAGGGACGGGGAATGGGTGCGGTTGGTGGGGGACAGGGAATGAGTGCGGTTGGTGGGGGACGGGGAATGGGTGCGGTTGGTGGGGGACAGGGAATGAGTGCGGTTGGTGGGGGACGGGGATTGTGTGCGGTTGGTGGGGGACGGGGAATGGGTGCGGTTGGTGGGGGACAGGGAATGAGTGCGGTTGGTGGGGGACGGGGATTGGGTGCGGTTGGTGAGGGACGGGGAATGGGTGCGGTTGGTGGGGGACAGGGAATGAGTGCGGTTGGTGGGGGACGGGGATTGGGTGCAGTTGGTGAGGGACGGGGAATGGGTGCGGTTGGTGTGGGACGGGGCATGGGTGCGGTTGGTGGGGGACGGGGATTGTGTGCGGTTGGTGGGAGGGGTGTAGGAGGAATGGGTGCGGATGTTGGGGTTGGTGGGAGGGGAATGGGTGTGGATGTTGGGTGTGGGGGGAAGGGAATGGGTGCGGATGTTGGGTGTGGGGGGAGGGGAATGGGTGCGGATGTTGGGTGTGGGGGGAGGGGAATGGGTGCGGATGTTGGGGGTGTGGGCGGTCGGGGTGGGCTGCGGTGAGTGTGTTTGTTGGAGTTAGCTGCCGTGATTTGCTGCTGAACCTCGTTCCCAGATATGGTGTACCTGGCTCCCTCGCTGTGTGGAGTCTTCCTGGGCCTGACCCCCTTCTGGACGCTCATCGCCAAGAGGAGCCCCCAGATAAAGGAGGTGCTCAAAACCGGCTGGCAGCCTGTCCTGGTCGCCATGACGATTAGCAGGCAAGTGTCTGACTGTGTCCTTCCGTTGTGCTGAGGGGTGGTGGGGGTAGAGTGTGAGGGGGACTGTCAGGGATGGGGAGGACGTGGGGAGGAACGGTGTGGGGGTGAGGGGGAGGACATGGGGAGGAACGGTGCGGGGGAGGACGTAGGGAGGAACAGTGCGGGGTGAGGGGGAGGACATGGGGAGGAACGGTGCGGGGGAGGACGTAGGGAGGAACAGTGCGGGGTGAGGGGGAGGACATGGGGAGGAACGGTGCGGGGGAGGACGTAGGGAGGAACAGTGCGGGGGTGAGGGGGAGGACATGGGGAGGAACGGTGCGGGGGATGACTTGGGGATAAACGGTGCTGGGGTGAGGGGGAGGACATGGGGGAGGAACGGTGCTGGTGTGATGGGGAGGATGTGGGGAGGAACGGTGCGGGGGTGAGGGGGAAGATGTGGGTGTGGGGTGGGGTTGGTGAGTGGAGGGAACAGTGTGGGAGTGAGGGTGTATGGTGTTGGGGTGAGAGATAGTCAGGAAACTCCATGAAGGGCCAGCCACAGTGAACACCAGGGGCATCGACAGGAACAAACTCTTGGTAGGGAGAGCCGAGATTGATGGCCCCTTGGGATTGTCACTTGACTTTAACTCCAGATGCCATGGTAATATCCTTGGGACCTGGGTTCAAATCCCACCATGGCAAACGTAGGAATGTGAATTCAGTACAAGTCTGAAAAATGACCATTGTCAATTGTTCAGGAAAATCCCATCTAATGCCCTCTAGGGAAGGAAACCGCCATCCTGGTCTGGTCTACATGTGACTCCAGACCCACAGCAATGTAGTTGACTCTTATGTGCCCTCTGGGGCAATAAATGCTGCCTGGCCAGTGATACCCTCATCCCATGAATGAGTAAAGAAACACAGGACCCACTGTCGCCCCCCTCCCTCCCCCCCCATATGCTCCCAGATGGCTGCCTGGTCTGTTTTGTCATTAGTCTCTGGGAACTGTGTTGACGGTTTCTTATTGAATTCCCCTGCTGTTTGTGTTCTCTCAGTGTTGGTGGCTTGATCCTGGACAAGACTGTCACAAACCCCAACTTTGAAGGTGTGGCTGTTTTCACCCCTGTTATTAACGGTGAGTAACTTCATTCACATTAATCAGCTGCACTTGCCGAATGATAACCAGGATCCAGGCCTCCTGCTAATAAAATGTGAGGCTGGATGAACACAGCAGGCCAAGCAGCATCTCAGGAGCACAAAAGCTGACGTTTCGGGCCTAGACCCTTCATCAGAGAGGGGGATGGGGAGAGGGAACTGGAATAAATAGGGAGAGATGGGGAGGCGGACCGAAGGTGGAGAGTAAAGAAGATAGGTGGAGAGGAGAGTATGGGTGGGGAGGTAGGGAGGGGATAGGTCAGTCCAGGGAAGACGGACAGGTCAAGGAGGTGGGATGAGGTTAGTAGGTAGGAAATGGAGGTGCGGCTTGGGGTGGGAGGAAGGGATGGGTGAGAGGAAGAACCGGTTAGGGAGGCAGAGACAGGTTGGACTGGTTTTGGGATGCAGTGGGTGGAGGGGAAGAGCTGGGCTGGTTGTGTGGTGCAGTGGGGGGAGGGGATGAACTGAGCTGGTTTTGGGATGCGGTGGGGGAAGGGGAGATTTTGAAGCTGGTGAAGTCCACATTGATACCATTGGGCTGCAGGGTTCCCAAGCGGAATATGAGTTGCTGTTCCTGCAACCTTTGGGTGGCATCATTGTAGCACTGCAGGAGGCCCATGATGGACATGTCATCAAGAGAATGGGAGGGAGAGTGGAAATGGTTTGCGACTGGGAGGTGCAGTTGTTTATTGCGAACCGAGCTGAGGTGTTCTGCAAAGCGGTCTCCAAGCCTCCGCTTGGTTTCCCCAATGTAGAGAAAGCCGCACCGGGTACAGTGGATGCAGTATACCACATTGGCAGATGTGCAGGTGAACCTCTGCTTAATGTGGAATGTCATCTTGGGGCTTGGGATAGGGGTGAGGGAGGAAGTGTGGGGGCAAGGGTCGCACTTCCTGCGGTTGCAGGGGAAGGTGCCGGGTGTGGTAGGGTTGGAGGGCAGTGTGGAGCGAACAAGGGAGTCACGGAGAGAGTGGTCTCTCCGGAAAGCAGACAGGGGTGGGGATGGGAAAATGTCTTAGGTGGTGGGGTCGGATTGTAGATGGTGGAAGTGTCAGAGGATGATGCGTTGTATCCGGAGGTTGGTGGGGTGGTGTGTGAGAACGAGGGGGATCCTCTTTGGGCGGTTGTGGCGGGGGTGGGGTGTGAGGGATGTGTTGCGGGAAATGCGGGAGACGCGGTCAAGGGCGTTCTCGACCACTGTGGGGGGAAAGTTGCGGTCCTTGAAGAACCTGGACGTCTGGGATGTGCGGGAGTGGAATGCCTCATCGTGGAAGCAGATGCGGCGGAGGCGGAGGAATTGGGAATAGGGGATGGAATTTTTGTGGGAGGGTGGGTGGGAGGAGGTGTATTCTAGGTAGCTGTAGGAGTTGAGCTTGAGATGGAGACTGAGAGATGCAGGGAGGTGAGGGATGTGCTGGAGATGGCCCAGGTGAACTGACGGTTGGGGTGGAAGGTGTTGGTGAAGTGGATGAACTGTTCGAGCTCCTCTGGGGAGCAAGAGGCGGCGCCGATACAGTCATCAATGTACCGGAGGAAGAGGTGGGGTTTGGGGCCTGTGTAGGTGCGGAAGAGGGACTGTTCCACGTAACCTACAAAGAGGCAGGCATAGCTGGGGCCCATACGGGTGCCCATGGCCACCCCCTTAGTCTGTAGGAAGTGGGACGAGTCAAAAGAGAAGTTGTTGAGGGTGAGGACGAGTTCGGCTAGGCGGATGAGAGTGTCGGTGGAGGGGGACTGGTCGGGCCTGCGGGACAGGAAGAAGCGGAGGGCCTTGAGGCCATCTGCATGCGGAATGCAGGTGTATAGGGACTGGACGTCCATGGTGAAAATGAGGTGTTGGGGGCCAGGGAATTGGAAGTCCTGAAGGAGGTGGAGGGCGTGGGTGGTGTCACGGATGTAGGTGGGGAGTTCCTGGACCAAAGGGGAGAAAATGGAGTCCAGATAGGTGGAGGGGTAATGGGAACTGCAGATGCTGGAGAATTCCAAGATAATAAAATGTGAGGCTGGATGAACACAGCAGGCCAAGCAGCATCTCAGGAGCACAAAAGCTGACGTTTCGGGCCTAGACCCTTCATCAGAGAGGGGGATGGGGAGAGGGAACTGGAATAAATAGGGAGAGAAGGGGAGGCGGACCGAAGATGGAGAGTAAAGAAGATAGGTGGAGAGAGTGTAGGTGGGGAGGTAGGGAGGGGATAGGTCAGTCCAGGGAGGACGGACAAGTCAAGGAGGTGGGATGAGGTTAGTAGGTAGCTGGGGGTGCGGCTTGGGGTGGGAGGAAGGGATGGGTGAGAGGAAGAACCGGTTAGGGAGGCAGAGACAGGTTGGACTGGTTTTGGGATGCAGTGGGTGGGGGGGAGGAGCTGGGCTGGTTGTGTGGTGCAGTGGGGGGAGGGGACGAACTGGGCTGGTTTCGGGATGCAGTGGGGGAAGGGGAGATTTTGAAACTGGTGAAGTCCACATTGATACCATTAGGCTGCAGGGTTCCCAGGCGGAATATGAGTTGCTGTCCTGATAGGTGGAGATCGTTGTATCCGGAGGTTAGGGTTGTTTTATTTGAAGTGCACTTTTCTTCCTCTGAACAGGCAGTAAATCTCTGAGCATTGACAGTTCATCTTCTGCATAGGCCTAGATGGTGAACCCAATTGTATTGACAGTGAGCAGACTTCAGAATTTCATCAGAATGTCTCTAAAATATTCCGTGATGTTGTGAGGTCATTAAATAAACAGATCAGAGACAGTGAGGAAGTTAGAAAGTGTAATCATTGTTACAGTTACCAGTTTACACACACAAACATCCCACAGACAACAAATAGAACATAGAACATAGGAAAATACAGTGCAGATACTAAACACTCCATAACAACTGACCTGGCAGTGTTTGATGGGGGACAGTGTAGAGGGAGCTTTACTCTGTATCTAACCCTGTGCTGCCCCTGTCCTGGGAGTGTTTGATGGGGGACAGTGTAGAGGGAGCTTTACTCTGTATCTAACCCCGTGGTGTCCCTGTCCTGGGAGTGTGTGGTGGATACAGTGTAGAGGGAGCCTTACTCCGTACCCAACCCTGTGCTGTCCCTGTCCTGGGAATGTTTGATGGGGACAGTGTAGAGGGAGCTTCACTCTGTGTCTAACCCTGTGCTGTCCCTGTCCTGGGAATGTTTGATGGGGACAGTGTAGAGGAAATTTCTCTTTCAGTTTAAGAGAGTAGAGAAAGCTTTACTCCGTACCTGAGCCCATGTGGTCCCTGTGCTGGGAGTGTTTGATGGGGACACTTAGAAAGAGCTTTACTTTTCGTTTATTTTAAGTTGTAAAAGAGTAGAGTGGAGCTGTACTCAGAATCTGATTTCACATGACTCTGTCACTACCGCCTCTGATTTGATGGTGTTTGTCTGAGGCCAGGTGTTGGGGGAAACCTCGTGGCAATTCAGGCGAGTCGCATTTCCACCTCCCTCCACCTGTGGAGCGTTCCCGGAGTGTTACCGCGGAGGATGTGGCAGAAATGGCCCAACCCATGTACGACATTTTTCCGCTCTGGTAGGTCATCCCTACAACCCCTCGCAACGCAGATCTGTCTCATTGGTGCGGTGTCGCGGTGCAGTGGCATGGTGCAGCAGTGTGGTGTCGCGGTGCGGTGTCGTGGTGTGGTGTAGCGGTGCGGTGTCACACAGCAGTGCGGTGTTGCGGTGTGGTGCAGTGTCACGCAGCAGTGTGGTGTCGTGGTGCGGTGTCACGGTGCGGTGTCACGCAGCAGTGCGGTGTCGCGGTGCGGTGCAGCACCAATGGGTGATATGGCAGTGGGTCGGGGGATATTGGGAACTAGACCAAACACCAGGAATGTGATTTCCCACAGAGGAATGGGAGTCCAAAACAGTGAGATTGCAGTCAATGCGTGTTGAGCCTCAGCTGGACCGCAGTTTGGATTCTCTGAACATTCTGGTCTCTGTTTAAACTCCAAATGACATTGAGACACTGGAGAAGGTTCAGGAAGAATTCACTTCTGGAATCCTGCGTGCAAGTGGAATTAGTGTGAAAACCTGAACAGACAGCATCTTGTTTCTCTGGAAAAGAGAAACTGAGGAGTGACCTCTTCAGAGCCTTTTATTCCTGCAGAGTAGACAGAGGGGGCATATTTGAGCTTGGCAGGAGACCAGAATGTGGAATGTAGGATCTGTAGGAGGCCACGCGGCCCATAAAGCCTGCTGTGCTCCATTCAGAAACTGTAATGGTCTCAGCTCCACTCCCCTCTCCCTCATGCTATTACCCTATTTTTCATCATCCGATTGGAGATTCAGGAGAAACATCTTCACCTGGACAGTGCTGGGACAGAGGGATGTCACTCCCAGAGGGGTCCAGGGTAATCATGTCAATGCTTTTAAGGGAAAGCTGGATAAATCCCTGCAGGAGAAAGGAAGAGACAGTTAGGAGGCTGTGGTGGGGGGATGGGGGTGGGGGGTTGGTGTTGCAGTCTCGCGTAGAGATAGTATTGAGGGAGGGAGGGAGAGAAAGGTTTGGAGTTTGATCGGCTGAGATCAAGGGGCGTGGGAGGAGGTTTGTGTAGACATTAAGTACTGGCACAGAGCACTTGGGCCAAATGGCCTGTTTCTGTGCTGTTGCAAGGGAGAGGAATAGAACACAGACAGCGCGGGGAGGGGCAGCTCACAGCTGATTGTCGGAGGAAGGAGGGAGAAGAAACCTCAGGAATTCTGGAAGTGAAGACGAGACACTGTTGTAATCTGGAAGAGCAGGAAGGCTCCACAGAAACCCTCCTCAACACAACACAAGAGAGATTTGTTCAAACTCGGAAAGGATCTTGTGCAGAAATAAAGAGAATTAATTTCTAAGTTGGCAACCGGAGGAGGCAGATGTAGAGAGATTAGAAACAGAGGGGAGAGGAGGCTGTCTTTGTGATCTGGAACATGCTGCCTGAAAGAGAGTTGGGAACAGATTCTACAGCAAATTTCAGAAAGGATTTGGTGAAGTAAAGGAGAGTGATACTGCAAATGAAGCAAGGGTGAAGTGAGTAAAACTCCTGAGGAGAGGCGATGGTCCAGTGGTATTGTTATGATAGGGACGGGCCGAACCCTTCTAATGGTGAATCCAAAACACAATCCCCAATCTGCAACGACAAGGTGAGAGGTTCCCTTCTAATAATTGCCCCTGAAACACCCAGAAAAGAACACCTTCCCCTCATAATCTATTAAAAGCATGGTTAAAAGAAAGAAAATCCCTCATCTCCACTTTACAAGGAACAAGAAACAATTTATTTATTTGACCCAACAATTAACAACTTAGCAAAATTACTAACAAATGGATAATTCTCCCTTAGCCCACTAACTACTCCCTAATTGGTCTAAATTCTACTGGAATGCAGTTTAAATAAAAACAAGCCCCACTAATGTAAACCCAATTAATAAGAAGCAATAAATTATAACTTAATCTCTCCAAGTTCGCATGGATTGTCTTCTGGAATATTCTGTCATCTCCAGTCTCTTCCCACCCGCCTTTCTTCGATTAATTCTGCTATCAGGGATGTTTTGTCTCTAATTTCTTCAAAGAGGACTTTGAGCTGTAATACTGTGGTATCTTTGGTGAAATATATGGGCTTTCTCTGAGACCGGAATGGCACTAACTCCAGCAGATGGCTCTCCCCAGTTTACCAAATTTAAATTCAATTGGCTTTCTGTGTCTAGGTGCTTTGTTTAAATTAATTGGCTGAATTCAGACTTGTTGTCACAACATCAAAATAAAAAGCTTCTAAGATGCTGCTGGGCCTGCTGTGTTCATCCAGCTCCACACTTCGTTATCTCGCATTCTCCAGCATCTGCAGCTCCCATTCTCTCTAAAACAGAAATGCTGTTTGGCCTGTCACCTGTAAAACTTTTAATTGATAGTTGCGTGTTTCACATTTTTGAGGCTATCTGTACCAGCAACTTCAGCTGCTGCTCACTCTTAAAGCAACCAGACGTTTTAGCTTCCAGCCTTCCACCTCACTATTACTCTGCCCAACTTCATAACACTATTATCATGAGACTATTGATCCAGAGACCCAGGGAATATTCTGGGGATCCGGATTCGAATCCCGCCACGGAATTCAATAAAAACATTTTGGGAACCTATTTTCAATTGTTGGAAAAACCCATCTGACTCTTCAGGGAAGAACGTCTGCCCCCTCACCTCATCTGAGCTACTCGTGACTCCAGCCCCACAGCAATGTGGTTGACTCTCGATTGCCCTCTGGAATGGCCGAGAAAGCCACTCAGTTGTACCAATCGCTACAAAGTCTCAAAAAAATGGATCTGGATGGATCACCCGGCATCGACCCAGGCACCGGAAAAGACAATGGCAGGAACAGCCTGTGGACCCTGCAAATCACCTCATTAACACCTGGGGGTTAGTACCAACATTGGGAGAGTGGTCTCACAGACTGGCCAAGCAGCAGCCTGACACAGTCACACTCACAGAATCATATCTTACAGACACCATCCCAGGCATCCCCATCACCATCCCAGGTATGTCCTGTCCCACCAGCAGGACAGACCCAGTGGGGGGGAGGGGGTGTACAGTGGGATACTATCGGGAGGAGGTTGCTGTGGGAGTCCTCAACATTGACTCTGGACCCCATGATGTCTCCTGGCTTCAGGTTAAACATGGGCAAGGAAAGCTCCTGCTGACTACCACATACTGTCCTCCCTCAGCCGATGGATCAGTCTCTCCTCCATGTTGAACAACACTCAGAGGAAGCACTGAGGATGCTAAGGGCACAAAATGTGCTCTGGGTGGGGGATTTCAATGCCCAACACGAACAGTGGCTCCACAGCAGTACTACTGATCGAGCTGGTCGGGTCCTAAAGGACAGAGCTGTCAGACTGGGTCTGCGGCTGGTGGTGAGGGAACCAACAAGAGGGAAGAACATACTTGACCTCATCCTCACCAATTTACCAGCTGCAGATGTATCTGTCCATGACAGTATCGGTGAGAGTGACCATCGCACAGTCCTTGTGGAGACGAAGTTCCACCTTCACATTGAGAACAACCTCCATCGTTTTGTGTGGCACTATCGCTGCGCGTAGTAGCACCACGGTTAGCACTGCAGCCTCACAGTGCCAGGGACCCGGGTTCGATTCCAGCCTCGGGGAGCAATCTGTGTCGAGTTTGCACATTCTTCCCGTGTTTGCATGGGTTTCCTCCGGGTGCTCCGGTTTCCTTCAGCATTCCGAGGATGTGCAGGTTAAGTAGATTGGCCATGGTAAATTATCCACAGTATCCAGGGATGTGCGGGTTAGGTGGATTAGTCGTGGCAAATATAGGATAATGAGGATAGCATGGGATGCTCATGCAGGGTTGGTGCAGACTCAGTGGGCTGAATGGCTTCTGCCTGCCCTGTGGGCCTTCTGTGAATACTCAGAGAAGGTTTCATTGTGTCATGGTGGTACAGAAGTTCTCATAGTACTTGCTGCTGGGCCAGTCCCAGTTCACTACCTCAGTGCACAGGATCATAGTGTTGGGCTGTAACTCAGGGGAACATGTTTCCATCTTTCCTTAGGGATCAACTCCACATCCGCTCTCGTGCTGCTCTTCCTGGTGGTTCCTGGGCAGCTGCTCTTTCTCTACACCGTCCACTTTGTGCAGGGAGGACACGTGGCTGTAACCTTCACCTTCACTGCGTTCTACCTCATTGCTGCTGTGCTGCAGGTGAGGAACCAGACACCGCACTGCGCTCCCAGGTGGGTGGCTCGTTCACACCCCACAGGCAAAAGGTCCATAGGTTTGAGGCCCACTGCCTAATAAAATAGAAAGAGAGAGCCCTGTGTAGTGCCAAGGGAACGCCGCGCCATTGGAGGGTCAGCGCCGAGGGAATGCCGCGCCGTCGGAGGGTCAGCGCCGAGGGAGCGCCGCGCTGTCGCAGGGTCAGCGCCAAGGGAACGCCGCGCCGTCAGAGGTTCAGCACCGAGGGAGCGCCGCGCTGTCGCAGGGTCAGTGCTGAGGGAGCGTCGCGCTGTTGGGGGGTCAGCGCCGAGGGAGCGCTGCACTGTCGCAGGGTCAGTGCTGAGGGAATGCCGCGCCGTCGGAGGGTCAGCGCCGAGGGAGCGCTGCGCTGTCGCAGGGTCAGTGCTGAGGGAGCGTCGCGCTGTTGGGGGGTCAGCACCGAGGGAGCATCACGCTGTCAGACGGTCAGTGGTGAGGGGGAGTGGTGGCTTATCTCAATTCTGATCTGTTTGGTGTCTCTGTGCCCCTGGACAGGTTGCCCTCCTGCTGTATGCCGCTGACCTCATCGTACGCCTCACTTGGCGAATGGGACTGGACCCTGACAACTTTTGCATCCCTTACCTGACAGCCCTGGGTGACCTACTGGGCACTGGGCTACTGGCTCTCTGCTTCTATATTGATTGGTATGTCGAGAGCAGAGAGTGAATCCTGAGAAAGCCTGACAAAGATGGCAGGAAACGAGATCCAGCCCAGCCCACATTCTCGATAGTTCCGGGGGATCCTAGCATTGGAGTCAGTAAATGTACGCGATGTCAACATGAACCAGCTCAAGATTGGGGACAGGGCAACATTCAGGCAATTTCTGCTTCAAACCAAAACAGTTGCTGGAAAAGTCCATTCGGCCCAGCAGCAGCATGCTAATGGTGTTCATAGTCCACTTGTCTCTCTCTCTTCCACTGTAGGAGTGAATGATGCTATTCACTGAGCAAATCCCTTGTTCCTGACCCTTCAGTAAGATGTGTTGTTCTCTCTCTGCTAATCACATCACAGCCCTATGTAATCCTCACAACCTGCCGGAAGGCCACTCCACTCTCCAGGCTTCCCAGAGCGTTCTCAGTGTACAGCTCGAAGCATCTTTTCCAGGTTCTTCCTTTTACGAGCGAGCCCAGAAATATAACCGCCAATCATTCTCAAATCAATGCTGTGCACAGGGTTCGCACTGACCAATTGTTTTCCAATCCCATCCTCCTCACTGGAACTGGACTCTTGACCTTGAGTAGTTTGTGATTGGATCTAGTTATTGGTGTTCCTCTGCCTGGATCAGACTCTCGATTATCTCTACAGTATGTGACCTCCAGCTTCTTCTAACCAAATGTCAGCATGTAGCAGAAATCTCAGATGAAACCCATTTGCGATTTCACACCCATTCACTCAGAGACAAAGGAAACTGCAGGATGTTACATCAATCACCCACACTCTGATCCTGTACCCCAGTGAGAGTCAGTGTGTGTGTGGGACCCTGTACCCCAGTGAGAGTCAGTGTGTGTGTGTGTGGGACCCTGTACCCCAGTGAGAGTCAGTGTGTGTGTGTGGGACCCTGTACCCCAGTGAGAGTCAGTGTGTGTGGGACTGTACCCCAGTGAGAGTCAGTGTGTGTGTGTGTGGGACCCTGTATCCCAGTGAGAGTCTGTGTGTGTGTGGGACCCTGTACCCCAGTGAGAGTCAGTGTGTGTGTGTGGGACCCTGTATCCCAGTGAGAGTCTGTGTGTGTGTGGGACCCTGTACCCCAGTGAGAGTCAGTGTGTGTGTGTGGGACCCTGTACCCCAGTGAGAGTCATTGTGTGTGTGGGACTGTACCCCAGTGAGAGTCAGTGTGTGTGGGACTGTACCCCAATAAGAGTCTGTGTGTGGGACCCCGTACCCCAGTGAGAGTCAGTGTGTGTGTGTGGGACCCTGTACCCCAATAAGAGTCTGTGTGTGTGTGGGACCCCGTACCCCAGTGAGAGTCAGTGTGTGTGTGTGTGGGACCCTGTACCCCAGTGAGAGTCAGTGTGTGTGTGGGACTGTACCCCAGTGAGAGTCAGTGTGTGTGTGTGGGACCCCGTACCCCAGTGAGAGTCAGTGTGTGTGTGTGGGACCCCGTACCCCAGTGAGAGTCAGTGTGTGTGTGTGGGACTGTACCCCAGTGAGGGTCAGTGTGTGTGGGACCCCGTACCCCAGTGAGAGTCAGTGTGTGTGTGTGTGGGACCCTGTACCCCAGTGAGAGTCAGTGTGTGTGTGTGGGACCCT
The DNA here is from genome assembly GCF_030684315.1 of Stegostoma tigrinum. Classification (NCBI taxonomy): domain Eukaryota; kingdom Metazoa; phylum Chordata; class Chondrichthyes; order Orectolobiformes; family Stegostomatidae; genus Stegostoma; species Stegostoma tigrinum. Next base: position 3,737,784 of record NC_081364.1, read on the forward strand.
GTACCCCAGTGAGAGTCAGTGTGTGTGTGGGACTGTACCCCAGTGAGGGTCAGTGTGTGTGTGGGACCCCGTACCCCAGCGAGAGTCAGCGTGTGTGTGGGACCCTGTATCCCAGTGAGGGTCAGTGTGTGTGTGTGGGACCCTGTATCCCAGTGAGGGTCAGTGTGTGTGTGGGACCCTGTACCCCAGTGAGAGTCAGTGTGTGTGTGGGACCCCGTACCCCAGTGAGAGTCAGTGTGTGTGTGTGGGACGGTACCCCAGTGAGGCTCAGTGTGTGTGTGTGGGACCCCGTACCCCAGTGAGAGTCAGTGTGTGTGTGTGGGACGGTACCCCAGTGAGGCTCAGTGTATGTGTGGGACCCCGTACCCCAGTGAGAGTCAGTGTGTGTGTGGGACCCTGTACCCCAGTGAGAGTCAGTGTGTGTGTGGGACCCTGTACCCCAGTGAGAGTCAGTCTGTACGTGGGACCCTGTATCCCAGTGAGAGTCAGTGTGTGTGTGTGGGACCCCGTACCCCAGTGAGAGTCAGTGTATGTGTGGGACCCCGTACCCCAGTGAGAGTCAGTGTGTGTGTGGGACTGTACCCCAGTGAGAGTCAGTGTGTGTGTGGGACCCCGTACCCCAGTGAGAGTCAGTGTGTGTGTGGGACCCCGTACCCCAGTGAGAGTCAGTGTGTGTGTGGGACCCTGTACCCCAGTGAGAGTCAGTGTGTGTGTGGGACCCCGTACCCCAGTGAGAGTCAGTGTGTGTGTGGGACTGTACCCCAGTGAGAGTCAGTGTGTGTGTGGGACCCCGTACCCCAGTGAGAGTCAGTGTGTGTGTGGGACCATGTACCCCAGTGAGAGTCAGTGTGTGTGTGTGGGACCCCGTACCCCAGTGAGAGTCAGTGTGTGTGTGGGACCCCGTACCCCAGTGAGAGTCAGTGTGTGTGTGGGACCCCGTACCCCAGTGAGAGTCAGTGTGTGTGTGTGTGGGACCCCGTACCCCAGTGGGAGTCTGTGTGTGTGTGGGACCCCGTACCCCAGTGAGAATCATTGTGCACGGGTCAGTGTAATTATTCCTACACAGCTTGTAAAATAGAATATTTACTATATTTTAGTATCAGAAGAAAATTAAATGGAGCTTTATGTTCTAATAAAAGTGTTCACTGAGCCAAGTGTGGAGACTGTATTTACCCCTGTATCCACAGTTCCCACTTTGTAACATCTCAGCATCACCCTCCAAACAGTAACTGCACCGAGACAGCTTGAGGTGCGGAGCTGGGCTGATGGCCGTGTTATACAGCTCGATGCAGTGGGGCGGTAGAATCGAAATTCTCTGCCTAAATCAATTGGATGCTGCTTTTGTACATTCCCATTCGTGTCTCCTGACCGACATGTCTACTATCGAAGTTATTGTTGCTGTGTTAGTACAGTAGTCAGAAGTGTCTCTAGGGCTGGGAGGGATTGGAACAGACAGGCAAAGTCAGGTGCTGACACTGAGGTGAGGGCACTGTGGAACTGCTGACCACCAGGGGCTCTGCTAGGGTCACTGTTTTGATGGCTGACGTACTCAACGCTGAGGAATGCCTGGCACCATCACAGCTTAAGATCTGGAGTGAAAAAACAAACAGGAACCGTCCATGAATTGCCCGGTCGCTGGGAGGCTTGCCTGCGACAGCGATAGCGTTGGAATGTCAGCCTCTAGCCCATTGCTAGCAGAGACCTTGGAAACAGATTTCATCAGCCTGGCTCCTGAAATAATAACCAATATCTAGTCAATTAAATTGGCATCAAGGAGCCCCAGCAAAACTAGAGTTGATGGTAATCAGGGGAAAACTCTCCCACTACATAGGAAGATGGTCATGGTTGTTGAAGGTCAGTCATCTCAGCTCCAGGACATCTCTGCAGGAGTCCCTCAGGGTAGTGCCCTGGGCCCAACCACCTTCAGCTGCTTCATCGATGACCTTCCCTCCATCATAAGGCCAGAAGTGGGGATGTTCACCAATGATTGCACAATGTCAGCACCGTTCGGGACCCCTCAGAGACAGAAGCAGTCCATGCCGATATGCAGCAAGATCTGGACAATATCCAGGCTTGGGCTGAGAAGTGGCATTTACGCCACACAAATGCCAGGCTATGCCAATCACCAATAACAGACAATCTAACCACTGTCCCTTGATATTCAATAGTGTTACCATCACTGAATCCCCCACTATCAACATCCTGGGGGTTACCATTGACCTGACCACAAACAGAAGTTGCTGGAAAAGCCCAGCAGTCTGGCAGCATCTGTGCTGGAGGAAAAACAGAGGTAATGTTTTGGGTCCAGTGACCCTTCCTCAGAACTGATGATGACTGGGAAAACATCAGTTTATATGCTGAAAAAATGGCGGGGTAGCGGGGGGGGGGGGGGGGGGGGGGAGGATTGGGTAGGGAGTAAATGATAGGACAGAGCCTAAAGGGAGAGCAGTTGGACAGACAAAGAGTTGATAGTGATCAGGAACAAAAAGTTGCTGGAAAAGCTCAGCAGGTCTGGCAGCATCTGTGGAGGAGAAAACAGAGTTAACGTTTCGGGCCCGGTGACCCTTCCTCAGAACAGTTAGTTGACAGTGATCAGCAGGGAGGGTGAACAGTGGTTAATGGGGACTATTAGTGACTAATAACAGGTGGTATATAATGGCAGGCCATGTGGTAACAGGGCCTGGTGTGTGGAATCAGCCGCTTGATTGGCACCACATCCACAAACATCCCACTCCCTCCACCACCGACACTCAGTCGCAGCAGTGTGTACTGTCTACAAGATGCTCTGCAGAAATTCACCAAAGATCCTCAGACAGCACCTTCCAAACCCACGACCTCTTCCATCTATAAGTACGAGGGCAGCAGATACATGGGAACACCACCCCCTGCAAATATCCCTCCAGGGCCCTCCCCATCCTGACTTGGAAATATATCCCCGTTCCTTCACTGGCACTGGGTCAGAATCCTGGAATTCCCTCCCTAAGGGGCACTGTGGGTCAACCCACAGCACATGGACTATAGTGGTTCAAGAAGGCAGCTCACCCCGACCTTCTCAAGGGGGCAACCTGGGACGGGCAATAAATACTGGCCCAGCCAGTGATGCCCACATCCTACACGCAAATCAAGGAAATACATAAAAACTAAAAAAAAAGTTAATTTTATAGCTATAACAACTGTAAAAACCCCAATCCAATCTCCATCTGTCTCCTGTTTCCGATGGAGGTGATTGGCCCAATGGTAGTTATTGAGTTATGGTGCACCCATCAGTAATTATCCATCACATATAATCTCCGTCCCCTACCCCGCAATCCTAAACATGAATCAGTCTTAGTTTTGCTACATCCCTGCTCCCCCATGGTCGAATAGCCCGACGCCCTCATTCTGACTGACAGATGAAGGAAAGCACTGAGTGACACAAACCAGAGCCCGCAACAAAGACTGCAAAATATAATCCAGACATACGGAGGAAATTGGTCACTTACAAAATGCTTTTATTTAGAAACAAAGTTTCCACTACTCACAGCCTTTGTTTCAGCTCGTTTTTTTGTATATTTTAGATTCGTTCCCATTTTAGTAGAGTCCAGTTACAGCTTTCACCGTGACCTGGATATCGACCAATTTAACGAGCTATCACTAAGGACTAACCAACTTAACCAGCTGTTACTAGGGGGTTAAAGGAAGTGTGCACCGAGTAATATTGATGAACCAAAACGAGATTTTTAACGAACTAATACAGAACATTAACCGAGTTAATCCTCAGATACTAAGGATTGATGACCTGGTGTGTGGGCTTAATTCAATTCACCACCTCCCCACCCCGCCATGAAAGTTATTCACTGAAACAAGGGTCCATGCAGACACGGAAAGCTGATCCTCTGGTCCTGGAAATGAAACAAAATTTGGTGGGGTGCGGGGAAGATTGGTTAGAGGGGGAAATCTGTTTAGTCCTTCTCAGGATTTAAATAAATAAAAGTTCATCAAAGTGGAATCACAGCTTGTAAACTTCAAACTATCTCCGCTGTAACCTAAATCCCCCCACCCCACCACCTCCACCCCGGGGTGTATGGGGTCTGCCTTTATCTAGTCAGGGGGATGGCTGTCACAGAATCACACCCACACACAGCAAGTTCCACTCATAGGATACCAATGGAAAACCACTCACTGTGCCAAACTGTGCCGCGCTTGCAAATACCCTCCAGCTGGCCACGGCATGGTCTCGGTCCCTGGGTGAGACGGAGAAGCAGAGAATGAGGGGCAACGTCTATGCTGTCAGAGAACACAGCCAGAGAAACCCCTGGGACAGCTAGCCTCAGCACCCAGGGGACACAGCACCCTGGAGGACCAGCTATGCGCACCCCGGGAACCCAGGACCCTTTGGAGAAAAGGAGGAGGAGAGGGGACCTAATTGAGGTATACAAGATAATGAGAGGCATAGATAGAGTTGATAGCCAGAGACTATTTCCCAGGCAGAAATGGCTAACACGAGGGGTCATAGTTTTAAGCTGGTTGGTGGAAAGTATCGAGGGGATGTCAGAGGCAGGTTCTTTACACAGAGAGTTGTGAGAGCATGGAATGCGTTGCCAGCAGCAGTTGTGGAAGCAAGGTCATTGGGGTCATTTAAGAGACTGCTGGACATGCATATGGTCACAGAAATTTGAGGGTGCATACATGAGGATCAATGGTCGGCACAACATCGTGGGCTGAAGGGCCTGTTCTGTGCTGTACTGTTCTATGTTCTATAAATGGAGCAGTCAATGAACTCGGCAGCCAATCAACCGTGGGATCCAGCCCCACAGGCCCCAGAAACCGAGTACCCACAGGAGACAGCAAACAGGGAGCCTAACAGTTGAACGTTTCTCTAGTTTGGGGGGTTCCGACCTTTCCTACACATCCAAGCAAAAGGCTCTGTTGTCATTCGCTTGCCTCTTCTGTATGGGCTTTGCCTGGCATCTTAGGAAAAGGAGGCGGCCATTCAACCCCTCAAAACATACTCATCTATCCATCAGATCGTGGCTGATCTGTACCTCATCTCCATTGGCCCGTTTACCTCGGCCTCACCCGAGAGAAAAAGTCCATCAATTTCCAGCCAGGAAACTCCGGACGGTCGCCAAGAGGGGCAGCCTTCCGGATGTTTCCACCAGCCTTCCCAGAGCAACATGTGAATGGCTGGAAAGTTAACTGCGTGGAGAAAGGAATTGGGAAAGCTCTGAACAGAGCAGAGCAAGTGGCAGGAGGGGGTTAAGAAACACAGAGCCTGATGTCTCTGGGATTGGGGGGCGCAGGGAGAGAAAGGGGGTATCAGATATTTTGAAAAGAAGAACAGAGTTAGGAGGCTCCCAGTAAAACTTGACAAATTTCTGGTGAGGCCTCAATTTGGAGACTTGGTGGTAACCTGCTGTTTCTGGAGGGCGTCAGGGTCTGGGGGACAGTGACGGGGAGGGCGATGAGAAAGATCAGTGAAGGCGGACAGGCTGGAGGAGCTGGGATTGCACTTGATGAAAGGTTTTAGTCAGGGCAATAGAGAGGGCGTTCTGATCGAATAAATAACGTGAGACTGCCTCCTGTGGCAAAGCGACCTGGTCAACAAAAGTCAGTGTTCAAATAACTGGCAAAACGACAACTTCACACAGCGAGGCTGATTGGGACACAACGTTTAATCAGATCCCTCAAGAAACCTGGAAGAGATTAGAATCTCGAGGGGGCCACAGTCCCCTTCTGAGTTTCCCTACTGAAGAATAAGAGGGATCCTCTTTCAGATGAATGAGGAGAATTTATCTGTTGCCAAGGACCACTGAAGGGTGAATTTCTCTTCCCTGAAACTGGGTCTTTTATTGACGGCCAGGTGAGACTTTTGATCGAGAAAGCAGCCAATCATTATGGGTGGGGGTGGGGAGGCGGCAGACAGGGAAGTGGAATGTGGCCAGAAGCCAGGACCAGGATCTTAACGGGACAGTACAGCAGGGTGGAAGGGCTGAGTGACCTCCTCCTGCTCACAAGTCCTCCACTCTAGTTTATACAGAAAGGTCAAGTCACCGCGACCGTGCCAGACCATAGAGTGCTCCCTCAGAAAGACAGACACACGATGAGGGTGGGGTTAACCTGGAGGGTCACAACGCCTAAGGCGTGGGGGCAGCTGGAGATGGAGAGCCTTTCATGGTGATCTCAGCTGGTGCGGGAATTCAACCCGAACTGTTGGTGAGGCCCTGCATCACAAACTAGCCATCCAGCCAACCAACCTCCCATTCTATCTGCAGATAGATCAGGTAATATGGAAGGCAAACGGAATTTCAGCATTTGCTGCTAAAGAAACACAGTCTAAAAGTAGGGGATGTGTTGCTGCAGTTGTACAAAGTATTAGTGAGGCCACACCCCGGAGTATTAAGTACCGTGGTGGTCCCCTTCCCCGGAGAGGGGTGCAGTTGTGTTGGGAGGCAGCTCAGGGGACGTTCACAGATCGATTCCAGGGATGAGGGGTTTGCCCGATGAGGAGACATTGAGCAGTTTAGGCCCATACTCTCTGGGGTTTAGAAGATCGAGAGGAAATCCCATTGAGGCCCATAAGATGCTAAAGGGGAATGACAAAGTAAACGTAGAAAGGATGTTCCCTCGTGTGGGGCAATCTCGGACGAGAGGTTTTGGCTTTAGGATTAGGGGGTAACTGGTATAAAACAGAGATGGGGAGGAATGGCTTCTCTCAAAGGGCCATGAATCTGTGCAACTGACGCCCTCACAGCGTGGTGGATGCTGGGACTTTGAGGAAATTTAAGGAGGAGATAGACAGATGTTTAATCAGTGATGGGGTGAAAGGTTATGGAGAGTGGGCAGGAAACAGGAGTTGTGGTGAGATGAGATCACCCATGATGGTATTGAATGGCACAGCAGGCTGAAGGGGCTGAATGGCCTCCTCCTTTTCTTAGCCCTGGTGATCTTCTATTACACACAGCACTGAGGTTTAGTAACTCCATCTTAGTCACAGTATCTCACTGTTATTTACACTGGTCACAGGATGAGTGCGTGGCTTGGCCAGCATTGATTGCCTGAGGGGCTGAATGGCCTCCTCCTGCTCCTAGTTCTTGTGTTTTTATTCCTGTGGGATTGGACGTGTTTGGAGAGGAATAAATGACAAGGTTGTGGAAGAAAGGCTGAGTGGTTGGGGGCTGTTTTTTTAGCTGTCCGGCCTAACATGTGACCGGGGAACACAGTCCCCTCCCCTGAGGGGCATCCATTCACCACTCAGGAGGAGGTCACACCTCATAGAATCACCAAGCCAATGGGCTGTGAGTCTGTCAAGGTCTGCAGTGCCAGTGGTGTTATCGCTGGACTGTTAACTCAGAGACCCAGCTAACGTTCCAGGACCCGGGTTCAAATCCCGTCACCGCAGATGGTGGAATCTGAATTCAAAAAAAAAAATCTGGAATTAAGAGTCCAAAAATGACTGTTAATTGTTGGAAACCCCCATCTGGTTCACTAATGTCCTTTAGGGAAGGAAACTGCCATCCTTACCTGGTCTGGCCTACATGTGACTCCAGACCCACACCAATATGGCTGCCTCTTAACTACTCCTCTAGGCAATAAATGCTGCCTGGTCAGAGAGGCCCTCACCCCGTGAATGAATTTTTTTAAAAAAAACTATTCATCTGAGCATTTGAGACATTTTTGAACACAAGGCTGGATGGCAGGAGTATCACTGGCGGACATGACGGGCCGGAGAAAAACCGAAAGAACTGCGGATGCTGGAACAAATACAGATGTTGCTGGAAAAACTCAGTTCTGGCACCATCTGTGAAGGAAAAAAAATTAATCAGAAGTTAACATTTCCGGTACGGTGACCGCTCCTCGGACGATAGGCCGAAGGGTCTTTCGTCATGCCTCGGTTTAAGCTGCGAATCCCTGAAGCCCACTGTGGCAACAGGAGGGACCCCCGCTGGGTCAGTGTAGGCTCAGGTAGGAGGGGACAGAGTAGTTAAAGAGGGTGAAGTCCAGTTTGTATAACTTATACAACCGCCTCTGGTAAAACGGCGAGATCTTCTTGAAGAAGGTGGCTGTCAGGTCATTGGTGGTCCGTGACGACACATTGGACGAGGGGAATGTGATGCGAAGGTCAGATTCGATCAGGTCCAGGAGGTAACGGGCGTCTTGGAGCAGGGTCTCATAGTGGCCCACCACATCATAGTGGATCAGACAGGGATGGCACAGGGAGTAAACGGTCTCCCAGTGCTCATTGAAGGGCTCCTCCCTCCTAGTCTTGGGGTCCACCAGGTACCACACAAACTCCTGGAAGGTGACGTCAGCGCCCCGCCTCAGAGCCTCGGCGCTGGGGTTATGCCGGTGCTCTCGGATGATCTTCGTCCCGTAGCGTTTGTGGAAGGCCGTGTTGTACCTGCGAGTAAACTTGTTCCGATAGGCAGAGAGCAGGCGCTCGAAGGGCTCGCGGACAAAGATGAACTTGAGGTAGTTCCTCAGCCGGTAGTTGATTTCGGCAGTGCCGTAGCTGTCCAGAGTGCGCAGGTTCGAGGCCACGTGAGCCTCACTGGCCGGGATGGTCAAGGGGTCAGTGTACTTGCCACTCCCGGTCAGTACCATCATCACCCTCTTCCAGTTGGTACATGCCACCTTCGGCACATAGCAGTACAGCAGCCCATGCTGGTCATCAACGATGAGGTGTCGCAGGTCGCCAGCGTTCAGGATCCTCCGTTTACGGCTCAGCTTATTGTGGGCAGCGCAGTTCTTGTTCAACATGGCACGGCGACGCTCGTGTATCTGCTGGGCATCGGAACGGACAAACTGCAACAAGACACACACACAGAGAGCCAACAGTCAGGTGACACCATCACTTACTCACACAGAACTGTAGAGCGTGGGGAAACAGATCCTTGGATCCAACTCGCCCATCCCAACCTGATATCCCGAATTCGATCTATTCCCAACTGCCAGCATTCGGCCCCATATCCCTCTAAACCCTTCCTATTCACGTCCCCTTCCAGATGCCTCACATTTATCCAAATTAAACTCCATCTGCCACTCCTCAGCTCATTGTCCCATCTGATCAAGGTCCTGCTGTACTCCGAGATAACCTTGTTTGCTGAAGTTAGGGAGTGGAGGGGAATAAGGAGCGAGCACATGGGTGGAGATGGAGCCCAGAGAGAGAGAAGTACAGACAGGCAGACAAAGGGATGGCTAACGGTGAGCTGAGGACAAAGGAAAGCTGTTAATGGGGACCGTGATTGGGTGAAAATGGGTTGGCTATAGAACATAGAACAGTACAGCACAGAACAGGCCCTTCAGCCCACAATGTTGTGCCGACCATTGATCCTCATGGATGCACCCTCAAATTTCTGTGACCATATGCATGTCCAGCAGTCTCTTAAATGACCCCAATGACCTTGCTTCCACAACTGCTGCTGGCAACGCATTCCATGCTCTCACAACTCTCTGCGTAAAGAACCTGCCTCTGACATCCCCTCTATACTTTCCACCAACCAGCTTAAAACTATGACCCCTCGTGCTAGCCATTTCTGCCCTGGGAAATAGTCTCTGGATATCGACTCTATCTATGCCTCTCATTATCTTGTATACCTCAATTAGGTCCCCTCTCCTCCTCCTTTTCTCCAATGAAAAGAGACCGAGCTCAGTCAACCTCTCTTCATAAGATAAGCCCTCCAGTCCAGGCAGCATCCTGGTAAACCTCCTCTGAACCCTCTCCAAAGCATCCACATCTTTCCTATAATAGGGCGCCCAGAACTGGACGCAGTATTCCAAGTGCGGTCTAACCAAAGTTTTATAGAGCTGCAACAAGATCTCACGACTCTTAAACTCAATCCCCCTGTTAATGAAAGCCAAAACACCATATGCTTTCTTAACAACCCTGTCCACTTGGGTGGCCATTTTAAGGGATCTATGTATCTGCACACCAAGATCCCTCTGTTCCTCCACGCTGCCAAGAATCCTATCCTTAATCCTGTACTCAGCTTTCAAATTCGACCTTCCAAAATGCATCACCTCGCATTTATCCAGGTTGAACTCCATCTGCCACCTCTCAGCCCATCTCTGCATCCTGTCAATGTCCCGCTGCAGCCTACAACAGCCCTCTACACTGTCAACGACACCTCCGACCTTTGTGTCGTCTGCAAACTTGCTGACCCATCCTTCAATTCCCTCGTCCAAGTCATTAATAAAAATTACAAACAGTAGAGGCCCAAGGACAGAGCCCTGTGGAACCCCACTCACCACTGACTTCCAGGCAGAATATTTTCCTTCTACTACCACTCGCTGTCTTCTGTTGGCCAGCCAATTCTGTATCCAAGCAGCTAAGTTCCCCTGTATCCCATTCCTCCTGACCTTCTGAATGAGCCTTCCATGGGGAACCTTATCAAATGCCTTACTGAAGTCCATATACACCACATCCACAGCTTGACCCTCATCAACCTTACTAGTCACATCCTCAAAAAACTCGATAAGGTTTGTAAGGCATGACCTACCCCTCACAAAGCCGTGTTGACTGTATTTGATCAAGCCATGCTCTTCCAGATGGTCATAAATCTTATCCCTCAGAATCCTTTCTAACACCTTGCAGACAACAGACGTGAGACTTACCGGTCTATAATTGCCGGGGATTTCCCTATTTCCTTTCTTGAAGAGAGGAATTACATTTGCCTCTCTCCAGTCCTCAGGTACGACTCCAGTGGAGAGCGAGGATGCAAAGATCTTCGCAAGTGGCGAAGCAATTGCATTTCTCGCTTCCCAAAGCAGCCGAGGACAAATCTGATCCGGGCCTGGCGACTTGTCAATCTTAATGTTTGACAAAATTTTCAGTACATCAGCTTCCTCTATGTTGAAAGCAGCCATAGAGTCATAGAGCCATACAGCATGGAAACTGACCCTTCGGTCCAACTCATTCATGTTGACCAGATATCCGAAATAAATTACTCCCATTTGCTGGCATTTGGCCCCATATCCCTCTAAACCTTTCCTGTTCATGTACCCATCCAGATGCCTTTTAAATGTTGTAATTGTACCAGCCTCCACCACTTCCTCTGGCAGCTCATTCCATACACGCACCACCCTCTTGTGTGAAAAAACTGCATCTTAGATCCTTTTTATATCTTGCCCCTCTAGTTTTGGGCTCCCCTACCCTGGGAAAAAGACCATGTCTATTTACCCTATCCACGCCCCTCAGCATTTTATAAACATTGATAGGGTCACCCCTCAGCCTCAGGGAAAATAGCCCCAGTCTATTCAGTTTTTCCCCACAGCTCAAACCCTCCAATCCTGGCAACATCCTTGTAAATCTTTTCTGAACACTTTCTAGCTTAACAACATCCTTCCTGCAGCAGGGAGACGGGAATTGAACACCGTATTCCAAAAGTGGCCCTAAACAATGTCCTGTACAGCTGTAATATGAGCCTCCCAACTCCTACAGTCAACGCACTGACCATTAAAGGCAAGCGTCCCAAACACCTGCTTCACTGCACTGTCCACCTGTGACTCCACTTTCAAGGAAATATGAACCTGCCCTCCAAGGTCTCTTTGATCAGCCGCATGCCCCAGGACCTTCCCATTAAGTGTTCATGAACACCGGCACCACCCACCCGCCCCCCCCCAACCCCGTTCCCCATCAAACATCCTCCCAGAACAGGGACAGCACCAAAGTTCCATTCCCTTCCCACAAGATGACACTCTCACTGCAGCGCAGGGGAGAAGCCCCCTGTTGGAGGGTCAGCGCCACGGGGGGTGGGGGGGCGCTGTCGGAGGGTCAACGCTGAGGGGACTGGCACGCTGTCGGAGGGTCAGCACAGGGGGAAAGGGGGAGCGCTGTCGGAGGGTCAGTGCTGAGGGGACAGGCACGCTGTCGGAGGGTCAGCACAGGGGGAAAGGGGGAGCGCTGTCGGAGGGTCAGTGCTGAGGGGACAGGCACGCTGTCGGAGGGTGAGCACGGGGGGGGGGGGGGCGCTGTCAGAGGGTCAGCGCAGGGGGAGGGGGGAGGGAGCGCTGTCGGAGGGTCAGCCTTTAATACTCGATATTAAAAACTGAGATCCCACCTGCCCAGTCCGGCCGACGTTACAGACCCCAGGACCGATATTCTGATGGAATGTGGTTCGCATTAAACCCCATGGCCGTGAGTCATACTTCCCCATAACCATCAAGACTAAAAGAAACCTCATCACACATTATCCTCTGGCTGTTGGTGGGATCTTGCTGTGCCTAATCTGGCTGCTGCATTTCCCACAGTACAACAATCAATGTCGTCCCCAAATCATTGCATTGGCTGCTGAACACTTTACCATGTGCTGCGGTGCCGAGGAATGTAAAAGGTGTTACACAAATGCACATTGCCCAGTTACTTTACTGAGCTATGGAATGAATAAGTGGAGCTTGGGTTTTTCTGCAGAAACAAGCAACATTACTCAAGGCTCTGACATGAACAACTGAATAATGTTGTAATACAATATTATAATAATATAATAACATCTTCTGAAGAAGGGTCTAGGCCCGAAACGTCAGCTTTTCTGCTCCTCTGATGCTGCTTGTCCTGCTGTGTTCATCCAGCTCTACACCTTGTAATCACTGAATAGTACTGTGATTGGATTCAATGAGGCCATTCAGCCCACTCTGAATAAGGTTTGTAAGGCATGACCTACCCCTCACAAAGCCGTGAGGCTGTGCCAGCTCCAGAAAGAGCTACCCAGCTAGTTCTATCCTCAAACCCTACAATTCTCTGATTCTCTAAGTGGATCAGCTGGTGGTCAGTAAATAATGACACAGTGTTTTATTCCTGGAGGGCTGTCACTCCTTATGAAGTCCTCTTTCAAAAATAGAAACACCTACCCCCCTGCCCCACCCCAAGTCCCTGCTGTTTAAAATCCTTAAACATTCTTCACAAACTTGTACCAAATGACCATTAAAACACCAGCGATGTCTGAATGCAAAAGGCAATCTGGAACTCTCCCAGTAAAAACACTATTGAGACTCAGGCCTCAATTAAATAGTAAAAACAAAGATAGTGTTGAATGGGAGTAATGAGGGTTAAGGAACTGCGGAAAGTGAACCAAGTCAGGGTACAGTTCGGGCATGGATACTGGCAGGAGAGGTCTGAAGGGCTGAATGGTCTCTTCCTGTTCCTGTTTAGAGGGGAATATTGAAGGGAGTGACTGAAGGCACCATAAGATCAGCCAATCGAGTGTGCTCCACCATTCAGTGAGATCGCGGCTGATGCGATATTCCTCAACTTTCCTGCCATTCCCCCCAATGCCCTCGATTCACTTAAACATAGTATATTTTGAAGACTGCCATCAAATCACCTCTTCACCTCCTGAATTCTAGAGAAGTGAAAACAGGCCTAATTTGCATAATCTCTCACCATTTAACACCTGAAGTCTGGATCACAAAACTGAAATCAATTGTGGACTGTTTCTAGAGATCCTTTTCAGATTCACATCACCATCCGGGATACACGCAAATGTAATTTCAGATTACACAGAGTCCAAAATACTCTTGAGAAGCATCATCCCTTCCAGGTATCTCTTGTACATCAGAACCATTCACTTTTAAGCTGCCAAGTGAACATGCTTTATGTTTTTAAGGTGTACAGTTTTCAGTTTCGTATTCGGAGGGGAATGAAGTCTCACCAATTTTGTGGCTGACAACGCTGAAATGCCAACATGTTCAGCACCTCATTCCAGCTGTGAATGAAAATCTAACCTCATGCAATTTCAGAACAATTCCTGGCAGGAAACACACACTCTCGGTCCTCTGAATTTAGTAAGGATGGTCAGAAATATCTTCATTCACCACGGCTCTGCTCTCTTGAATGGAATTCTAACCAAGCCTATCCTCCATAAATCAAAAACGAACAGTTACTTCACACTACAGATTACACAGTGTGGAGCTGGATGAACAGTTACTTCACACTACAGATTACACAGTGTGGAGCTGGATGAACACAGCAGGCCAGGCAGCATCTCAGGTGCACAAAAGCTGATGTTTCGGGTCGAGACCCTTCATCAGAAATGGAGATGGGGAAGGGGGTTCTGAAATAAATAGGGAGAGAGGGGGAGGAATTGCAGTGGGAGAGGGAGATCCCGAGGTTTGTCCAGAGGGAGGAGGGCAACTTCTTCAGGTTAGGCATCCTTAGAAGAGGCTTCGCAGTGAGGTTAAAATTTATCTCGGATGCTCCAGCATCTGCAGTTCCTATTATATCTCTGAGTTATTTCACTCTGTCTCATGAAGAGCAGCTGAATTTTGCTGAGCACTTTTCTCAGAGGCATTGTAAAGTTCTAAGCTAACACATATTGTAAAAGTTAGTTTCTTCCAGGACCATTTAAGATCTCTCAGGTAAATTCTTCACCAAGTTCCCAATACTGTGTGGGGAAGGATATTCACAGAATGTCTTAGGCAGATGGACCAGACTTGATTATACAGTAAAGGCTTGTTCCGTATCACTTAGCAGCTAGCTACAACACACCTAAAACCCAGCACAGTCAGATATCAGGCTCAATGTTAGAGTAAATACTCATCACTATTAGCTACATACTATTAACAGTGAGAACTGTATGCACAGCTAATGGTCTGCTGGTATTATTGCTAGACGGTTAGTGCAGAAACTTCACTATCGTTCTGGTCAACCAGGTTCAAATCCTGCCAGAGCAGTTTGAAATTGACAGTCTAATGAAAACATTGCCAATGATCGTTAAAATTAGGGAAGGAAACTGCAATCCTTACACAAAATAAAAACCGAAAGAACTGCAGATGCTGTAAATCAGGGACAAAAAACAAGTTGCTGGAACAGGAAGACCCTTCTGAGGAAGGGTCACCGGACCCGAAACGTTAACTCTGATTTTATCTCCACAGACGCTGCCAGACCTGCTGAGCTTTTCCAGCAACTTCTGTTGCTGTTGCAATCCTTGCCTGGTCTGGTCTACATGTGACACCTGACCGACAGCAATGTGCTTGACTCTTGACCTCCTCTCTGGGGCAATCAGAGTGACAGTGATGCTCTCATCCCATCAATAAATAAAACAAAATACTATGAATTAGCTGGGAACTCTCTAACTCTGGTGAATGCACAACTCTTAACCCCTGTCAAGGACAGTCCATTAGTTCCTGATGTTTAGATTTTGTCCATGAACCCTTTCGGAAACTGACTATCTCAAACAACGAGCTTTTATTGCTAGTAACACTTGCAACTTGTGGGATCAATCTTAGCCCTACACATGATGGCGCGTTCACTCTGTGGGGATGTGCCTGTATCTCACACATGCTACAGGACAGGCAGCACAAACTGGGGTCAGCCTACAGCAACCACATCCTGTCAAAGCAATTTGTAAAAAGCAGAATAGTCTTCTCTGTCCCTCACAGCAGCTCTGAAACGTGCATTTAAAGTCGGTTGCTTTTAGCACGCCATCGTTGCACCCAAAGATCGAAGACCAACAGCATCCAAACACCGATCAACAACACTGTCACATTTACCAAAGGAACACACCAAAAACCTGAACCAAAACAGGAAACGCTGGAGAAACTCAGCAGGTCTGGCAGTATCGGTAGGCAGGGACAAACAGCGTCAACACAACCAATCCCCATGAAAAACTTATCTCCATCAGAAACATTAATATTGCTTTTCTCTCTCCTAAATGTTTCTTGCATCCCCTGTTCTGATAGAGAGTCTTGGCAGTCCACAGCACTGAAAAAAGCCTTTCTGCCCATCAGGGCTATGCCAGTTTAAAATGACCGTTCAGCTGTAGAGTCGGCAATGACTTCATTGCCTCATGCTGTCAGCTCAGAGAACATTAGAACCAGGAGCAGAAGTAGACCATTCAGCCCATCGAACCTGCTCCACCATTCAATAAGACCATGGCTAAAATCTTTCTCATGGACTCAGCTCCACTTAGACGCCCACTCACCATAGCCCTTAACTCTTGTGGTTCAGAAATCTGCCTTAAAAACATTCAATGAGGCAGCTGCACTGGGCAGGGAATTCCACAGATTCTCAACCCTTTAGGTGAAGAAGTCCCTCCTCAGCTCAGTCCTACATCTGCTCCCCCTGATTTTGAGGCTTTGCCCTTCATTATAGTTCCACCCACCAGCTGAACAGCATCCCTGCTTCTATCTTTTTTATTCCCTACATAATTTTATCTGTTTCTAGAAGATCCAGAAGATCCTTCTTTAAGTCCAATGAGCATAATCCCAGTGTACTCAATATCTCCTCATAAGGAACCCTCTCAACACCAGAATCAACTTAATGAACCTCCTCTGCAACCCCCCCCCAGAGCCAGTGCATCCTTTCTCAAATAAAGAGACTAAAACTATACACAGTACTTCAAGTGTGGCCTCACCAGGACCCTATACAGCTGTAACAACCTCGGATAAAGATAACAAAGTGTGGAGCTGGAAGAACACAACAGGCCAGGATGAGTCTGATGCTGCCTGATATGCTGTGTTTCCTCCAGCCCCACGCTGTGCTATCTCTGACTCCTGCATCAGCAGTTCTTACTATCTCTCCGTAACACAGCTCCCCTCCATCCCCATTTTAAAACTCCATCCCTCTTGTAACGAAGGACAATATTCCATTTGCCTTCTTAACTACCTGCTGCACCTGCAAACCAACTTTTTTGTGATTCAGGCACAAGGTACCTCTGCACAGCAGCATGCTGCAACTTTTAACCAGTTAAGTAACAGTTCATTTTGCTGTTCTTCCTACCAAAATGGATGACCAAACATTCACCAACATTGTACTCCATCTGCCAGACCCTTGTCTACTCACTTAATGTACCGATACCCCTCTGCAAACTTCCAGTGCACTCATCTCTAGTGGCATCTGCAAACTTTGTCACACTATGCTTAGTCCCCAACTCAAAATCATCAATCCCTCAACCAACATCAGTAGAAGGGATGGTCCATCAGTTATCATATTACTGGCTGTAGAACCTTGAGTGCAAATTGGTTGCCTCCTTTTGTACGCTCAAGCACAGACCACACCTCAAATATATTTCATATTCTGAAAAGTACTTTGCTGTCTTGAAAAGCTGCAGTGGGGACTGGTTGGGGTGGGGGGGGAGACAGCAATCGGAAGTGGTAGACTGGAGGGGGGGGGGGGGGGGGGGAAGAGGAGAGGTTCTGAGACCATGACGAAGGCAAGGCAATGGTGATACGAAATAGCAGCTGCTCGTCACCTGAGTCTTAGACAAATCAGCAGACAGGCAGAAGTGGAAGCTGAGGAAATGATGGTCAGACAGAGCTTTGAATCTGCGCTGAATTAACGCTGACTTTACAAAGCCGACCACCCCCAACAATGCTCTGCCAAACAGGGCTGGACGGAGATTTTATGGCCATGTTAATCAGCTTCTTTGGCTAATTTTGGGGAGAGTTTTCCCCTAGACTCTCAGGGCTAATTGAATGCAGATATAAGTGAATAAAAGACAAAGCTCTGCTCCCAGCTCTCTAATTCAAACTGAGCTGCACACTCAGACAATCCTGCCAACATCTGTAATGCTTTATTCACGTTCTGGCCCAGTACCCGGACATAATCTTCAAGCCATTCCTGAAGAGTTTCCAACATTCCTCAGCTGTCACAGGGACGCACGGAGGCTGGGAATAAGTGCGAACAACCTACAACAATTTGCATTTGTACAGCACCGTTAATGCAGTACAGGTCCAACAGTGTGTCGCAGGAGACAAAATATGACACACAAGGAAATACCACAACCAAAGACCAAAAGCTTTCTTTCCATTATGGGGCCACAAAACACAGAAGCAGGAGTAGGCCATTCAGCCCATCGGATCTGAACTGCCATTTAATAAGATCATGCCTTTAAAGGCATGGTTCAGGGAAATTTGGCTCTCTGGATATGAAACTGGCTGCCCAATAGAAGACAGAGGGTGGTAGTAGATGGAAAGTATTCAGCCTGGAGCTCGGTGACCAGTGGTGTTCCGCAGGGACCTGTTCTGGGACCTCTGCTCTTTGTGATCTTTATCAATGACTTGGATGAGGAAGTGGAAGGGTGGATGAGTAAGTTTGTCGATGACACGAAGGTTGGAGGAATTATGGACAGCACATGGGCTGTTGTAGGTTGCGACGGGACATTGACAGGATGCATTGCTTGGCAAAGAAGTGGCAGGTGGAATTCAACCTGGAAAAATGAAATGATTCATTTTGGAAGGTCAAATTTGAATGCAGAATACAGGGTTAATGGCAGGATTCTTGCGGTGTGGAGGAACAGAGGAATCTTGGACTCCATGTCCATAGATCCCTCAAAGATGCCACCGAAGCTGATAGGGTTGTAAAGAAGGCGTATGGTGTGTTGGCTTTCATTGGCAGGGGAATTGAGTTGAAGGGCCCTGAGGTTATGCTGCAGCTCTATAAACCCTGGTTAGACCACACTGGGAGTATTGTGTTCAGTTCTGGTCACCTCATTACAGGAGAGACGTGGAAGCTGTAGACAGGGTGCACAGGAGATTTACCAGGATGCTGCCTGGACTGGAGGGCAGGTCTTAAGGGGAAAGGCTGAGGGAGTTAAGGCTTTTCTTACTGGAGCGAAGAAGGATGAGAAGTGACTTGATAGAGGAGTACAAGATGATGAGAGGCATGGATAGGGTAGATAGTTGGAGATTTCTTCCCAGGGCGGAAATGACTATTATGAGGGGCATAATTTTAAGGTGATTGCAGAAAGGTATAGGAGAGATGTTACAGGTAGGTTCTTCACACAGAGTGGTGGGTGTGTGGAATTTGCTGCCGGCAATGGTAGTGGGGTCAGATACTTTAGAGACTTTTAAGTGACTCTTGGATAGGCACATGGAGTATAGTAAAATGAAGGGTATGTAGGGTAGGTTGATCTTAGTAGAGTAATAGGCCAGCACAACATCACGGGCTGAAGGGCCTGTACTGTGCTGCACTGTTCTATGTTCTATGTCTGATCTAAAAATCTCGACTCCACTTTCCTGCCTTTTCCCCGTAGTGAGGGTGTTTCCTCTTTGGCAGGAAGAGCAGAAAAGCAGAGGGTTGTGGGAACGGAGCGAGATGGCAGTGCAGTGGGATCTGGGTGATCCGCTGAGGGAGGTGTGAGACTGGAGGGGGCCAGGCAAGCGGAGAATGGCGACCTTTCCTCGCGGAGCCTCTGCAAAACGCCAAACCATCAAGAGGTGGGTACCAGTCAGATCGCAGCACGGGCAGACGTGGGCACTGTCCCCAGAAATGGTGATGGCCCCCACTCAGAGGAGAACATCATTGGAGATGAAGAAATTCTGGGACATGCTGAGGGTGAGGAAAGGGGCTAGGGAAATGCATTCCACATTGTGTGTTTTCAGATGGATTTTCCACTGTCTGTATCAGCCACTTACTTAACATTACCAGCAAATACTCCCCTTTCCTGACATTTATTTTAAGGAACTTTTATTGAATCTGTATCAAGAACCCTTTCTGCATTCCTGTTCACAATGACGTGCTGCATAATGTAAATATTTCCTCATCCAACCACTAATTCTGTGTCAAATTTTCTGTGCAATTTCTCTCTCCCTGGTCAATGCTACTCCCTCCCACCGCTCCCCACAAATGGAGTCAGTTTCTCCTTATTCAGCGTGGCCCGTACTCATTAGAGAGTTTAGAAGAAAGACAGGCAATCTTATTGAAACATAGAAGATTCTTGGTGGGGGAGATGGGTTTGATGAGGGGGATGCAGTAAGATCATCTCCCCTTGTGGGGCAGAATGGGACCAGAGGGTATCGTTTCAGAATGATGGGTTATCCATTGAAGACAGAAATGAGGAGGAATTATTTTCTAAACGGTGAGAAATTCGCAAAGCAGAAGTACAAAAGGATCTGGGAGTGTTGGTCCAGGATTCTCTAAAGGTTAGCTTGCAGGTAGAGTCCGTCATTAAGGGAGCGAATGTAATGTTGTCGTTTATCTCAAGAGAGTTGGAATATAAAAGCAGCGATGTGCTTCTGAGGCTTTATAAAGCTCTAGTCAGGCCCCATTTAGAATACTGTGTCCAATTTTGGGCCCCACCCCTCAGGAAGGACATAATAGCCCTGGAGTGTGTCCAGCGGAGATTCACATGGATGATCCCTGGAATGGTAAGTTTAACATAAGATGGATGGCTAAGGATCCTGGGATTGTACTCATTAGAATTTAGAAGGTTGAGGGGTGGATCTAATGGAAACATACAAGATAATGTATGGTTTAGAAGGGGTGGACGCTAGGAAGTTGTTTCCATTAGGCAGGGAGACTGGGACCTTTGGGCATAGCCTTAGAATTAGAGGGGGTAAATTTAAAACGGAAATTAGGAGACATTTCTTCAGCGAGAGAGTGGTGGGCCTGTGGAATTCATTGCCATGGAGTGCAGCGGAGGCCAGGACGTTGGATGCCTTCAAGGCAGAGATCGCCAAATTCTTGATCTCAGAAGGAATCAAGGGCTACAGGGAGAGTGCAGGGAAGTGGTGTTGAAATGCCCAGCCATGATTTAAATGGCGGAGTGGACTTGATGGGCCGAATAGCCTTACTTCCACTCCTATATCTTATGGAATTGCTTTTCTACGTGGGGAGTGAATCTGTGGAATTCTTTACCACAGGGGGCTGGGTCAGATAGTATATTGAAGGCTGAGACAGACAGATTTTCAATCAGGAAGGGGATCGAGGGTTACAGGGAAAAGGCAGGAAGGTGGAGTTGAGGGTCATGGGATCAGCCACGATCTCACTGAATGAAGAAACAGACTCGATGGGCCGAAGGGCCTGCTTCTGCACCTACATCACATGGTCTGCCACCGAAGGCTATTTCTCCCTATTTATGAACCAAATTCCCCTCATCACCATGAAACTTCCTGCTAACTTTCATTGCTCCCAATCCCAGTGCCCCTCTCCGAATTCGGGAAATCCCCCCTTTCTGAATGTTAGCCCCACACTGCGAGCTCACGAATCACTGTGTTAGTCATCGCTGTTGCCCTCTATGGTGTAAGAGACTTAAAACAGCGACCTTCACTCTACAGCAGAAAATGGTAACCTCAGGAAACAGCGCTTAGAAAAACAAGTTCAAACCACAAATGCATCTAGAACTGAAAGATTTCACTCAGAACTGTAGCCGACAAGTTTCCCGTACAACAGTGAGATGTTATCACCCACACAAACCCACCCCTACAACACCATGGTCAGAGGGTCAGGGGTCAGAAAAATTAACCGGTTTCAGGTGCAATGGACAGCAAGGGTCCGACAGGGTGTTGACCCCACCCCGGGTGCTGACCCTTCCCCCCTGCACTGACCCTCCGACAGTGCGGCACTCCCCACCCCCCGATGCTGAGGGAGAATGCCTGTGCAGGTTTCTGAGCCCAGGACCCTGGAGTGGGCTGCGAACCGGTAACCTGCTGGCTCAGGGAAGTGCCTGGCTCAAAGCAGGAGAAACAACACAATCAGTTTGTGTAATATCTGCACTCTCATCAGCTCTGATCAGCTCAAGCGAAGAAACCAACAGCGAAGCCACATGAACCCAAACCGAGCGAGGGAGGAGACAGCGACAGGCAGAAGCTGCAGGAGCCTACAGTCGAAGCTCACCACTCAATGTTGCCCACGGTGTGTGAGCACCATCGGCTGTCTGTACTATCACAGACCGTGAGAGCAAAGCAAGCCCAGCCTGGGGCAATCCACAGGCCCAACACAAACCCAGCAGCAATATCAGGTCTCCCCCCCCCCCCACTTCTCCCACACAGCGCCATATCCTGCACATATCCTGAGTTTCTCCAGCAATTTCCCTGTTTCTGTTTCAGATTTCCAACACCTTTCTTTTGCTGTAGTATCCCCCAAGCGGCCTGGTTCACGTTCCCTCTAGTCGAGCCTATCAAATCCTTTAACCGTCTTAAATCCCACGACTCTCGCACTCCTTAATGCCCCAAACTGGAGGGAACACTAACCCAGTCTAGTCTCATCGGCTGAATGGCCTGCCCTGCGCTGTGACTCATTTCTGTAAGTAAATACCGACGTTAATATTCACGCTGTGACATGAACGCTCCCAACGACTTTGAAAGCAGAAGGGCCAAGGTCCAATAGCTTGCAGGAAGCTGGGAAAAGTAGTGCCATAAGGAGGAGGACAGATAGCCCCCTCAGCTCATCGAGTCCATCTGACTTATTTACAGTAACTCCACTTTCTTCATTCATTCACAGGATTTGGGGGGGGGGGTGACAAATCGCTGGCCAGATGGCATTTATCACCAATCCCTAATTGCCCAGAGGGCAGTAAAAAGAGTCAACCACATTGCTGTGGGTCTGGAGTCACATGTAGGGCAGAACCCAGTTAGGATGGCACTTTCCTTCCCTAAAGGGCATGAAGGAACCAGCATTTCTGGCAAGTTTCATGGCCAGCATTAGACTCTTATTTTGAGATTTTTATTGAATTCAAATTCCACTGTTTGAACAATGCCTAGGTCTTCTGATTTAACAGTACACCAGCAACTCCACTACATCATCACTCTTCCCACACTTGGCCCATAGCCTAGAATACTGTGACACTTCATGAACTTATCCAAAGTCCTTTCTAAAGTTGAGGTTTCATCCTGAGCAATGCATTCCAGGCTCCCACCGCACACTGGGAGGAAAAAAATCCCATCGAAAGCAAGAGCAGGAAACTGGCACATGGAAATCAATCTGGAGAAGTGAGAGTTCGTAAGTTTGGTAAAGATGAGAAACAGCAAGGAAAGAGGACGACCCTGGGTGGGTACAGAACATTAGAAGGATTTTACAGCATATGTCCAGAGAGCACTGAAGGTGACAGTGCAGACAGATTATAGCACCCAGAGATAATGGGAGCTGCAGATGCTGGAGAATCCAAGATAATAAAATGTGAGGCTGGATGAACACAGCAGGCCAAGCAGCATCTCAGGAGCACAAAAGCTGATGTTTCAGGCCTAGACCCATCATCGGAAAAGGGGAATGGGGAGAGGATTCTGAAATAAATAGGGAGAGAGGGGGAGGCAGACCGAAGCTGGATAAAAGGAGAAGATAGGTGGGGAGGTAGGGTGGGAATAGGTCAGACTGGGGAGGACAGACAGGTCAAGGGGGATGAGGTTGGTAGGTAGGAAATGGAGGTGCAGCTTGAGGTGGGAGGAGGGGATAGGTGACAGAAGAACAGGTTAGGGAGGCGGGAACGAGCTGAGCTGGTATTGGGATGCAGTGGGGGGAGGGGACGAGTTGGGCTGGTTTTGGGATGCAGTGGGGGGGGGGGGGGAGGGAAGATTTTGAAGCTTGTGAAATCCACATTTTACCATTGAGCAGCAGGGTTCCCAAGCGGAATATCAGTTGCTGTTCCTGCAACCTTTAGGTGGCATCATTATGGCACTGCAGGAGGGCCTCCTGCATCGCCTCATGCTCCCACAAGGAGCTCAAATAGTTCATCCACTTCAACACCTTCCACCCCAACCTCAAGTTCACCTGGACCATCTCCAACACATCCCTCACCTTCCTGGACCTCTCAGTCTCCATCTCAGGTAAACAGCTAGAAACTGATGTCCATTTCAAGCCCAACTCCTACAGCTACCTAGAATACACCTCCTCCCACCCACCCTCCTGCAAAAATTCCATCTCCTATTCCCAATTCCTTCACCTCTGCCACATCTGCTCCCAGGATGAGGCATTCCACTCCCGCACGTCCCAGGTGTCCTCGTTCTTCAAGGACTGCAACTCACCCCACCCCACCACCCCCAAAGTGGTTGAAAACGCCCTTGACCGCCTCTCCCGTATTTCCCGCACCACATACCTCACACCCCGCCCCCCACCACAACTGCCCCAAGAGGAACCCCCTCGTTCTCACACACCACCCCACCAACCTCCGGATACAACGCATCATCCTCCGACACTTCCGCCATCTACAATCCGACCCCACCACCCAAGACATTTTTCCATCCCAGCTTTGTCCGCTTTCTGGAGAGACCACTCTCTCCGTGGCTCCCTTGTTCGCTCTACACTCCCCTCCAACCCCACCACACCCGGCACCTTCCCCTGCAACCGCAGGAAATGCTACGCTTGCCCCCACACCTCCTCCCTCACCCCCATCCCAGGCCCCAAGATGACTTTCCATATTAAGCAGATGTTCACCTGCACATCTGCCAATGTGGTATACTGTATCCACTGTACACAGTGTGGCTTCCTCTACATTGGGGAAATCAAGCAGAGGCTTGGGGGACCACTTTGCAGAACACCTCCGCTCGGTTCGCAATAAACAACTGCACATCCCAGTCGCGAACCATTTTAACTCCTCCTCCCATTCTTTAGATGACATGTCCATCATGGGCCTCCCGCAGTGCCACAATGATGCCACCCGAAGGTTGCAGGAACAGCAACTCATATTCCGCTTGGGAACCCTGCAGCCCAATGGTATCAACGTGGACTTCACAAGCTTCAAAATCTCCCCTTCCCCCACTGCATCCCAAAACCAGCCCAGCCTGTCCTTACCTCCCTAGCCCTGTTCTTCCTCTCACCCCAAGCCGCACCTCCATTTCCTACTTACTAACCTCATCCCACCTCCTTGACCTGTCCGTCTTCCCTGGACTGACCTATCCCCTCCCTACCTCCCCACCTATACTCTCCTCTCCACCTATCTTCTTTTCTCTCCATCTTCGGTCCGCCTCCCCCTCTCTCCCTATTTATTCCAGTTCCCCCACCCCATCCCCCTCTCTGATGAAGGATCTAGGCCCGAAACATCAGCTTTTGTGCTCCTGAGATGCTGTTTGGCCTGCTGTGTTCATCCAGCCCCACACTATTATTTTAGACAGATATGGCAGTTTAGAGGGCAGTGTGGGAAACGTTATTTATTGACCAAGACACACTACGTAACAGGGAGGTTATGTTACAAGGGAATGAAGCAACAGCTAGGCAGCCGTTAGATTACAGCGTACAATTCTGATCAGTACGCTGCAGGAAGGATGTAATTGAACTGCAGAATGTACAGAGGAGATTTACAAGCATGTTGCCCAGAATGGAGAAGTCTTGCAACTGGGTAAGATAAGGCTTTTCTTCAGAATAGAGGCTGAGGCACAGTACAATGGAGGGTTATGACCGGAGGGTCTGAGATGGAGCTGATAGGAAAGACTCATTTCCACTCACAGCGAGGACAATGACAGACAAAGATTGAAGGTACAAAAATAGCAATTGCTGGAAAATCTCAGCAGATCTGGCAGCATCTCAACGTCACAGAGTCCTGCAGCATGGAGACAGGCCCTTTGGCCCAAACTGGTCCATGCTGACCAAAATGTCCATCCACACTGAGCCCATTTCCCTGGCCCATATCCTTCTAAACTTTTCCTGTCCATATATTTATTAAAATGCCTTTTAAATATTGTTAACGTACCCACTTCAACCACTTCCCCTGGCAGCTCATTCCAGATGTGTACCACCCTCTGTGTAAAATGTTGCCCCTCAGGTTCCCACGTATTCTTTCCCCTCTTACCTTACTGCAGTCTCGTCCTTGATTCTCCAACCCTGAGAAAAAGACTGAGTGCATTCACTCTATCCCTACCTCTCATGGTCTTACACACTTTACACTAATATAGAAGACCCCCCTTCAATCTCCTACAAATCTAAAGAAAAGCTTCACTTGTCCAACCTCTCCCTATAACTCTACACCTGGAGTCCTGGCAACATTCTTCTAAATCTCCTCTGCACTCTTTACAATTTAAGAATATCCTTCCTATAGCAAGGAGACCAAAACTGAACACAACACTCCAAGTGCAGCCTCTCCAATGTCCTGTACAAATGCAACATAACTTCCCAACTTCTGTACTCAATGCCCTGACTGATGAAGGCCAGTGTGCCAAATGCTTCTTCAACTGCCCTGTCTACCTGTGACTCCACTTTCAGAACTGTGCACCTGAACTCCAAGGTCCCTCTGTTACACTGCAATCCTCAAAGCCCCACCATTCACCATGAAACTCCTACCTTGATTTGACTTTCCAAAATGTAACACCTCACACTTATTTATATTAAATTCCATTTTCCATGGCCCACATCTCCAGCTGATCAAATCCTGCTGCAATTTCTGGTAACCTGCCTCACTGTCCGTGATACCATCTATTTTAGTATCATCCACATTATCAATCATGCCTTGTACATTCCCATCCAAATCATTGACATCGATAACAAACAGCAATGGGCCCAGCACTGAGCCCCGAGGCACTAGTCATAGGCCCCCAGTTCGACAAGCATCCCTCCACTACTCTCTGCTTCCTACCAACAAGCCAATTTGCCAGCTTTCCCTGGATTCCGTGCAAACTAACCTTCCAGAGCAGCCTACCAGGTGGAACCTTATCAAAGTCTTTACTGAAATCCATGTAAACTACATCTACCACCCTGCCCTCAACCCTCCTGGTCACTTCAAAGAACTCTAACAAATTTGAGGCACGATCTCCCATGTGCAAAGTCATGCTGACTCCTCTTAATCAAATTCTGTCTTTCTATATGCATACATGCATGTCTTATCTCTCAGAATCTTCTCAAGTAAATTACCTCCCACAGATGTTAGGCTTACTAGTCTGCAATTCCCAGGTTTTTCTTTGCATCCTTTCTTGAGTAGGGGTCCAACATTTGCCACTCTCCAGTCTTCGGTGACTTCACCCGTGGCTAACGATGATGCAAGTCTATCAGCCGGGGCCCCCTCAATTTCTTCGAGCCTCTGGAGGGTTCTTGGATAGATCTGATCAGGACCAGGGGATTTATCCACTTTCAGACATTCTAACATTTCCAACACCTCCTCTGTGATATGGAATGACCCTAAGATATCACCACTAACTTCCCCAACTTTCCAAATTTTCATGGCTTTTCCCTACGGTAAAACACAGAGGAGAAATATTCATTGAAGATCTTGCCCATCTCCTGCAGTTCCACGCAAAAATGTCCACTTTGGTCCTTGAGGGGTCCTATTCTCTCTCCAGTTACTCTTTTTCTGTTAATATACTTAAAAGAATCTCTTTGGATTCGCCTTAATCCTCTCAGTCAAAGCTGCCTCGTGCCCTTTTATTGCCCTCCTGATTTCCTTCTTCAGCAAATTCCTTATATACCTCCAGGGATTCCCTTGATCCCAGCTGTCTGTTCCTGAGCCACGCCTCCTTTTTTCTGGTCAAAACCTCAAGGTATCTTGACATCCCGGGTTCCCTACTTCTGCAAAGCTTGCCCTTCACCCTCACAGGAACATACACACCTTGAACTCTAGCCATCACACTTTTAAAGGCCTCCCATTTGCCAGATGTCCCTTTGCTAGCAAACAAACTGCTCCAATCAAACCCTATCGCTCCAGTCTCATTCCATCAAAATTTGCCTCGTCTCAATTTAGAACGTGAGCCTGTGGGACCAGTTTTGTCCTTCTCCATAACTATTTTAAAAATTAATAGAACTGTGGTCTCTGATCCCAACGTGCTCCCGACTGTCACCTGTCCTACCTTATTGCACAACAGTAGGTGGGGTCTTGCCCCTTCCTGAGCAAGGCCCTCTGTAGGCTGCTTGAGGAAACTTTCCTGAAAGTATTTAACAAATTCCACAAATCTGTGGTGAGAAATCATGGTTAACGTTTTGGGCCAAGTGGCCTTTCCTCAGAAACTTGATCTCTTGGGCTGTAAACATTTCAGTTTCCCTGTTCCTTCTTACACTTTTAGATTATATCCCCTTGCAGACACACACAGATACCAACTTCCTGAAACGCAGGGCCCAGCACTGGACCCACTGATGCCCACTCAAGTCCATTCCAAAGATTCACAGAACAGTACCCTGCACTCAACCCCGTTCATAATTCCAGTCGCCTACAGACAACATTCAGACAAACGCCAACATTTTGCTCAGCTTCTCAATATTTATTTTAACCTGTCCCCTGGGGTTCAGGGAAGATTGAAGGGCTCAAGGCTTGGCATCACGTCGTCTGCCCACATGGAATTTGTAAAGGCAATAAAACGCTTGCTAGACACTTCAAAGCCACTGACCTCCGAGACCAGGCGACTGCAGCATTACCCAGAATCATTTTATAAAGCTAGCATTATGACAGGAAGCCTCTGCGGATACAGTTACAGTCCTGAGGCGAACCTGGATAGATTCCAGCATCTCACCAAGTCTCTTAGAAGTGATTCCCAAGAGCAAAACTGCTCCTTCACATTCCTGGTTTGTCCCAGTTGTAATTACAGGCCAGTCGGTCCCTCACATCCATGCTAGAGCTCACATTCTAGGATTCTCTGAAGGTTAATATGCAGGTGCAGTTGGCAGTTGGGAAGTCAAACGCAATGTTACAAGACGGCTAGAATACAAGAGCAGGGATGTATTGCTAAGGCTGTACAAGGCTCTGGTCAGACTGCATTTGGAATATTGAGCGCAGTTTTGGGCCCCGTATCTAGGGAAGGATGCATTAGCCTCGGAGGGGCTCCCGCACAGGTTTGTGAGGAGGACCAGAGGAATGGAGGAATTGTCATGTCAGGAGAGGTTGGGGTCTCTGGGTCTGTACTCGATGGAGATTAGAAGGCTTGCGGGGGTGGAAATCAGATTGAAACCTAGAGAATACTGGATAGAGTGGAAGTGGAGAGGATGTTTCCACTAACAGGAGAGAATAGGATCTGAGGACACAGCCTCAGAGTGAACGGACGACCCTTTAGATGAGGAGGAATTTCTTCAGTCAGAGGTGGGGGTAAATCTGTGGAACACATTGCTGCAGAAGGCTCTGGAGGCCAGGTCATTGAGAGCCTTGAAGACAGAGATGGGAAGGTGCTTAGGTGGTAAGGCAGCCAAGGGTTACAGGGAGAAGGCAGGAGAAACATATCAGCCATCATCAAATGGTGAAACAGAGTCGATGGGCCAAGTGGCTTAATTCTGCTTGTACATCTCATGGTCTAATGGTCAATGATCACCTCTTCCCACCCAATGCAGGGGGCAGCAGGGAAGAATCCTGAAGGGGAGGCCATCAATACCAGGTGATCTCTAATAAATACAGTTGGGAACTCATGCCAAGCCTGCTCCTAGAGGGGGTGGAGGGGGGCAATGGGCATTGCTCGCTGGTTCAGTATTTATTGCCCTCATAACTGCCCTGAAGGAGCTGGTGGTCAGCTACATCAGCACATTTAAGGGGGATCTGCAATAAAGCTGAAGGTGGCACATGAGGATTATTGGATCAGCCATGATCCCATTGAATGGTGCAGCAGGCCCAGTGGGCTGAATGGTCTACTTTATCCCTTATGGGCATGGTGACAGGCTGAGGAGGGTGTGATGAGGTTCACGTGGACCATAAACACCAGCATGGATTAGTTGGGTCAAATGGCCCAGAACATGTCACTCCTTGTTTCCACGGCACCTGCCTTTTCTCAAAGGCTCTTACTGAGTCTGTTCCCCCACCGCCCCTAGTTTACAGAAACTGAAATCGAGAGGGTGGTATTTATTCGCTGGGATTTTGGGGGATCCCGTCAGGGGGTCCACAGTCTAACAGTCCCCACCATCCCTTCACAGGCTGCCACTTCTTCGGGCAAGATGCCAGACGGGCCCACCTCCCCACAAAACCTCTCCCCCGCACCACACCCCCCCCCCGTTCTGTAAGCCATGCCTGACCTGGTGACGTCTCTCCATCCCCAGGGCCGAAAACTCAAGCTAAAAGTTCAGAGAGCCAAGTATCTGAGGAGCAAGTTCCTGAAGAGGTCTTTAAAAAGGGCGGAATTTGTCAACTGTAGCCCCCAGAGTCGATACCTGCCCAATGCGGGTCTGGATGGTCAGCGTGAACTTGATGAACCGAATGGCCTGCTTCCACACCAGCTGCTGCAATAAAATGGCCCTTTGTTGGAGTTTCATTGTGAAAATCTCCCACCCACTTCCTTGAGCCAGCTCCTACCCAACGCTGTCCCCCCCACCACCCGCCAACCCCTGAAATACTTTCTTTCCCCCCACCCCAGCCCCTTCCCCCACCCCCCCATCAACATCCCAGGGGCCAGTGAAAAGCTGCTCCACAAATTCAAAATCCCACACAACAGCATTCCCAAACAAATCAAGTTCCATACCAACTAGATCCATTAGGAACATCATCTCAGGGATAAAGCTTTCCCTGAACCTACGAAAGTCGCTGACGTCTCTGTCCACGAGGGGGCAGTGCTCAGTCAGTGCCTCCCAGAATCAATTCAGGGAGAGGCCAGGCTGTCCGGGGGGGGGGGGGGGGGGGCACGACGGTGGTCAGGGCAGACCCCTAACCTCCTGCGGAGGGAAGGATGGGCAGAGACTCCCTGCTGGTTAGAGCTGGAGATGACCTACCTTCTTCCCGAGGTTGTAGCGCTGATGGGCTCCATTGCTCTTGCCCTTTCCACCAGACTCTTTAGGAACCAGCCGACCAGCAACTGCAATAAATAAGACATCAGATCTGCAGGTGTGCTCCATCCTCACTGCGATCGCGTCCTGCCCAGCCTAAAACCAGAACGGTCCAACTCAATGGTGAGCGTGCAAAAGGGAAAAAGGAACAGGCCAGCCGGGTCAGCACTCTGTCGCTTCATTAGCGGCCAAAAGCCTGTACATACAAATTAGATAGTGTCGGCCACTCAGCCTGGCGTGTATGCTGTCCCATTCAATACCATCGTGGCTGAACTGATTCATCCCATCTTTACTTTCCAGCCTATTCCCGATGTCCTTCCATTCTTGTGTTCATCAATAATCACACAACCTCTCCACTGACCTCGGCCCTACTGCAGTCTACAGAAGAAAATTCCATAAACTCTCAAGCGAGACAGAAATAATCCCTTCCCCACCTCCATCAGGAAGCCTGTTATTTTTAAACTGTACCCCTTCAGTCTAGTATCTCCCACACCAGGAACTACCCTCTCACCTCCCAACCTATTAAGTCCACTCTGACAAACGAAGAACAGTACAGCACAGGAACAGGCCCTTCAGCCCTCCAAGCCTGCACCAACACACTTTGCCCTTCCATACTAAAACTGTCCTCACTTACAGGATCCTTAGCCCTCTATTCCCTTCCTGTTCATGTATTTGTCCAGGTGCTTCTCGAAAGCTGCTATTGTATCTGCTTCCACCCCCTCCTCTAGCAGCACGTTCCAGGCACTCACCACCCCTTGTGTGAAAAACATTGCACATCTCTTTTAAACTCCACCCCTCACCCCATGAACCTGTGCCCCCTAGTAATTGACCCCTCCACCCAGGGAAAATGTCTCATACTTTCCCCTCTATCCATGCCATTCACAATCTTATAAACTTCTATCAGGTCACCCCTAAGCCTCCTGCGTTCCAGTGAAAACAAACCCAGTCTATCCAATAAAAACCAAAAGAACTGCGGATGCTGTAAATCAGGAACAAAAACAAAGTTGCTGGAAAAGCTCAGCAGATCTGGCAGCATCTGTGGAGGAGAAAACAGAATTAATGTTTCAAGTCCAGTGACCGTCCTCCTTTTCCGTACCCTATCCAAAGCATGCACATCCTTCTGGTAGGGTGATGACCAGAACTGTATACAGTACGCGCTAGATCCTGTAGGGTTTAGTAAGACTCCTTCCCATCCCTCGAAATTCTAACGTATAGAGCCAACTACGCCCATGTCACCACCGCCCCCCCCTACACTCCCCAAGACAACCTCTTCATCCCAGAAATCAGTCAAACTGCACATAAAGGCCATTTGGCCCATTTTGGCTGGCACAGACTCAAACAATGACCCGTTCAAACCCAATTTCCTATCACCAGACCCACTGTTGAATGAACTTTCCCCGAACCTTCTCCAATGGAATTTTTCTGAAGGATCCTGACCTGAAACGTCAGCTTTCCTGATCGTCTCATGCTGCCTGGCCCACTGTGTTCATCCAGCTCCACACTTATCTCCAATGGAATTGTGTCTTTTCCTAAATAAGGAGTGAAAACTCTACGCAGAACTCCAGACGCGGTCTCACCAACATGCAGTGCAAGAGAGATCAACATGCTGACTTTTACATGCCATTCCCTTTACAACAAACACCAACATTATTTCAGCTTTCTAGAACCTGCAGACTAACTTTTCATCATTCATGGTATAAGTCTCACCCGATCGCTCTGCCCTTCAGAGTTCAGCAAACTCTCACCATTTAAGTATCATCCTATTTTTCTATCCTTGCTGCCAAAATGGGAAGATGGAAACTTAGAGAACAAAGTGTGGAGCTGGATGAACACAGCAGGCCAAGCAGCATCTCAGGAGCACAAAAGCTGACGTTTCAGGAAACTTGCTCACTGTTTACTCCATCAAACAAAACGTCTGCCCCTCACTCCCCCGGTCTGTAGCTTTTTACACGGTCCTTCACTTCTCTTCGTGTCACGGACCCACTTATCAGTTTCGGGAGATCCCTGCGATACTCCACTCAAAACGCAACCTGAACTCCTCTGACACTGCTTGCCCTGCTGTGTTCATCCAGCTCTACACCTTGTTACCTCGGATTCTCCAGCAGCTGCAGTTCCCATTATCTCCGGCACAACCTGAAAAATGACCCATATATCCCAACTCTCTGCTTCCCATCCACAAATCTATCCTCTGTCCACGACGATTTGTTATCCCTGACACAACAACCTCCTGATTTTGCCTGGCACTCACTGACATGGCATCATGCCCAACCCCTTAACCCGAGCCTAGTTTTGGACGCTCCAGGAATGGGAGAACAGCCTCACCGGTGTCACCCTTTAAGAGATGTTTCAATGAGCGTCTCTCCTCAAGTTCAGGAAATATGGCCCATCCCTACTCAATCCCAGCTTAAACCTGAATCAATGAAATTAATCTCCACTGTACTCATTCCAATACATAAAGGAGGCCAATCAGAAAAGTGCGTTCCAGGCTCTAGTTTAACTGTCCCAAAACTTTACATCGATATTTCTATCTGGAATAAAAGTGAACAACTGATGCTGCACCGACATCTCAGCCCTTTGTAATTCATTTACAAGGACATTCAATCCCTCGCAACATAAACATTCTCTAATCTCTTGTCTTTATTATTCTGCTCTCCTACTTTTTCTAGAATTTTCAAAAAACTTTCATTCACAGGATGAGGGCATCGCTGGCCGGGCAACGTTTATAGCCCATCCCCAATTGCCCAGAGGGCAGCTAAGAGTTAACTACATTGCTGTGGGTCTGGAGTCACGTGTAGGCCAGACCAGGTAATGGTGGCAGTTTCCTAACCCTAAAGGGCATTAGGGAACCTGATGGGTTTTTACCAGAAACAATAAATGGGTTTTCTACTCACCATTAGGCTCTTAATCCCAGATTTTTTTTACTGAATTCAAATTCCACCATCTGCTGTGGCAGGATTTGAACCTGGGATTAACAGTGCCTGATAATACTAGTGGACATTAGTGAACCACGTGGATCTTTCCAACAGAGGACTCATAGTTACTATGAGACCCTTAATTCCCTTTTCTTTTCCTTCAATTCAAATTCTACCATCTGCTGTGGAAGGATTTGAACCCAGGTCCCCGGAATGTGTTGTGTTTCTAGATTAACAGTTCAGCAATAATACCACTAGGCCGTAGGCTCCCCCTAATTGGGGGGGGGGGGGGGGGGCAATTTCCTGATCATTCCCTCTTTTACATCTGCTTCCTCACAGCATCCACTCCCATCTTCAGCAAGCCTCATTCTCAGGCCCTCTACCAGAAGGATAGTAACTAAGAGTAGCTTTAATCGCCTAGCAGTCATCTTTATGATACTCACCGTCAGACTCCTGATGCAAGGAGGAGACCATTTATTCCCGACTGTTTTCCAAATAATCTCCAATCCCGCTGATAACTAACCCCAATTTCATCATTGTATATGGTCACAGAAGGGTAAGTCCTTGGAAGTCTGGTGATGTTCATAGCACATTGAATCCCTACAGTGTGGAAACAGGCCCTTCGGCCCAACAAGTCCACACTGACCCACTCCCCCAACTCTACACATCCCTGAACACCACAGGCAACTTAGCATGGCCGATCCACCCTAACCTGCACATCTTTGGACTGTGGGAGGAAACCGGAGCACCCGGAGGAAACCCACGGGGAGAATGTGCAAACTCCACACAGACAGTCGCCAGAGGCTGGAATCGAACCCGGGTGGGAGAGTAAAGTAGGATCCTGTGGGAGACAGAGTCTGTGAGGTCACGGGGAGCCTGTAGCCCTGCAATAGATGCAGATGCACAGTAAACTACATCTCATTGACCGGACAAGACACTTCCCATGAGACCAGAAGGTGGCTGGGTTCACACAGACACCAGGGGCTTGCCTGGCACTAGAATGATGTGGGCAGCAGCACAGACCAACCCCACAAGGTTCCAATCTATAAACCTCAGGGTTTCAGCAAGCAGGGTTTTGAATCGGATTTCAGGAAGTCAGGCAAGGCTGCCTGCAGCCAGGGCACACATCCTGGCTGTAGAGATTGGATCAAGACCAGCCAAGGGGACCTCACAGAATAGGAGTTCCCTGATTGGGGCTGTAAGTCTGGTCACATCAGGGAGCCCTGGCTGACAGGAGCATCAGAGACTCTGTTCACTTTTCAGGCTGGCTCTGAGGGAGCTGGAGCAGTGTCAAGGACTCTACATGTGTAAATAAAGGGTGACTTGGTGACAGGATACCAGCCTCTCGAGTTATTTCCTTGGCACAATCTCAGCCTGGCCTGACACAGACTGCCATCAGGAGCTGGTTCCAGAACAGAAATTGTAGAAATGGAATTGCAGCCTGCTTATTGAGATTGTGTGTATGGTCTATAAACAGACCATTGAGCTGATTCCAAAGGGAACACTTTTACAATTACAGCCCATGGCTCGTAACTGCGTGCTCGATTGGGTGGGATCATTACCACAGAGTTCAACTGTGACAAAATTCAAAGCGTTAACAAACTGGGAGAATGGCGTGCAAACCAAAGATACTTCACCGCCGAAAACAATGTCACTTTTGCAAAGTACTAGCATTGCACGATGGGCCAAATAGACTCCTCCCATAGCATTCTCAGACTCAGCACTAAACAGGAGGTGGAATATTTCAGCAGGAAGTTTACGGAGGTCACATTCTGCTCGGACAATGAGACCGAGCTAGTGGGCCAGACAGACCTCACACGCCAACCAATGCAGTGTCACAAGACCGCTCTATTTCTATCCCATCCAGTTGAGAGAGAGATGGACAGTAAGGTCCATTCCAATATCCCAGCACTTCACAACCCCCAGCTAAAATCACAGCAGCACAAATCTCTGTCCCAACCTCCCACACACTGTGGGAGCCAGGGCTGTCCAACAAACTACTCAGAGACCAGAGACCAGTCTCATCTAACCGTAGGCACTATTTCCAGGGGGAATGTGTTTCACACGCCTCGCAGGTGAACAAACTTCTTGCAAAGATCTTTACGTTGGTGCATGCACCGAGGAGCAACAGGATAAGTGCTGAATACATAATCTGGGCCTTGCACTGAAGCTCAATGAATTCCTGGTTGTCCTTCAGCTGGAGAACTGTTTCCAATGCTGGGACTAGAATTTCCAGGCCTTTGAGAGGCGTGGAGGTTGGTACCAGGTATTGTAGCTAATGCCTTAGATATTTGCATATGCCAGTGCACAGATCAACGTGAGTACGTATGGATAGGTCTGGATCCAGGAGCAGAGGTTTGCCCCAGCAGGGGTATGCATGCATTTAGGTAAATGTGCATGTGAGAGATGGTAAGAGACTGAGTGAGAGCGAGACAGTGAGCAAGAAATTCATTGGCAAGGTGGCTGCTCTGTTTTTGCTGCTCCACCTTCTAGAAGTTTCAACAACTGCTTACAATGCTACGCCCACAACCAGGCCTTACTCATCAAGATAACAAAGTGTGGAGCTGGATGAACACAGCAGGCCAGGCAGTATCTCAGGAGCACAAAAGCTGACATTTCGGGCCTAGACCCTTCATCAGAAAAGGGGGATGGGGAGAGGATTCTGAAATAAATAGGGAGGTGAGGGGGGGGGGAAAGAGGCGGACTGAAGATGGATCGAGGAGAAGATAGGTGGAGAGGAGAGTATAGGTGGGGACGATAGACAATAGGAGGAGTAGGCCATTCGGCCCTTCGAGCCAGCACCACCATTCATTATGATCATGGCTGATCATCCACAATCAGTATCCTGTTCCTGCCTTATCCCCATAAGCCTTGCTTCCACTATCTTTAAGAGCTCTATCCATCTCTTTCTTGAAAGTATCCAGAGAGTTGGCCTCCACTGCCTTCTGGGGCAGAGCATTCCATATATCCACCACTCTCTGGGTGAAGAAGTTTTTCCTCAACTCTGTTCTAAATGGCCTACCCCTTATTTTTAAACTGTGTCCTCTGGTCCCGGACTCACCCATCAGTGGAAACATGCTTCCTGCCCCCCAGAGTGTCCAATCCCTTAATAATCTTATACGCCTCAATCAGATCCCATCTCATCCTTCTAAACTCAAGTATACAAGCCCAGTCGCTCCAATCTTTCAACATATGATAGTCCCGCCATTCCGGGAATTGACCTCGTGAACCTACGCTGCACTCCCTCAATAGCAACAATGTCCTTCCTCAAATTTGGAGACCAAAACTGCACACCATACTCCAGGTGCGGTCTCACCAGGGCCCTGTACAGCTGCAGAAGGACCTCTTTGCTCCTATACTCAATTCCTCTTGTGATGAAGGCCAGCATGCTATTAGCTTTCTTCACTGCCTGCTGTACCTGCATGCTTGTTTTCACTGACTGATATACAAGAACACCCAGATCTCGTTGTACTTCCCCTTTACCTAACGACTCCATTTAGATAGTAATCTGCCTTCCTGTTCTTGCCACCAAAGTGTTTAACCACACATTTATCCACATTAAACTGCATCTGCCATACATCCGTCCACTCACCTAACCAGTCCAAATCACCCTGTATTCTCATAACATCTTCCAAAGGGAGAGGGGATAGGTCAGTCCGGGAAGGACAGACAGGTCAAGGAGGCGGGATGAGGTTAGTAGGTAGGAAATGGAGGTGCGGCTTTAGGTGGGAGGAGGGGATAGGTGAGAGGAAGAACAGGTTAAGGAGGCGGGGACGAGTTGGGCTGGTTTTGGGGAGTGGGAGGTGCAGTTGTTTATTGCGAACCGAGCGGAGGTGTTCTGCAAAGCGGTCCCCAAGCCTCCGCTTGGTTTCCCCCATGTAGAGGAAGCCACACCGGGTACAATGGATACAATATACCACATTGGCAGATGTGCAGGTGAACATCTGCTTAATATGGAAAGTCATCTTGGGGCCTGGGATGGGGGTGAGGGAGGTGGTGTGGGGGCAAGTGTAGCATTTCCTGCGGTTGCACGAAACCAGAGACTATAGACTTCAGTAAATGGAGAGCACTGGAGAAACTGGCAAACGTTCTCCTCAGAGCAGAGACCTATTTTACAAAACTCACTCATGTTACATGGGACCAGTATTTATTACCCGTCCCTAGTTGCCCCCTTGAGTAGGTGGGGGTGAGCTACCTTCTTGAACCGCTGCAGTCCATGTGCTGTGGGTTGACCCACAATGCCCTTAGGGCGGGAATTCCAGGATTTTGACCCAGAGACAATAAGGGATTGGTGATATGTTTCCAAGTCAGGTTGGTGAGTGGCTTGGAGGGGAACTTGCAGGGGATGGTGTTCCCATGTATCGGCTGCCCTTATCCTTCCAGATGGAAAGGGGTTGGGGATTTGGAAGGTGCTACCTGAGGATCTTTGATAAATTTGAAGGGTGATTTAATCAGGGCGCTCAGAATTGAACAATTGAGAAGTCTCTCATATTGACATTGTTGGGGGGGTTTTCAGTTACTCAGGAAGACAGATGGTAAATGGATAACAGATGGTGTGGGGGCTCAAGGGCGAGAGAAGCCGAGGGTGCATGTTGGGGGGGGGGGGGGGGGGGGAGGTGTGAGTGAGAGGAGAAGAGAGAGGGTGTGGAGCAGGAGGATTGAGGCTGGAACACTGTCTGAGAAGGTGGGCTAACACTGACAAGAGAAAAATCTAAGAGACAAGAGATTTGAATGAGGCAGCTGGAATTCAGGGCTGTTGTTGGAGGGTGGGGGCAGAAATATTACCCCTCTCAAAAGGGAAAATTGCTAACGGGTAGACATGAGAAGGTTAACAGTTAAAAAAAGTCAGACTGAAGTAAGGGCATACCATGCTGTGTGAGAGCGTGTCTATTAGGGAAAGTGTGGTAATTGGTTTTGAGAGGGTTGGAATGGTTCTTGTTGGGACTCGTAAAGTGTATTCTCCCCCTATCGCTGCCGCAGTCTGGAGCGCTGATCATCACTGAGGGGGGAGATTACCTTCCAGCCATAGCGACCACATGGGAAATTCACCAGCCAAACCCAGAACCTGAGCTAGCATGGGAAAGTGAAGCAGTCAGTAACACGCCAGTGAAGTTCTGCAAATTCTTTCAATTCCCACCACCAAAGATTCTGTTTCCAGCAACACCAGTCACCCCCTACACCTCCCCCCAACCCCCACCTCTAGCTAAAATATTAGTGAATACTCTGTGCTGTGCAGGCTAGTGTTACAGTACAGTACTGAGAGAGTGCTGAACTGTCACAGGGCCCTGTGTATATTCTTCTCCCCCCCACCCCACCCCCTCATTACCTCCCCATTTAATCCCCCTTCCCCTCAAATCACTGACACTATCCCCCAAAGAGTTCAGTGAAATGGCTATCTTCAGTTTCTCTGCCTGTAATATCCAGCCAGGATTGGGGAGAGCGCACAGAACTGCTAGTTACCAGGAAAACATTCAGCCCCTCTTGTCTATACTAACTCTCCAAACAAGCTGCTTATCGAGTGCTATCTTCCCATATCCCTAAACATCCCTCCTTTCCAGGAAACAATCCGACGGCTCCCAGCAAGCTGCAGCTTGAACCTCCCTCCAGCACGAACTGAGACAGCTCATTCCATACCCTAATCACTCGCTATGCAGAAAACCGTTCCCCCATCACATTTGCTTCTATAACCAATTACTTTCAGTTTGCCCCCTCTTTTCTTTTCCAAGTGGCATCAGCCGCCATCTGGATTGCTTTGATATTTCGTAATTCACCTACTGGCACAGCAGGTACCACCTCCCTGGTCCTACTCATCCCTGGAACATCTGGATAACAAGGATGCCGATATCAGACTTTCCCATTTATTGCCTTTAAGTCCACCTTCAACACCATAATTCCAAACAAACTCATCTCCAAACTCCGCGACCTAGGTCTCGGCTTCCCGCTCTGTAACTGGATCCTTGACTTCCTGATCCCATGGACCACAGTCAGTAGGGATAAAGTAACAACACGTTCTCCCCAATAATCCTCAACACCAGAGCCCTGCAAGGCTGAGTGCTCAGCCCCCTACTATATTCCTGATTCTCTCCCCACCGTGGGGCCAGATTCTCTCCCAACTCCATTTACACGTTTGCTATAATGGGTCAGATCTCAAACAACGACGAGACAGAGTCCAGGAAAGAGACTGACAGCTTCGTGCCATAGAGTAAAGACAACAAGCTCTCCATCCATGCCAGCCAAATGAAGGAGCTGGAGATTGCCTTCAGGAAGCGGTGTGGGGGACATGCCCAGTTCTGTACCAATGGAGCTGAGGTGGAGATGTTCAAGAGCTTCTAGTTCCTGGGAATGACAGTCACTAACAAACCGTCCTGGTCCATCCACGTTGATGCAACAATCGAGAGAACGCACCAACACCTCAACTTCCTCAGGAGGCTAAGGAAATTCAGCAGGTCCACAACACCTCTTACCAATTTTTATAGATGTACCACAGAAAGCATCCCGCCTGGGTGTATCGCAGCTCGGGACAGCAACTGCTCTGCCCAGGACTGTAGGAATCTACAGAGAGCTCTGAGCACAGCCCAGGCCATCACACAAACCAGCCGTCCTTCCACTGACCCCATCAATACCTCCCACTGCCTCGGGAAGGCAGCCAACATTAAAGACTGCTCCCACCCCAGTTATACTCTCTTCCAGCCTCTCCCATTGGGCAGAAGGTGCAAACATTTGTGTACACGTATAAAGGGATTTAAGAACAGCTTCTTCCCCGCTGTTATTAGACTTACAAACTGACCTCTCATTTTAGAGTTGATCTTTATCTGTACTGTCTCTGAAGCTGTAACACTATAAACTGCATTCTGTTCCAATAACCTTATGTACTCATAAGGTATGATTTGTCTCAATAGCATGCAAAACAATTCTTTTCACTGCATCTCAGTACATGTGACAGTAATAAATCAAATCAAATATTAATGATTTCAGCAAGGCGTTCGATAAGGTTCCCCACAATAGGCTATTGTACAAAATGCGGAGGAATGGGATTGTGGGAGGTATAGCAGTTTGGATCGTAAATTGGCTTGCTGAAAGAAGACAGAGGGTGGTAGTTGATGGGAAATGTTCATCCTGGAGACCAGTTACTAGTGGTGTACCGCAAGGGTCGGTGTTGGGTCCACTGCTGTTTGTCATTTTTATAAATGATCTGGATGAGGGCGTAGAAGGATGGGTTAGTAAATTTGCAGACGACACTAAGGTCGGTGGAGTTGTGGATAGCGACGAAGGATGCTGTAGCTTGCAGGGAGACATAGATAAGCTGCAGAGCTGGGCTGAGAGGTGGCAAATGGAGTTTAATGCAGACAAGTGTGAAGTGATGCACTTTGGTCGGAGTAACCAGAAGGCAAAGTACGGGGCTAATGGTAAGATTCTTGGTAGTGTAGATGAGCAGAGAGATCTCGGTGTCCATGTACACAGATCCTTGAAAGTTGCCACCCAGGTTGACAGGGCTGTTAAGAAGGCATACAGTGTATTAGCTTTTATTAACAGAGGGAGCGAGTTCCGGAACCAAGGAGGTTATGGTGAAGCTGTACAAAACTCTGGTGCAGCCGCACTTGGAGTATTGCGTACAGTTCTGGTCACCGCATTATAAGAAGGATGTGGAAGCTTTGGAAAGGGTGGAGAGGAGATTTACTAGAATGTTGCCTGGTATGGAGGGAAGGTCTTACGAGGAAAGGCTGAGGGACTTGAGGCTGTTTTCATTAGAGAGAAGAAGGTTGAGAGGTGACTTAATTGAAACATATAAAATAATCAGAGGGTCAGATAGGGTGGATAGGGAGAGCCTTTTTCCTAGGATGGTGACGGCGAGCACGAGGGGGCACAGCTTTAAATTGAGGGGTGAAAGATACAGGACAGATGTCAGAGGTAGTTTCTTTACTCAGAGTAGTAAGGGAATGGAACGCTTTGCCTGCAACAGTAGTAGATTCGCCAACTTTGGGTACATTTAAGTCGTCATTAGATAAGCATATGGACGTACATGGAATAGTGTAGGTTAGATGGGCTTGAGATCGGTATGACAGGTCGGCACAACATCGAGGGCCGAAGGGCCTGTACTGTGCTGTAACGTTCTACATTCTACGTTAAGCTAGCTTAGGATGCTATTGGGTTTATTATTTGTACTCTCTACCTGTCCTGCCATCTGTATTAACTTAGATTAGACAGGGTGGACAGTGAGTCTTTTTCCGAGGATGATGACTTCAGCTTGTGCAAGGGGGCATAGCTGCAAATTGAGGGGTGACAGATTTAAGACAGATGTCAGAGGCAGGTTCTTTACTCGGAGAGGGGTAAAGGCGTGGAACGCCCTGCCTGCCAATGTAGTTAACTCAGCCACATGAGGGGCATTTAAACAGTCCTTGGATAAGCAGATGGATGATGATGGGATAGTGTAGGGGGAGTGGCTTAGATTAGTTCACAGGTCGGCACAACATCAAGGGCCGAAGGGCCTGTTCTGCGCTGTAATGTTCTATGTTCTAACTTGTGCACGTGCGCCTAGGTCCCTCTGCCCCAGAACTCCATGAACAGTAGTATATAATGGAAGACTGCTGTCTGTCTATACTCCTCCTACCAAAACATGTCACCCCACACATCTCCACATTGAACTGCATCTGCTGCCTGTCTGCCCACTTCATCCTGGGCAGGAACATGGGAGCATGGTGCCTGGTCAAATAGTCCCTGTCAGAAGCCAATACTGACTGCTCTACGCTAATGCACATGCCCCTATCAGTCAGATTCCAAAAACTAATCGTTTCAGGGAGCAAGCAGATTGACACGAGCTTTCAAGATAAGATTATATACAATGCAGGTGTCATTATGAGACTGTCATAGTTTCTTTATTTGGAAATATACCACCGATCCTTTATTTTCGCTGGGTCAAAGTCCTGGAATTCCCTCCCGGAGGGCATCATGGGTCTACAAAGACAACATGGACTGCAGTGGTTCAAGAAGGCAGCTCACCCCACCCTCTCAAGGGGCAAACAGGGAAGGGGTAATAAATGGTGGCCCAGGCAGTGACACACAGTCTGGGAATGAATGCCTTCATTCATTCAATCAACATGTCCTTGTAATTGCTGCTCCTTCCTCTGACTGTCCCGTTTTCCCTGAAGCCAAAACAGGATCAAAGTCTGCATTGCAGTCACACGCAGAAGGACCTGGGAACTCCGAAGACCGCCTGGGGAAGCCGAACCCCATTCAAAAGGGGAACACACAACAGAGCCCATATGGTTGACAGGATCTGCCCGTTCAATGGAAGCTCCCACCAGCCTGTCAACAGGCATTTCACATCGGTCAGCAAAACAACCTTCAGCTCAGCTCCTTCAATGTTTGCACTGAAACATTCTGGAACGGCCAGGACATTTTTCCAAGATTAAGTGTTTGAAAGTCACTGCTTTGTGCAGAATTTCACACTTTAGTCCATTACCCTGTCATACTGCTCACAATCGCCAAAAGAAACATGACACAGAAAGCAGACAAGGACAAAATATTAATATCCGTCCTCCCTTTCACCAGCTCAGGACAACCACTGAAGTATTTCTTATAATGTGGGCCGTGTGGGGGTGGCTGAGAATCAGGTATTGACCAGAGCTGCCCAGAGTTTATCTAACAGCACTGTGCAGCAGAGGGCAAAAAGGCCTTCAGATTGGACATCAGCTGAACAGGAGAGCCTCAGAGTGCAGCGTGCACTCCCATCTAATCCTGGTGATGACAACTGGAGGACAAGATCCCAGACAAGGCCCATACCCTACAGACAGACAGCCAGCACGCGTGTGGGGGAGCTATGCCCCGTACAGGGAACCTTCTCAGGAAAGCTAACAGAAGAACTGGAATCTGCAGCACAGTACCCCAAGCTTCTGGCTGTGAGATTGAAGGGGGTTAAGGGGAAACACCAGAAACAAATCATAAAGAGGGGTCATCCTTCTTTACTGAGGGCCGCCCCATTAGAAATCTGAATGAAGGCCAAAGTCAAAATATTGCTGGGAAAGATAAAATGAAATGATTTCAAAAGATAATTTTTTAAAAATTCATTTATCGCATCCATTTGTATCCTGAGCTGTTTGAAATGCAAGGTTCACTGACAGTACACACTTGGGCATTAACTACTCAGTGAAATACAGGAAGGGGTCCCAGTGAGTTTGAAGCAGGAGACAGCCGGGCGTGACTAGTCACACTAGGGGCTGGGTGGGAGGGGCTCCATTCGCCAATTATATTCCCTTCCACTGACAGGGCACAGAAATATCAAGAGTTCAACACTCAGCCAGTAATTCGCTGAGTTCCGAGACGATGTAAAAAAGAGAAGGACTTGCATTGCTCTGGTGCCGTTCACATCCTCAGAGCATGACAGTGATTATAGCCAATGAAATACTTCAAGCCTCATCGCTGTTGCGATGCAGGCAACATGCCAAGTGAGCTTTGCATAGCAAGATCTCACTAACAGCACTGCAATCATGATAAGCTAATCTATTTTAAGAAATAGGAGGAGGCGGCCATTCAGCCCTAAGAGATCCATTCTGTCTTTCACCGATCATGCCTGATTTTCTGCCTCGGGGTCACTGTCCTGCATAATCCCAGCGTTCCTCAATTGGAAACCACACACTGTCTACAAACCTTTACCGTGGTCAGTGTTTTCCATCGTAAT
The DNA here is from genome assembly GCF_030684315.1 of Stegostoma tigrinum. Lineage (NCBI taxonomy): Eukaryota > Metazoa > Chordata > Chondrichthyes > Orectolobiformes > Stegostomatidae > Stegostoma > Stegostoma tigrinum. The sequence goes on from NC_081364.1 coordinate 3,781,648, forward strand.
TCCTGTGTCCACGTTGTATTAACTGAGCAGGGTACATTTGCAAGGTATCAAGTGTGGGAAAATATTCTTTCCCAAGTACTAACATCTGCCAAAATAATAAGAACAAAACACTACAAAGGGTGAAAATCTGAAACAAACAAAATTCTGGAGAAACTCAGCAGGTCTGACTGCACGTGTCGGAAGTTAACTTCAAAGCTGGACTGTCAGTTATATAGCATGGAAACAGGCCCTTCGGTCCAACTTGTCCATGCTGACCAGATATCCCAAATTAATCTAGTCCCATTTGCCAGCATTTGGCCCATATCCCTCTAAACCCTTCCTATTCATGTCCCCTTCCAGATGCCTTTAAAATGCTGTAATTGTACCAGCCTCCACCACTTCCTCTGGCAGTTTCTATTTCCTGCCTTGAACACACAACTTTGAGCAAAGATAAACAGCAGACTGGTGACCTCACTGGGCCAGCAGCCCAATGCTTCTCAGCCAAGTGTTCAAACCCAACTACAGCAGCTCGCAGAATGAAATTTATGAAATCTGAAATACACTACTGTCCGCAAGAATGCCATTTGGGGGGAGGAAATCTGCCAGCCTGGCCCAGTCCGGTCCACAGCAATGTGGTTCATCCAGAAATGCTTTAGCCATTTAAGGAGCAAGTAGGGTCAGCGAGCTGATCCGAGCACTACACCTGAGGAAGGACAGATTGGCCTTGGAGGGAGAACAATGTGGGCTTGCAAGAAAAAAGAACTGGGATAGTAGGAATTTCTGAAGAAGGGTCTAGGCCTGAAATGTCAGCTTTCCTGCTCCTAAGATGCTGCTCGGCCTGCTGTGTTCATCCAGCTCTACACCTTGTTATACAAATTAAGCCTGTTTTCTTTAGAATTCAGAAGGTTAAGGGGTGATCTGATCAACATTATTTACAGGAAGAGATAGGCTAGATAAAGAAAAACAATTTCCACTGATGGCGATTCTATAACTAGGGGCACAGTCCAGGAGTGACGGCCAGGCTGCTCAGGGGAGATGTTTGGAAGCACAAAGGGCCATTAATATTTGGAACGCTCTTCCACAAACAGCACTGGATGCTGGATCAGTCGTTTGTTTTAAACCTGAGAGAGAGATAAAGTTTTATTAAACAAAGGTAAGAGGGTTTGGGCCAAAGGCAGGTATAAGGAACCAAGCCACAGATCAGTCACAGTCTCATTAAATGGGGGAACAGGCTTGAGGGGCAGAATGGCCCACTCCTGTTTCCAAATGAAGGCCTTGGCAGGGAAAAAAAAGTGCTGTTAAAGATTATCTATTTTAATTAAGAAAATCCAATGAAAGAGTTGTGAAACTAGAGGGTAAATTCATAGAAAGCTGCTCCTTTTAAAGTGCTCATTATGGTTGGGTTAAACAAAATGAGAGTGTTGCATATCCAATCCAGTTATCATTTCCCAGTCAGTTACATATGAAATAGTGCATCCAATTAAATAAGACATGATCAAGAAATGCAGTTGACCACAGACCCTCTAATTTTTGTTCGTTGGGCCATTATCAGAGACTACTGTGTGGTATTAGCTTCCAAAATCAGATCAGCACATCAAGCTCAGAAGAACTTCAGAGCAGGAGCTGCCCAGATTAAAGTGAGGGTTGGCTGAGCCACTTTGCAATATATTTTCTAATCAAGCTGTTCAGGAACATAGAGAGGTTAAAGAACATTACTACATAGCCCTAATGGCTCAGTGGTTCGCACTGCAGCCTCACAGCACCAGGGACCCAGGTTCAATTCCAGCCTCGGGCAACTGTCTGTGTGGAGTTTGCACATTCTCCCCGAGTCTGCGTGGGCTTCCTCTGGGTGCTCCAGTTTCCTCCCACAGTCCAAAGATTTGCAGGTTGGGGAGACTGGCCATGTTAAAATTGTCCCATCACGTTTAGGGATGTGCCGGTTAGGTGGGATAGCCATGGGAAATGCAGGGTTACAGGAATGGGGGTCTGGATGGGATGCTCTTCCCAGAGTCGGTATGGACTTGATGGGCCAAATGATTCTATGACTCTATTCCATGATTCCCACAGCCTGTAGAAAAAGCAAAGTAAATTGGAAAGTCAGTGGGAATGATACCTGGATTCCAAACGAAGCACACCAACAGTGCAACAGGTAGAGAACATGCCCAGCTGATGGTGCCAAACACAGCAGAGGCTGGAGGAAGGGAGAGAATGCAGAGTCCCTGAGGGGCTTACTGAGGCCCGTTTAGCACGAACATTACAGAGTGTGGCGTGCCACGGCACACTGGTCATATTCCAAACCTCAGGCAACCAGGTCAATAGTAGCAGGGACCATGTTTGTGGGGAAAGGCAGCGCAGTGGGGCCCAACTAGAATCCGTACAGGGGCCCTTCTTCAAAGCTGACGGTACTGAGGAAAAGGACGGTTTCTATACAGAGGGTAAACAGCCATTCATCAGGACCAAGGATGATCCAACATTCCTCATGTCCACCTTCCTGCTCTTTCCCTGTAACTCTCGATTCCTCAACTGGAACAGCATCTCATTTTCTGCTTGGGAATTCTACAGCCTCAATAGCGAGTTCAACAATTGAGGCACCTTCTCCCACGTTCTCATCCCAAGGCCCACACACCAGGCCTTGTTATCACATGGTCTGCTTATACGCACCATCCACTGTTAGTTCCCATTAGTAACCGCGCATTGTCCCAGGCTGACTGTTATATCAACTCTTTTCTCTGTCCAACTGTTCTTCTCTCTCTTCGGGCTCTATCCCCACCAATCATTTACTCCTTACCCCCTCCCCCAAACCTATCTTCTACATTTTCCCAGCTGCCCTCAGTTCTGAGGAAGGGTCACCAGACCCTAAACATTAATGCTGATTTCTCTCCACAGATGCTGCCAGACCTGTTCAGCTTTTCCAGGAATTCCTATTTTTGTCATTAATACATGTTGTCAGCAGTTGTGAATCCACTGGTCACCAACCTGAAAATGAACCCCTTCACTGCACCCTGCCCATGAGCCAATTAAACTAATATAATCCTAAAGGATCTAGTCAGGCACACCGTCCCAGAAATCAGCCTGGTAAGTCTCCTTTGCACTCCCTCGAGTGCAAGAAAATCCTTCCTCAGGTAAGGAGACCAAAACTGTACACAGTATCCCGCAATCAGTGTCTCAGAAACAGACACTTTGGTCCAACACATCAAAGACAAACAAATGAACTAAATTAATCTAATCCCATTTGCGGGCTACATCCCTCTAAACCCCTCCACCTATTCATGTCCCCATCCAGATGCCTTTTAAATGTTGTAATTGTACCAGCCTCCACCACTTCCTCTGGCAGCTCATTCCATACATGCACCTCTGTCTGTGTGAAAAAGCTGCCCCGTAACTTCCTTATAAATCTTGCCTCTTAAACCTATGCCCTCTACTTTTGGACTCCTCCCCCCCCCCCCACCAATCCTGGGGAAAAGACTTTGCCCATTTACCCTATCTATGATACCCCCCTCATTATCTTATAAACTTCTTAAACGCCACCCCTCAGCTTCAGGGAAAATAGCGCCAGCTTATTCATTCATGGGATGAGGGCATCGCTGGCCAGGCAGCATTTATTGCCCATCCCTAATTGCCCAGAGGGCAGCTAAGAGGCAACCACATTGATGAGAGTCTAGAGTCACATGTAGGCCAGGCCAGGTAAGGATGGCAGTTTCCTTCCCTAAAGGGCATTAGTGAACCAGATGGGTTTTTCTCCCCCCAACAATCGACAATAGATTCATCATTTGATTCTTAATTCGAGATATTTATTGAATTCAAATTCCACCATCTGCAGTGGCGGGATTCGAACCCAGGTCCCCAGAACATTATAAGATAATAAAATGTGAGGCTGGATGAACACAGCAGGCCAAGCAGCATCTCAGGAGCACAAAAGCTGACGTTTCGGGCCTAGACCCTTCATCAGAGAGGGGGATGGGGGGAGGGAACTGGAATAAATAGGGAGAGAGGGGGAGGCGGACCGAAGATGGAGAGTAAAGAAGATAGGTGGAGAGGGTGTAGGTGGGGAGGTAGGGAGGGGATAGGTCAGTCCAGGGAAGACGGACAGGTCAAGGAGGTGGGATGAGGTTAGTAGGTAGCTGGGGGTGCGGCTTGGGGTGGGAGGAAGGGATGGGTGAGAGGAAGAACCGGTTAGGGAGGCAGAGACAGGTTGGACTGGTTTTGGGATGCAGTGGGTGGGGGGGAAGAGCTGGGCTGGTTGTGTGGTGCAGTGGGGGGAGGGGATGAACTGGGCTGGTTGAGGGATGCAGTGGGGGAAGGGGAGATTTTGAAACTGGTGAAGTCCACATTGATACCATATGGCTGCAGGGTTCCCAGGCGGAATATGAGTTGCTGTTCCTGCAACCTTCGGGTGGCATCATTGTGGCAGTGCAGGAGGCCCATGATGGACATGTCATCAAGAGAATGGGAGGGGGAGTGGAAATGGTTTGCGACTGGGAGGTGCAGTTGTTTGTTGCGAACTGAGCGGAGGTGTTCTGCAAAGCGGTCCCCAAGCCTCCGCTTGGTTTCCCCAATGTAGAGAAAGCCGCACCGGGTACAGTGGATGCAGTATACCACATTGGCAGATGTGCAGGTGAACCTCTGCTTAATGTGGAATGTCATCTTGGGGCCTGGGATGGGGGTGAGGGAGGAGGTGTGGGGACAAGTGTAGCATTTCCTGCGGTTGCAGGGGAAGGTGCCGGGTGTGGTGGGGTTGGAGGGCAGTGTGGAGCGAACAAGGGAGTCACGGAGAGAGTGGTCTCTCCGGAAAGCAGACAGGGGTGGGGATGGAAAAATGTCTAGGGTGGTGGGGTCGGATTGTAAATGGCGGAAGTGCCGGAGGATAATGCGTTGTATCCGGAGGTTGGTAGGGTGGTGTGTGAGAACGAGGGGGATCCCGAAGGTTGCAGGAACAGCAACTCATATTCCGCCTGGGAACCCTGCAGCCATATGGTATCAATGTGGACTTCACCAGTTTCAAAATCTCCCCTTCCCCCACTGCATCCCTCAACCAGCCCAGTTCATCCCCTCCCCCCACTGCACCACACAACCAGCCCAGCTCTTCCCCTCCACCCACTGCATCCCAAAACCAGTCCAACCTGTCTCTGCCTCCCTAACCGGTTCTTCCTCTCACCCATCCCTTCCTCCCACCCCAAGCCGCACCCCCAGCTACCTACTAACCTCATCCCACCTCCTTGACCTGTCCGTCTTCCCTGGACTGACCTATCCCCTCCCTACCTCCCCACCTACACCCTCTCCACCTATCTTCTTTACTCTCCATCTTCGGTCCGCCTCCCCCTCTCTCCCTATTTATTCCAGTTCCCTCCCCCCATCCCCCTCTCTGATGAAGGGTCTAGGCCCGAAACGTCAGCTTTTGTGCTCCTGAGATGCTGCTTGGCCTGCTGTGTTCATCCAGCCTCACATTTTATTATCTTGGAATCTCCAGCATCTGCAGTTCCCATTATCTCTCCCCAGAACATTATCTGGGTCTCCTGATTGACAATCCAGCGATAATACCACTAGGCCATTGCCTCCCCATTGATTTTAAAGGTTTTGGGTTATTTAATGAAGGGAAGAATGTGCAGAATCTAGTCAGGGCCAAATCCAAAAGGTCAGATCTGGAGGTGACAAGGGCCTGAGGAACGGTCCCAGCAGGTTTTGGACTGGGACTGGGTGAAGTTACATGTGTGCAAATGAGACACACAGAAACAGAGAACGCTGGAGAAACTCAGGTCTGTCTGCATCTGCTGAGAGAGAAACAGGGTGAATGGTTTGAGTCCAGTTCTGAAGACGAGTCACTGGGCTCAAAATATTAACTTTCTCTCCAGATCAGCAGATCCAGCAGTATCTGTGGAGAGAAAGTTAATATTTTGAGCCCAGTGACTCGTCTTCAGAACTGGACTCAAACCATTCACCCTGTTTCTCTCTCCACAGATGCAGACAGACCTGCTGAGTTTGTCCAGCGTTCTGTTTCTGTATGTCTCAGGTCCCCAGGACCCACAGTTCGTTGTTTAATTTTAGTCTCAGAGAAAGTGCAGGTCCAGGTCTGGGCACACGATCAGAGTTGCAACTGGACCAGCTGAACTCTACCGGCTGGGAGTGGGGGTTTAGGGAATAGTGTTTGGGGTAAGGACTGAAAACAAACACCTCAGAGCTTCCTGGTTTTTAACGGGAGTAAGCTTCTGCTGGCCCAGTCTGTCCTGCCCGATAATCAGTAGCCAAAGTTGAGATGGTGGAAGGTGGGAGAAGCTGGTGGAGAGGGCGAGCTTGAGGTCAGCAGCACGTGTGAAAACCTATGGAGTGCATTTGGATAGGACACTGCTGAGACACAGGGTCCAGGGAGGAACAGGAGGGGGCCAGGGATAGATGGTGGTGGAGATGAGCTCAGGAACAGGAGGAGAGGAGGAGACAGACACAGCACTGGCCAGAACTTCCTTGATGATCTTCCAAAAGTATCCATGGAGCTGTTTACAACAACCGAGGCACCAAACAGAGCCTGAAACTCATGCTTTTCCCAAAGAACTGCACCCTGCTGATCAGGGGCTCAAACCCACAGTTAGTGGTGAGAGACCAGTGATCCAGGCTTGTCACTGTCCATCATCAGGAAAAGTTTGATTTTAAACTGAATATTCACTCGTCGTCCTAAATAGCTGGTCAGCAACTGTACAGAAAACATTGAACATTTGCGGTTTTTTTTTAAATTCTACACCAAACTTCCTTCCATCATAAAAGCTGAACACTTCCTTTTTCCAATCAAACCACATGAGCTGTTATAATTCCTCACCTCAACATGGTCATGTTTCAGGAGCAGGAAGTGACATTTTGGACAGAAGTAACTTGTCCCAGCCTTCGCAGGAGGCCCAAGGCATTGTTTCAAAGAACAGCAAGGGAAATCTCTCCAGCAGCCTAGGTGAAGACTTCTCCCTCAAATCAACATTGCAAGCAGTCAATCTGGCCCTAACCACACCAACTCTGTGGGATCTTGCTGTGTACTAATTGGAGGTCACCTTTCCCACGTTACAACAGTGGCTACACTTCAATAAAGCATTTCATTGGCTGTAAAGCACTTGGCGGCTTGCTGAGTTTGTTGGAAAGGTGCTCCGCAAATGCATGTTGCTCTTTAACCTCTCAGGAACATTGTTTTGTCAGTAAACATGAAATGAAAAGTTACTTCTGTCCAAAATGTCACTTCCTGCTCCTGAAACATGATCGTCCACGCATCCTGTTCTGGGTTACTCAGGGACAGAGGAGCAGCAGAAGGCCATTCAGCCCCTTCAGACTACTCCAGCATTCAAGACAACCAGGGCTGGTCTGGGTGTGGTCTCATCTTCATTTTCCTATCCATTCCCCATGACTCCCTCGATCAGAATCTATCCAACCCAGGTTTGAGTGAATGCAAAGACCCACCCAGGGAGGCGGTGGCCTCGTGGTACTATCACTGGACTGTTAAACCAGAAACCCAGTTAATGTTCTGCGGACCAGGGTTCGAATCCTGCCACGGCAGATGGTGGAATTTGAATTCAATAAATATCTGGAATTAAGAATCTAATGATGACCGTGAATCCATTGCCAATTGTTGGAAAAGCCCATCTGGCTCAATAAAGCCATCTTTACCTGGTCTGGCCTACATGTGACTCCAAACCCACAGCAATGGTGGTCGACTCTTAACTGCCCTCTGGGCAATTAGGGATGGGCAATAAATGCTGCCTTGGCCAGCAACTGCCACACACCGTGACTGAATAAAGAAAAAAAAAGTTGTCCCTGCACCACCTCTGGGGATGCGAATGCCACAGTCAGAGGGAAAGGATTCCTCATTTCCATCTTAAAAGGGAGGCTCTTATTCTGAAACTGCCCCTTGTTTTATTCACCCCTCATGCAACAAACATTTATTCTATGGGAGAAATTAAAACTTTTAAAGGCATTAGGGATATGGAAATGTAGAGAACGCGTGGCACTGAGACAGATGATTGGCAGTGCAGCAGGCCCGAAGGGCTGAATGGCCTACTCCTATTGCGAGTTTCTATATTTCAAAGTCTATTCAAATTTAAATTTGATTGAATCAATATTAATCTCAGCACCAGCTCCATTGATTGGCCACTCAGTCACCAAAATAGTGGCCTTGCTAAGGGAGTGCTACACCATCAGTGCAGGTAAAAGGCCAGATGGAGGGGTCCAAGTGGAGGGAGTGTGTTGGAACTGGGCAAAGGTGGTCTGTGGGACAGAGAGATGGGCACGGAGGCAAAGACAGCGGGAAAAAAAAAGTTTGACGTCATGTCATGGCTATATCTGGCCTTTACCTGCACTCCATCTGTTCATTGAGAACTGTTGATAAGATATTGGTCACCTCAATTTCTCTGCCCCCTCACCAAAACCAACCCCACTCTCCCCCTAGATTGATTGCCCTCAGATCTAACCCTGGCTTTGTTATTAAGCCTGCTGATAGGGTGGTGCTGTTATACTCTGGCAGACTGACCCCTACATAGCCATGGCTGAGTGCCAGCTCTCAGGTACCTCCTCAATCTCCCCCGGACCACGACCCCACCATGATGCATCAGGCCATTGTATCTAATACAGTAACTGATCTCATTTCATTCAGTGACCTCCCTCACCTCCAACTGCCTCCCAGCTGATAGACCCAAGGCCTGCACAGTTCGCTTCTACCTCCTTCCCAAAAATCCAGGGAGATCCAGCAGCATCCCAGGAGCACAAAAGCTGACGCTTCAGGCTCAGACCCTTCAGAGGGTGATGGGTCTGGGCCCGAAGCGTCAGCTTGTGTGCTCCTGGGATGCTGCTTCGCCTGCTGTATTCATCCAGCTCTACATTTTGTCATCTCGGACTCTCCAGCATCTGCAGTTCCCATTATCTCTAATCCAGGCAGATCCATTGTTTTAACCTGCTCCTGCCCCACAGAACACCTCTCTTCCTACCTTGATTCAGTCTTCTCGCCCCGCCGAACCCAGACCCAGCCCACGTACATCCATGATCCCTCTGACACTTCACGCCAGTTTCAAACTTTACAGTTTGCCGGCTCCAGCTGCCTCCTCTTTACCATGGGTGAGCAATCCCTTTACACACCCATACCCTAACAGGACAGTCTTGGGGCTCTCTACTTTTTCGTGGAGCCAAAGCCTGAACCGTCTCCACCCACCACCATCCTCCTCCGCTTGGCCAAGCTTGTCCTCACCCTCAACGTCCCTTAAATCCTCCCACTTTCTTCAGGTCAGAGGGGTGGCCTTGGGTACCCACATGGACCCTAGTTATGCCTGTCTGTTCACGTGGTACATGGAATATTTCCTGTTCCAGTCCTATTCTGGGCCCGAACTGCAACTCTTAATCTGAAAAAAATCAAAGATATGATCGGTGCTGCTTCGTCCTCTCGTCTGGAATTGGAAAACTTCATCAATTTCGCCTCCAATTTCCGCCCTGCCCTCACTTCCACCTGGTCTATCTCTGACTCCTCCCTTCCACGACATAGGCCAACTTCGACAAGGGAGCCTTCAAAATGCCCACCTTCTTCCTCAAACAAGGTTTCCCCAGCTCCGTTGTCGACAGGGCCCCCAACAAGGTCAAACCCATCTCCTGCACTTCCACCCTCACCACTTCTCTTCCCTCTTGCAACAGCGATAGGGTTCCCCTTGTCCTCACTTACCATCCCACCAGCTTCGGTACCCAGTAGATCATCAGACGCCATTTCCGCCACCTCCAGCGAGACGCCAGTCCTATATTCTCATCCCCTCCCTTGCCCACCTTCCACAGGCACCGTTCCCTCTCTTCCCTTCCCCACAACACCGCCCCACAGCCCTACAGCACCTTCCCCTGTAATCGGTGAAGGTGCAACATCTGCCCATTTACCCCCTCCCTCCCCAGTATCCAAGGGCCCAAACATACCTTCCAGGTGAAGCAACAGTTCCAAGAATCTAGTCTACTGCATTTGCTGCTCACAGTGTGATCTCTATAATCGGGGAAACGAAGCATAGACTTGGCAACCGCTTCATAGAACATCTACGTTCTACTCACAAAATTGACCGAGCTTCCAGTTGCCTGCCACTTTAACACCCCACCCTGCTCCCTGGCCAACATCTCTGTCTCTGGCTTGCTACAGTGTTCCTGCAAAACCCAACACAAGCTGGAAGAACAACACCCCATTTTCCGCTCGGGGACCCTGCAGCCCTTCGGACTCAATACTGAGTTCAATAATTATAGGGCTTGAACTCAACTCATGTCGCAGCCCCCCACCCCACACAGCAGGCCTTGTTACCACATAGCCTGCCATTACACTCCCCCCCCCCCCCCAACCACTGTTGGTCACTAACAATCCCCATTAACAGCTATTCACCCTCCCAGCCGGATTGATATCAACATCTTTATCTATCCAACTATTCCTCCCTCTCCCTGGGCTCTATCCCCACCTATCGTTTAGTCCCTAACCCCTCACCCCCCACCCCACCCCACCCTATCTTCTGTATATAAACAGACATTTTCGTAGCTACCTCAATTCTAAGGAAGGGTCACCAGACAAAATGCTAACTCTGATTTTTTTCTTCAAAAAGGTGCTGCCAGGCCTACTGAACTTTTCCAGCAACTTTGTTTTAGTTCCTCATTTACAGCATCCGCAGTTCTTTCAGTTTTTTCCAAGATGTTGCCAGTGTTGGAGGGTTTGAGCTATGGGGAAGAGGCTGAATAGGCTGGGGCTATTTTCCCTGGGGCATAGCAGGTTGAGGGCCTTATAGAGGTTCATAACATCAGGAAGGGCATGGATAGGGTGAACAGCCAAAGGTAGTGGAGTCCAAAACTAGGAGGACATAGGTTTAAGGTGTGGAGGTGCCAGTGTTGGACTGAGGTGGACAAGGTCAGAAATTATACGATACCAGGATATAGTCCAACAAATCACAAGCTTTTGAAGTGGTGGAGGCTGGTACAAATACAACATTTAAAAGGCATCAGGATGGGGACGTGAACAGGAAGGGTTTAGAGGGACATGGGCCAAATGGGACTAGATTAATTTAGGATATGTGGTCAGCATGGATGGGTTGGACCAAAGGGTCTTTTTCCACGTGGTACAGCTCTGAGGTCACCCCTCATCCTGCAACATTGAAGTGCAAACAAATCTTAAGTCCTTGTACAGAGCGTGAACCAGATGGGTTTTTTTACAACAAGCAATGACAGCTGATGTGTTTCTGGGATTTATTAATGGAGTTTAAATTCCACAAGGTGACGCGGTGGCATCTGAACCCACGTCCCCGAGAGTCTGCATTTCCCATCCAGTGACATTACCATCGTGCAGGTGAGGGTCACAGAAATATGGAACATGGAGGCCAGAGGGATTTGAAAATAAGGATGAGAATTTTAAAATCGAGCTCTCGCATCACCAACTCAGGGGAGGGGGAGTGGTCACAGGGGACATAGGACTTCCTGTGAGCTTATGCAGGAACTCATTGGAATGAGCTCAGGCCCAGAGGCTACAATGTAGATTGGCAGCCGAGCTGAATTCGAATGATCGGGTGTAGAGTCAAAGGCACAAGTGAAGGCTTCAGCAGTTGATGAGCCGAGTTGGGGTGGAGCCAGTTGATATCAGAGTCAGTGACAGGACAACCTCAGGGGGAGTAAAATATGATATTCAGGTGGCTACTGGAGGGAGTGGGAGGAATTGCGTGACTGCAGGACGATGTTAGGAGTCCAGAATAATGCCAAAAATTCCCAAACAGTGCTTTACTTTGGGCTGTGAGTGCTCTCTGTATTTCAATGAGCGGATTCTTCTCCAAAGGAACGCAAAACCAGAGAGACTCAAAAGGATCTGGAAAGCAGCCCGAGCAGAGCAATTTAATCCCAGCTACAGAGAACGAGTTGGCACAGATTCTCACACTGCCTGTAAGAACAATGTTGTGAGACCTCATAAGGTATCATCATGCTTCAAAGATTAATATTGATCAAATACTCATCCAAGGGTTAGATACAAGAGGAATTTCTGAAAAGCAGATATAGACAGAAAAATACACATTATTTAGTACTTCCAACACTAAAACAGAGGTGTTAAAGGAGAGGGGAGTAAGGAGGAAATTCCAGAGCCTGGGACCCAAGCAGCTGAAGGCATGGCTACCAAAGGTGAAGCGATAGGAACTGGGGATGTGCCAGAGGTCAGAACTGAAGAAGCAGAGATAAACTTGAAGGGATATGGAGGAGTGCAGCCATGGAGGGATTTTAAAACAAATCTGAACAGGTGAGAAATAAATAAGTGGGCCTAATGCAGATGTTCCAAAACAGATGGTCAGTCTCAGAGACACACAAACCCCAGGCCCCAGAGCCTCAAACATGCTCAGAATCACACTACCCAGTCAGAAATGCAACGATCATTCACTCAGATTAACACTCTGGTAGGAGGAACAGACAAAACACAATCAAAAACAGGGGTCTCCAAGTTTCCTCCCACCTACACCCCCAAACTCCCACCCACCGCTAGCTCCCTCTACAGTGAGATAGCATGTTCAGAACTGCCCGAGTTCCTGAAGTTCCACAATGAGCCCTCAGCTAAAACCAGCTCTCACTTTGAGTCTAAAAGTCACATCCAGGAGAATCTTCTTCACCTCCTTCTCTCCACGGCTACACCACAAACTGCCCAATGTTTCAGCATTCCTCATTTCAGCTTCCCAGAGTTTATTTTCCAGGGCATATGCTTCAAAACACTGAACCTCTTGAGTTCTAACTTGGACCAGAGAGGGAGTGCCGCACTACCAGAGACACCTCTCACTCCAGACATAAAACCCCAGGCAGGCCTCAGTAGTCCACCCGGGTAAACGTCAAAGATTCCACTGGCTCTATTCCAAAAGGAGAAGCCCCCTGGGTGCAAAATTCACCCCTCAGTGTGGATGACGTGGGTCATTGCTGAGTATGGGAACTTGCTGTACACAAACTGGCCTTTTTTCGCATGTGACCACACTTCTCATATGAATGGGAAGTTCTAGCGGCCCTGGATATATACATGAAAACTGTCTTCAAAGGATAGAAATTGAATTTCTTGAAGCTGTCAACGTGTCAGCAGTTCTGAGAACTGTTAACTTTCAAATACCTGATGCAGCTTGTCAATGGTGGCGGGGAGGCTTTTATGAAGTGACCCCCAACATGTTCCGGTGAATTTCCAAACATCGAGTCAATTTCAGCGGTTACATTACCTGGGCTGAGAGTGCCTTGGAAATAAAGGACGAGGAGGAAGAAGGATCCCAGGCAGGTCAGAGCAGCGAGACGAACCGCCCTGGTACTCCTCATGGCATTGCCTCCCAATCCCGTTGTTCAGGGAGGAGGAACCCCGCACCAGTTCCCACTCCGATACCGTCTGCTACAATGTAACTCCGCTCCGTTGTAGCAGGAGCTCCGGACCCTACCACCAGCCCGGAGCAGGGAGTTCCACCACGACAACCACTTCTCCTAGAACAGCCTCCCCCACCACTGTTTCGCGGATTGGCCTCAGTACTAAGCGTATATTTACAACACTCTTACCTCCGTGGAATGTCGTTAGGATGAAACAGCGGAATGTCTGAAGTTTTTTCCCATCTGCCCTCCGGCCACCCCCTCCACACTTGGTTCATTCCGCTACCGTATTGTCTCGAATAAAGCGACACACGCTCACCCCACTCGTTCAGCAGGGCAGAAGGTGCTAACCACATTTTGGCAAATGTTGGAGATCTGATAGCAACAGAAAGCGCTGGAGGATCTCAGCAGATCGCAGAGATCTACAGCTCATGGCTCTGCCGGTATCTACGACAATGGAGAGAAAAACAGAGTTAGCGTTTTAACACCAATAACTTTGTTTCTTCCTCCATCCGTGCTGCCAGACCATAAGGCCATGATGAGATTTAGCAGAATTAGGCCATTCAGCCCGTCGATTCTGTTCCACCACTTGATCATAGCTGATGTTTCTCAAAATCATTCTCCTGCTTTCTCCCTGTAACCTTTGATCCTCTTTCCAATCAAGAACCCATCCATCTCTGTCAAAATTACTTGCTCTCTGTATCACTCAGTGGTAGTGAGTTCCACAGATTAACCACCCTCTGGCTGAAGAAATTCCACCTCATCCCAGTTCTAAAGGGTCACCCTTCACTTTGAGGCTGTGCCCTCAGATCCTAGTCTCTCCTACTAGTGGAAACATCTTCATAACAGCCAACAAGCCTACACTGCACCTCCAAACAGCATCCCACCCAGACCCATTCCCCTACCCCTGCATTACCCCATGTCTAAGCCACTTAACCTAAACATCCCTGGACACTCTGGGGAAATTTAGCATGGCCAACCCACCTAACCTGCACATGGATGGCACAGTGGTCAGCACTGCTGCTTCACAGTGCCAAGGACCTGAGTTTGATTCCAGGCTCAGGCAACTGTCTGTGTGGAGTATGCACGTTCTCCCCGTGTCTGCGTGGGTTTCCTCCCACAGTCCAAAGCTGTGCAGGTTAGGTAGACTGGCCGTGCTAAATTATCCCGTAGTGTTCAGGGAGGTGTGCAGATTGGGTGGGTTATAGGGGGATGGGTCTGGGTGGGATGCTCTGAGGTTCGATGTCGACTTGTTGGGCTGAAGGGCCTGTTTCCACACAGTAGGGATTGTATGATCTTTGGACTGTGGGAGGAAACCCATGCAGACACGGGGAGAATGTGCAAACCCAGGCCCCTGGCACTGTAAGGCAGCAGTGCTCACCACTGAGCCACTGTGCCACCCTTCTCCATATCCAGTCTGTCCAGGCCTCTCAGTATTCTGTAAGTTTCAATTAGATCTTCCCTCATCTTTCTGAACTTCATCAAGTACAGGCCCAGAGTCCTCATTTGACAAGCCCTTCATCCCTGGGTTCATTCTTGTGATCTTCCTCCAGAACCCCCTCTAATGTCAGCACATCCTTCCTTAGAAGAGGAACATTTGAGGATTCTGGGACTATAGTCATTGGAGTTTAGAAGGATGAGGGGGGATCTAATTGAAACCTATAGAATACTGAATGGCCTGGACAGAGTGGATGTTGGGAAGATGTTTCCATTGGTAGGAGAGACTAGGAGCTGAGGGCACAGCCTTAGAGTAGAGGGAAGACTTTTTAGAATGGAGATAAGGAGAAACTTCTTCAGCCAGAGAGCGGCGAATCCATGGAATTCACTGCCACAGAAGGGTGTGGAGGCCAGTTCATTGATTATATTTATTACTGAGATAGATTCTTGATTATCAAGGGGATCGAGGATTACCAGGAGAAAGCAGGAGAATAGGGTGGAGGAACTTATCAGATAGAATGGTAGAGGAGACTCAATGGGCCGAATGGCCTAATTTCTACCCCTTTATCCTCACTCTCCACCTTCTGCTGGATAGCCAATCTTCTAACTAGTGCCTGGCCCCTGACACCATGGGCTCTGAGCCTATTTAGCAGCCTCCTGTGTGGCACCTTGTCAAAGGCCTCCTGGAAATGCAAATAGACCATGTCTACTGGGTCGCCTTTATCGAACTTGCTCATTACCTCCTCAAAACAATTCCAACAGATATATCAGGCATGACCTCTCCTTGACAAAGCTGTGCTGACTTCACCCTATTTTGCACTGCACTTCCACACTCTCATGCTTAATAATGGGCTCAGAAATCTTAACAATGACTGAGGTCAGGCACATCAGCTGATAATTTCCCATCTTCTGCCTCCCTCCCTTCTTAAGCAGGAGTGTTACATTAGACATTTCCATCCCTCTGGGAGCCTCCCTCACTGCAGTGATTTCTGAAAGATCACCCCCAAGGCCTCCATAATCTCTTCTGCTATCTGCTTCAGAACCCTGGGATGTAGTCCACCTAGTCCGGGTGATCTATCCACCTCCAGTCCTTTCAGCTTCCCTAGCACCTTCTCCTTAGTGTTGGCCACTACACTCACCTCTGTCCCCTGACACCCTGGACATTTTGTAAGAGAACATTGCAGTACAGTACAGGCCCTTCGGCCCTCGATGTTGTGCCAACCTGTCATACCGATCTCAAGCCCATCTAACCTACACTATTCCATGTACGTCCATATGCTTATCCAATGACGCCTTAAATATACCTAAAGTTGGTGAATCTACTACCGTTGCAGGCAAAGCGCTCCATTCCCTTACTACTCTCTGAGTAAAGAAACTACCTCTGACATCTGTCCTACATCTTTCACCCCTCAATTTAAAGCTATGCCCCCTCATGCTCGCCGTCACCATCTTAGGAAAAAGGGTCTCCTTATCCACCCTATCTAACCCTCTGATTATTTTATATGTTTCAATTAAGTCGTCTCTCAACCTTCTTCTCTCTAATGAAAACAGCCTCAAGTCCCTCAGCCTCTCCTCGTAAGACCTACCTTCCATACGAGGCAACATCCTAGTAAATCTCCTCTCCACCCTTTCCAAAGCTTCCACATCCTTCTTATAATGCGGTGACCAGAACTGTACACAATACTCCAAGTGAGGCCGCACCAGAGTTTTGTACAGCTTCACCATAACCTCTTGGTTCCGGAACTCGATCCCTCTATTAATAAAAGCTAAAACACTGTATGCCTTCTTAACAGCCCTGTCAACCTGGGTGGCAACTTTCAAGGATCTGTGTACATGGACACCGAGATCTCTCTGCTCATCTACACTGCTAAGAATCTTACCATTAGCCCTGTACTTTGCCTTCCAGTTACTCCTACCAAAGTGCATCACCTCACACTTGTCTGCATTAAACTCCATTTGCCACCTCTCAGCCCAGCTCTGCAGCTTATCTCTGTCTCTCTGCAACCTACAGCATCCTTCGTCACTATCCACAACTCCACCGACCTTAGTGTCGTCTGCAAATTTACTAACCCATCCTTCCACGCCCTCATCCAGGTCATTTATAAAAATGACAAACAGCAGTGGATCCAACACTGACCCTTGCGGTACACCACTAGTAACTGGTCTCCAGGATGAACATTTCCCATCAACTACCACCCTCTGTCTTCTTTCAGCAAGCCAATTTCCGATCCAAACTGCTATATCTCCCACAATCCCATTCCTCCGCATTTTGTACAATAGCCTATTGTGGGGAACCTTATCGAACGCCTTGCTGAAATCCATATACACCACATCAACCGGTTTACTCTCATCTACCTGTTTGGTCACCACCTCAAAGAACTCAATAAGGTTTGTGAGGCACGACCTTTTCTTCACAAAACCGTGCTGACTATCCCTAATCAATTTATTCTTTTCTAGATGATTATAAATCCTATCACTTATAACCTTTTCCAACACTTTACCAACAACTGAGGTAAGGCTCACTGGTCTATAAGTACCAGGGTTGTCTCTACTCCCCTTCTTGAACGGGGGAACCACATTTGCTATCCTCCAGTCATCTGGCACTATTCCTGTAGACAATGACGAGTTAAAGATCAATGCCAAAGGCTCGGCAATCTCCTCCCTGGCTTCCCAGAGGATCCTAGGATAAATCTCATCCGGCCCAGGGGAATTATCTATCTTCATCTTCTGTAGGATTTCTAATACCTCTTTCTTGTGAACCTCAATCCCACCTAGTCTAGTAGCCTGTATCTCAGTATTCTCCTCAACAACATTGTCATTTTCTCAAGTGAATACTGTTGAAAAATATTCATTTAGCGCTTCCCCTATCTCATCTGACTCTACGCACAACTTACCACTACTATCCTTGATTGGGCCTAATCTTACTTTCGTCATTCTTTTATTCCTTAAATACCTATAGAAAGCCTTAGGGTTTACCCTGATCCTATACACCAACAACTTCTCATGTCTCCTCCTGGCTCTTCTGAGCTCTCTCTTTAGGTCTTTCCTAGCTACATCGTAGCCCTCAAGTGCCCTAACTGAGCCTTCACATCTCATCCTAACATAAGCCTTCTTCTTCCTCTTGACCAGAGATTCCACCTCCTTTGTAAACCACGGCTCCCGCACTCTACAGCTTCCTCCCTGCCTGACAGGCACATACTTATCTAGGACACACAGGAGCTTTTCCTTGAATAAGCTCCACATTTCTAATGTGCCCATCCCCTGCAGTTTCCTTCCCCATCCTATGGTCCCTAAATCTTGCCTAATCTCATCGTAATTGCCTTTCCCCCAGCTATAACTCTTGCCCAGTGGTATACACCTATCCCTTTCCATCACTAAAGTAAACACAACAGAATTGTGATCGCTATCACCAAAGTGCTCACCTACTTCCAAATCTAACACCTGGCCGGGCTCATTACCCAGTACCAAATCTAACGTGGCTTCGCCCCCTTGTTGGTCTATCTACATACTGTGTCAGGAAGCCCTCCTGCACACATTGGACAAAAACTGATCCATCTATAGTACTCGAACTATAGTGTTCCCAGTCAATATTTGGAAAGTTGAAGTCCCCCAATGACAACTACCCTGTCTCTCTCACTCCTATCGAGAATCATCGTTGCTATCCTTTCCTCTACATCTCTGGAACTATTCGGAGGCCAAAGAAAACTCCCAACAGGGTGACCTTTCCTTTCCTGTTTCTAACCTCAGCCCATACTACCTCAGTTGACGAGTCCCCAAACATCCTTTCTGCAACTGTAATACTGTCCTCGACCAACAATGCCACACCTCCCCCCACTTTTACCATCTTCTCTGTACTTACTGAAACATCTAAATCCCGGAACCTGCAACAACCATTCCTGTCCCTGCTCTATCCATGTCTCCGAAATGGCCACAGCATCGAATTCCCAGGTACTAACCCATGCTGCAAGTTCACGCACCTTATTCCGGACGCTCCTGGCATTGAAGTAGACACACTTCAAACCAACTTCTTGCTTGCCGGTGCCATCTTGCTTCCCTGAAACATTATTTCGGACCACTCTACTCTCAGCCTTTTCTATAGTCGAACTACAATTTTGGTTCCCATCCCCCTGCTGAATTAGTTTAAACCCACCCGAATAGCCTTAGCAAATTTCCCCCCCAGGATATCGGTACCCGTCTGGTTCAGGTGAAGACCATCTTGCTTGTAGAGGTCCCACCTACCCCAGAAAGAGCCCCAATTATGCAAGAATCCAAAACCCTCCCTCCTGCACCATCCCTGTAGCCACGTGTTCAACTCCTCTCTCTCCCTATTCCTCACCTCACTAGCACGTGGCACAGGCAACAAACCAGAGACAATAACTCTGTTCGTCCTAGCTCTCAGCTTCCATCCTAGCTCCCTGAATTTCTGCCTTAAATCCCCATCTCTCTTCCTACCTGTGTCATTGGTGCCAATGTGGACCACGACTTGGGGCTGCTCCCCCTCCCCCTTAAGGATCCCAAAAACACGATCAGAGACATCACGCACCCTGGCACCTGGGAGGCAACACACCAACCGCCTCATCCTTTCTCTGGTCATTCTCTTGTTCTGCACATACGTGTAAAAAGCCTTGAAGGTTTCCTTGATCCTATCTGCCAAGGTTTTCTCATGCCCCCTTATAGCTCTCCTAAGCCCTTTCTTCAGTTCCTTCCTGGATAACTTGTATCCCTCTGGAGGCTTTTCCGTTCCTCTTTCCCTAAATCTTACATAAGCCTCCCTTTTCCTCTTAACCAGTCGTTCGACCTCGCTCGAGAACCATGGCTCCCTCACTCGACTGCATCTTCTCTACCTGCTCGGGACAAACTTATCCAGCACACGCAGTATACATTCCTTAAACAATCTGCACATTTCAATAGTGCTCCTCCCTGACAGCATCTGTTCCCATTTTATGATATCCATGTGTTTAGTTGTTTTTAACCGGCGCAGACTCGAGGGCCTGCTGGGTGTTTTCTCTGTGTTGTAGATTCTTTGACTCTAAACGTCCCAATGCATTTTCTGTTGCCCGTTCATTTTCATTCTGTAGGTACTGGCTACAAAATAACATAAGGTTGAGTTTCACTTGACAATCCAATTCCCAGTCAGCTATAAGAGATAGTAGGAACTGCAGATGCTGGAGAATCTGAGATAACTCAGTGTAGAGCTGGGTGAACACAGCAGGCCAAGCAGCATCAGAGGAACAGGAAAGCTGACGTTTCAGGCCGAGACCCTTCTTCAGAAATGGACTTCTGGTAATGAGGCTGGGGGTTGGAGGGCTTGTTACTGTCAGGAACATTGGGAGAAAGTGGGATTTTGGATCACTGCTTGAGCATAGAGTGAGTGCTGCCACTTGCAGGAGTGACATTTCAAACAGTAGGCCTGAACCCACAGGTTTGAGCAGATGGAGGGGAGTTGTAAGTTTGGGCTTTTGGGGGGAGATACAGAGAAGTGTTTCATTGAATACATTCACATTCTCATTAACACAGGAAAGCAGTGTTTCCTGTTCTGTAACTTACGTCAGTAGGGCCCCTGGGGTGTGGTGGTGGGGACCCTACTTCTTGGCTGGGAGGCCCAGGTTCAAGCCCCACCTGTTCCAGAAATGTAATATAACCTCTTTGTTTCACAAATATCTACACCACCCCCACCCTATTTCAAATCATGCAACGAACTAATAATATTCCAAAGGATGGTCAGTCTCCAAACCCATGATCACTTCCATCTAGAAGGACAAGGGGCAGCAGATACATGGGAACACCACCCCCTCCAAGTTCCCTTCCGAGCCACTCACCATCCTGACTTGGAAAAATATCACCGTTCCTTCACTGTCACTGGGTCAGAATCCTGGAATTCCCTCCCGAAGGGACATTGTGGGTCGATCCACAGCACATGGACTGCAGCTGTTCAAGAAGGCAGCTCACCCCCACCTTCTCAAGGGGGCAACTAGGGACAGGTAATAAATACTGGTCACAAAATTAAACACTGCACAGGAGTGTCTGGATTTTAAACTGAAATCTCTGGAGTACGACGTGACCTCACAATCTTCTCATTCAGAAGGTCTGGTGCAAATAATAGTGACTAACTAAGATGAAATCGAGAATGTTTACCTGCCCTAACTGATTATGTTTGAAACAGAAAGTATTTGGTAGAATCCCACAATGGAAATTCATCCCAACAACAGCTGATCTCTAACAATCTAACGTGACTCATAACCTAATGAGTGGATTAGGGGAGATGTTAGGAAACACTTTAGACACAAAGAATGGGAGAGGTTTGGAAATCTCTTCTATAAGCTGCAGTGGACGCTGGATTAATTGTTCATTTTAAATCTGAGGTCGATAGATTTTTGTTAAGGAAAGATATTTAAGGGCCAAAGGCAAGTATATGAAGTTAGGCCACAGATCGGCAATGATCTCATCAGATGATGGGACAGGCTCAAGGGGCTGAATGGCCTACTCCTGTTCTTATGTTACAAAGTGTCAAGATTGATCACGCTCACTGAATGACCTGATGGCAAAGCGCTATCTGTGAGGCCATGTGAATGTCAGTAACTAGTTAAACTCTGTAAGTGAACTGAGACTGGGTGAAGTTATGATGTAGGAGAAAATTACAGCAGATGTTGGAATCTGTGCTGAAAACAGAATGGGCTGGAGATCACAGCGGGCCATACAGCATCACGATGCTACGATTTCCAGCATTTTTTTGTTTTCAGTGTGAAATTACACAGACGTGAACACACAGTCTGAGTGAGACACGCAAAAGCAGATATTGCCGGAGAAACTCAGCAGATCTGGCAGCATCTGTGGAGAGACAAACAGAATTAATGTTTCGAGTCGGGTGACTCTTCTTCAGAACTGAAGATGAATCCAAATTCTGAGGAAGATGCATAGTGGACCTGAATCGTTAACTCTGTTTCTCTCATCACAGATGCTGCCAGACCTAGAGAGTTTCTCCAGCACTTTCTGTTTCTACATATTTCCTAACCACCACCATTTGCGGGATCTTGCTGTGTACAAATCAGCTATTGCATTTCCTCCATTACAACAGTGATTCTACTTGAACAGATCCTTACTGGCTCAGAAAGTCTTTGGGATGCACTGGGCTTGTGAAAGTTGTAGCAGATACACCTGTCTCTAACACTGTTGGTTTCTGACAATAACTGGGCTGATGTCAGTGTTTCTAATCCACCACAAACAGTAGGAAACTTTAATAGTTTTCCGTTGCCTGTTGGCCACAAGCATTAGGCCTGTCATCAGCGGCAACAAACTAGCCCAGAGTGAGATGATCATTTTCCACCTTCTTACATATACACAAGGCTCCAGACACAGGCATATAAACACAGTACTATAATTGACCATTTTTTAAATAGAATGCTACAGTGGGGAAGCAGGCCATTCAGCCCAACAAGCCCACACTGACCCTCTGAACATCATCCCACCATGCTTTCCCCATGGCTGACCCAGCTAGCCTGCAGGAGGAAACCAGAGCATTGGGAATAAGCCCACACAGAGAACATGCAAGCTCTGCACGGTCATCCGAGAGTGGAATCGAACCCACGTCCCTGGTGCTGTGAGGCAGCAGTGATAACCATTGAGCCCCTCCAATTGCTGATGGCCTAGTTCATGGATAATCCATGAGGCTCCTATTTGACAGTCTGCCTTCTTTACCACTGTGCTTGGCGTCTTTGCCATGGCTCAGCGTACAGTATGGTTCTGAGCGAATGGTTGGTTGGCTCACGGAGCTGGCTTGTTGTTCCGCAGACATTCCATTACCCTGCTGGGTAACATCCTCAGTGCAGCCTCCGATGAAGCACCGTTGTGTTTTCCCGCCTGGTACTTAAACCCTGGGGTCCATTCAGCTGGATGTCCTCACTTCCAGTCTTCCTTCACAGTGGTATATTTATAGGGACTGGTTCTACGTGTTTGTTGATGGTCTTCTTGTTGGAAAACCAGGCCTCTCGGAATTCCCGTGCTTGTCTCTGCTTGGTCTGTCCCAGGTTCCCCAGTCCAACTGGTGATTCTCCTTATCCATGTGGATTGAGACGAGTGATTATATGATGTTGGTTCTATCCATAGTAAGTACGGGGTCTGTGGTTCGAGTTAGGGTTGATGTGTGTTTGTGTGTCACTGTCATGCCCCATCGTCGTAGGAGTCCAGTGGTCAGTTCAGATATGGTCTTGGTGTAGGGTAACCATGACACGACTGCGAGAAACATGACAGGGAGAGAGGTACTGAGCGTGACGGTGAGGTGCTGAGCGTGATGGTGAGGTACAGAGCGTGACGGTGAGGTACTGAGCGTGACAGTGAGGTGCTGAGCGTGATGGTGAGGTACAGAGTGTGACGGTGAGGTACAGAGTGGGACAGTGAGGTACAGAGTGTGACAGTGAGGAACAGAGTGAGACGGTGAGGTACAGAGTGTGACAGTGAGGAACAGAGTGAGACAGTGAGGTATAGACAAAGACAGTGAGGTACAGAGTGTGACAGTGAGGAACAGAGTGAGACAGTGAGGTATAGACCGAGACAGTGAGGTACAGAGCAAGACAGTGAGGAACAGAGTGAGACAGTGAGGTACAGAGTGAGACAGTGAGGAACAGAGTGAGACAGTGAGGTATAGACCAAGACAGTGAGGTACAGAGCAAGACAGTGAGGCACAGAGTTTGATGGAGACGGTGTAGAGGGAGCTGTAGTCTGTATCTAACCCAATGCTGTCCCTGTCCTGGGAATGCTTGATGGGGACAGTGTCAGCGGAGTTTTACTCTCAGTTTAAAAGAGCAGAGGCTGATTTACACTTGACAAATATTTGGGAGTTTTCGAATCTGGCTGCCAGTAGCAAGAAAGCATCTTTGGGATTATGAGCACCATTTCAACATTTCCAAAAGAATGACTGTCTGAAGGACACAATAAAATTCTCTTTTATTTCTTCTGTTTAATAGATGTAACATTCACTGGTTGATTTTCCGAAACTGAATTTCTCTCAAGCTGGAAGGAAGCTGAAAAACAAAAGGTGTATTTGAGTTGAACTTGGGTTTTGTGCAAAGCCACAGTCCGGTTAATTCCCTTCCTTTCACACCCTCACATCTGAAAGCTGCTGGAGACGATAGCATCAGGAGGTCAATGGGATTGGGTTCTTTATCTCTTGCAGAAGGGACATAGAGCGAAGGAAGTGTTAGCACGGCTCGACAGGTAGGTAGTGGAGGATACATCAGGAAGGGAGACATGATTAAAAAAACATTCTCATCCGGTAAGTAGTGAGGGTACAGAATACGCTGCCTGGAAATGTAGGGAAGAAAGGCTCAACTGAGGCATCCCAGAGGGACATTGGATGGTTATTTGGCTAGAAATGTTGTGCAGACACGGTGGCTCAGTGGTTAGCACTGCAGCCTCACAGCACCAGGGACCCGGGTTCGATTCCAGCCTCGGGTAACTGTCTGTGTGGAGTTTGTACATTCTTCCTGTGTCTGCGTCGGTTTCCTCCGGGTGCTCCGGTTTCCTCCCACAATCTAAGGATGTGCAGGTTAGGGTGGATTGGCCATGCTAAATTGCCCGTAGTGTTAAGGGAGGTGTAGATTAGGTGGGTTATAGGGGGATAGGTCTAGGCGGGATGCTGCAGGGTTCAGTGTGGACTTGTTGGGCCGAAGGGCCTGTTTCCACACTGTAGGGATTCTATGAAAATGGAAAACTCAGCAGGGACATAGGGGAAAGGCAGGAGATTGGTGCTAGAGGATAGAACCAAGGCACAATGGGCCAAATGTCCTCCATCCGCAGTGTAACAATTGTCAATACTGGGTTTCAAACCTGCACTTGTGATTTAGGGATAAGTGTTCAAACTCCACACCAGCAGCTGGAGAGCTTCGACTCCATACTTTAAAATAAATTTGGATTAAAAAACCAATATCGATCATGATGCCCATGAAACGAATCCACTCACGGCCTTCAGGGAAGGGAAATGTGCCATCCTTACCCATTCTGGCCCACACGTAACTCCAGGGCCCACCCTGGGTGACTCTTTGGACAAGGCCAAACAAGACACTCAGATGTCCCCTCGACAAGGGCTGCCCTTCACCTTCTTGAAGGAATGTGCGGCTGCGGAGCGAACGCTGACATTTACAGCACCCGGGAGCCGTGAAATGACAAAAAATTAACACCCCAGAGGCCTGGACAGGGCACGGCCCAGTCAAGAGGATTACTTAAGGAAAAGATTTCATTTCATTTGGAGGCAGCTCAGAGAAGGCTCATGAGGATGACGAGAGATAGTAGGTGCTGCCGATGCTGGAGAATCTGAGATAACAAGGTGTAGAGCTGGATGGACACAGCAGGCCAAGCAGCATCAGAGGAGCAGGAAGGCTGATGTTTCAGAAATTTCTGAAGAAGGGTCCAGACGCGAAACATCAGCTTTCCTGCTCCTCTGATGCTGCTTGGCCTGCTGTGTTCATCCAGCTCCACACCTTGTTATCTGACAAGGATGATCCCAGGTATGGAGGGATTGTCTTAGACAGGTAGGGACTCTATTCACTGGAGTTTAGAAGAACAGGAAGTGATCTCACTGAAACATAGCAGATTCTTAAGGGGCTTGACAGGGTCATGGCTGAGAGGATGTTCCCCCTCATGGGAGAGTCTAGGGCCAGAGGGCACAGTCTCAGAATAAAGGGGCACTAATTCAAGACAGAGATGGGGAGGAATTTCTCCTTTCAGAGGGCTGTGAGTCTTTAGAACTCCTGTAGGACAGAGGTATTGTGTATATTTAAGGCTGAGAGAGGATAGATTCTTGATCAAAAGTTGCAGGAGAAGGGCAGGAAAGTCAACATGAGGAATGTTGGATCAGCCACGATCCTATCGAATGGCAGAGCAGGGGCTGAAGAGTTTAATCCTGTTCCTGTTTCTGACAGTCTTATGGGTTCCTGGTGAGGGATCACATTGTGTCCCACTGGAATGTTCAAGCTCCGCAGGATCAGGATCCTTCATCAGCATCCGGGATTGGATTTTAGTCTGGTTTTAAAGTTTGATCTGAGGTTGCGTGGAATCTGCACTTAATCACCGGCACCCATTTAAAAGGGCATCACTTGCCATCTTTTCAACAGAGAATGACACCACATTACAGAGCACCAAAACCCCTCAGAGATAGCGAGAACTGCTGATGCTGGAGTCAGGCATAACACAGTGTGGAGCTGGGGGAACACAGCAGGCCAGGCAGCGTCAGAGCAGCTGGAAAGCTGATGCTTTGTGTCGGGACCCTTCTTCAGAAATGGGGGAGGGGGAAGTGGGCTCTGAAATAAATAGAGGGAGGAGGCTTGGGGCTGGGGAAGGTAGGCGAGATTGCTCAGTGGGAAAGGTGGGGCAGATACAGGGGAGCCGAGCAAATCCCCTCCATTGACTACCTGCACTCACCTATCACCATCCCACCTACCTTCCCCAGCCCCTTCCCTCCTCTCTCTATTTATTTCAGAGCCCACTTCCCCCTCCCACATTCCTGAAGAAGGGTCCCGACCCGAAACCTCGACCTTCCTGCTCCTCTGGTGCCTCATGAGAACCTCTGGTGTGTAACCTATGATCAGATTGTGAAGATTCACCGTGTTAAACATGGAAATGGAAGAGGTAACAGAGGCTAAATTACACATTTACAACAGAACCGGGAATCATGACAATCAACTGATGTTATGTCAACAGCTGAAAAGGGAGATAGAACAAGTTCAGGAAATTAAAGATCAATTCATTTAATGTTGAGTGTAGGGAAGGGAATGGAATCAGGCCCTAACAGCAATTTAGCAAAACAAGGACACCACCCCTCACCAATCTCATTGAAATCTTTGAAGCAATAACTGAGAGGGTGGAGTATTGTAGTAGGCACTATAAACGTAGACCTTCAAAAGGCCTTGTGGCACAGCACTGTTGGTTAGAGCATGTGAGGTCAGGAAGGATGTATCAAAGTTACCAAAAGAAAACAGAGCAGAGATACAGACTGAGGTAGAGAGGCTTAGAGAGGAAATTCCAGAACCACGGGCTCAGGGAGCTGAAGACTGGCCACCAATGATGGAGTGGTAAGAGTTGGGAATGGCCAAGAGACGGGAATTGAAAGAGTGTTGGGGATCTTGGAGAGTTATCGAGCTGGAGGAGGCTATGGAGGGACTGGAATGGACTTAACACCGTAAGCAGTAATCTGACCTTCCTCAGGTCAGTTCATCATTTGTCAGGGATACAGATGGAATCCAGGAATGGGGTGTAGACCTTCCTCTCGACCAGCCTGGGGCTGTGCTTCACAAAAGGAATCTTGTAGTTTGGAAATCGTTCCTTCAGCAGCCGCTCCTCCAGGGGTGTTGGGACAGGGATCTTTGGTGGGGCGTAGGTCTCTCTCACGATGACAAACATGCTGGGGATCAGACATTAACATTATCAGCCTCTAGGGGCATCAACAATCCCTTCCCCCACCTCACTCCCACCCCACATTTCCCCACCCACCACACACTGCCCGACATGCTCCCCCACACCACACACTCACACACAAACTCCCCTTCCCCACACATTCCCCTCTCCCACACGCTCCCCCGCACCACACATCCCCTTCCCCCACACACTCCTCGACACCACACACTGTCCACCCTCACACCACACACTACCTCCACACTCCTCACTCCCCCACACACTCCCCCCACAGTACCATCCCCCACACCGTATCCCCCACACTCCCCTCCCCCACACATTCCCCCACACTCCCCCTCCCCCAACCCCCACACCACACCCCCCACATCCACAATCCCACACCCCACATTCCATACACCCCTATACTGGCCCACCTCACAATCCCCTACTCCCCCACACTCTCTCTGTGTTCCCACTCTCTGTGCCCCCTCTCACTCCTTCCCCTGCCCTGCTCTTCACAGCCATTTCTCCCTCACCCTCATCTCCGCTTCCGCACTCACTAACCCCTCTTTCCTGTTTGATACCCAGAACGATCTCCCCCTCAAATTCACTCCCACCCAATCCCTCTGTCACTCCTCAAACCTCCCTCACTCCCCTTCCACCTTCCCCACGTCTATTTAACCTCCCTCTCGCGGCCCTCCCCAAGTTCCCAATCCCCACACACCTCTATCCCTGCCCACACTTCCCCTCCACCCCTACCTCCATGCCCCCCCCACTTGCCCCTTTCCCACTTCCCTCTCCCCACTCCCCTCCCGCAGCCCATAGCCCTGCCACACTCCCTTCCCCACCCCATTCCCCCTCCCATGGGGACTGACCGCTGCCGAGGGTCATCGGGCAGGGTGGGTCTGGGGGTGCTGGTTGGCATTGCCGCTGGTTTGATAGTCATCGCTCCGGTCAGTGGCGCCGTGGTCTGGGCTGGAGGGGGGAGCAGAAGCAGCTTCGGGTAGAATGGCTTCCCTGGTGGGCGGCTGGGAGGACGCTGGGGGGGCCTGCTCCGGACTATGGGGTGGCTGGGTTGGCGGGCCTGAACGTCGCTGACTGCCAGCAAAATAAAAGTATGCACAAGTCAGACACACAACAACAACACTACTGTGCATTTTCATAGCTCCACCACCCATCAAGCTGCTCTGCAGGAATGCTACCAAACTAAATGTTTGACATGCTGAGGGCCTGTCGGGGAATCAGTTCTGCCCAGTGTATTCCCAAAGTGCTCCCTTTTCTCATTTTGCAAATTGTTTCGAGACTCATCCCGCTCCCCCCACAACCTCTGGTGAGGAATTAGACAGTGGGGGCCTTTCCATGTGGGAGCACAGGTCTTAAAACATGACCATGTTCTGTACAGCTCTAACAATAAATCCCTGTGCCAAGGACCAGATGCGATTCCACCCTTGGGTGACTGTCTGCGTGGGTTTCCTCCGGATGCTCCGGTTTCCTCCCACAGTCCAAAGATGTGCAGGTTAGGTGGATTGGCCATGCTAAATTGCCCGTAGCGTTCAGGGATGTGTAGATTGGGGGATGGGTCTGGGTGGGATGATCTGAGGGTCGGTGTGGACTTGTTGGACCAAAGAGCCTGTTTCCACACTGTAGGGATTCTGTTCTTCCATTCAAACTCCATTATTGCCTTGCATCTCATGAGCCCAACATTTCCCTAACTGGGAAATCACTGTCAATCTCCTGTGTGGGGAGTCTGGACCAGAGTCAGGACAAGGAGGTCCATGCAGGGCCATGACAGGGACAAATCTCCGTACTCAGACAGCAGTGTGTTAGTGAGATTCTCAGTCTAAGATGGGTCATGTCCTGAGCAGATTTAAGATGGAATCTGAAAGGGTTTCAGCCAACCAGAAAATACAGGACATTCGAGGTTAAGCACTGTAACCCTTCAAAACCAGAACAGGTTTGATGGGCTGAATGGCCTATTCCTGCAGCTTTCCTCATGTACAATGAGACCCACTGAAGACATTTAGAGACAGATGACCAGGGGCAAGAGTCAGACTAGAAGGAACAGAGAGGCAGTGGAGGGGATGTTAGAGTTGGAGGACGCGACCAACAGTTGAATGATGAGCACTGGCAAGGCTCCAACAGCCAGAATTAGAAAAGAGGAGGGATAGACAGGAGGTGTAGGGGCTGGAGGGGTTGACAGAGATAGGGAGGGGTATAGGGGTTGGGGGGTAACAGAGATAGGGAGGGGGTTACAGAGATAGGGAGGGGGTTACAGAGATAGGGAGGGGGTGTAGGTGTTGGAGGGGGTTACAGAGATAGGGAGGGGGTGTAGGGGTTGGAGGGGGTTACAGAGATAGGGAGGGGTATAGGGGTTGGGGGGCTACAGAGATAGGGAGGGGGTGTAGGGGCTGGAGGAGGTTACAGAGATAAGGAGGGATGGAGGGGCTGGAGGGGGTTACAGTGATAGGGAGGGGGTGTAGGGGTGGGAGGGGGTTACAGAGATAGGGAGGGGGTGTAGGGGCTGGAGGAGGTTACAGAGATAGGGAGGGGTGGAGGGGCTGGAGGGGGTTACAGAGATGGGGCGTGAAGAAGAGAGTGTGGTAGAAAATGAAGAGAGGAATAGGGGAGAGAGGGGGAAACAGGTGAGAGCGCTGGTGGCAATATGTTGGAGAGAGAGGAGTGAGTGAGACTGAGAGACCAGATGAGAGAGAGATACAGAGGGAGAAGCGGTGCAGGAAGGGAATGTGCTAGTGAGACAGGGAGACTGAGGGAGGGAGATTGAGGGAGGCAGGGGGTGGGAGGGATTGTGGAGAGAAAGGGAGGGAGGGAATGAGGAGGGAAGGGGAGGGAGGGAACGAGGAGGTGGGGGAGGGAGAGATGGAGGAGGTGAGGGAGGGAGGGATGAGGAAGCGGGGAGGGAGGGATGGAGGCGAGGGAGGGATGAAGAATTGGGGGAGGGAGGGAGGGAATGAGGAGATGGGAAGGGAGGGACTGAGGAGATGGGGGAGGGAGGGATGGAGGAGGCGGGGGAGCGAGGGATGGAGGAGGCAAGGAAGGGAGGGAATGAGGACGCAGGGGGAGGGAGGGATGGAGGAGGCAAGGGAATGAGGAAGCGGGGAAGGGAGGGAATGAGGAAGCAGGGGAAGGGAGGGATGGAGGAGGCAGGGGGAGGGAGGGAATGAGGAAGCAGGGGGAGGGAGGGAATGAGGAAGCAGGGGAGGGAGGGATGGAGGAGGCAGGGGGAGGGAGGGATGGAGGAGGCAGGGGGAGGGAGGGAATGAGGAGATGGGGAGGGAGGGAATGAGGAGATGGGGAGGGAGGGACTGAGGAGATGGGGGAGGGAGGGATGGAGGAGGCAGGGGGAGGGGGGATGGAGGAGGCGAGGGAGGGAGGGAATGTGGAGATGGGGAGGGATGGAGGAGGCGAGGGAGGGAGGGAATGAGGAGATGGGGAGGGATGGAGGAGGCGAGGGAGGGAGGGAATGAGGAGATGGGGAGGGAGGGAATGAGGAGATGGGGGAGGGAGGGACGGAGAGGCGGGGAGGGAGGGACGGAGGAGGCAAGGAAGGGAGGGATTGAGGACGCAGGGGGAGGGAGGGATGGAGGAGGCGGGGAGGGAGGGAATGAGGAAGCAGGGGGAGGGAGGGAGCTGCTGCTGACCTTGGAGAACAGCTTGTGGATGGTTGCAGATCTCATGTCGCGCCAGTCTGCGCTGTCGCTCGGTCCGTTCCAGCTCCTGCAGCCGGCGCCGCTCTTCATTCATAGCCTCACGCTTTATCCTCGCCAGTTTCTGCGCTTCCCTCCTGTCGGTGCAGACAGTTTCAAACAGATCACCTTCACTCACGCTCTCACTCGTCAGCTTTTCCTTTACATTTTGCTGCATTCCTCTTCATCCCACTCTGCCATCCTCCCACCTCACCCCCTTATCTCCCAATGCCCACTCCTGCTCTGGTACCCCTCTGGTGGGCTCTGCCCTCTAACAGCTCGGAGTGAGGACACAGTGGGATTCGGTGCAACAGCACAGACTCAGGAAAAAGGCAGCTGGGTGCAGGGCAGCGGGACGGCAGCACTGTCAGAGGAGCTGTTCACAAGCTCAGGTAACAACCTCAACACTTCTCACGAAGAGGGAGGGGGCTTTCTCATCCTCCACCTGCACCCATCCCATGATCACCTCCTCCAGCTGGGCTGGAGTTCAATTACCTCTGTAACTCTGAGTCGATCCAGTCTGATATGGATGATCTGTTGGTATAAGGAGAGAAATTTAATCCAAATAACGTGTGCAGCTATTTCTCAGCTACATCTCAGTGAACCCGGATTGCAGAAAGCTGGGGAATACCGCACGTTGAGTAAGTTCCAGAATTTTGGGAGGTGAGGTAT
The DNA here is from genome assembly GCF_030684315.1 of Stegostoma tigrinum. NCBI lineage: Eukaryota > Metazoa > Chordata > Chondrichthyes > Orectolobiformes > Stegostomatidae > Stegostoma > Stegostoma tigrinum. Next base: position 3,813,144 of record NC_081364.1, read on the forward strand.
TTGCGGACAGCGTTGCAGCTGGAGTAGAGGCTCTACGTCATCAACAATCTCAACGAACAGTCAAGCTGTCACAAGGAGCCGAATGGCCTGAACCTGCTTCTCGTGCGCTTCTCCAGACTGTCACTGAGGCACAGCCCATCCCTCACCTCAAGGTGCTGAGGGAGTGCCGCACTGTCAGAGGGTCAGCACTGAGGGAGTGCCGCACTGTCGGAGGGTCAGTGCTGAGGGAGTGCCGCACTGTCAGAGGGTCAGCGCTGAGGGAGTGCCGCACTGTCGGAGGGTCAGTGCTGAGGGAGCGCCGCACTGTCGGAGGGTCAGTGCTGAGGGAGTGCCGCACTGTGGAGGGTCAGTGCTGAGGGAGTGCCGCACTGTCAGAGGGTCAGTGCTGAGGGAGTGCCGCACTGTCAGAGGGTCAGTGCTGAGGGAGCGCCGCACTGTCGGAGGGTCAGTGCTGAGGGAGCGCCGCACTGTCGGAGGGTCAGTGCTGAGGGAGTGCCGCACTATCGGAGGGTCAGTACTGAGGGAGCGCCGCACTGTCGGAGGGTCAGTGCTGAGGGAGTGCCGCACTGTCGGACGGTCAGTACTGAGGGAGCGCCGCACTGTCGGAGGCTCAGTGCTGAGGGAGCGCCGCACTATCGGAGGGTCAGTGCTGAGGGAGTGCCGCACTGTCGGAGGGTCAGTGCTGAGGGAGCGCCGCACTATCGGAGGGTCAGTGCTGAGGGAGTGCCGCACTGTCGGACGGTCAGTGCTGAGGGAGCGCCGCACTGTTGGAGGGTCAGTGCTGAGGGAGCGCCGCACTGTCGGACGGTCAGTGCTGAGGGAGCGCCGCACTATCGGAGGGTCAGTACTGAGGGAGCGCCGCACTGTCGGACGGTCAGTGCTGAGGGAGCGCCGCACTGTCGGAGGGTCAGTACTGAGGGAGCGCCGCACTGTCAGAGTTTCAGTCCTGAGGGAGTGGGCACTGTCGGAGGGTCAGTGCTGAGGGAGTGCCGCACTGTCAGAGGGTCAGTGCTGAGGGATTGCCGCACTGTCGGAGGGTCAGTGCTGAGGGAGTGCCGCACTGTCAGAGGGTCAGTGCTGAGGGATTGCCGTACTGTCGGAGGCTCAGTGCTGAGGGAGCGCCGCACTATCGGACGGTCAGTGCTGAGGGAGCGCCGCACTGTCGGAGGGTCAGTACTGAGGGAGCGCCGCACTGTCGGACGGTCAGTGCTGAGGGAGTGCCGCACTGTCGGAGGGTCAGTACTGAGGGAGTGGGCACTGTCAGAGGGTCAGTACTGAGGGAGCACCGCACTGTCGGAGGGTCAGTACTGAGGAAGCACCGCACTGTCGGAGGGTCAGTACTGAGGGAGCGCCGCACTGTCAGAGGGTCAGTGCTGAGGGAGCGCCGCACTGTCGGAGGGTCAGTGCTGAGGGAGGGCCGCACTGTCGGAGGGTCAGTGCTGAGGGAGTGCCGCACTGTCAGAGGGTCAGTACTGAGGAAGCACCGCACTGTCGGAGGGTCAGTACTGAGGGAGTGGGCACTGTCAGAGGGTCAGTGCTGAGGGAGCGCCGCACTGTCGGAGGGTCAGTACTGAGGGAGCGCCACACTGTGGGAGGGTCAGTGCTGAGGGAGTGCTGCTCTGTCAGAGGGTCAGTACTGAGTGAGTGCCGCACTCTCGGAGGGTCAGTGCTGAGGGAGCGCCGCACTGTCGGAGGGTCAGTGCTGAGCGAGTGGGCACTGTCAGAGGGTCAGTGCTGAGGGAGTGGGCACTGTCAGAGGGTCAGTGCTGAGGGAGCGCCGCACTGACGGAGGGTCAGTACTGAGGGAGTGAGCACTGTCAGAGGGTCAGTGCTGAGGGAGCGCCGCACTGTCGGAGGGTCAGTACTGAGGGAGCGCCACACTGTGGGAGGGTCAGTGCTGAGGGAGTGCTGCTCTGTCAGAGGGTCAGTACTGAGTGAGCGCCGCACTCTCGGAGGGTCAGTGCTGAGGGAGCGCCGCACTGTCGGAGGGTCAGTGCTGAGCGAGTGGGCACTGTCAGAGGGTCAGTGCTGAGGGAGCGCCGCACTGATGGAGGGTCAGTACTGAAGGAGTGCATCACTGTGTTCTCGATGAAACATTGAACAAGGGCTCTGTGCCTCCTGAGGTGTGAGTAACTTGCAATAATTTCTAAAACCAGTGGTTGTGGGGATTGTGGGGTTTTGTTCCTCAGATCGCAACTGAAAGGGAAAATGTCTGTATCTTGTTGCTATTTGCGGGATCTTGTTGAGCTGAGATTGCGTGCTACACATTTTATTGCAGTTGCAACTGACTTAAATCCAACGTTTAATTGGTTAATGACCATGTTGGGGTCTGATGGTATGTCCCTCAGGGTGTTGTGTGCATTGTATGGTTCTGTGATCACTGCTGTCACAGTGCTTTCTGGAAGCAACTATCTCTCTGTATTTGTGGCTGGGCCAGCTGTTTGTTTCTGTTGCTAAAACTTTGCTTCATGTGCTACCAACCATCGCCGAATAGCAACCCCTGTCTCTTCACCAGCCACACAGCACAGCCAATGCAGGGCTACCATCTGTTTGAGAACTCTGCCACCTGCTGTAGGCTATCAGTAACTGAAGCCCATTCATTCCCATCAAATAATCGGACAATTGACTGGGAATAGAAGTCAGGAAGGAGACACAGCTCACAAAGGTGCCTGTCCCATTGTGGCTTTTACTGCGGTTCATTCTATCATCCATCAGGCTCCTTCTCACGGCCTGGTGCCTGCTTACCTTGACAGGGTAAGTAAAGAGAGGAAGTTGGACCTCATTAGAGACTCTAAGACCAGAATAAAGGGGCATTAATCTGAGACTGAGATGAGGAGAAATTTCTCCTCTCAGAGGGGCTGAGAGTCTTTGGAATTCCTCATCACAGACATGTAGAGGCAGCGATGTTGTGTATATTGATTAAGGCTGAGATCGTTAGATTGGTGATCAGTCGGGGAATGAAGGATTAGAAGGAAAGGGTAGGAAGGCATGAGGAATGTTGGATCAGCCACGATCCTGTTGATTGGCAGAGCAGGCTCGAGGGATCGAATGGACTACTCCTGTTCCTATTTCTGATGGTCCCGTGGTCTTTACTAATCAGCTGCATAACAGCAGTACGACACAGAGTGTGAGCAGGACAGGGATCTAGGATGGGGCAATTGGGGGGCGATGGGGCAATTGGGGGACAATGGGCCAAATGGCCAATGTCTGTGCCAGAACAGCCATTGATTCTACTGGCATTGTCAGACTCTGAGGGTTGGGGGGGAAATCCCGTTCATTAGTGGGAGCCGATGGCCTAGCATTATTGCCACTGCTGTGTTTAATCCTGAGTCCCAGCTCACGTTCTGGGGACCCAGGTTTGAATCCCACCACGGCAGATGGTGGAACTTGAATTTGATAAAATATCTGGAATAGGGAGTCTAATTGCCAAGTGGTGGATATCCAGCTCCACACCTTGTTATCTCAGATTCTCTAGTATCTGCAGTTCCCATTATCTCTGATCACAATTTTAACCCCACTGCGCAGTCTCTTCCAGGGATGCCTAACATGAAGAAGTTACCCTCCTCCCTCTCGACAAACCTTGGGGGATCTCGCAACTCTCTTGTAATCTCTTCATCCTTGAAACTTGCCTGTCTCCTCTCCACCTATCTTCTACTCTATCCATCTTCGATCCGCCTCCCCCTCTCTCCCTATTTATTTAGATTAGATTCCCTACAGTGTGGAAACAGGCCCTTTGGCCCAACAAGTCCACACCACCCGTTGCAGCATCCCACGCAGTCCCACCCCCCTGTAACCCACACATCCCTGAACACTACGGGCGATTTAGCATGGCCAATCCACCCAGCCTGCACATCTTTGGACTGTGGGAGGGAACCGGAGCACCCGGAGGAAACCGACGCAGACACAGGAAGAATGTGCAAACTCCACACAGACGTTGCCCGAGGCTGGAATCGAACCCGGGTCCCTGGCGCTGTGAGGCTGCAGTGCTAACCACTGAGCCACCGTGCCGCCCTTCTTCAGAACCCTCTCCCCATCCCCCTTTTCTGATGAAGGGTCTAGGCCCGAAACATCAGCTTTTGTGCTCCTGAGATGCTGCTTGGCCTGCTGTGTTCATCCAGCTCTACACTTTGTTGTGGAAAAACCCATCTGGTTCACTGATGTCCTTGAGGGAAGGAAACTGCCACCTTTACCTGGTCTGACCTACATGTGACTCCAGCCCACAACAATGTGTTTGACACTTAACTGCCCTCTGGGCAAGTAGGGATGGGCGATAAACACTGCCTTGTCCTCATCCTGTGAATGAATAAAACAAAAGGATAGGGAGAAAATGCCAAAGCTGCTCATTTTTGCCTGGGAACTTTAAGGGTCTGTCCACTCAGTTAGATGCAACAGGACCCATGGACCTCCGTCCCTGTGTCTGCATCACTCCATTATCAGCACTGAATCAGATTCTTGACCATAATCATGTCACTGCTCGTGGGAGCTTGCTGTGCAGAATTTTACAGCTAACATATCAACATCCCAACAAGGAGAGCAGTTTTGGCAGGTATTTCAGTGTCTCTAAAGTATTCCGCAGTTGCAATGCTTTCCGAATGCAAAATCAGTGTGGCTTCTCATACTCACCGATGTCGCCCTCCCTGTTGCTATGGAAAGCAGAAAAAACATTTACACAATCAGTTCACATTAAACGTCATCACCTTTTTATACCCAACCCTTTCAAACACTCCCAGGGACAGGGGCAGCACGGGGTTAGATACAGAGTAAAGCTCCCTCTACATTGTACTCCCTCATCGAACAATCCCAGGACAGGGACAGCATGGGGTTAGATACAGAGTAAAGCTCCCTCTACACTGTCCCCCATCAAACACTCCCAGGGATAGGGGCAGCACGGGGTTAGATACAGAGTAAAGCTCCCTCTACATTGTCCCCCCCCCTCATCGAACACTCCCAGGACAGGGACAGCATGGGGTTAGATACAGAGTAAAGCTCCCTCTACACTGTCCCCCATGAAACACTCCCAGGGACAGGGGCAGCACGGGGTTAGATACAGAGTAAAGCTCAATCTACACTGTCCCCCATCAAACACTCCCAGGGATAGGGGCAGCACGGGGTTAGATGCAGAGTAAAGCTCTCTCTACACTGTCCCCCATCAAACACTCCCAGGACAGGGGCAGCACAGGGTTAGATACAGAGTAAAGCTCCTTCTACACTGTCCCCCATCAAACACTCCCAGGACAGGGGCAGCACGGGGTTAGATACAGAGTAAAGCTTCCTCTACATTGTCCAGTTAAGGTCCTGTTAAACACCGTTCTTGCTGTCACATTCTCTCATACCGAATCCTCTCAGTCACTGAATGGCTCTGAAAGAGTCATCCCTAACCCAAACATTAACCCTGCCCGTCTCTCTGTCTCTGGAGTTGCTGCTGGTTTCTCCGAGTATTTGTGATTTTATTCCTTACTTCCAGCATCCCTCCCATTTTTCTTTTGTTTCGGAGAGTGATGTAAGTTTGCTGCTTACCTTCTGATGCTCATGTTCCAGGTGTAGGCTTGAAATGCCTATCTCTGCATATAGGGAGGAGAAACAGAACGCAATGTTGCTCAGCTTCCTAGTGGATGTGTACACCAGAGGCAAGACGATCTTAGAGCAAAGCGAGAGGCCATTCTGCCCACTGCCCCTGTACTATCTCTTTGAATGAGGTGTCCAATTAATTCCACTGCCCTGCTCTTTTCAAAAACTGTCCTCTGAGAATTTATTAAGTTCTGCCTGCAAGCAGGAAACACTCATCAATCCAACCTATGAGGCAGTAAGAGGCAGCTCCTGTGCGGTGTAGATACACTCACTCAGAGCAAACCAAGGTACAAAATAGTAAATGATCATCAAGGCAGATATCAGCCAGGGTTCGGAGTAGTGTCTGTTGGAAACAGTGCCCAACATTGCGGGAGCACTGCAACATTTTTGCTGTGCCATCAATTCAATGGGACATTAAATCTATAACTAGATCTAAAAGATCTTCCAGCCAGAACAGTATGAGAATTCTCCCCTGTGTCTCCTCTTCACAAAATGCAGACTAGGCATTTGCTTCACAGAACATTTGTGTTCTGTCTGTAAAAAATGACTCTGAGCTTCCAGTTGGCTGCCACTCCAACACACCACTGAGTCTAGAAGAACAACTCCTTATTTTCTGCTTGGGGACCCTGAAGCCTCTCTACAGCTCAACATCGAGTTGCATAAAGTTAGAGCCTGATTCCATCCTTCCATGTTTTTTAACCACACCTGATCTTGTCCTGTGTAGGGACCTGGTGAGACCACACCTGGAGTACTGTGTACAGTATTGGTCTCCTTACTCGAGAAAGGATGTACTGACACTGGAGGAGGTGCAGAGAAGGTTCACTTGATTCATTCCAGAATTAAAAGGGTTAGCTCGTGGAGGAGAGATTGAGTACACCTGGACTTTATTCATTGGAATTTACAAGAATGGACGGTGGGTGGGGTGTCTTACAGAAACGTATAAAATTATGAAGGGAATAGATAAGATAGAAGCAGGGAGGTTGTTTCCACTGATGAATGAAACCAGAACTAGGGGGCATAAGCTTCAAAATAGAGTGGGAGCAGATTTAGGACTGAGTTGAGGAGGAACTTCTTCACCCAAAGGGTTGTGAATCTGTGGAATTCCCTGCCCAGTGAAGCTGCCTCGTTGAATGTTTTTACGGCAAAGAGAGATAGGTTTTTTTAATCAGTAAAGGAATTAAGGGTGACGGTGAGCAGGAGAGTAAGTGGAGCTGAGCCCATGAAACGATCAACCATGATCTTATTGAGTGGCAGAGCAGGCTCGATGGGCCGAATGGTCTACTCCCACTCTTATTTCTTATGTTCTTACAAACTGCTTCTTATCCTGAGACTGCATTCTAGTTTCTCTTCTGTCCTGGCCTTTTATTGTCTGCCCACACATAGAGTCACAGAGCTGTACTGCACCTTCGGTTTAACTTGTCCATGCCAACCAGATATCCTAAATTAATCAGCATTTGGCCCATATCCCCCTAAACCCTTCCTATCCATGTACCCATCTAGATGCCTTTTAAATGTTGTACCAGCCTCCACCACTTCCTCTGGCAGTTTATTCCATACACATACCAGCCTCTGTGTGAAAAAGTAGCCCCTTAGGTCCCTTCTAAATCTTTCATATCTCTCTCTCTCTCTCTCTTTCTCTGTCTGTCTTTGGGCTCTGTCTCCACCCGTCCCTCATGCTATAACCACCAGCTTCAGCAGAAATATCGTCCCTTCCCAGCTGCTTTCAGGATCACCGGACCCAAAATGTTCACTCTGTTTCTCTCCTGACAGATGCTCCCAAACCTGCTGAGTTTCTCCACCAAACTTCTGTTTTTGTTTCAGACTTCCAGCATTCGCGAGACTTTATTTTGGTACCCTGATCGATAGTTATCTCCCAAAATCGTTGCTAAGCAGAATTGTTTGTGCACTGCTGGGCAGCAGCTGCCCACTGCGATGGAATGGCTTTGGGAAACAGTGTGGTAGTTTGGGTGAAGGGATAGGGGCTTGTGCGAATTGTCAATCCCTCAGCATTCCTCAGATTCCAAACAGTCCATGCAGAGACTCACTGCTCCAGGTGACCCAGGGCATAATCACTGCTTCAGTCTGTTGGTGCCAGGATCAGGTTTAACAGGGAGACTTATTAAAAAGGTCACAATTTCAGATATTTGCTCCTGTCTTAGTCTACAACATTTCACCTCCAAAACGCTGACCCAAGCGAAAAGTGCACAAACCCGCACTGTCCCGCACACCCCCCTCACAATCAAACATTCCCAGGACAGGGACAGCACAGGCTAGATACAGAGTAAAGGTTTCTCTACACTGTCCCCCATCAAACACTCCCAGGGACTGGGACAGCATGGGGTTAGATACTGAGTAAAACTCCCTCTATACTGTTCTCCTTAAATACTCCCAGGGCAGGGGCAGCACAGGGTTAAATACAGTGTAAAGCTTCCTCTGCAGTGACCTCATCAAATCCTCCCAGGACAGGGGCAGCACAGGGTTAAATACAGAATAAAGCTCCCTCTACACTGTTCAGCCTGTGGGAGGTATCACAGCCCCATTCCCTGCTGCACAATCTCCCTAAATGAGACAACAAAATGTGAGGCTGGATGAATACAGCAGGCCAAGCAGCATCTCAGGAGCACAAAAGCTGACGTTTCGGGCCTAGACCCTTCATCAGAGAGGGGGATGGGGTGAGGGTTCTGGAATAAATAGGGAGAGAGGGGGAGGTGGACCGAAGATGGAGAGAAAAGAAGATAGGTGGAGAGAGTATCGGTGGGGAGGTAGGGAGGGGATAGGTCAGTCCAGGGAAGACGGACAGGTCAAGGAGGTGGGATGAGGTTAGTAGGTAGATGGGGGTGCGGCTTGGGGTGGGAGGAAGGGATGGGTGAGAGGAAGAACAGGTTAGGGAGGCGGAGACAGGTTGGACTGGTTTTGGGATGCAGTGGGTGGGGGGGAAGAGCTGGGCTGGTTGTGTGGTGCAGTGGGGGAGGGGACGAACTGGGCTGGTTTAGGGATGCAGTTGGGGAAGGGGAGATTTTGAAACTGGTGAAGTCCACATTGATACCATTGGGCTGCAGGGTTCCCAGGCGGAATATGAGTTGCTGTTCCTGCAACCTTCGGGTGGCATCATTGTGGCACTGCAGGAAATTAGACTTTGACTGAAGTGGAAAACAGTTTGAGTTTCTCATGTATGTTCTCAAACATACTGCAGCTTGCCCTGTCTGAGCAGAGACTGCACCGGGACCAAACAAACTGTCCACCAAACAAAACAAAAACCTGAACGAACTGCGGATGCTGGAAATCTGAAAGCAAAACAGAAATTGCTGGGAAAGCTCAGCAGGCCTGGCAGTATCTGTGGAGAGAAATTAGAGTTAACGTTTCGGGTCTGACGATCCTTTCTCGGTACTGATGGTAGCTGAAAAAGGATGTTTCTTTGGACAAAACATGGGGTGGTGTGGGGTTCAGGGAGAAGTGAACAACAAGTGCTGTTAGAGCCCAAAGAGAGAGTAAAACAGTTGGACAGACAAGGTATGGCTAAAGGTGACTTGCCTCTGCTCACCTGCCTCTGATGGGACTTTACTGGATTTCTGTGGAGTGAAACAAATGTCTTTAGTGAGTCTACAACAAACTGCATTTATATATCATACATCACAGAATCACAGTGTGCAAACAGGCCCTTCGGCCCAACAAGTCCACACCAACCCTCAGAGCATCCCACCCAGACCCATCCCCCTATAACTCACCTAACCAACACACCCCTGAACACTACGGGCAATTTAGCATGGCCAATTTACCTAACCTGCACATCTTTGGGCTGTGGGAGGAAACCGGAGCACCCGGAGGAAACCCACACAGCCACGGGGAGGATGTGCAAACTCCACACAGACAGTCACCCGAGGGTGGAATCGAGCCCAGGTCCCTGATGCTGTGAGGCTGCAGTGCTAATCACTGAGGCACTGTGCCACCCCTAATAACAGTATCAATGAATATGTGGGGAAACACCCCCCAAGACCCTTTCGTGAACTTAACTCTTAGTCATTTAAGGGGATACTCTGTAATGTGTTCCCAGCTTGCTCCAAGGTTTTAGGGTGTGTTTTAGAAGGAGGACTTTTCGTTAGAGTTCTTTGATGAAGTGACCAGCAAGGCTGATGAGGGGAGGGTGGTAGATGTAGTCTACATGGATTTCGGTAAGCCCGTTGATAAAGTTCCACATGGTCAGAAGGTGACCATGGAATCAGGTGACCATGGACACAAGGAATCCAGGGAAAGCTGGCAAATTGGCTACACAATTGTCTTGTTGGTGGGAAGCAGAGAGTAATAGTGGAGGAATGCTTGTCTGACTGGAGGCCTGTGACTAGTGGTGTGCCTCAGGGCTCGGTGCTGGGCCCATTGCTGTTTGTTATCTATGTCAATGATTTGGATGAGAACGTACAAGGCATGATCAGTAAGTTTGCGGGAGACACTAAAATAGGCGGTATCGTGGACAGTGAGGAAGGTTATCAGAAATTGTAGCAGGATTTTGATCAGCTGGGGAAGTGGAAAATGGAATTTAATATAAATAAGTGTGAGGTGTTACATTTTGGAAAGTCAAATCAAGGTAGGAGTTTCATGGTGAATGTTAGGGCCTTGAGGAGTGTAGTGGAACAGAGGGATCTTGGAGTTCAGGTGCACAGTTCTCTGAAAGTGGAGTCACAGGTAGACAGGGCAGTGAAGAAGCATTTGGCACACTGGCCTTCATCAGTCAGGGCATTGAGTACAGAAGTTGGGAAGTTATGTTGCATTTGTACAGGACATTGGAGAGGCTGCACTTGGAGTGTTGTGTTCAGTTTTGGTCTCCTTGCTATAGGAAGGATGTTCTTAAACTGGAAAGAGTGCAGAGGAGATTTAGAAGAATGTTGCCAGGACTCAAGGTGTAGAGTTATAGGGAGAGGTTGGACAAGCTAGAACTTTTTTCTTTAGAGCATAGGAGACTGGAGTGGGGTGGGGGGAGGGGTTTTCTACCAGATGTGTATAAGACCATGAGAGGCATGGACAGGGTGAATGCACTCAGTCTTTTTCTCAGGGTCGGAGCATCGAGGACGAGACTGCAGTAAGGTGAGAGGGGAAAGAATACATGGGAACCTGAGGGGCAACATTTTACACAGAGGGTGGTACACATCTGGAATGAGCTGCCAGGGGAAGTGGTTGAAGTGGGTACATTAACAACATTTAAAAGGCATTTTAATAAATATATGGACAGGAAAAGTTTAGAAGGATATGGGCCAGGGAAATGGGCTCAGCGTGGATGGACATTTCGGTCAGCATGGGCCAGTTTGGGTCAAAGGGCCTGTCTCCATGCTGCAGGACTCTGTGGCTATATGAGAGGGAAGGGCTGGAGGATCAGAGAGGTTTATGGCAGGAATTCCAGAGGCAGCTGAAGGCACGCCCATCAATGGTGGAGTGATTATAACTGAGAAAGACAAAGGGGCCAGAACCAAATAGGAACAGAGACGTTGGAGCGCAGCAGTCCTGGAGAATGTTACAGAAGCCCAGAGGATCTAAATTTTAAAATTGAGCAGTTGCTAAACATGGCAGGCTCAGTCTGAAATCTGCTTCACACTGTCACTCCACCCACAACTAGCGAGCATGTGGGTAAGGTCGGTATTTCTACATCATCACCTCAGCACCAATACAACGGGAGTCAGTGCTGGTCAGTGAGCACAGGTGCAATCGGGAAGGGCTACAAAATAGGAGCTGAATGGAGTTTAGCAGAATGAGAGGTGACCTCATTGAAACATATCAGATTCTGAACGGGCTTGTCAGGGTAAATAAAAAAATAAAAAACCAAAAGAACTGAGGATGCTGTAAATCAAGAACAGAAACGGAAATTGCTGGAAAAGCTCACCAGGTCTGGCAGCACCTGTGAAGAGAAATCAGAGTTAATGTTTCAGGTCCGGTTCTGAGGAAGGGTCACTGGACCCGAAACGTTAACTCTGTTTTCTCCTTCACAGATGCTGCCAGACCTGCTGAGCTTTTCCAACAATTTCTGTTTTGTCAGGGCAAGTGTTGAGAGGATGTTTCCCCTCATCAGAGGCTCTAAGGCCGAAACGTATAATCTCAGAATAAAAGGGCACCAATTTAAGACTGAGATGGGGAGGAACTTCTTCTCTCAGAAGGTTGTGAGCCTTTGGAAGACCTTGCCGCAGAGAGCTGTGGGGGGAGAGTCCTTGTGTCTATTTAATGTTGAGGTAGAGACAGTCTTGATCAGTCAGGGAATCAAGAATTATGGGGAAAGGACAGTACAGTGGCAGTGAGGAATGTTGGATCAGCCATGGTCCTATTGAATGATGGAACAGGCCCAAGGGGCCGAATGGCCTGCTCCTGTTCCGATGGATGAGCTCGAACTTAAGAATTGAGAAACCCCAAGTTCACAAAGAAACAGCTGAGTGTTTCAGCAGTAGCTGAGCTGAGTGTTTGGGTCGGGGGTTTGGTGGATGGGGTTGGTGTCGAGATTCTCATCTTCAGGCCCAGAAATAGATGGTCTTAGACATGCCAAAGGTCAGTACTTGCAAGCTCATCTCAGGTTTAAAGGTCACTCTGAGGTGGCAAACACTGATCTGGCTCAGGTGGCCATGGAGAGGGACAGGGTCGGAAGTCAAGAAACACAAAACAAATGCCATCAGCTTCCCAACCTTTGCTCATCAGCGCTGGATGCCAGAAAGGCAGGCCAAGGCTCAGTGGTATCCCTGTGCATTGGCCGTGTGTGAACAGAAACACACCAGGGGAGGGAACACAACTGGAGAGGGGAGAGAACACAGTGTGAGAAGGGAACACGAGGGGACCGGGGAGGGAACGCAAGGGGAGAGGGGAGGGGACACTGGAAGTGGTGAGAACCCAGGTGTCAGCTCAGCGAGAATTGTGGTATTGACCAAACTGAACATGATAATGTGGCCCTGGCCCAGGAGAACCTGGTTAATAAATACCATGGGCCATACACTGAACTGTGATCCTCACACTGGGGCCTTGACCAGGTGCCCCACTCGCATTACCTTCGAAAAACGGGGTAGTGAGATCCTGGAACTGGAGCTTATGTTTTGCTTCCTTCGGTGCGTCCTGTGGAGAGTTTCCTTGCTCTTGTAGATGTCCAGGATGATCGGCTGGTCCACTGCAGTATGCTGCACACAATGTAGGAATGAAAAAACTCTGAAACTTTCCACTCATGGAGTGCTTTCTGCCTAAAATCAATCCAAAACCAAGCTGACACAGCCCCATTTTATTCTGTCCTGCCAAATCCATCGAGAAATGTTTCATGAGATAGACGAAGGGAAGAGGGCGTGAGTAAATATGAGATGATGCCTTCCCTCCAAGCTGGATCTACCCCACGTCACACTGCACAGGGCAGAGGGGGAATGGGCAATTTTGTTTTTATACACTTATAGGACATGTGCATCACTGGCTGGGCCCAGTATTTATGGCCCGGTCCCCAGTTGCCCCCTGAGAAGGTCGAGGTGAGCTGCATGCTTGAACCGCTGCAGTCCGTGTGCTGTAGGTTGACCCACAATGCCCTGAGGGAGGGAATTCCAGGATTCTGACCCAGTGACAGTGGGGGAACGGGGATATATTTCCAAGTCAGGATGGGGAGGGGCTTGGAGGGGAGCTTGCAGGGGGTGGTGTTCCCATGTATCTGCTGCCCATGTCCTTCTAGATGGAAGTGGTCGTGGGTTGGAAGCTGTTTTGGTGAAGCTAGAGTGGGACTGAGGGATGGGAGACAAAGGCAGGAGTGAGGGGGAGGAATGGGGGGCAATCCATCAGCGCTAATTTTCCAACTGTGCGGCACTCCCTCAGCACTGACCCTCCGACAGTGCGGCGCTCACTCAGAACTGACCCTCCGACAGTGCGGCACTCCCTCAGCACTGACCCTCCGACAGTGCGGCGCTCCCTCAGCACTGACCCTCCGACAGTGCGGCACTCCCTCAGCACTGACCTTCCGACAGTGCAGTGCTCCCTCAGCACTGACCCTCCGACAGTGCGGCACTCCCTCAGCACTGACCCTCCGACAGTGCCGCACTCCCTCAGTACTGACCCTCCAACAGTGCGGCGCTCCCTCAGTACTGACCCTCCGACAGTACGGCGCTCCCTCACCACTGACCCGCCGACAGTGCGGGGCTCCCTCAGTACTGACCCACCAACAGTGCAGCGCTCCCTCAGTTCTGACCCTCCGACTGTGCGCCACTCCCTAAGCACTAGCCCTCCGACAGTGCAGCGCTCCATCAGTACTGACCCTCCGACAGTGCGGCGCTCCCTCAGCACTGACTCTCCAACAGTGCGGCGCTCCCTCAGCACTGACCCACCGACAGTGCGGTACTCCCTCAGCACTGACCCTCTGACAGTGCCCACTCCCTCAGCACTGACCCTCCGACAGTGCGGCGCTCCCTCAGCACTGACCCACCGACAGAGCGCCATCCCTCAGCACCGACCCTCTGACAGTGCGGCTCTCCCTCAGCACTGACCCTCCGACAGTGCGGCGCTCCCTCAGCACTGACCCTCCGACAGTGCGGCGCTCCCTCAGCACTGACCCTCCGACAGTGCGGCACTCCCTCAGCACTGACCCTCCGACAGTGCGGCACTCCCTCAGCACTGACCTTCCGACAGTGCAGTGCTCCCTCAGCACTGACCCTCCGACAGTGCGGCACTCCCTCAGCACTGATCGTCCGACAGTGTGGCTCTTCCTCAGTACTGATCCTCCGACAGTGCGGGTCTCCCACAGAACTGACCCTCTGACAATATGGCACTCCCTAGAACTGATCGTCCGACAGAGTGACACTCCCTCAGCACTGACCCTCCGACAGTGCAGCGCTCCCTCAACACTGACCCTCCGACAGTGCAGCACTCCCTCAGCACTGACCCTCCGACACTGCAGCGCTCCCTCAGCACTGACCCTCCGACAGTGCGGCGCTCCCTCAGCACTGACCTTCCGACAGTGCGGCACTCCCTCAGCACTGACCCTCCGACAGTGCAGCACTCCCTCAGCACTGACCCTCTGACAGTGTGGCACTCCCTCAGCACTGACCCTCTGACAGTGTGGCACTCCCTCAGCACTGACCCTCCGACAGTGCGGCACTCCCTCAGCACTGACCCTCTGACAGTGCGGTACTCCCTCAGCACTGACCCTCCAGCGGTGCAGTGCTCCCTCAGTTTAACACTGGGTGTGCCAATTAGATTATATGTTTACAAATTAGGAGTACAGTTTGAAACCACAATGCCCACATTCAGAGTGGAGCCAGTGTACATCTTTTGGAAATGTCTGCCCCTGCCCACAAATAGAGAGATCATGGACAATGCCCATTATTTGTTGCCGGAATATCATGTACCTTTTTCTTGCCCTTCTTTTTTATTTGCTGAATAAATCTATCAGGCTTCAAACCTGTCATAGAGAAAGCAGATGAGAACAAATTGTTTCATGAAGACGGACTCCCCAGCGAGCTATCTAGTGCAGTCCTGAATAACTTTCAGTCCAGCATACCAGGCAAAATAAACTTTTCCAAGAGAAGTTAAACTTTGTGAGTACACTTTCAAGCAATATCAAGCTGCACAGCAAGAGCTTTGTTCAATATTTTAAAAAGCAGGAGTGAGGACAAAGTGAACACAGGTTTCTTCTGGAATGAGGCTGGGGATAAAAATCATGCAGCTCCAAAAAATGGTTGAACAATTGAAGAAACATTTTGTGTCGGGTCTTCTTTGGAGAAGAAGCAAATATCATTCCACAGTTACTGAAGAGTAGAACTGGTAAGAAACACAACAAATATCACTTTGAGAAAAATTGTGAGGGTAATTACTCAGACTAAAGACTGGCACACCCCTGGACTTTGTGCATCCTTGAATAACAAACGAAGTAGCCACAGAGATAGGATACACTTATGGTAACCTTCCAGGAGTCCTTAGCTTCTGGAAAAGTCAGAGAGGATTGGAAACTGTCAATGTAACATCTTTATTTAAAAAGGGAAGGAGAAATTAACAGGTATATATAACAAAAAAAATACTGGCATTGGAAGCAATCCAGCGAAAGTTGATTGGATTGGATTGATCCCAGGCATGGAGAGATTTTCTTCGGGAGAGAGATTGAAAAGTTTGGGCTTTTGGAGGTTTGAAGCACAAGATTATTGTAATGTATAAGATTCTTGGGGACTGGCCAGGCTAGATTCAGAAGGACTTTTTATTATTCATTTAACTGTGGCATAGGGGTATTGATGGCTGTGACAGCGTTTATTATCTGTCCCTCACTGCCCCTTGAGAAGGTGGGGGTGAGCTGCCTTCTTGAACTATTGCAGTCCATGTGCTGTAGTTAGACCCACAATGCCATTAGGGAGGGAATTCCCCAAGGATTCTGACCCAGTGGCACTGAAGGAATCATGATACATTTCCAAGTCAGGATGGGGAGTGGCTCGGAGGGGAACTTGCAGGGTGTGGTGTTCCCTTGTACCTGCTGCCCCTTGTCCTTCTGGATGGAAGTGGTTGTGGGTTTGGAAGGTGCTGCCTGAGGATCTTTGGTGAATTTCTGCAACTTGTACATAGTGCACACTGCTGCTACTGAGTGTCAGTGGTCGGGGGAGGGAGTGGGATGTTTGTGGATGTGGTGCCAATCAAGCAGCTGCTTTGTCCTGGACGGTGTCGAGCTTCTTGAGTGTTGTTGGGGCTGCCCCCATCCAGGCAAGTGGGGAGTATGCCATCACACTCCTGACTTGTGCCTTGTAGATGGTGGACAGGCTTTGGGGAGTCAGAAACTGAGTTACTCACCACAGTATTCCCTGTTTCTGGCCTGTTCTTATAGCCATTGTGTTTATGCGGTGATAACAAAGTGTGGGGCTGGATGAACACAGCAGGCCAAGCAGCATCTCAGGAGCACAAAAGCTGTTGTTTCAGGCCTAGACCCTTCATCAGAGAGTCCAGTTGTGTTTCTGGTCAATGATAAATCCCAGAATGCTGACACTGAGGGGTTCAGTGATGGCAATGCCATTGAATATCAAGGGGCGGTGGTTAGATTGTCTCTTATTGGTGATGGTCATAGCCTGGCATTTGTGTGGTGCAAATATGACTTGCCACTTGTCAGCCCGAGCCTGGATATTGTCCCGATCTTGTTTCATTTGAACACGAACTGCTTCAAAATCTGAGGGGTCCCGAACGGTGCTGACATTGTGCAATCATTGGTGAACATCCCCATTTCTGACCTTATGATGGAGGGAAGGTCATCGATGAAGCAGCTGAAGATGGTTGGGCCGAGGGCACTACCCTGAGGGACTCCTGCAGAGATGTCCTGGAGCTGAGATGACTGACCTCCCACAACCATGACCATCTTCCTATGGGTCAGATATGACTCCAGCCACCGGAGTGTTTGCCCCCTGATACCCACTGATTCCAGTTTTGCCAGGGCTCCTTGGTGCCACACTCAATTGAATGCAGCCTAGATGTCAAGGGCCGTCATTCTCACCTCACCCTCTGGAATTCAGCTCTTTTATCATGTTCGAACCAAGGCTGTAATGAGGTCAGGAGCTGAGTGATCCTGGCAGAACCCAAACTGGGTATCACTGAGCAGGTGCTGCTCAATAGCCCTGTTACTGACACCTTCCATCACTTTACTGATGATCAAGAGCAGACTGATGGGGCAGTAACTGGCCGGGTTGGATTTGCCCTGCTTTTTGTGTACAGGACACACCTGGGAAATTTTCCACATTGTCAGGCAGATCACAGTGTTGTAACTGTACTAGAACAGCTTGGCTTAGGGAGCAGCATGTTCTGGAGCACAAGTCTTCAGTACCATTGCTGGAATGTTTTCAGGGCCGCTAGCCTTTGCAGTATCCAGTGTCTCCAACTATTTCTTCGTATCATGGAAATTGAATTGAATTAGCTGAAGACTGGTATCAGTGATGCTGGGGACCACTGGAGGAGGTCGAGATGGATCATCCACTTGGCACTTCTGACTGAAGATTGTTGCGAATGCTTCAGTCTTATCTTTTGCCCTGATGTGCTGGGCTGTTCCATGAATGATGATGGGAATATTTGTGCAGTCTCGTCCCTGAGTGAGTTGTTTAATTGTCCCCCACCATTCACAACTGGATGTGGCAGGACTGCAGAGCTTAGATCTGATCTGTTGGCTGTGGGATCGCTTAGCTCTGTCTATCACTTGCTGCTCTCGCTGTTTGGTGTGTAAGTATTCCTGTTTGGTGGCTTCACCAGGTTGGCTTCTCATCCTCAGCTATACCTGGTGCTGCCCCCACTCAACCATTACCGTCAAGCTAGGGCATCAACCCTGGTTCAATGGAGAGTGCAGCAGGACATGCCAGGCAAACCTGAAGATGAGGTACCAACCTGGTGAAGTCACCAAACAGGATACTTACACACCAAACAGCGAGAGCAGCAAGTGATAGGCAAAGCTAAGCGACCCCACAGCCAACAGATCAGATCTAAGCTCTGCAGTCCTGTCACATCCAGGTGTGAATGGTGGGCGGCAATTAAACAACTCACTTTTTTCTCCTTGTGGGAGAATTTACGACCGGGGGGATTAACTCAGACTCGCACATTTAAGTGAGAGATATGGAGGGAGGCTTTCATGGGGAGGCAATGTCGTGGTCATATTATTGCTAGACTATTAAAACAGAAACTCAGCTAGTGTTCTGGGCACATGGGTTCAAATCCTTATGCAGCAGTTAGTGGAATTTGAATCCAAGGATAAAACATCTGGAATTAAGAATCTAATGATGACCGTGAATCTATTGTCAATTGTCAGGAAAGACCCATCTGATTCACTAATGTCCTTTAGGGAAGGAAACTGCCCCCCTTACCTGATCTGGCCTACACGTGACTCCAGCCCCACAGCAATGTGGTTGACTCTCGGTTGCCCTCTGGAATGGCCGAGAAAGCCACTCAGTTGTACCAATCGCTACAAATTCTCAAAGAAATGAATCTGAATGGATCACCCAGCATCGACCCAGGCACCGGAAAAGACAATGGCAGGAACAGCCTGTGGACCCTGCAAATCCTCATTAACACCTGGGGGTTAGTACCAACATTGGGAGAGCGGTCTCACAGACTGGCCAAGCAGCAGCCTGACACAGTCACACTCACAGAATCATATCTTACAGACAATGTCCCAGACACCACCATCACCATCCCAGGTATGTCCTGTCCCACCACAGGGCTGGGTACTGAGCAGCAAACTTTCCAGTGGTTCGCGTCATATCTGACATACAGGAATATGGCTGTGGTTGTTGGAGGTCAGTCATATCATTTCCAGGAGTTCCTCAGGGTAGTGTCCTTGGCCCAACCATCTCCAGCTGCTTTATCAATGACCTTCCCTCCATCATAAGGTCAGATGTGGGGATGTTCACTGATGATTGCAAAGTGTTCAGCACACAGACACACACAAACACAAACAAACACACAAACAAACACGCAGAAACACACACACACACACACACACACACACACACAAACACACACACACACACTCACACACAGGTCCTCAGATACTGAAGCAGACCATCTTCACATGCAACAAGATCTGGGCAATATCCAGACTTGGGGTAAGAAGTGGCAAGTAACATTCGTGCCACACAAATGCCAGGCTATGACCATCACCAAATGCAGACAATCTAACCACCGCCCCCTGATATTCATGTGTTACCATCACTGAATCCCCCACTATCAACATCCTGGGGGTTACCATTGACCAGAAACTCAGTTGGACTCGCCACATTAACACGGTGGCAATAAGATCAGGTCAGAACCTGGGAATACTGCGGTGAGTAACTCCCCTCCCGACTCCCCAAAACTTGCCTACCATCGACAAGGCACAAGTCAGGAGTGTGATGGAATACTCCCCACTTGCCTGGATGGGTGCAGCCCCAACAACACTCAAGAAGCTCGACACCATCCAGGACAAAGCAGCCGCTTGATTGGCACCACATCCACAAACATTCCACTCCCTCCACCACCGACGCTCAGTAGCAGCAGTGTGTACTGTCTACACGATGCACTGCAGAAATTCACCAAAGATCCACAGGCAGAACCTGCCAAACCCATGATAGCAAGGTGTGGATTTGGATGAACACAGCAGGCCAAGGAGCATCTTAGGAGCAGAAAGGCTGACGTTTTGGGCCTAGACCCTTCTAGGCCCGAAACGTCAGCTTTCCTGCCCCTAAGATGCTGCTTGGCCTGCTGCATTCATCCAGCTCCACACCATGTTATCTCGGGTTCTCCAGCATCTACAATTCCTATCATCTCTGATACACCTTCCAAACTCATGACCACTTCCATCTCGAAGGATAAGGGCATCAGATAAATGGGAACACCACACCCTGCAAGCTCCCCTCCGAGCCACTCCCCATCCTGACTTGGAAATATATCACCGTTCCTTCACTGTCCCTGGGTCAGATTCCTGGAATTCCCTCCCCAAGGGAATTGTGGGTCAACCCACAGCAGGTGGATTGAAGTGGTTCAAGATGGCAGTTCACCCCCACCTTGTCAAGGAGGCAACTAGGGACGGGGCAATAAATGACGGACCCAGCGCGACACCCACATCCCACAAATGAACAGAAAAAAAAACTCTTCTCTCTGTGGGTAGCGAATCTGTGAAGTTCTTTACTGAGCAGGGTAGGTTTAGATTTGTGAATGAAACGAATCGCAGGCTCAAAATATTAACTGTTTTTGCCCCACTGCTGCTGCCAAATCTGTTGAGTTTCTGTATTTGCTTCAATTTTGCAGAATCTGCTGAATTTTGCCTTTAGCTGCGTGTTTTATTTTACTGGTATTAGCGGAGGGTGAAGTATTCTGTGCAGCCAGGCAGAACACTGTGCTGTCATTGAAGAGAGAGTAGATATGTTTTAACATTTCTGCCTAAAACTGGCTTGCCTGCTAACGCAGCACTCCCTCCAATCGGCAACTGGGGAAGGGAAGGGAGTGGAACATCCTTAGGAGGATCAGATGACTTTGGACCCCATTTGTGTCTCACTGTGAGGGGCTGGGGGTCAGGGTGGATGTGTTCCGCACCTCAAGCCAGGTTCTGCCACTGATTCATTGATCGAGATCGATTGTTGTGATTGGCTATCGAGCCAATCTTGCTGCTTCGTATCAGTGCCAAGATGCAAAAAGATTGTCTTTTCACCCCAGGGTATTCCTACCTCTTCTCGATAACTCAATGCTAGCCGCTGTCGACAAAGACATCTCAGTTGGACGCTGTAGCTGAACCACGACCGCCCCACGGCTGGAATGCAACCGCTTCCTCATTTCGTCAACAGATGCTGCCACACTCTCACTATCCATGCTGTCATCCGTGTCCACATTCATCAGCTCCTAGCGGATGGGAAACAGGCCCATTGAGAGATAAAGGCATTCCGAAACCTGCTAGCAATGACACAAAACCAGAGGACTAGAGAGAGAGGGAAAGTGGGAGGAGGGAGAACGGAAGGAAGAGGGGATAGAGGTTATGAACAGAAGAGGGAAGGAAGGAAGAAAGGATTTGGGGGCGTGGGTTGTTGGTGGAGTCAAACCTTTGCATTTTTCTGGCCTTTCACAGCCAAAGAGATTTTCCAATTGCCTTCACAGCCGATGGTGCCTCTCTTGAAGCATCACTACTCTTTGTAGAGTAGGCAACACAGCAGCCATCTGGTGCACAGGAAGATCCCACAAAAGGCAACACAAGAAATGACTTCATTTCCAAATGGGTTCAGTGAATACCCCAGGGAGGGGCTCAGGGTGTGTGTGTAGCATGCCAGTGGAATGGCTAAAGGAATGCACTGCCCAGAAATGTGGTGTGGGGGGTGGTGGTGTGCAGGTTCAATAGAGGGCTTCAGGAGGGGCATTGGATGGTTATTTGAATAGAAATGATGTGCAGGGAGATGGGGACAAGGCAGGAGATTGGCATTAGGGGATAAAACTCTTGCAGGTATGATGGGCCAAATGGCCAGCTTCAGCATTGTGACAGATTCTGTGATTCTGCGAGCAGGTGAACAGCAATACGAGGCAGAGTGCAGTCATCAGGGGGACAGTCTGGGCTCATTGAGAGAGGAGTGAGAGTTGTGGAGTGTTAAGAATGACAGTGAGCAAAGCAGCTGCTGGGTTCCAGCTGAGGCAGAACCTGTCAATATTTAAGTACTTCGCACTGTGCAGCGAAACATAGAGTTACACTCCCCTCCCGACTCCCCAAAGCCTGTCCACCACCTGCCAGGCACAAGTCAGGAGTGGGCGGAGATAATGGGAACTGCAGATGCTGGAGAATTCAAGATAACAAAGGAGTCAGGAGTGGGATGGAACACTCCCCACTCCCTGGATGGGTGCAGCCCCAACAAGACTCAGGAAGCTTGACACCATCCAGGTCAAAGCAGCCACCACATCCACAAACATCCCACTCCCTCCACCACCGACACTCAGTAGCAGCAGTGTGTACTGTCTACAAGATGCACTGCAGAAATTCACCAAAGATCCTCAGGCAGCACCTTCCAAACCCACGACCACTTCCATCTATAAGTACGAGGGCAGCAGATACATGGGAACACCACCCCCTGCAAATATCCCTCCAGGGCCCTCACCATCCTGACTTGGAAATATATTCCCGTTCCTTCAGTGTCACTGGGTCAGATCCTGGAACTCCCTCCGTAAGGGCATCGCAGGTCTAGCTACAGCACATGGACTGCAGTGGTTCAAGAAGGCAGCTCAAGGGGCTTCTCAAGGGGCAACTAGGAATGTGTGATAGCTGCTGGCCTAGTCCAATATGCCCACTTCCCAGAACTGAATTAAAACTATTATATAATGCTACAACTTAGAGAGAGATCTCTGATTATTAATCTAATTTAAAAAGTACTCTTGATGCACTGCCCACATTCAGTCAATTGTGAACCATACCCAGCTTCAGCCCAATATGTGGCACTGATTCATGGGCAGGTCCAGGGCTGAACATTTCATCTATTCCAGTCAATCCAGTGATTGCATTCCTGTATATCCATGGGGGGGACGTGTGTGTTTGGAGGTGCGGGTGGCAGCTTCTTGTTATCATCACTGGGCTCTTAATCCAGAAACCAAGGTGTTGCTCTCCGATCCTTGGTTCAATTCCTGCCATGGCAGATGATGGAATTTCATAGAATCCCTGCAGTGCAGAAAGACTCCATTCAGCCCATCAACTCTGCAGTGATCCTCTGAAGAGCATCCCACCCAGACCCACCCCAACCCCGTTACCCCACATTTCCCAGGGCCAATCCACCCTAACCTGCACATCTTTGGACTGTGGGAGGAAACTGGAGCACCCGGAGGAAGCCCACGCAGACGCAGGGAGAATGCGCAAACTCCACACAGACAGTTACCCGAGGGTGGACTCAAACCCGGGTCCCTGGTGCTGTGGGGCAGCATTGCTAACCAATGAGCCAAAAAATTAAATCAGGAATTAAGAGTCTAATGATGACCGTGAAACAATTGCCAATTGCCAGGAAAGGCCCATCTGCTTCTCTAGTGTCCTTTAGGAAAGGAAGCTGCCATCCTTACCCGGTCTGTGAGTCCAGCCCCAAGGCAATGTGATTGCATCATAAATGCCCTCTGGGCAATTAGGGAAGGGCAATAAATACTGGCGTGGCCATTGATGCCCTCATCCCGTGAATGAACACAATGAAATTAACCCCCCCTGCAAGGTATTGGTATCTGTGATTTCCCATCGATCATGCTATCAGGACTGGGGTTATTCTCTGAAGATCACAGTCACTGTCCATATGACAGAATTGTTTCGGCCCTCCACAAGGCCATTCTGTCCACTGAGTCAGCGTCACCTCACTTTGTCCTGTTCTCCTGTATTCTCCCTATAGACCTGCCCATTTCTCCTTCAGAGAAAGTCTAATTCCCTCTTGAAAGTCTCAACTGAACCTGCAAAACCCAGGCCATGCAGTTCAGACCTGAACACCTCGCTATGTAAAATAAAGGTTTTCCTTATGTCACCTTTGCTTCTTTAGCCAATCACTTCAATAAACATCCTCTGACTCTCAGCACTTCCACCAACAGGAACTCTGTCCAAATCCCTCCTGATTCTGAACACCTCGATAGATCTCTGGTAACATTTCCCCTCTTCATGTGGGACAGCTACAGCTGATGGACTGAGCTGAGGAGCGAAGTGGAGCATGATCAGAGGCTGGTCAGGCTGAACGGCCTGATTCCGTGGTGCATATCTGATGTGATTCTGGGGTGTGGCTTAATAATTCCGAAAAGAACAGGAACTCAGAGGAAAATGTGATCTCCTGTGGGCCACCAGTGGCGAGCTGGCGTGCGCACACACACACACACACACACACACACACACACACACACACACACACACACACACGGGCTGGGGGATTAGTACGCAGCAGTGAGGCTATGACCAGAATCACACTCACTCACCGGAATTTGTATGACTGGCTCCTCTTTCTTTGGCACTTGGGCAGGGAGGAAAACTGGAGAGTCACCAAGGACTGGCTTCAAGGGCTCTGAGTTAACACACCGTAGCCACTCCTCACACGGCTGCAGCTTTGCACGATCATCTGTGAGACAAACAGAGAGAGTCTCTGCACTATACTCACTCAACACAACCCAGCAAAACCTGCACCATTCTCATCACCACTCAGAGTGCACACAAAATCCACACAAAGGCTGCATGAGGTTAGATACAGAGTAAAGCTCCCTTTACACTGCCCCATCAAACACTCCCAGGACAGGGACAGCACGGAGTTAGATACAGAGTAAAGTTCCCTCTACACTGTCCCCCATCAAACACTCCTGCAACAGGGGCTGCATGGGGTTAGATACAGAGAAAAGCTCCCTGTACACTGTCTCCCATCAAACACTCCCAGGACTGGTCATAAACTTCAAGTCTGAGAATAAGAAATAGGGCCAGGAGAAAGCTGTTTGGCCCCTTCAGTCTGCTCCCTCATTCTGTACCATTGCTGTATATCTACAAGTCTATCTGACAGCCAATCCAAGAATAAAAGCAAAACACTGCAGGCGCTGGAAATCTGCAACAAACACAGAGAACACTGGAGAAACTCAGCAGTGTGTGTGGAGAGAGAAAGCAGGGTTAATGTTTTGAGTCTGGTGTGAGCTCTTCTGAATTCAATTCTGCTGAAGGGTCACTGGGCTCAAGCCGTTATCTCTGCTCTCTCTCTCTACAGATGCTGCCGAGTTTGTCCAGCAATCTCTTCGTTTATCCCATTGTACCTCAGTCCCCCGAATTCAAAAAAATCTCAGTCTCAGCCTGAAATGTGCTCAACAAAAGATGGGGCATGGTCTTATGGGATACAAAATTCCAAATCTCATCTCACTCCCCTTCAACCTGAAACGATAACCCTGGCTCTAAACTGTCCATTAGGGAGTGTAATCTTATTTACATTTTCATTGTCCAGCGTTCCGAACATTAGATACATTTCAGTAAAAGATGGTTGCTCTCTTCCAAACTTCTGTTCAATCTTCCCTCATCAGAGAACTCAATTGAATAGGAAGCTCATCATCACATAAAAAGCCATACATCCCCTTCTGAAGCTAGGAGGGCTGAGGTGAGGAGTTAAATGAGAGGAGATCTTATTGAAAGATACAAGATTCTTGACAGGATAGATGCAGAGAGATTGTTCTCCCTTCTTGGAGAGCTTGGGACCCAAGGGCATCATCTCAGAGCAACTGGTCACCTGTTCAATACACAGAGATGAGGAGGAATTTCTTCTCTCAGGAAGGAGTGAATCTCTGGAATTCTTTACCCCAGAAGGGGCTCTTGAAGCTGGGTCATTCAGTATATTCAAGATTGAGACAGACAGATTTTTACTCAGAAAAGGAATCAAGATTTGTGGATTAGTTTAATTTCCCTGGAATGTCGGAGGCTGAGAGGTGACCTTACAGAGATTTATAAAATCATGAGGGGCATGGATAGGGCGAATAATCAAGGTCTTTTCCCCAGGGTAGGGGTTCCAAAACTAGAGGACACAGGATTTAAGTGAAAGGGGAAAAATTTAAAAGGAATCTAAGGGGCAACTTTTTCACACAGAGGGTGGCGTGTGTATGGAATGAGCTGCCAGAGGAAGTGGTGAGCACAGTTATAACATTTAAAAGGCATCTGGGTGGGTATATGAACAGGAAGGATTTAGTGGGATATGGGTCAAATGCTGGTAAATGGGACTAGATTAATGTAGGAATCTGGTTAGCATGGATGGGTTGGCCTGCTGCATGCTGTCTGATTCTATTGTGGGGAAAAGGCAGGAAAGTGGAGTTGAGGGTTATCTGATCAGCCATGATCTCACTGAACAGCAAAGGGTTGACTTGAAGGGCTGAATGATTTAGGATCAGGTTTAACCCTAAGCCCAGCCCTACTTCTTTTCCAACTTCTTATGGTTTTATGAAACGTTCTGAACTGAGATTTATGGGTTATTTGTAATGAAAAATGTAAAATTTGTAATGTAAAATGTAAAATCCATTGTCTTCATAAAATGCAAATGGACAGAATGAGTGGCCAAGATGATTGAAAATGTGGATTATTGTTTTTCTAATTCCATTGGAGCTTTCATGGACTGATTAGTATTAAAATCGGATCAAAATACCAACTTAAAACAGCAACAGCACCTGACCATACAGGTTTCGTGAAAGCAATGTAGATTAAACAAAAGAATGAACGATTAATATTTCATCCAAAGACAAGAAAATCACTCAGCTCCTCCTTGAATGAGTTGGAGGAAGGTGAGGTGTCTGAAAAGACCCTCATCTCCTTTTTAGGGCTTTACACACCTTTACAAGAATACCTGCCAGTTGGAGATTAAAACAACACCTGCATACCTCAAGCTTGGAGACAATGGACTCTGACATAGAAATACAGGAACAAGCCTGTGTTTCAATACTCCTTATGGTAGAGAGCAGACATTAAACTAAAGTTGCAGCACTGAACACAGGCTTAAAACTCCCTTTCCCTGTCTCTCTCAAAAAGAAAAATACCTGGTGATAATATGGATCAAAAAGAAACAGCAGAACACTGAGAACTCGAAGGATAACCCAGTACTTGCTGGTGTTGAAAACAGCAAGTGGCAAGCATGGTCTCAGGTTGAAACCTTACACTTTGAGGTACCCAAAAGATTCTCAGTGTTAAATTATTTGATCTTCTACTTTACCAATGGGCTGAATGGCTTTCTCCTGTTACTAAGAGAAAATTGTGCGATTTGTTGTATCAAGACTGAAATCCCAAGGCTCTGCAAAGCTTTCACAAAGGCAATGAAAATACAATGCCAGCTGATACACAGTAATCGCGGAAATGGACAAGAACTGCAGGCACCTCATCAGAGAGAAGATTTACACAGGGGAGCATGGGTACATTGCATGGGGTATTAACTCCCTACCTTCCTCCCAGTTTGCGTCAAGTCCTGGTGTGAGGTGACAGATCTCCGACAGAACAGAGCTGGCCGGGGAGTTGTACATTCTAGTCAAAGCTGGGATATACTCGTTCGACAACTGAAAGGTAAAACAGGTTAGATCTCAGTAAGTTGGCTGATGTTTGGCACCTTAATTGACTCCATAAATTTGCCTCAGGTACACCATTCTGTTTCTTGTTCCCAAATGTTCAAAGGATTCTCAAGGGCTATCAGTGCGGCACTCCCTCCGCACTGACCCTCCAACAGTGCGGCATTCCCTCAGCACTGACCCTCCGACAGTGCGGCATTCCCTCAGCACTGACCCTCCGACAGTGCGGCGCTCCCTCCGCGCCAACCCTCTGACAGTGCAGCATTCCCTCAGCACTGACCCTCCGACAGTGCGGCACTCCCTCAGCACTATCCCTCCGACAGTGCGGCACTCCCTTAGCACTGACCCTCCAACAGTGTGGCACTCCCTCCATATGGTACCAGGAATGTTAGTCTGGATTGTGGCGCTCCATGTCTATGGACTGAGGCTTTAACCCAATTACCCTCCGACTCAAAGTGGTGTTTTGAGTGTTTTGCCGAGCACCAAGCTGGCTTTGAACTGAGAGGTTTGCTTGGCCATTTCAGAGGGCAGTTGTGAGTAATCCACATTGGTATAGGTCTGGAGTC
Source organism: Stegostoma tigrinum (assembly GCF_030684315.1). Taxonomy (NCBI): domain Eukaryota; kingdom Metazoa; phylum Chordata; class Chondrichthyes; order Orectolobiformes; family Stegostomatidae; genus Stegostoma; species Stegostoma tigrinum. The sequence goes on from NC_081364.1 coordinate 3,840,734, forward strand.
ACATGTAGGCTAGACCTGGTAAGGATAACAGACCATTCTGCAGACTCAATTTCAGATTTAGTTTTGACTGAATTTAGATTGCTCCTGCTTCCACAGTGGGTATAGAGCTATGTTCTCAAAGCACTATCCTGGGAATTTGGATTCTAGTCTAATATCATTTCCACTGCTCCATTGTCTTCATAAAATTAACAAGAAGATGCCACAAAATGGAAGCTCCTTCAAACATCTCCGACTAATTTAAGCTGGAAGTAAGGTAAGACCATAAAAACCTGGCCGTCACTTTGGGTGAAAGCTTAGTACAGGCCATACTGCAGCTTCCCAAACAGGCAGACGCCTATCTACCTGTAACACTGTTAGACTGTAGCACAGTCTGCTGTTGTAAGGCTGCCTGCATAGTTCCACACTGTCTGCCGGGACCATTGACTGCGGTCACAGAGTCATCGGGTCAAACAGCGCGAAAACAGACCCTTCAGTCTGACCAGTCCATGTCGATGTAATTCCAAACTAAACTAGGCCCACCTGCCTGCTCCCGGCCCTTATCCCTCCAAACCTTTCCCATTCCCAAACTTACCCAAATAACTTTTAAATGTTGTAACTGTACCTGCACCCACCACTTCCTCCAGCAGTTTATTCCACACATGGATCACTCTCTGAGTATAAAACAAATGCTCCTCATGTTTTCTTTTTCCCTCTCACCTTTAGAATATGCCCCCTAGTCTTGAAATGCCCTACTGTAGGGAAGCGACACCAGCCATTACTTCTCTTTAGCCATGGCATCCCATTTCTGGGAGGTCCCAAGTCAAGCTTGTGAGGCAGGATTGGGAATATCAAAAGATATACTACGTCAGGATCTTATACAGAAGTCCAATAAAGCTTCAACGAGAATGTGCTGCCAAGCTGCAGAGGGCAGAATTCAACATTTCCGAAACAAACACAAAAAATGCTGAGATAACAAGGTGTGGAGCTGGATGAACACAGCAGGCCCAGCAGCATCTTAGGAGCAGAAAAGCTGACGTTTCAGGCCAAGACCATTCATCAGAAATGCTTTTCTGATAAAGGATCTAGGCCCAAAACATCAGCTTTTCTGCTCCTAAGGTGCTGCTGGGCCTGCTGTGTTCATCCAGCTCCACACCTTGTTATCTCAGATTCTCCAGCATCTGCTGTTCCTATTATCACAGAAAATGCTGTTAGTGCTCAACCTGGAATGAATGTTCTTCAGATCATCTTCACAGTTAACTCTATTTCTCTCCCTGCTGGTGCCCCCAGACCTGCTGAGTGTCTCCAACATTCTCTGTGTTTGCTTCTGGTTTCCAGCATTGCAGTATTTTGCTTTTAAACTTTCTAAGCTCTTCCAAGGTCTCAGACTCTTCAACTCCACCTTGGTGAGCAGATCAACAGCTGCTGTGCCTTATGTCTCTCTCTGTCTGATTTATCTAGGCTGTATCAGTGACATAAGCACAAGAAATTCACATCCGCTCTGCCACTGGGGAACACGTTAGAGGTCATTTCAGACTTGGCGTAAAAGTCACGACAAAGTTCAAAAAGTGAGTTTTGGGCAATGTGCTTTAAAGTACAACATGGGCAGAAACAATTTCTACACAACTGTTCTGCCTAAGCAGCAAGAATATATAAATAATAAGGAAAAGGAACAAAAGTAAGTCATTTCAACCTTTTGATCTTGTTCTCTCATTCCGTTGGAACATGCCTGATCTTCCACCTCAACTATGGCCCCACACTCCTTAAGTTCCTCCTTGTACAGCAGTCTATTGATCTCCATTTGGGTGTCAAAGTCACCAGAAGCTATCATGTGGGTGAAGCAAGCAATTAGAAAGGAAACATGATGCTTGGTTTGATTTATTGTTGTCATGTGCACCTAAGTACAGTGAAAGTGTTTGTTTTATGAGCAGTACAGGCAGATCATGGTAAACAAGGACATACAGATCATTGCGAGCTTAGACAGTGAGGTACACAAGGTTACAGCTACAGGGGAGGCATGTGAAGCAAGATCAACATTACATTTGAAATCTGGGCAGTCCATTCAGCAGCACAGTCAGAGCAGGGAAGAAGCTGTTCTTGAATCTGTCGGTCTGTGTGTTTAAGCTTCTGTATCTTCTGCTTGATGGAAGAGGCTACAGGAGGTCATTACTGGGGTGTGATGGATGTTCGATGGTGTTGGCCACCTTTCCAAGGCACCAAGAAGTGGAGACAGAGTCTATGGATGGGAGGATGGCTTGTATGATGGTCTGGGCTGGGCACAGAACTTCCTGTAGTTTATGAAAGTCCTTAGCAGAGCAGTTGCTGTACTAGGCCATTATGTACGGGGATAGAATGCTTTTTATAGTGCATCTGTACAGGTTGGCAAAGGTTCTTATGGACGGGCTGAATTTGCTTAGCCTCCTGTGGAAGAAGAGGCGTATTGTGCTTTCTTCACCATCACACCTACATGGAGGGACCAGGGCAGATTGTTGGTTACCATTGGCGTTTGATGTTGGTGTTTGTTTCACGTGGAATTGAGTAAAGAACTAAAAGGTATCTTGCTGCATGGCACAGAGTGTTGTTGAACACTCACCTGCAGCATTCCTCATCTAAGGAAAGAAATCCCTGGGATGGCCGAAATATTTTGTGAGGAGAGATTGAGGAAATAAAATACTTACATGGTATGACACAGTGTTTGTAGATCGGATGTGCCTTCTGAATGTTAACTCCAGGAGGAAGGAACTCAATCTCAGGAGGAGAAGCAGTCATAAGAACATAAGAAATAGGAACTGGAGGAGGCCATTCGACCCTTCGAGCCTGCTCCTCCACTCAATAAGATCTTGGCTGATCTTTTCGTGGACTCAGCTCCACTTACCCGCCCGCTCACCCTAACCCTTAGTTCCTTTACTGTTCAAAAATTTGTCTATCTTTGCCTTAAAAATATTCAACCACATAGTGTTAACTCCTTCACTGGGCAGGAGATTCCACAGTTTCACAACCCTTTGGGTGAAGATGTTCCTCCTCAACATGGACCTACATCTGGTCCCAATTATTTTGAGGCTAGGCCCCCTAGTTCTAGTTTTACCAGCCAGTGGAAACATCCTCCCTGCTTCTATCTTGTCTATTCCCTTAATGATTTTATGTTTCTGTAAGCCCCAACATTTTTCTAAATTCCAATGAGTATAGCCCCAGTCTACTCAGTCTCTCCTCATGAGCCAACCCTCTCAATTCTAGAATCAACCTCGTGAATCTCCTCTGTACCCCGTCCAGTGCCAGCACATCCTTTCTCAATTAAGGGAACAAAGCTGCACACAGTATTCCAGGTAGGTGTCACCAGGTCCCTATACAGCTGCAGCATAGCCTCCCTGTTTTTGAACTTCATCCCTCACGTAATGAAGGATAATATTCCATTTGCCTTCTTAATTACCTGCTGCACCTGCAAACCAACTTTTTTGTGATTCAGGCACAAGGATGCGCCCATTTAAAGCTGCAATAACGGGGAATTTCTTTTCTTAGATAGTGGTGAACATTTAGAACTCCTGAACTGAGAAGGTTGAGAAATCATTGAGTAATTTCAATATAGAAACTGTTTGGTTTATCTCATTAAGGGAAATAGGCAGTTAGCATGATTTATAAAGTTCCAAACAGCGAGTTTTGAGAAGATTTGTAGCTCAGGTTGAGGTTCTGGATGTGACAAACACTACATTGGACAAACTGGCAGAAAGCTAGCCACCAGAATACAGGAACATCAACTAGCCACAAAACGACATGACCCACTATCACTCATATCCTTACACACAGATGAGGAAGGACACCACTTTGAGTGGGACAACACATCCATCCTAGGGCAAGCCAAACAGAGACACGCATGAGAATTCCTAGAAGCATGGCATTTCAACTGGAACTCCATCAACAAACACATTGGCTCCAAATCAATCTACCATCCCCTGAGAAAAAGAACAGGAAATGACATCACCAATGCAGGAAATGACATCACCAACCCAAGGAAACCTAACCAGATAAATAGAAAGCAGGACATAACACCAGCGCTTCGTCGGAGGCTCACTGTTGATGTTACCTAGAATGGTGATGAAACATCTGGGGACAAACCTTACAGCTCAGTGAACCAGCTTACATCTCAAACACAATAAAGACCCACTCTCTTGTGGACTGAGAGGACGAGAGTGCTGTCTTGGAGGTGAAAGGAGGACGTCGGGTTGGCTGTGCACCCTTGCGACCAGTGGATCTTAATGCTGGCTTCGGCCTAACGCTGGTTCAGGGGAGCAGCCAACCTGCAACGATGGCTGCGGCAAGTGCTCGTGCCCCAGGTCAGGGGGTCCGGAACACCATCCGTGTTTCCGTAAAGAAGGTGGATGAAGGTGCACCTGTGGACCGCACCTTCTTCGTGAAGAGGGTCCTGTTGGACTGTTGTGGGTTCGCTGCTGCGGACATTTACTGCCTGCAGGATTTCCCCGGAGGAGGTTTTTACGATGTGACCTTCCGGAGTGCCAAGCTTTGCGAGCGCTTCCTGGAGGTTTTCAAGGAGAAAGGAGGTGAGGGCCCCCTCTCTGTATTGACCGCTGTCCCACTGTTTGTGATGCCAGCGCAGAGGAGCCACATGGTGACTGTACACATGTACAACCTGCATGTGCCAGCAGTTGATGTCCTGACCTTCCTCGGAAGGTATGTGAAGGTGGAAGGGGACCTAACTGACATGGTGGACCCCTTTGGCATCTGGACGAGTAAGAGGCAGGTCAAGGTGACGCTGAGGATGGGCGCAGACGGGAATGTCGCACACCCACCGTCCAGCTTCGCGATCGGTGGGAGCAGGGGCTACCTGACCTATGCAGGGCAACCTAAAGTCTGCCATGCCTGTGGTAGGTCAGGTCACATGGCGGCCGACTGCAAAGCCACCATCTGCAGGGAGGAGGGACACCTTGCAAAGGATTGCCCACGAGAGAGAAGCTGCAACCTTTGCGGGGAAGCGGGCCACTTCTATAGGGCATGCCCGCGGCGGGGTACCACCTACGCCCAGGTCGCCGGCAGGGGAAATGCGGGGCCAGCCCCCCCGGAGGAGAGGAAGGCACCAGGGCCCAGCAAGGACCCCACTAATGTGCAGGAGGGCCAGGCCGTGCAGGAGGGCCCAGCCCTGCAGGATGGGCCCGAGGCCAGCAAAGCGCCCCTGCAGGCTCCAATCCCCCCCGACAACCCGGAGCCAATGGAGGCAGCGACAGGCGACCCAGGGGAGTGGACTACAGTCCGGAAAGCGAGGAGGAAGGTGCGTCGACGGGCCCAGGAACCGCAACAATCAGGAGGGAAGAGACAGCTACAGGGGGGCTATAAGAGCTCCTCTGACGAGGAGGATTCGGAGAGGGCCCACCCGAAGCAGAAGTTAAAGGTCTCGAGGGGGAAGGAAAGCAGCACCCCGCTTCCAGGTGACGGGAGGCGTCCTGAGGCTCACTCCGACACCCAGTCAAGTGCCGCTGGAGCACTGGAGGGCCCCCCGGAACTTCCAGGCGGGAAGGAGGAAACAGCACGTCCCCAGCCTGATCCGGAGCCGGACCCTCCTGCCTCCGCACCCCTGACGGGGGGATGCCACCCAGAAGGCAGCACAGACGGTTTCCTGAGCCCAGAGAGCGTCCAGCAGTTAGCCCGGGCAATGGGCATGAAGGGACAGATGGAGGGGCTGGACCTTGGACTTGGGGAGGGTACTGCAGTCACTGCCCGCAATGGGGGTACGAGTTGCGAGCATTAATGTGCGCAGCGTCAAGTCAACCGCGAGATGTGTGTCCACGTTGGCCTACCTGACCACCGTCAGGGCGGACCTCCTGTTTCTGCAGGAGTGCGGGATACCGCACCTCGGCAGGTACGGGAAATGGTCCGGCGCCTGGACCTGTGGGCCTTCAATCTGGTCGGGGGGTAACGACTGTCGCTCCTCGGGCCTGGCTATTCTGCTGCGGGGGCACAACTTCACCATCTCTCAAGTTCAGGAGGTGGTGGGGGGGCGCCTCCTAGTGGCTGACATCACCTACAGGAATGCTCCCCTGAGGCTGATCAACGTGTACGCCCCAGCGGTACGGAGTGAGCGGTTGGCCGTCCTGCAGTGGCTTCCACCCCTGCTGGCTACGTCCAGGCCGGTCATCCTAGGTGGAGACTTCAACTGCATCATTGATGCAGATGGAAGATCCGGCGTGGGGACAGCGGGTGGGGGGATTCAACTGGACGTCACATCCAGATTCCTGATGGGCACGGTGAAGGACGCCAAGCTGCTCGACGTCTTCAGCACCCCTGCAGACGGAGCGCAGCAGAGGTACACCTGGTCGCGGCCAGACGGGTCTATCCGCTCAAGGATAGATTTCCTGTTTGTGTCACGGACGTTCTCGGTCAGATCCACTGGTGTCGAGCCGGTGTTCTTCTCTGACCACTGCCTCCTGTTGGCCGACTGTCACTTACAGGACGACCAGCCGGCCGGCAAGGGGACGTGGAAGCTCAACACGACTCTGTTGACCCCAGAGAACGTCGAGGAGCTTAAGAGGGAGTACACCGGTTGGAGAACCGTGAAACCCCTCTTTGAGTCTCCAGGCGACTGGTGGGAGACGGTGAAGGAGAACATCAAGAGGTTCTTTGTCCTCAAGGGTGTTCAGAAGGCAAGAGAGAGGCGGGGAAAGCTGTCGCGACTCCAGAAAAGGGTGCAGAACCTGCTCCTTCTGCAGTTGATGGGGGTCGATGTCACGGAGGACCTCCGTGAGGTGAAGGGCCAGCAAGCCTCGCTCTTCGCCGCGGAGGCCTCCAGGATAATCTTCCGGTCCAGGGTCCGCTCTGTGGAGCAGGACGAGACGTGCTCGCATTTCTTCTTTCAGAAGGTGCACAAAGAGAGCTCTGTGCTTAGCCGGCTGAAGGAGGACGACGGCTCGGTGACGTCGTCTCGGCCCGACGTTTTGAGGATCAGCAGATCCTTCTATGCCGGACTGTACGACACGAAGCCCACGGACAGCACGGCCTCCGAGTCGTCCCTGTCGTCTATCACGGAGGTCTTAGACGACGGCACGAGGGAGTGGCTGGACCGGCCGATATCCCTGGACGAGCTGGCCAGAGCCCTCATGTCCTTGCAGAGGAATAGGACTCCCGGAAGCGATGGCTTACCGGTCGAGCTGTATTCTGCTCTGTGGGGCCTGGTCGGCCAGGACCTGCTGGAGGTGTACGATAGTGCGCTTCGGGCAGGGGAAATGTGCAAGTCCATGAGGAAGGGCATCATCACCCTCATTTACAAGAGGAAGGGGGAGAGGGAAGAAATTAAGAATTGGCGTCCCATTTCACTTTTGAACGTGGACTACAAAATCCTGGCCAAGGTCATTGCCAACCGGGTCAGGTCTGTCCTGGAGTCGGTGATTCACCCTGACCAAACCTGTGCTGTGCCGGGCAGGAAGAACGCTGAGAGCCTCGCGCTCATCAGGGATACGATCGCCTACGTACAGGACAGGCGGGTGGACACCTGCCTCGTCAGCCTGGACCAGGAGAAGGCCTTCGACAGGGTCTCTCATGCTTACATGAGGGACGTCCTCTCCAAATTGGGGTTCGGGGAGGGCATCCGCAATTGGATCCGGCTGCTCTACGCCAACATCGTTAGTGCAGTCTCGATCAACGGGTGGGAATCAGACAGTTTTCCTGTTAGGTCTGGAGTCAGGCAGGGCTGCCCGCTCTCTCCTGCCTTGTTCGTGTGCTGCGTGGAGCCCTTCGCCGCCTCCATCAGGAAGGACGTGAGCCTGAAGGGCGTGACTATCCCAGGCAGCGGAGGCCTTCAGGTCAAGACCTCCCTGTACATGGGTGATGTCGCCGTCTTCTGCACCGATCGTCGGTCGGTGAGTAGGCTGTTGGACATCTGCGGCCAGTTTGAACTGGCCTCGGGTGCCAAAGTCAATAGGGGTAAGAGCGAGGTCATGTTCTTCGGGAACTGGGACGACCGCTCCTTCATCCCCTTCACCGTCAGGACAGACTACCTGAAGGTGCTGGGTGTTTGGTTTGGTGGAGCTGGGGCATGCACTAAGACTTGGGAGGAGCGTATCTCCAAATTTAAGCAGAAGCTGGGCAGGTGGACGCTCCGGTCCCTCTCCATCGCGGGTAAGAACCTGGTTGTCAGGTGCGAGGGGCTTTCGGTACTGTTGTATGTGGCGCAGGCCTGGCCTATTACCTGGACCTGCGCCGCTGCGGTCACCCGGGCCATCTTCCACTTCATTTGGGGGTCGAGGATGGACCGGGTCCGCAGAGATACCATGTACAAAGACCTGGGAAATGGGGGAAAGGGCGTACCGAACGCCACCCTCACCCTGACGGCTACCTTTGTGTGTGGCTGCATCAAGCTGTGCGTAGATCCTCAGTACGCAAACACCAAGTGTCACTACTTACTGAGGTTCTACCTGTCCCCGGTGTTGCGAAGGATGGGCCTGGCCTCGTTGCCGCGGAACGCTCCGAGTAGCTGGACCGTTCCGTACCACCTGTCCTTCGTGGAGAAATTTTTGAAAGGAAACACCTTTGACCACAAGGCCGTCAGGCAGTGGTCAGCACGTAGTATCCTCGGGACCCTTCGGGAAAAGGAGAGGGTGGATCCCGTCGTGTGGTTCCCCACGCAGACTGCCAAAGTCGTTTGGCAGAATGCCTCATCGCCAGAACTTTCAAACAAGCACAAGGACATTGCTTGGCTGGCGGTGAGAGGGGCTCTGCCAGTGAGATCCTTTATGCACGCCCGGAATCTCTGCACCACCGCACGCTGCCCTCGAGGTGGCTGCGGGGGGGACGAGACTGTCGATCACCTCCTACTGGAGTGTGCCTATGCGCAGGAGGTCTGGAGGGGGATGCAGTGGTATTTGTCGAGGTTCGTCCCGAGCAGCTCCGTGACGCGGGACTCCGTGCTCTACGGGCTGTTTCCGGGGACGCACACCGAGACCAACATCAACTGCGCCTGGAGGACCATCAATGCGGTGAAAGACGCTCTTTGGTCTGCCCGCAACTTGCTGGTCTGCCAGCTGAAAGAACTGACCTGACCGAATGTTGCAGACTGGCGCACTCCAAGGTCCAGGGCTACGTGCTGAGGGACGCGCTAAAGCTTGGGGCAGCCGCCGCCAAGGCGCGGTGGGGAAAGACCACCGTATGAGCCCCCTCGTCCAGAAAAGGGAAAAGAATCCTATCTGGTAACTGGGCCCAGCTGGCGCCTTCCCCAACTGGTCAGGGGGCAAACTGGGACTGTGCGGGGTGATGACTGCCGGGGCGGTTTCTTTGCTTGGTTTCTTTTTTCTCTGTTTTGTTTTTTTTTTCCCTTTAGTTGGTGTACGTACCCCCAGGTAACCTGGAGTGGCTTGCATGACTGGGTAGGTGTATAAATGTTTTATTTTTTGTACATTCTATGAATAAAGTATATTTTTTCAAATAAAAAAAAAGGTGACGAAACATCTGGAAACTAACCTTCCAGCTCAGTGAGCAAACTCACATCCAAAGTTCCAAACAGTTTCAAATTTTCAAGATTTTTTCTCAACATTATCTTTAATTAGGAATATGCATTCCCAACAATAAAATAATAACTAAATGTCCAAGCAAGAGTCACCCCATTTTATTTCCAAGACTAGGTTTCATAGGCATCTTAATTAAGCGTCATCTCTTCAGTTCTCGTGCACCTCTCTCCCATTGACCAGGTTGTCCTTTAACTAGCTCAGGTAGCTACCCACTGCTTACTGGTGGATAAATCTTACACCTCTCCCAGCTGTGTCAGGGAAAGTGGCCTGTGACAGACGCAGGGAGCCAGCTGCCTGTCAGTAATGCTGATTTCAGCATTCGTCTGCCTCTATGGCACACCTCTTTGCCCATGGGTCAGCCTTAAATCTCATGCACTACACTCGCTGACTGACATTGGTTCCTGGTTGATCAGGAAAGCAACTTCTTTAAAAATCTCGTTCCTTTTTCAGTTCCAGTGGTTTCTTTGCCTTCTCCATCTCTGCAATCTCTTCAAATCCTCCAAGATCACACTTAGCCTCCAATTACCACCGGTTTCACATTCCTGATTTGAATCAACCCACAATTAATGACCATGGTTTCAGCTGCGTAGGCCCCAGAACATAGAACATACAACAGTACAGCACAGGAACAGGCCATTCAGCCCACGATGTTGTGCCTGAACATGATGCCAAATGAAACTAATAGGTCCTAAGTTTAGGAATTCCCTTAATCCAAAACCTCTCCATTCCTCCACCACATGCTGCTTGCAAACCTTTTGTCCAAGCTTTTGATCATTATATCATGAATGTGTTGTTGTAAAGTTCTATATTTTGTAAAGAAAATGTGAAATAGACAGAAAGAATCTTACAAAATCGCTCCCAGAATGCATATGACTGTATTTCTGGATTCGGTGGGTACTAGATTGTATTTGTAACAAGAAAAGGTATCAAAAAAGGCCTTTGGAAATTCATTGATGATAATGGTTCTCTTGAAAGTGTGAATGGCTCTTTCTGTCTCACCACCAACCTGATGCGATGGGAGCCATTCAAACTCATGGTTAAGGCAGTTCTTAGTGAGTCAATGGATGGACACAAGTCAAAAATAAGACATGACACAGACAAGAGATAATGGGAACTGCAGATGCTGGAGATTCCAAGATAATAAAATGTGAGGCTGGATGAACACAGCAGGCCAAGCAGCATCTCAGGAGCACAAAAGCTGACGTTTCGGGCCTAGACCCTTCATCAGAGAGGGGGATGGGGGGAGGGAACTGGAATAAATAGGGAGAGAGGGGGAGGCGGACCGAAGATGGAGAGTAGTTGCAATGGGAGAGAGATTCCCTGAGGTTGGTCCGGAGGGAGGAGGGTAACTTCTTCAGGTTAGGCATCCCTGGAAGAGGCTTCGCAGTGAGGTTAAAATAGTATCAGAGATAATGGGAACTGCAGATGCTGGAGATTCCAAGATAATAAAATGTGAGGCTGGATGAACACAGCAGGCCAAGCAGCATCTCAGGAGCACAAAAGCTGACGTTTCGGGCCTAGACCCTTCATCAGAGAGGGGGATGGGGGGAGGGAACTGAAATAAATAGGGAGAGAGGGGGAGGCGGACCGAAGATGGAGAGTAGTTGCAATGGGAGAGAGATTCCCTGAGGTTGGTCGTAGTTGCAATGGGAGAGAGATTCCCTGAGGTTGGTCAGACAAGTTTAGTTTGGGAAACTCGGTCGGCATGGACAAGTTGGACTGAAGGGTCTGTTTCTTTGCTGGATGACTCTATAAAACATTGCTGATGTTGGAGATCCGACAATAAACAGACAGCACAGAGCTCAGCCTGTGACACACCTATCAGCCTCCTGACTTCACAGACGTTGATCGGATGATGTATCCCGATAATTTCCAATTCCCTTCACCTACTTTTATACCTCATCTTAAAAATTGTGACAGCATTGTGTAATGCAGAGCTATATCAGAGGCTGTTGCTATTGAAACACTGGATCCTCACTATCAAGATATTGTCATTTAATGAGAGGTGACAGAGATAAGACTTTTATCTCAGAGTATGGCATTATCTTGCATTTCCAGAAGCAATTCCAATTGATCATACCCAGAGGAGATCGTGTCCAGTATCCAGAGGATTTCATTCATTTCATAACCTCATACAGAACTAAATGAACACAGAGCTGGTTCAGAATTTCAGTTCTTTGGAATTAGGAGCACAACCCGAACCCTGAACCCCCAGGGGACAGATGGACAGGAATGACCTCTGACCTGCAGCCAGGCATGGCCTGCTGAGTCCCACTTACAGACTCTGTCTCCTCCATGTCCAGATCTGATTCCAACTCTGAGACCACCGAAGTTACTTCACTCTTTGAAAAATCGAAGTGCTTAAAGGGAACCTGAAAAGACAGAGAATTTAGCAAAATGACCAAGGCCTGCCCACAGCAAAGTGTGGTAATCATTCCAGCCAGTGGGATAGAGGGTCACTCTCCAGGACACAGAGAAATCCAGCAAGCATACACCAGTGGTCCCCCACCCACCAGCAGGGGGCTGGTGCCTTATGTATTTTAATCTTTAGAGAACTATCCAATTAATGGCCAGTCCCTGAACCCTTCAGCAAGGCTACAAAAGAAACAGAGTAAAGCTCCCTCTACACTGTCCCCATCAAACACTCCCAGGACAGGGGCAGATCACCCCTGTGATTCGCTCTCGGCTGTGCACTGACATTAGTTGAGCCAGTTATATTCAGTTGGAAATCTAAGGGTAACTAGGCACGGGTTGGGCATAATTTGATGGAAGAACTGGTTGGCAGATTATAAGGTGTCACTTTAACAAATAAAATTACAAAAGATTCTTTGAGCTTTTGACTCACCAGATAAGAATCCAAATCGAGGAGTGATTCAGTTTGGCGCTGTACAGTGTCCTTCAGTTCATATTTAATGGCTGGATCCTCGTAAATGTCAGATTCTAAAGTCGGTAAGTTAGAGAGTAATTGAGTTTCTCAGTCCGTTTTCAGGGTTTTTAGGTGTTGCCGACTCAGCCAATGTTTACTGCCCAGCCCTAATTGCCCTGTAAAAGTGGTAAGGGGTCACCCACTTGAGCCACTGCAGAATTCAGTGACTTATTGGAACTCAGATACAATCACACTGGAATTACTCTTTATCACTAAAGAAAGAGAGTCTAAAAGTAGGGAAGTGTTCTCAAAACGGTACAAAGTATTAGTGAGGCCACAACCCGCAGTATTATGTACCGTGGTGGTCCCCTTCCCCAGGCATGGGTGTAGTTGTATTGGGAGGCAGCTCAGGGAGGTTCACAGATCGATTCCAGGGATGAGGGGGCATTGAGCCCCATACTCTCTGGGGTTTAGAAGATCGAGAGGAAATCCCATTGAGGTCCATAAGATGCTAAAGGGGATTGACAAAGTAAACATAGAAAGGATGTTCCCTCATGTGGGGCAATCTCGGACGAGAGGTTATGGCTTTAGGATTAGGGGGTAGCTGGTTTAAAACAGCGATGGGGAGGAATGGCTTCTCTCAAAGGATCACGAATCTGTGGAATTCACTCCCCCAGAAGGTGGTGGATGCTGGGACTTTGAGGAAATTTAAGGAGGAGATAGACAGATGTTTAATCAGTGATGGGGTGAAAGGTTATGGAGAGTGGGCAGGAAAGAGGAGTTGAGGCTGAGATGAGATCAGCCATGATGGTATTGAATGGCACAGCAGGCATGAAGGGGCTGAATGGCCTCCTCCTGTTCCCAGTTCTGATGTTGTTATGCATCAAACAAAGCACGTAACTGTGTCTGTTTTAGGTTGCCACTCAACAGATGCTGCCAGGCTTGCTGTGTTTGTTACATAATGGCATAAATGTGTAGGAGTTGACCATTCAGCCCATCAAGACTGTCCCATCCATTTAATAAGATCAAGGCTGATCTGTTTGTAACCTCAAACAGCCTGCCACCGATAACTTTCGCATCAATACAACGTTGAAAGATTGCACTAAAACATTATGGCTGAGCATTGATTATCCACTCCTTAAGATCCACAGAATTAGGAGCAGGAGTAGGCCATTCAGTCCATCAAGCCTGCTCCACCATTCAATATGATCGCGACTGATTGTACTGTGGCTTTAACAGGGGAGATGATTGTTAATCCAGAGACCTAGGTTTCTGGAGGTGCCAGGGTTCGAATCCCACCATGGCAGTTGGTGGTATTTGAAGTCAGTTAAAATCTGGAATTAACAATCCAAAAATGGCCATGAATGGATTATTGGAAAAACCCATCTGGTTCACTAACGTCCTTTAGGGAAGGAAACTGCCGTCCTTACATGGTCTGGCCCACATGTGACTCCAGACCCACAGCAATGTGGTTGATTCTTAGCTGCCCTCTGGGCAATTAGGGATGGGCAATAAATGCTGCCTGGCCAGCGATGCGTCATGCCGTTAATGAATTTATAAAACCTTCGTTTTCCTCTCTGTCCCACAATGACCCTCAAATCCTTGCTAGATCAATAATATGTCTAACCAAGCCTTGAATACTCTCAATGTGCTGCCTGATGACAGGTCCAAACAATGGGCTGAGGTTCCAGTGCTCCCACACAAATCTGAGTGCTCCCGCTCTGGTGTAGCTCTCCAAAGCCCATCAGCACACCCAAAGCCTACTGTTGTCTAAGGACAATCAGGGTTATGTGCGTGAATGTGAGTGGGTGTGAGAATGGACATCACCAAGAACTCGTATCCAAGAAGACTGCACCCCCCCCCACCCCACCCCAAGCCCAGAAAATCAGTTCCTCCTCAGATCCATGCCCCACCGTCTTTTCAAACTCACTTGGGATCTTATTTCACCTCACCCCTCAAATAGAGAATCTAAAGCCACAAAAATAACCAAAGAACTGTGGACACTGGAAGTCGGAAATGCGAGCATAAACTGCTGGGGTAACTCAGCAGCCATGGAGAGAAAGCAGAGCACGAGTGGACCCCGAAACGTTAAACCTGCTTTCTCTCCACTGATGCTGCCAGGCTTCCTGAGTTTCTCTGGCAATCTGTTTCTGTGCACGAAACCATTCCTCATTCCCCAAAATGCATAGGGTTTCCACCCTGACTCCTGAGAAATGTAGGGGCAGGGCTGTTGTGTTTGCCCTGGAGGTGAGCAACATACCTTTTGCTGAATTGTCAGAGACATCATCTTGGATGTTGATCATTAACTTCTTGTGAGGTATCAGGAAGAGGTGTTCCTTGAAGCCAATCAGTATGTCACCAAAGTTATTGAGGAAACACATGTAGCTGAGTGTGTGATCGAGAACTAACTCAGTCAACAGAGAACCGTACTGATTCCAAATCTTTATCACCTCGTCACCACTGCAACAAGCCAGAGAAAGGACTACTCAAAGTACTGGGTGTGGAGGGCACATTATGAGGTGAGCTCATGTCACACTTTTACAGAACCTTACATAAGAATGAGGAGCAGGCCCCTCGAGCCTGCCCCGCCATTTAATAAGATCATGGCTGATCTTTTTGAGACTCAGCTCCACTTACCCACCCACTTACCATAACTCTTAATTCCTTTACTGTTCAAAAATTTATCTAGCCTTGCCTTAAAAACATTCAGCGAGGTAGCTTCAACCACTTCACTGGGCAGGGAATTCCACAGATTCACAAACCTTTGGCTGAAGAAGTTCCTCCTGACCTCAGTCCTATCCCCTCCCTACCTCCCCACCTATACTCTCCTCTCCACCTATCCTCTTTTCTCTCCATCTTCGGTCCACCTCCCCCTCTCTCCCTATTTATTCCAGAACCCTCTCCCCATCCCCCTCTCTGATGAAGGGTCTAGGCCCGAAACATCAGCTTTTGTGCTCCTGAGATGCTGCTTGGCCTGCTGTGTTCATCCAGCTCCACACTTTGTTATCTCAGTCCTACATCTGCTTCCCTTTATTTTGAGGTGATGCCCACTGATCCCAGTGGAAACAACCTCCCTGTCTCCACCTTATCTATTCCCTTCATAATCTTATATGTTTCTATAAGATCTCCCCTCATTTTTCTGAATTCCAATGAATACAATCCCAGTCTACTCGATCTCTCCTCATAATCCAGTCCTCTCAGCTCTGGAATCGACCGAGTGAATCTCCTCTGCACCCCCTCCACTGCTGGTATAGTTTCATTGCCAAAAGAGAGGCAGAGGATTGGGAGAGATTGCAAGCAATGGTCAAGTGGAAAAGTTAGAGTCATAGAGCTGTACAGCACGGAAACAGACCCTTTAGTCCAACTTCTCCATGCTGTCCAGATATCCTAAATTAATCTAGTCCCATTTGCCAGTATTTGGCCCACGTCCCTCTAAACTCTTCCGATTCATATATCTATCCTTTTAAATGCTGTAATTGTACCAGCCTCCACCACTTCCTCTGGCAACTCATTGCATACACACTCTACCTTCTATTTGAAAACATTGCTCCTTAGGTCCCTTTTAAATCTTTCACCTCTCACCTTAAACCTATGCCCCTCTCGTTTTGGACTCTCCTACCCTGGGGAAAAGACCATGTCTATTTACCCTGTCCAAGAACTTCATGATTTTGTAAACTTCTGTCAAGTCACCCCTCAGCCTCTGATGCTCCAGGGAAACCTGTCCCAGCCTATCAAGCTCCTCCCTATGCCTCAACCCAGCAACCGCCTTGTAAATCCTTTCTGAACCCTTTCAACTTGCACAGTATCTTTCCTAGAGAGGGGAGACCAGAATTATCCAGTTGGGCTGCCCCAAAGGAGGACTTTAAAAGTTTGAGATAACAAGGTGTAAAGCTGGATGAACACAGCAGGCCAAGCAGCATCAGAGGAGCAGGAAGGCTGACGTTTCGGGTCATGCTCCTCTGATGCTGCTTGGCCTGCTGTGTTCATCCAGCTCTACACCTTGTTGTCTCAGATTCTCTAGCAACTGCTGTTCCTACTAACTGAAAGTTTGAACAAGTTTGATAAGAAAAGGCATGGAGAAATTTATTCCACTTGTGGGGACTTATAAATACAACAGGGTATTTGGAAGAAACTTCTTGCCTCAGAGATTGGAGAGACTGAGGAACACACTCTCCCAGGAAATGGTGAGATGAATAAAGTCAATACTAGGGCTGAATAATCTACTTCATAGAGTTAAAGGGGTCTACAACACACACACACACACACACACACACACACACACACACACACACACACACACACACACACACACACACACACACACACACACTCTCTCTCTCACACACACACAAGGACACACACTCACACACACCGACACACAGTCTCTCTCACACACACACACACACACACACACACACACACGTGCACACACACACACACACCGACACACAGTCTCTCTCACACACACACAGACACACACACAGACACACACACAAACTCTCTCTCTCTCACACACACACACACACACACACACACAGTCTCTCTCACACACACACACAGACACACACAGGCTCACACACACACAGACACACACACACAAACTCTCTCTCATACACACACACACTCTCTCACACACATACGCACACGCACACACATTCTCTCTTTCTCTCTCACACACACACACACACACACACACACACACACACACACACACACACACACACACACACACACACACACACACACACACACACACACAGCCACGGAGCCTGGCCTGGATAAAACTAAGCACCTAATTATGCTACTCCCATTCTCCAGCACTTGGCCCACTGCCATGCTTTCTGAGCCAAACACTCAATGTTATGAATTCTATGAAACACTTCCTTTGCAGCTTTGGATCATTGTCACATTTTCAATTTTTGCCGCCTGTTTGATCATCTAGGCTCAGCTTCCCTGCAATGTCCTCTCTCTGTAAGCCACTGGCCGATCGTCCCTCAGTGAACCTGTTTCCATGGAAACTGATCACCTAATTCACCATGGTCAGTCAATACTGACCCACCTCAGGAGCTAATGAGCTGGAGTCCTGTCTGATTGATCTCTTACCAAGACTGGCAGAAGCTGAAAGCACATCAGGGAATGAAGACAATTCCTTCCAGCCCATAGACAAAGCCAGATACACCAATGTAACCCCATTCTTACTGGTCTCTACAGCTCAGTGCCCGAACACAAAGTCACTGCTCACCACAATATGACTGCAGCATAACGCACCCTCACAGAGTGAACGTAATTGCTTAACTATTGATGGCCATACCTTCACAACCTGGTCCATAAGCTCTGAATGTCCCTCCTTAAACCTCTCCGGCTCTCTCTTCTTCTTTAAGAACCTGAAAACCCACCCCTTTGAGCAAACCTTCGGCGACCGACCCCAATATTACCCCACGTGACTAAGTGCCACAGTGCTTCTGACCTGTCTTTGGAAGTGCTCTTGGGCATTTGAATGTGACGGGTGCTATACAACTGCACAGCTGTCCTGGTCTGTTTGCCCAGTGTCTCCCTGGATAGTGCAAGCAGCCGTCAGTATCTGATAGCCGCACTCACCTGCAGCTCAGGAAGATGTATTGCTTGGGACAGGCATCGGTGATCACCATGCCAACAGCCTGCTCCGCATGCTGCTTCTCCCCTGGCTCACTTTTAGCATCTAAAAGAATTAGAAATAATTTATTACTTGGTGTAAGCAAAATAATCTTAATCTCTTACAAAAACAGAAGCTACTGGAGAAACTCAACGGGTCTGGTGACATCGCGAGGAGAGAAACAGAGTTAACGCTTCGAGTCTTGCGAACTTTCATCAGAACTTATAGTAGCCTGGAAAAGGCGATATGTACTAAGGACAGGGCCTGGGGTTTAGGGAGAACAAAGTGAGCAGATAGATGGAGATGGAGCCCAGGGAGTGAAAGACAGTCAGGCAGACAAAGGGATGGATAATGGTGAGCCAGGGAGAAAGGAAAGCTGTTAACAGGGACTAGGGTGGGTGAGAATGGACTGGCTATATTAAAGGCACGGTCCAAAGATGTGCAGGTTAGGTGGACTGGCTGTGCTAAATTGCCTGTAGTGTTTAGGTGTGTGAGGGTTATAAGGGGATGGGTCTGGGTGGGATGGTCCAAGGGGCGGTGTGGACTTGTTGGGCCGAAGGGCCTGTTTCCCCACTGCAGAGAATCTAAATCTTCACAATGTTTCCCTCTGGAATGAAGGCTGTTTCACTCAGTCTCCACACCAGTCTGTCTTACTATGAGCTTCATGTCGACACCACGCTCCATGTTGTTGCTGCCAGCACGTTACACATGCTGTTTGTTTGGTTATGTGCCATGGTAGCAAACTCTGGCTGCTTCTGTGGAACCAGATTTCGCACATGGGTAAGTCCAGGGTCTTTTCACAGCACGTGAGCTTCCAAGCTCATGGAATAGTGGGCAACTTTGTGGTGGTGAGGGCGGGGGAGGGATGCAAGAAATCCTTCAGCCCACGCAACTTGCTTTCCATCTCCAACCTGGATACTCCACCAATGCTAGTTTCTACAGTTAAAGTTGTTTCCCAACTAGAACCGGTCCATACTTTCTAACAGCGGCAAACCGGGCATCAATGTCGCGACCTTTAATTTCTGCATTAGCCTTGGAAACTTCACTAGGGTTTGAAACTCATTAACCAATCAGACCCTGAGAAATGACTGTTGACAACCTTCCTCAATGATTCTTGTGCCCGATACCAAGAAGACATCTGCGCCAGGCAGTCTCTTCTAGTTTCTTTATGAAGCTGATGCTCCAGCATTTCCACAGAGTTGAACAGGATATCTTGGTCCTCTTCAGAGAGGCCTGAAGCATTGACTCTGCACAACCTGTCAATTTCAATAGCTATCTTATTTTCACAGCTCACTTCCCCGATTCTGCAATGATTCAATACAGCTCCATCATTTGTTTTTAAAAAAATATAAATTCAGAGAGGACGCCTGTGGCTTTCCAATTCACGCTGGGGAATATGGTGATGATCTTCTTGATGTCGTCTGCCTTTTGCAAATGTTATTGATGTGTAGCGGATTTATATTTAAGAATATAAATCATAGAACAGCACAGCACAGCATAGGTCCTTCAGCACACGATGATGTGCCAAACTTTTACACTAAACCTAAGGTCAATCTAACCTCCACTGCTACCTTATACTATCATCCATATGCCTATCTAATAACTGCTTAAATACCCCAAATTAGGCCGACTCCACTACCCTCTCTAGTAATGCATTCCACGCCCCAACCACTCTCTAGGTAAAGAACTTACTTCTGATGTCTCCCTGCTATCTACCTCCACTCACTTTAAAACTATGCCCCCTCTTAATAGCTACCTCCACCCCAGGAAAAAGTCTCTGGCTGTCCCCTCTATCTATCTATACCTCTGATCATTTTGTACACATCTATCAAGTCACCTCTCATCCTTCGTCGTTCTAAAGGGAAAAGACGTAGCCCTCTCAACCTTTCCTCGTAAGATCTTCCCTCCATTCCAGGCAACATCCGGTAAATCTCCTCTGAACCTTTTCCCACCCTTCCACATCTTTCCTGTAATGAGGTGACCAGAACCGGACACAATACTCCAGATGCGGCCGAACCAGACTTTTGTACAGCTGGAGCATAACTTCATGGCTCTTGAACTCAATCCCTCCATTAATGAAAGCTAATACACCATACACCTTCTTAACAACTCTATCCACCTGGTGGCAGCTTTCAGGGAACTATGAACATGAACCCTGAGATCCCTCTGCTCCTCCACACAGCCAAGAATCTTTCTGTTAACCCTGTATTCTGCTTTCAAGTTAGTCCTTCCAAAATGAATCATCTCACACTTTTCAGGGTTAAACTCCATCTACCACTTCTCAGCCCAGCTCTGTATCCTATCAATGTCCCTTTGTAACGTAGAACAGCCCTTCGCACTATCTACAACGTGACCCACCTTCGTATCATCTGCGAACTTACTAATCCACCCTTCCACTCCTTCATCCAAAGCAGTTACAAAAATCACAAATAGCAGAGAACCCAGAACAGATCCTTGCGGTGCACCACTTGTAACTGGGTACCATGTTGAATATTTTCCATGCATTACCACTCTTTGTCTAAGGGTCAGTTAATTCTGAATCCAATCTGCCACGTTTCCTGCTATCCCATGCCACCTCACTTTCTGCATGAGCCTACCATGGGGAACCTTATCAAACGCCTTATTTAAATCCATGCATTACACATCCACTGCTCCACCTTCATCCACGTGTTTGGTCACCTCTTCAAAGAATTCACTCAGGCTTGTGAGGCATGATCTACCCCTCACAAATCCATGCTGACTATCACGAATCAAACTGTGCCTTTCGAAGTGATCATAAATCCTGTCTGTCAGAGCCCTTTACAATAATTTGCCCACCTCTGACGTAACACTGACTGGCCTGTAATTTCTGGGGTTATCCCTATTCCCTTTTTTGAACAAGGGAATGACGTTTGCTTCTCTCCAATCTTCCGGCACTGTACCCATGGACAGTGAGGACGAAAAGATCATCACCAAAGGGCCTGCAATCTCTTCCCTCACTTCCCACAGAATCCCTGGATAAATCCCATCCGGCTTGGGGGACTTATCTATCTTCAACTTCCTCAAAATTCCTAGTACATTTTCCTTACTAACAGCAAATTCCTCTAGCCCACCTGCCTGTTTCAAACTGTCCTCCCCTACAACTAGGTCCTTCTCAGTTGTGAATACTGAAGAAAAGTATTCATTAATGACCTCTCCCATCTCTTTAGGCTCTGTGCACAAATTTCCTTTAGAATCCTTGATTGGCCCCATCCTTTCTCTGGTTACTCTCTTACTCCTCATGTACATGTAAAACACCTCGGAGTTTTCCTTGATCCTATCTGCCAAGGTTTTCTCATGCCCCCTTATAGCTCTCCTAAGCCCTTTCTTCAGCTCTTTCCTGGATAACTTGTATCCCGCTGGAACCTTTTCCGTTGCTCTTTCCCTAAACCTTACATAAGCTTCCTTCTTCCTCTTAACCAGTCGTTTGATCTCTCTCGAGAACCATGGCTCCCTGACTCAATTCTGAACTGAGCGGCCACCCGCACAAACCATCGACCTGGTCTGCGCACCAATAAAGCACTCAGTGTTTAGTCAGCACCATTTGTGTCATGTAATAAGCTGTGGAGCTGGATGAACACGGCAGGCCAGGCAGCATCTTAGGAGCAGGAAAGCTGACATTTCAGGCCTAGACCCTTCATCAGAAAATGGCTTCTGAAGAAGGGTCCAGACTTGAAACATCAGCCTTCCTGCTCCTCCGATGCTGCCTGGCCTGCTGTGTTCATCCAGCTCCACACCTTGTCATCTCAGCATCGGCAGTTCCTACTATCACCATTTGTGTCATGTTTTGTCTTCCTGGAGTCCCATGCTAAAAGTAACCACTTTAAATTTTCCTTGGGGTATTTTTCCCACAATTTTCAAGTTCACATCACTTTCTTAAAAAAGTTAAAAAGCCCCTCGCTGCCACCATGTCATATTGTTGTGCTGTTTTAACACAAAATCCCCACTCTCACACAAGATCGGTCAATTCATTTGAAAGCCTTGAATCGGTTTCCTTATGCAATAATGTGATAAACTGCAGTTACAAACTTCTGAGAACATCAAATTTACTGCTGCTTATGAATCCTGTTCATATTATGTCATCCCATTTCTTGGTTCATATTGTACTCAGCTCTTATAGAAATAATGTAACTCCCATCTAAGCTCAGCACTCAGGTGGGGGGGTCAGACTTGATACCAGCTCCCCCCTGCCCTCGGTGTGAGGTTTCTTATATCCGCGTTTCCCAGCTGCTTACCTTGTGACACAGTTGGAGAAAATGACAACATCATGGAATCTGCGGCCACAATATCATTGAAGAGGATTATTCCAGACTCGAGCCCCAGGCACAGCTGACTGGCCTGAAAGGGAAGGGAGTGATCAGAAATCACATTTCATTAATCAGTACTTCTCCGAGTCAGCTGAAAGTCAGCACTCACTCTCTCTCCTCAGGGTCAAAAGATTGTGGGATCAAACCCAAGAATGGGGGCCATCGGCTGAGCAACAAATGTGACCTTGGATAAAGTGCCCCGTGATTTACGCTTCCCTCACCACAGCAGCACTCTCTCAGTCCTGCAACGAAGCATCGGTCTCAGAAACAGTTCAAATGTTTGCAGTGGGACAGGGAGCTGACCTAATCATTGAATCTGGTCAATACTCACAGGGGCCTGTGAGAAACCAGAACCCTCTTGCACATAAATATAATTATCCTAAAGATGGTGGCACAACGGCATTGACACTGGGATAGTAATGCAGTCAGCCAGGCCAACTCCATGTCGAAATGAGTTCAAAACCACAGCAAGTAGTGATATTTGAACTTAGTTAATAACACAACACTCAAGAAGCTCGACACTGTCCAGAACAAAGCAGCCGCTTGATTGGCACCACATCCACAAAGATCCCACTCCCTCCACCACCGACGGTCAGTCGCAGCCGTGTGTACCATCTACAAGATACCCTGCAGAAATTCACCAAAGATCCTCAGACAGCACCTTCCAAACCCACGACCACTTCCATCTAGAAGGACAAGGGCAGCAGGTACATGGGAACACCACCCCCTGCAAGTTCCCCTCCAAGCCTCTCACCACTTGGAAATATATTGCCATTCCTTCAGTGTTGCTGGGCCAGAATCCTGAAACTCCCTCCCTAAACCATGCACGCAATGCTGGTCCAGGAGGAGCAGGCAGACCAATCCTGGATACCCAAGAATCATCAGACCAGAGTGAGCTCTCTCACCAGCTCTGTCCTGCCTGTGCTAACCTCCAATGACCAATGTGGAGCTGGGTTTGGGATCCTGGCTGAAATTTGGGTGGTTTTCAGGCCCAGACAGAGTAAAAGGTGCCTTCACCTCTTTGGGTCCGTGAGTTGGACACTCCAGAGGTTGGAGACCAGGATGTGAACCTACCCAACTCACTTACTATTCTTGAGAAAGTGATGGCATCATCTGGGATTGGCAGCTCATGAATCAATTGTAATTTTGGCAAGCTCCAAATCTTTAGACGTTTTTCAGACATCTCCCGGCTCAAGCTCAGTAGCTGGTTTTGATCTGTGTCATGTTTTATCAGGATCACCTGCAAGATAATTCCTTCAGGTAAGCTAATAGTTCAGAAATTCCCGTGAAACCTCAAAACCAAAAACTCTCATTAACTTTTTCTCTGTTGGTAGCTCTACCTCTTACACTTCGGAAGCAGAAGGTTAGAGGTTCGAGTCCCTCCAGAAGCTTGTGTGGCCTACCATCCTGGCTGCAGTACCAAGGGAGTGCTGCATTGTCAGAAGTGACATTTTTTGCAGGAAACATTGCAAAGCAATTGTGCTTCAAGCACCTTTAACAAAATCAGGACATTGCCAATGTCTTAATGCCAGCATGGTATTTTAGCCGTGGAGTTGCAGCTGCAGTGTGGGAAACACAGCAGCCAAGCTGCACACAGCAAGATCCCAAAGCCTATATTACAGTTGTCAACACAGCAGGATTGGGTGGCACGGTGGCTCAGTGGTTAGCACTGCAGCCTCACAGCACCAGGGACCCAGGTTCAATTCCAGCCTTGGATGACTGTCTGTGTGGAGTTTGCACATTCTCCCTGTGTCTGCATGGGTTTCCTCCCACAGTCCAAAGATGTGCAGGTTAGGGTGGATTGGCCACGCTAAATTGCCTGTAGTCTTCAGGGATGTGCAGATTAAGTGGGTTATAACGGATGGGCCTGGGTGGGATGCTCTGAGGGTCAGTGTGAACTTGTTGGGCCAAAGGGCCTGTTTCCACACTGTAGGGACTCAATGATGATGATTGTCTTTGGGTCTTGGGGCGTTAAATGCTATTCTTCAGAATTCCTGTAAAATCAAAATAGGAAAATAGTGTGCCTAAAATAAAATTCTTTCATGCATTTTGTTTGTTAAAATGTTGGAGATGGGGAAAGACATTGAGAGTTAAGCATGAGCCAATCGGGGACTGAAGCAGATTGGGTCTCCAATTTGTCGGCAGCCAATGGGTGGCTTTGCCAGGGTGGGCATGTCAGGCAACATGACAGTGGGAGGGGCTGGCCAGTTGGACGTCACATGGTGAAGACTTGAGGGTTGAGTGGGACCACAGTTGGCAGATCCGTCCTGCATGCCACCATAATCAATGTGTAAACCGGCTACTCACTGGGCCATTGTGGGCCTGCACCTCATGGTACTTCACACTTTCCACCACCACATCCATAAAGAGAATCCGACCATCCTGCCAAAAAAGAATGAGCAAGAATGATCAGGCACAATTCACCCGGAGGTCTCCAGGATCCCGTTAGAAAAGGACTCAAACAAAGACCTCTCCGAATCAAGATCCACACAAAGGCAATTGCAAAAGTGAAGGCCACTGAATTATAGAGGCAGTGAGTGTGAAGTTGGCCTAGGGACCACAAACAGAGAGCAATGGAGACTGTTTCAGAGACAGTAGTGACTGCAGACGCTGGAGAATCTGAGATAACGAGGTGTAGAGCTGGATGAACACAGCAGGCCAAGCAGCATCAGAGGAGCAGGAAGGCTGATGTTTTGGGCCTAGACTCTTTGTCAGAAAATAAGGGTCCAGGCCCGAAAGGTCAGCTTTCCTGCTCCTGTGATGCTGCTTGGCCTGCTGTGTTCATCCAGCTCTACACCTCATTATCTCAGCAATGGAGACTATGTCTTTTAACAGGAGGAGGGGCCTATTCAAGCCACTCCTGTTGCTTAGTTCATAAGTTGTATTTTTCAAAATGAACATTTAGTTTGCAATAGTCACCTTAGACCCAGAGAGCTGCTTTCTCATTAGAGAGAGATGGCTGGTGATGGTTAAACTTTAAGGACACCAGGCAAGGGCAGAGGGTGAGGAGGACAGCCCTTCGTGGTAACCTCAGCCAGTGAGGGAACTGAACCCACACTGTCGGTGTTACCTTGCATCACAAGCCAGCCATCCAGCCAACTGAGCTAACCAACTCTGTCAGACTAGAACCTTGGTGACTAAACAGTTAATGATAGAGAAATTGGTGCATCTGGGAGAGAAATAGGCATTAACCCTAAAGCTTTTACAATTCAAAAATTGTTGGGGTTTCTTATATTTAAAAAGTTGGGGCCATATTGATTTCAGAGTTAAATATTTAGAAAAGTAAAAGTGATAAACAACACATTGGTTTATTGAGATAAAGAACTGGAACCAAGATTTTTGCATTTATTTCAACAAGAAAAGGTCTTATTTTTGTGGTTTTCCAGAATGAAGGATGGTTTTGGAAATGAAAGGTAATTAATTTGTATTTCAACTTGGGAACCAGCTGTGTGTATCCTGTCATCATGAAGGTTAGTGCAGGTTAGAGAGGTTCTGTGGTTTCTGTTTGTGTGTGTGTGTGTGTGTGTGTGTGTGTCTGTCTGTCTGTCTGTCTGTCTGTCTATCTGTGTGTGGGTCTTTCTGTCTGCGTGTCTGTGTGTGGGTGTGTGTGTGTGTGTGTGTGTGTGTGTGTGTGTGTGTCTGTCTGTCTGTCTGTCTGTGTGTGAGCTTCCTGAGTGTTGTTGGGGCTGCACCCATCCAGGCAAGTGGGGAGTATTCCATCACAGATAACAAAGTGTGGAGCTGGATGAACACAGCAGACCAAGCAACATCTTAGGAGCACAAAAGCTGACGTTTCGGGCCTAGACCCTTCATCAGAAAAGTGGGAGGGGGAGAGGGTTCTGAAATAAATGGGGAGAGAGGGGGAGGCAGATCGAAGATGGATAGAGGGGACCCTTCATCAGAAAAGTTACTAGAATGTTGACCATCAGAGGAGCAGGAAAGCTGACGTTTCGGGTTGGGACCCTTCTTCAGAAAAGTTACTAGAATGTTGACCATCAGAGGAGCAGGAAAGCTGACGTTTCGGGTTGGGACCCTTCTTCAGAAAAGTTACTAGAATGTTAACCATTGCCTCAATTTGTTTACAGAGGAGTGAAAGTTATGCTACCGTTACATAAAACCCATTGGGAGTCACTGGGTGTAGTCCTGGGCCCTGCAGGAAGGAGAGGCTGGCCTTTGGGGGAGGGGAGGGGAGGGGAGGGTGGGGAGAGTGGTAGAGTGGTGAGGAGGGTGTGGTGGGGGGATGGAGAGGGGACGGAGGGGGTGGGGAGGGGTGCTGTTCAGGGAAGCTCAGCAACCTACCACAACTGAAAGGGTTAAAACATGATGCCAGGTTGTGGCCAGTAGCGTCCCCAAATACAGAGTAAAGTGTGATCTACTGAAACTGATAAAGGGCTTCAATGGGCTCTGCAGAGAGCAACCATCTCATGTGGTGAGGAGGAGTCAAGAACGAGGGTCAGGACCTTCAATCCAGGGCAAGGCCATTCAGGAGGGACATCGGGAAGCAATTCTTCACACTGAGAAAAACTGAAAATGTGGAAACCATTCCTGCTCCCCCCACCCCACCCCACATCCCCCTCAATCCTCTCCTATCCTGTAAAGCTGCAGATGCTGGAAGCGACTTGAAAATGTAAAAATTGAAATGGATTTTTGTGGACTACGGGTTTTAAAGATTATGGAATTCAGGAGGCTGCAAGACCACTTTCTGTTCCTCTGTAATGTCCGAAAGGGGCTGAATGGCTTCCTGCTGTACCTGTGCAACAAATCCAAAGGGTTGAATGGCCTCCCACTGCTATGTTCAACCTTACCTCAAGGCCCAGCAGAATAAACTCATCGCAGTCAGCGCAAACCAGTCCATCCAAGGTGTTGTAGTAGATGTACGACGACAGACAAGTTATACAGTAACACTCACACACAGGCACCTTCCACAGGCTCGAATCAAATGGAGACAAACATACCCCCTCGATAATGGGCCTGGGTAAATGCAACAGGCAGAAGACAGTACAGATATCAGAGGCAGAGTGCAGCCAGTTTTCACAATAACCACCTCATAGATTCATGGCCACTCCTTTGCTCACCATTCACAGTAATCTCTCTCTCTTATTCTCTCTCTATCTCCCTATGTCCCTCTCCTTCTCTTCACTGCCAGCTTCTCGATCACCCTTTCATTCGATCGTGACACACTCACCCTTTCCTGCTCCAATGTCTCATCCTGAGCGTCTGCCTGCCTTTCAGCCTGACTGTCCTACATCCTGGTTCATGGTAGCGAGCCCAACACTCATCTTTCATCCTTTTTGCAGGTCTCCAGCTCTGTCCTGCCTCCTTCCCACAGCTGGGGTTTGCGCTGGTAGCTACAGCGAGCACTCGAAGGCCCTAGGCAGGCGGTAATGGGTTCAGGTCTCACTCCAGAGGCAGGAGCCCTAATCCAGGCCAACACTCCCACTGCCAGAACTGGGGGAGTGCTGCATTGTCAGAGATGCCAACGCTTGGGTGCGTCACTAACTGATCTCCCATACCCATTCTCAGTGGGTGTTAAACAGCTATTTTTTTTAAACAAAGAGCAGGGAACATTCTCCCAGTTTCCCAGACAACATGTAACCCTCAAGCAACCACAACAGATTGTGGAATCACTACCATACTAATGCCTTTAGGATCTTGTTATTTTCAACTTGGCTTCCAGTTTTCCTACACTTTAACAATAGATTTTAAAACAGTTCCAGCATCAATGGAGGAGACATGGTGGGAATGTCACCACAGCAGCTGGTGGGATTTAAATTCAATTACATTAAAACTGGAAAAGGGCCCACCAGTGGCACAGTGGTAACGTCCCTACCCCTGGGCTGGGAGGTCTGTGGTCAAGTCACTGAAATGCTCATCTCTGAACAGGGTATTTAGAAAAATAGAGAAATAAATAAGTATCTGGAATTAATTGTGGGTTACTCTGTAGAACACAGAACATAGAACAGTACAGCACAGTACAGGCCCTTTGGCCCACAGTGTTGTGCTGACCTATTATCCTATGAGATTAAACTACTCCGCATACCCTACATTTCACACTTAGAATATTGTGTTCAGTTCTGGTCACCTCATTATAGGAAAGATGTGGAAGATTTAGAGACAGTGCAGAGGAGATTTACCAGGATGCTGCCTGGACTGGAGGGCAGGTCTTAGGAGAAAAGGTTGAGGAAGTTAGGGCTTTATTCACTGGGGTTACTTAGTGGTGGGAAAATGTCCTGTTTAATTGTATGTAAGAACACTCCTGGATATAAGGAACACAAAAAATTTGTAAGAAGGGGTAGTGTAATGTAGTGGTAGCGAGCCACAGGGTCTCTAGTTCAAATTCCATCTGCTCCAGAGATGTGTCATAACATCTCTGAACAAGTTGGCTCAGAAAATAAAACTAAAAACCTGGAATGAAAGCTAATGGTGAGCACAACAACTCCCCACCAGCGATTGTTGTAAAAACTCAGCTGGCTCACCAAAAAGGAGAAATGTATTCACCCGGAGAGTGGGGAGCCTCTGGAATTATTGGTCACAAAAAGTGGCCAAGGCCAAAATATTGAACGTTTTCAAAAAGGAGATACATAAAGCTCTCGGGGCCAAAGGGATCACATGTTATGGGGAGAGTGGGATCAGGGGACTGAGCTGGGAGATCAGACACGATCACATTGAATGGTGATGCAGGCTCAAAGGGCTGAATGACCTTACTCTTGCACCTATTTTCAAGGTTGCTATATTTTCTATGTTTATTGCCCTTTCGGGAGGGAAATCTGCCACCCTTACTGGGTCTGGCCTACGTGTGATGACTGTAGACCCAAGGCAATGTGTTTGACTCGAGTCGACTAAGGCACAAGACCAAGGGCAATTAGGGATGGGCAACACATGCTGGGCCCGCCAGGGGCATTCACATTGCTTGGCTGAATAAGAAATGGAAATAAAAATGCCCTGTGGGTAGGAGAGGCACTATGCAAATGCAGATTACTTTTGGTAAATCTCTTGAGTGATCCACAAAATGGAGGGCTGAATGAGAACAGTGAGCAGCAACGGGAGGTTGGAACAGGAACCAAATCGATCAGCGATTTCCGAGTCGGATTAGCTCCTGGAGAAAGGTGGGATGGTGGGAACAGGGCCACAGTGAGGTGATAATTGCCCCTCTCTCAGCCACACTGAGCTCTCCCAGACCTCCCCCTCCTCCCGAAAGCAACGTTTCCCACTGATTACTCACGCATTGGCTGGCTGTTTACTACCGTTTGTATTCTCCAGTATTTCTGGAATATTCCACACAGCAAACCTGCAGGCTGGGTCCGTCCTGAGGAAGATACAAACTCTGAGGAGAGGGTACTGCAAGGGATGAGCCACACCACCTCGCCACACCCCCACCGCCCCATGTCTAACTCCTCTATACAAACACACACATACAAAATCGCACACGCTCAGATCGGATGCAAACATTACGCACACAAACACCTCCACTCACTCACACGCTGTGACAGCTTTTCCCAACGCACCGAAACACTTTTCACAGACATTCCCATTTCTGATCAGTATTGGAACTACATCTAAACATATTTAACACAGCCTCCTTCCACAGCACCTTCCAAACTCATGACCATCAGCAATTAGAGGGACAAAGGCAGCAGATCTACATGGGAACTTATCTAAATGCAGAGAGACTTCAGAGTGCTTCGATTCATAGGGATTTGAGTAAGAATTGTGGAAAATTAGTATGCAGGTGCAGCAGGTAATATGGAAGGCAAACGGAATTTCAGCATTTATCGCTAAAGAAACACAGTCTAAAAGTAGGGGATGTGTTGCTGCAGTTGTACAAAGTATTAGTGAGGCCACACCCCGGAGTATTAAGTACCGTGGTGGTCCCCTTCCCCGGAGAGGGGTGCAGTTGTGTTGGGAGGCAGCTCAGGGGACGTTCACAGATCGATTCCAGGGATGAGGGGTTTGCCCGATGAGGAGACATTGAGCAGTTTAGGCCCATACTCTCTGGGGTTTAGAAGATCGAGAGGAAATCCCATTGAGGCCCATAAGATGCTAAAGGGGAATGACAAAGTAAACGTAGAAAGGATGTTCCCTCGTGTGGGGCAATCTCGGACGAGAGGTTTTGGCTTTAGGATTAGGGGGTAACTGGTATAAAACAGAGATGGGGAGGAATGGCTTCTCTCAAAGGGTCACAAATCTGTGTAATTCTCTCCCCCAGAGCGTGGTGGATGCTGTAACAACCTGGGCTCCATCCTACCCTCGGGCGACTGCCTGTGTGGAGTTTGCACATTCTCCCTGTGACTACGTGGGTTTCCTCCGGGTGCTGCAGTTTCCTCGCACGGATTGGCCGTGTGAAATTGCCCATATTGTCCAGGCATGGGCAGTTAGGTGGAATAGCCACGGGAAATGCAGGGGTAGGTTGGGAGGGGCTGGGTCTGGGTGAGATGCTCTTTGGATGGCCAGTGAAAACTTGATGAGCTGCATGGCCTCGATCTCCACAGGAGGGATTCTAAGAATTCTTTCCCAGAGTGAGAAGTCCTATCAGACACAAGTGGGTTCTACCAGTTCTCCATATTGTCTCTGAAGCAAAGCAAGTATAGACGGCTTGGCTGATTGTTTGCTACAATTTACAGATTCCAATTCTACTGTCTCTGGCTTTGATGTCCCTCTGAGGTATTACATCAGGGAGTAGACGGTCAGGAGAAAGGGACATCAGTGGGATCCTGCACCCCTCCGCCCCAGATCCCCCCGCCGCCATAGCCTTCCCCTTTCTGCTCCTCACCTGACGGTGTAGATCCAGATCTCGCTTGGGTCCACCAGGAAGAAGACCAGGTTGTGAGGCCTGCTGTATGTGTAGCAGGCCACACTCTGCACCGGAGTGTTTGTTGGAAAAGGAAGGACCACGGACAACTTTGTCCCGAGACACTGGGACATGATCCGCAGGCTAAAGCCAAAAGACAAAAGAACGTTGCGGGTGTTTCAATTCTGGGCTCGTGGAGCTTTCTTATTATCAACAACAGCAGCTTCCCATGTTTATCGCTTCTTTAGAAAGGGACTGTGTTGGAGCCGCAGACTACCCTCCCCCCTCAACTCATGCTATCCAGTGCGACAGCGAGAGAGTGAGTGAGAAAGCTGCAGGGCGGGAAAGAAGGAGAAACAGGAGTGACAGAGACAGCAAGGCAAAAAGTGTCAGTGACAGGTGGCCTCATCCACTTAGTAATTGACCATGAGGAGAGGGAAATATACAAGGTCTTTATTTTAGAACAGAAACAGTGTCACACTGGAGATAAAACAATAATCACCAAGGAACCTGATGACATCCAACTAGGCAGGATGCTCCCTAAAGGAAATAAACAATATTCAAGATTTCAACCACTGGGCATGTGACAATATGTGGGACTTGCTGGGTAAGAGAATGAGCACTGGATGTGACACTAGGTACAGGGTTTGTGGCAGTGGTCACGCAACGCTTCATGTGAGTTATTGGGTATGACACTGGGCACGCAGCGTTCCTTACTGCGTGTGACACTGGGCACGCAGCGTTCCTTACTGGGTATGACACTGGGCACGCAGCGTTCCTTACTGCGTGTGACACTGGGCACGCAGCGTTCCTTACTGCGTGTGACACTGGGCATGCAGCACTGGTTACTGGGTATGACACTGGGCACGCAGCGTTCCTTACTGCGTGTGACACTGGGCACGCAGCGTTCCTTACTGCGTGTGACACTGGGCACGCAGCGTTCCTTACTGCGTGTGACACTGGGCACGCAGCGTTCCTTACTGCGTGTGACACTGGGCACGCAGCGTTCCTTACTGCGTGTGACACTGGGCACGCAGCGTTCCTTACTGCGTGTGACACTGGGCATGCAGCACTGGTTACTGGGTATGACACTGGGCACGCAGCGTTCCTTACTGCGTGTGACACTGGGCACGCAGCGTTCCTTACTGCGTGTGACACTGGGCACGCAGCGTTCCTTACTGCGTGTGACACTGGGCACGCAGCGTTCCTTACTGCGTGTGACACTGGGCACGCAGCGTTCCTTACTGCGTGTGACACTGGGCACGCAGCGTTCCTTACTGCGTGTGACACTGGGCATGCAGCGTTCCTTACTGCGTGTGACACTGGGCACGCAGCGTTCCTTACTGCGTGTGACACTGGGCACGCAGCGTTCCTTACTGGGTATGACACTGGGCACGCAGCGTTCCTTACTGCGTGTGACACTGGGCACGCAGCGTTCCTTACTGCGTGTGACACTGGGCACGCAGCGTTCCTTACTGCGTGTGACACTGGGCACGCAGCGTTCCTTACTGCGTGTGACACTGGGCACGCAGCGTTCCTTACTGGGTATGACACTGGGCACGCAGCGTTCCTTACTGGGTATGACACTGGGCACGCAGCGTTCCTTACTGCGTGTGACACTGGGCATGCAGCGTTGCTTACTGCGTGTGACACTGGGCATGCAGCATTCCTTACTGCATGTGACACTGGGCACGCAGCGTTCCTTACTGGGTATGACACTGGGCACGCAGCGTTCCTTACTGCGTGTGACACTGGGCACGCAGCATTCCTTACTGCGTGTGACACTGGGCATGCAGCGTTGCTTACTGCGTGTGACACTGGACACGCAGCGTTCCTTACTGCGTGTGACACTGGGCACGCAGCGTTACTTACTGGGTATGACACTGGGCACGCAGCGTTCCTTACTGCGTGTGACACTGGGCACGCAGCGTTCCTTACTGCGTGTGACACTGGGCACGCAGCGTTCCTTACTGCGTGTGACACTGGGCAGGCAGCACTGGTTACTGGGTATGACACTGGGCACGCAGCGTTCCTTACTGCGTGTGACACTGGGCACGCAGCGTTCCTTACTGCGTGTGACACTGGGCACGCAGCGTTCCTTACTGCGTGTGACACTGGGCATGCAGCGTTCCTTACTGCGTGTGACACTGGGCACGCAGCGTTCCTTACTGCGTGTGACACTGGGCACGCAGCGTTCCTTACTGGGTATGACACTGGGCACGCAGCGTTCCTTACTGGGTATGACACTGGGCACGCAGCGTTCCTTACTGCGTGTGACACTGGGCATGCAGCGTTACTTACTGCGTGTGACACTGGGCATGCAGCATTCCTTACTGCGTGTGACACTGGGCACGCAGCGTTCCTTACTGGGTATGACACTGGGCACGCAGCGTTCCTTACTGCGTGTGACACTGGGCACGCAGCGTTCCTTACTGCGTGTGACACTGGGCATGCAGCGTTGCTTACTGCGTGTGACACTGGACACGCAGCGTTCCTTACTGCGTGTGACACTGGGCACGCAGCGTTCCTTACTGGGTATGACACTGGGCACGCAGCGTTCCTTACTGCGTGTGACACTGGGCACGCAGCGTTCCTTACTGCGTGTGACACTGGGCACGCAGCGTTCCTTACTGCGTGTGATACTGGGCATGCAGCACTGGTTACTGGGTATGACACTGGGCACGCAGCGTTCCTTACTGCGTGTGATACTGGGCACGCAGCGTTCCTTACTGCGTGTGACACTGGGCACGCAGTGTTCCTTACTGCGTGTGATACTGGGCACGCAGCGTTCCTTACTGCATGTGATACTGGGCATGCAGCACTGGTTACTGGGTATGACACTGGGCACGCAGCGTTCCTTACTGCGTGTGATACTGAGCACGCAGCGTTCCTTACTGCGTGTGATACTGGGCACGCAGTGTTCCTTACTGCGTGTGATACTGGGCATGCAGTGTTCCTTACTGCGTGTGATACTGGGCATGCAGCACTGGTTACTGGGTATGACACTGGGCACGCAGCGTTCCTTACTGCGTGTGACACTGGGCACGCAGCGTTCCTTACTGCGTGTGACACTGGGCACGCAGCGTTCCTTACTGCGTGTGATACTGGGAACGCAGTGTTCCTTACTGCGTGTGATACTGGGCATGCAGCACTGGTTACTGGGTATGACACTGGGCACGCAGCATTCCTTACTGCGTGTGACACTGGGCATGCAGCACTGGTTACTGGGTATGATACTGGGCACGCAGCGTTCCTTACTGCGTGTGATACTGGGCATGCAGCACTGGTTACTGGGTATGACACTGGGCACGCAGCATTCCTTACTGCGTGTGATACTGGGCATGCAGCACTGGTTACTGGGTATGACACTGGGCACGCAGCATTCCTTACTGCGTGTGATACTGGGCATGCAGCACTGGTTACTGGGTATGACACTGGGCACGCAGCGTTCCTTACTGCGTGTGATACTGGGCACACAGCATTCCTTACTGCGTGTGACACTGGGCACGCAGCGTTCCTTACTGCGTGTGACACTGGGCACGCAGCGTTCCTTACTGCGTGTGACACTGGGCACGCAGCGTTCCTTACTGCGTGTGACACTGGGCACGCAGCGTTCCTTACTGGGTATGACACTGGGCACGCAGCGTTCCTTACTGCGTGTGACACTGGGCATGCAGCATTGCTTACTGCGTGTGACACTGGGCATGCAGCATTCCTTACTGCGTGTGACACTGGGCACGCAGCGTTCCTTACTGGGTATGACACTGGGCACGCAGCGTTCCTTACTGCGTGTGACACTGGGCACGCAGCGTTCCTTACTGCGTGTGACACTGGGCACGCAGCGTTGCTTACTGCGTGTGACACTGGGCATGCAGCATTCCTTACTGCGTGTGACACTGGGCACGCAGCGTTCCTTACTGCGTGTGACACTGGGCACGCAGCGTTCCTTACTGGGTATGACACTGGGCACGCAGCGTTCCTTACTGCGTGTGACACTGGGCACGCAGCGTTCCTTACTGGGTATGACACTGGGCACGCAGCGTTCCTTACTGCGTGTGACACTGGGCACGCAGCATTCCTTACTGCGTGTGATACTGGGCACGCAGCGTTCCTTACTGCGTGTGATACTGGGCATGCAGCACTGGTTACTGGGTATGACACTGGGCACGCAGCGTTCCTTACTGCGTGTGATACTGGGCACGCAGCGTTCCTTACTGCGTGTGATACTGGGCACGCAGCGTTCCTTACTGCGTGTGATACTGGGCAATGCAGCACTGGTTACTGGGTATGACACTGGGCACGCAGCGTTCCTTACTGCGTGTGATACTGGGCACGCAGCGTTCCTTACTGCGTGTGACACTGGGCACGCAGTGTTCCTTACTGCGTGTGATACTGGGCACGCAGCGTTCCTTACTGCATGTGATACTGGGCATGCAGCACTGGTTACTGGGTATGACACTGGGCACGCAGCGTTCCTTACTGCGTGTGATACTGGGCACGCAGCGTTCCTTACTGCGTGTGACACTGGGCACGCAGCGTTCCTTACTGCGTGTGATACTGGGCACGCAGTGTTCCTTACTGCGTGTGATACTGGGCATGCAGCACTGGTTACTGGGTATGACACTGGGCACGCAGCGTTCCTTACTGCGTGTGACACTGGGCATGCAGCACTGGTTACTGGGTATGACACTGGGCACGCAGCGTTCCTTACTGCGTGTGACACTGGGCACGCAGCATTCCTTACTGCGTGTGATACTGGGCATGCAGCACTGGTTACTGGGTATGACACTGGGCACGCAGCGTTCCTTACTGCGTGTGATACTGGGCATGCAGCACTGGTTACTGGGTATGACACTGGGCACGCAGCGTTCCTTACTGCGTGTGATACTGGGCATGCAGCACTGGTTACTGGGTATGACACTGGGCACGCAGCGTTCCTTACTGCGTGTGACACTGGGCATGCAGCACTGGTTACTGGGTATGACACTGGGCACGCAGCGTTCCTTACTGCGTGTGATACTGGGCATGCAGCACTGGTTACTGGGTATGACACTGGGCACGCAGCATTCCTTACTGCGTGTGACACTGGGCATGCAGCACTGGTTACTGGGTATGATACTGGGCATGCAGCATTCCTTACTGCGTGTGACACTGGGCATGCAGCACTGGTTACTGGGTATGATACTGGGCACGCAGCATTCCTTACTGCGTGTGACACTGGGCATGCAGCACTGGTTACTGGGTATGATACTGGGCATGCAGCACGCTTTACTGGGTGTGATAATAGGTATGCAGCACTGGTTACTGGGTGGGACACTGGGCATAAGCACTGTTCATTGGGTATGACACAGGGCATGCAACACTGGTTCCTGGGTGTGATAGTAAGCAGGTGGGTAAATGCACTTAGTATACAACCCAGGAGAGTTTGCATTAGTCAATCTCCACCCACACTAGGCACCCAGCAGTTAGTATTGCAAATGTGACACTGGGCATGTCAACATTCTCCTACCTGCTGTCTCTTTGCAACACCGTGACCCTGGTTGTTCTCTGTTTGGCAGAAGCTAGGCCCATGTGGCTGATGGAGTCACCAATGTAGCTCCAGAACTGGGTGAAGTAGTTGAGGATGTAGATGTGGCAGTGTTTGTTCGAGCAGCAGTACAGGAGGTCAGTGTCTGTGAGTCCCATCCACTCAATGCCTTCCTCAAATACTGATAGACTGGATTCCCGAAAGAGCAAAAGACACAGTCACTATTAACCATAAACTCTACCAGAATATTTCCACTAACCCCTGACTCCAGTGCACTGAACCTTGATCCCAATCCACCGACATCTGACACCAGTACAGCTGTCCTGATCCTCATCCAGGAACCACTGAGCGCATTCCCCGACTATGATTCCAAGCCCCAGACTCCAATACAAGGATCCTTGACCTCGACTTCAATACACTGACCTCTAACCTCAGTATTGACCTCTGGCCACAATACACTGCTTCCTGAGTTCATGGCTCTTGGTAAAACATGTTTGATTGGTTTTAAAAGCTATTTGGTGAACAACAGGACATTAGGTTTGACCGAGGTCATATTTACCCTAAATATTATTTTTCTAACATTGGGAAATGTGACATTGAGAGGAAATTTAAAAAAAACAAAGATTTGTATTTGACAAACTCTGGACATCCCAAAGCACTTTACAGCCAATGAAACACTTTTGAAGTGTTGCCACTTGATCTACTGCAAGAAATAAATTAGACATCTTGTGAAAAGCAAGCTCCCACAAATGACAATAGACAATAAGCAGATAACCTGGTTTCCTGATGCTAGTTAAGGGTTAAATCCTGTCCAGAACACGGCAAAGAAAACTGCTAAGATAATAAAATGTGTGGCTGGATGAACACAGCAGGCCAAGCAGCATCTCAGGAGCACAAAAGCTGACGTTTCGGGTCTAGACCCTTCATCAGAGAGGGGGATGGGGTGAGGGTTCTGGAATAAATAGGGAGAGAGGGGGAGGCGGACCGAAGATGGAGAGAAAAGAAGATAGGTGGAGAGAGTATAGGTGGGGAGGTAGGGAGGGGATAGGTCAGTCCAGGGAAGACGGACAGGTCAAGGAGGTGGGATGAGGTTAGTAGGTAGATGGGGGTGCGGCTTGGGGTGGGAGGAAGGGATGGGGGAGAGGAAGAACAGGTTAGGGAGGCAGAGACAGATTGGACTGGTTTTGGGATGCAGTGGGTGGAGGGGAGGAGCTGGGCTGGTTGTGTGGTGCAGTGGGGGGAGGGGACGAACTGGGCTGGTTTAGGGATGCAGTTGGGGGAAGGGGAGATTTTGAAACTGGTGAAGTCCACATTGATACCATTGGGCTGCAGGGTTCCCAGGCGGAATATGAGTTGCTGTTCCTGCAACCTTCGGGTGGCATCATTGTGGCACTGCAGGAGGCCCATGATGGACATGTCATCTAAAGAATGGGAGGGGGAATGGTTTGCGACTGGGAGGTGCAGTTGTTTGTTGCGAACTGAGCGGAGGTGTTCTGCAAAGTGGTCTCCAAGCCTCCGCTTGGTTTCCCCAATGTAGAGGATGCCACACCAGGTACAGTGGATGCAGTATACCACATTGGCAGATGTGCAGGTGAACCTCTGCTTAATGTGGACTGTCATCTTGAGGCCTGGGATAGGGGTGAGGGAGGAGGTGTGGGGGCAAGTGTAGCATTTCCTGCGGCTGCAGGGGAAGGTGCCGGGTGTGGTGGGGTTAGAGGGCAGTGTGGAGCGAACAAGGGAGTCACAGAGAGAGTGGTCTCTCCGGAAAGCAGACAGGGGTGGGGATGGAAAAGTGTCTTGGGTGGTGGGGTCGGATTGTAAATGGTGGAAGTGTCGGAGGATAATGCGTTGTATCCGGAGGTTGGTGGGGTGGTGTGTGAGAACGAGGCGGGGTGTGAGGGATGTGTTGCGGGAAATGCGGGAGACGCGGTCGAGGGCGTTCTCGATCACTGTGGGGGGAAAGTTGCGGTCCTTGAAGAACTTGGACATCTGGGATGTGCGGGAGTGGAATGTCTTGTCGTGGGAGCAGATGCGGCGGAGGCGGAGAAATTGGGAATAGGGGATGGAATTTTTGCAGGAGGGTGGGTGGGAGGAGGTGTATTCTAGGTAGCTGTGGGAGTCAGTGGGCTTGAAATGGACATCATTTACAAGCTGGTTGCCTGAGATGGAGACTGAGAGGTCCAGGAAGGTGAGGGATGTGCTGGAGATGGCCCAGGTGAACTGAAGGTTGGGGTGGAAGGTGTTGGTGAAGTGGATGAGCTGTTCGAGCTCCTCTGGGGAGCAAGAGGCGGCGCCGATACAGTCATCAATGTACCGGAGGAAGAGGTGGAGTTTGGGGCCTGTGTAGGTGCGGAAGAGGGACTGTTCCACGTAACCTACAAAGAGGCAGGCATAGCTGGGGCCCATACGGGTGCCCATGGCCACCCCCTTAGTCTGTAGGAAGTGGGACGAGTCAAAAGAGAAGTTGTTGAGGGTGAGGACAAGTTCGGCTAGGCGGATGAGGATGTCGGTGGAGGGGGGCTGGTCGGGCCTGCGGGACAGGAAGAAGCGGAGGGCCTTGAGGCCATCTGCATGCGGAATGCAGGTGTATAGGGACTGGACGTCCATGGTGAAGATGAGGTGTTGGGGGCCAGGGAATTGGAAGTCCTGGAGGAGGTGGAGGGCGTGGGTGGTGTCACGGACGTAGGTGGGGAGTTCCTGGACCAAAGGGGAGAAAATGGAGTCCAGATAGGTGGAGATGAATTCGGTGGGGCAGGAGCAGGCTGGTACGATGGGTCGACCAGGGCAGGCAGGTTTGTGGATTTTGGGAAGTACAACGCATCATCCTCCAACACTTCCGCCATCTACAATCCGACCCCACCACACAAGACATTTTTCCATCCCCACCCCTGTCTGCTTTCCGGAGACACGACTCTCTCCGTGACTCCCTTGTTCGCTCCACACTGCCCTCTAACCCCACCACACCCGGCACCTTCCCCTGCAACCGCAGGAAATGCTACACTTGCCCCCACACCTCCTCCCTCACCCCTATCCCAGGCCTCAAGATGACATTCCACATTAAGCAGAGGTTCACCTGCACATCTGCCAATGTGGTATACTGCATCCACTGTACCTGGTGTGGCATCCTCTACATTGGGGAAACCAAGCGGAGGCTTGGAGACCGCTTTGCAGAACACTTCCGCTCAGTTCGCAACAAACAACTGCACCTCCCAGTCGCAAACCATTCCCCCTCCCATTCTTTAGATGACATGTCCATCATGGGCCTCCTGCAGTGCCACAATGATGCCACCCGAAGGTTGCAGGAACAGCAACTCATATTCCGCCTGGGAACCCTGCAGCCCAATGGTATCAATGTGGACTTCACCAGTTTCAAAATCTCCCCTTCCCCCAACTGCATCCCTAAACCAGCCCAGTTCGTCCCCTCCCCCCACTGCACCACACAACCAGCCCAGCTCCTCCCCTCCACCCACTGCATCCCAAAACCAGTCCAACCTGTCTCTGCCTCCCTAACCTGTTCTTCCTCTCACCCATCCCTTCCTCCCACCCCCAAGCCGCACCCCCATCTACCTACTAACCTCATCCCACCTCCTTGACCTGTCCGTCTTCCCTGGACTGACCTATCCCCTCCCTACCTCCCCACCTATACTCTCCTGTCCACCTATCTTCTTTACTCTCCATCTTCGGTCCGCCTCCCCCTCTCTCCCTATTTATTCCAGAACCCTCACCCCATCCCCCTCTCTGATGAAGGGTCTAGACCCGAAACATCAGCTTTTGTGCTCCTGAGATGCTGCTTGGCCTGCTGTGTTCATCCAGCCTCACATTTTATTATCTTGGATTCTCCAGCATCTGCAGTTCCCATTATCAAAGAAAACTGCTATTTTTGTTTTGAAATAGGCGCCATTTACATCCACCTGCAAGAACAAATGGAGCTTCAAAATACAGGAGAGATCTCCACACTGCGTCATTTCAAAATACAGCAGCTTTGACTGGGCAGCACTCCCTCAGTGCTACACTGAGACAGAGAGAGATGTCCACACAGACATGTGAGATCATGGTAAACCTCATTCCTGCCACTGGGAGCTCCCAATCTGTACACTGCTTCCCCGAATTTGCTACATCACAATGGTGACTCCATTCTCTGTTGGCTCTGACTTACGCTGCAATGCTCTGAGGGACAGAAAGGTGCCAGAGAAATGGGAATTTCTTTCTCTTTGCTCCTTAGAAAGTTGGTCTTCACCTCAGAAGCTGGCTGTAGATGTCCAGTGACCAGAACCTGATGGAGCCATCTTTTGAACTGGAGATGAAGATGGAAGTGGTCTCTGGATGGAGCAGAAGGTTCGTCACAGCCCGGGTGTGTCCAGTAAACTTGTGGGTGATGATTCCTTTGGTGCTCCAAGCCTTGACTGCAAGAATGTCAAAATGTTCAGTGCAAGAGAAAGCAACGTCTTGTATTAAAATAGCACCCTTAATCAGAGCAAAACATCCCAGGACATTTTGCAAGAGCATTATCAAACAGAATTCAACACAGGGTGTTATTGAGGGAGAGAGATTCGTGACTGTTGCTGGCAAAGCTGCTTTTATTACCTGTCCCTAACTGCCCCTGAACTGAGCAACTGGCTCAGCCATTTCAAGGAACAGCTAAGAGTCAACCCACATTGCTATGGGTCTGGAGTCACCTATTGATAATCCCCTGACTCAGTAAAATCAATCAGTCTTAGTTTTGACATCTACACTTGACCCGAGCCTCAACAATGTTTTTTTACACCGAACATAGAACAGTACAGCACAGTTCAGG
Organism: Stegostoma tigrinum; assembly: GCF_030684315.1. NCBI lineage: Eukaryota > Metazoa > Chordata > Chondrichthyes > Orectolobiformes > Stegostomatidae > Stegostoma > Stegostoma tigrinum. The sequence continues at coordinate 3,882,146 of NC_081364.1, forward strand.
CCCTTCAGCCCACAATATCGTGCCGACCTATTATCCTACTCTTTTTGAGGAAAAACGAATTCCGAATTTTCACTCCCGTTCAGGGCAGGTTTCCTGATCTCACTCCTGAATGGCTGGCTCAGAATTTGAAGATTCTGCCCCTTGTGCTGACCTCCCCTGCCCATTGGCTCGCACCCCCCCACCCCACCCCCCCAACCAGTGGGGCTATGTTCCTCTGAAACTCCTACAGGTCACCCCTTCATCTTCTGTACTCATGGGAATGCAAGCTCAGTCTGTCCAGGTAGCTTAACCCCTTCAGTCCCAAGGTCATTCTGGTGAATCCGAGTTACTCCACCCCTTCCAAGGCCAGGATCTCCTTCATGAGGTGTAAATCCCAGAAGGAAACCTCATTACTCTGAGTCAGGATCTGCTTGGAGTTCTGAAGAGCTGTGGATAACCTTCGTATTCCTGTTCCCCTCTGAGATCAGACCATAAGATATCAGAACAGAATGAGGCCATTCAGCCCACTGAGTCTGTTCCACCATTTGATCATGGCTGACATGTTTCTCCTGCCTTCTCCCCAAAACTGCTTCTTGGCTTTTTAGTTCGAAATATGTATAGGTTCTGTTCTTGTCAGTTTAATATTGAAACAACACTTATCTGGGGACATATATGAAGCAGAATATTGACCCCCTCACTAATTAAGAACCTATCTATCTGTGTCTTACAAATGCTCATTGACTTGCCCTCCACAGCATTCTGCAGCAATGAGTTTCACACATTCCCCACCTTCTGGCAGAAGAAATTCCTCCTCATCTCAGTTCTAAAGGGTTGTCCCTTCACTCTGAGGATCTGCTATCAGGTCCTAGTCTCTCCTACTTGTGGAACTGTCTTCCACACATCCACACTACCCAGGACTCTCAGTATTCTTTAAGTTTCAATTAGGTCACCCCTCATCCTTCTTAACTCCATCGAGTACAGACCAGGAGACCTCAACCAATCCTCATAGGATGAGCCCTTCATCCCTGCGATCATTCTTGTAAACCTCCTCTGGGCCTCCTCCAAGGTCAGCACAGCCTTCCTTAGATACAGGGAGCAAAACTGGTCAAAATATTTCGAAGGCAGCCTGACCAGAACCTCGGCAGTACATCCCTCAGCAGATGAAGGCCTACAGTTTGACGCCAGCTAAAAGAGATCATCAGTTGGCACAGGAGAAGATTGAGCCTTACTTTCATAGTCTGTGGAGCAGGTCAGTATGGACTTGATGTAAGATGAGTAGATACACGCTGTGGGTGAGCATTTGTGGGGGTTTGGTATCTCCAGCAGCAGTTGGCCTTGGGTGTTGTAACAGAACAGGGCCTGGACAGAGCAGCAGAAGACTTGCTGAGTGGGGACATCCAGCTCCACCTTTGTCACCCAGTTCCCTCCCATATGAGGGTAGTCAGCACTGGAAAAGATAGCAACAACGCAGGTACAGTGGGAACGCAGTCACACGGTAACAATGTACAACTAAGTCCCATTTCCTCAACAGTGAAAAGTCCCATTGTGCTGTAAATGGAAACAAATGGCTGACAGAGTAGGACCTCCATGCCAGAGCTCACCCACACCAGCTGCAATAGTTCTCCTTTTGTTTGTGTTTTTTAAACTTTGTAAAGTTTTTTTTAAAAACTTTGTAAACTGACTCGGTTTGAATCGGCTGGGAATGGAGGTGAGGTCAGCGTGCTGACTGGAGGGCAGGGAGATGAGCTCTGGCAGGAACTGGAGGCAACTCCTTGGACTGGAGGTAAGGGACTAGGGGCTGCCGGGAGAAGCAAGGAACTGTCAAGGGGAGGCAAGGCCCTGTCACAGGGAGATGAGGCCCTGTCAAGGGGAGGCAAGGCCCTGTCACAGGGAGATGAGGCCCTGTCACGGGGAGGCGAGGCCCTGTCACGGGGAGGCGAGGCCCTGTCACAGGGAGTGGAGGCCCTGTCACGGGGAGGCGAAACCCTGTAACGGGGAGGGGAGGCCCTGTCACAGGGAGATGAGGCCCTGTCACGGGGAGGCGAAACCCTGTAACGGGGAGGGGAGGCCCTGTCACGGGGGGACGAAGCCCTGTCACGGGGAGGGGAGGCCCTGTCACGGGGAGATGAGGCCCTGTCACGGGGAGGCAAAGCATCAAGTTTCAAAGTGCACTGTGATCCCGAAACTGGGCTTGGTGTGATCTGCAGATGAGGTGCTGGCACAGTGTGGGGTGAAAGGTCTGTAAACAGTGTACGTTTGTTTCTTTAATTTTTCCTTTTTATTGTCATGCTGGACCTTTTATTTGTCTTTTTTTTTCTATTTTAAACCACATATTTATGTATCTGTACCCAAGGACCTTCATACCTAAGATTGCAATAAGTTCTAACTTGTACATTTCTCACTCAGTGGAGTACGTGTGACAATAAACCTAATTCAATTGGATTCAAATTTGATGCTGAGCCACGTAGGAGATATTGAATGGTATTGATATGATCAAGATCATAACAGAGCCCTGGCAGCTGAAAATACAACTGTTAATGGTGGAGCTGAGCATAAACACAATGGAAGAGTGCAGAGATTGATCCCAGAGGGCTGGAAGAGATTAAACAGATATTGGTCAGTGTTCCCACGAAGGGGCCTATTCACCCAGTTTTAATCTACACTGCTCAGGTTTTATTCAATCCAGCCATTCTCCGATACCAGACGGTTGCATTTCCAAACTTTTGTACACTTTCCTCCATGTGCCAACAGTGATGTGCGCTTATCCCTTTTCCCATGTTTAAGGACTCTTTTGTGCGGAGGTGTGTCTCACTTGCACGGCCAGAAACTGTTGCTGATCCCTAACTGCACCTTGAAATGCTGGACCATTCCAGAGAAAGTTAGCCACATGTAGGCCAGGCTAGGTAAGGACAGCTGATTTCCCTCCCTAGAAAATGTTATTGAAACACAGAATCCCTGCAATGTGGAAACAGGCTAATCAACCCACACTGACCCTCCAAACAGTATACCACCCGGACACACTACCTCATCACCTGTGACTAATCTACCTAGCCTGCACATATTTGCACTGTGAGGGGAAAACTGGAGCACCTGGAGGAAACCCACGCAGTCATGGCAGGGGGATAATATGCACACTCCACACAGACAATTGCCTGAGACTGGAATTGAACTCCAGTCCCTGGTGCTGTGAGGCTGCAGTGCTAACCACTGAGCCACCGGGCTGCCTGCATGTGGAACAATTGTCAATGATGACATGGTCATAATTAGATAATAAAATGTGAGGCTGGATGAACACAGCAGGCCAAGCAGCATCTCAGGAGCACAAAAGCTGATGTTTCGGGCCTAGACCCTTCATCAGAGAGGGGGATGGGGGGAGGGAACTGGAATAAATAGGGAGAGAGGGGGAGGCGGGCCGAAGATGGAGAGTAAAGAAGATAGGTGGAGAGGGTGTAGGTGGGGAGGTAGGGAGGGGATAGGTCAGTCCAGGGAAGACGGACAGGTCAAGGAGGTGGGATGAGGTTAGTAGGTAGCTGGGGGTGCGGCTTGGGGTGGGAGGAAGGGATGGGTGAGAGGAAGAACCGGTTAGGGAGGCAGAGACAGGTTGGACTGGTTTTAGGATGCAGTGGGTGGGGGGGAAGAGCTGGGCTGGTTGTGTGGTGCAGTGGGGGGAGGGGATGAACTGGGCTGTTTAGGGATGCAGTGGGGGAAGGGGAGATTTTGAAACTGGTGAAGTCCACATTGATACCATATGGCTGCAGGGTTCCCAGGCGGAATATGAGTTGCTGTTCCTGCAACCTTCGGGTGGCATCATTGTGGCAGTGCAGGAGGCCCATGATGGACATGTCATCAAGAGAATGGGAGGGGGAGTGGAAATGGTTTGCAACTGGGAGGTGCAGTTGTTTGTTACGAACTGAGCGGAGGTGTTCTGCAAAGCTGTCCCCAAGCCTCCGCTTGGTTTCCCCAATGTAGAGGAAGCCGCACCGGGTACAGTGGATGCAGTATACCACATTGGCAGATGTGCAGGTGAACCTCTGCTTAATGTGGAATGTCATCTTGGGGCCTGGGATGGGGGTGAGGGAGGAGGTGTGGGGACAAGTGTAGCATTTCCTGCGGTTGCAGGGGAAGGTGCCGGGTATGGTGGGGTTGGAGGGCAGTGTGGAGCGAACAAGGGAGTCACGGAGAGAGTGGTCTCTCCGGAAAGCAGACAGGGGAGGGGATGGAAAAATGTCTTGGGTGGTGGGGTCGGATTGTAAATGGCGGAAGTGTCGGAGGATAATGCGTTGTATCCGGAGGTTGGTAGGGTGGTGTGTGAGAACGAGGGGGATCCTCTTGGGGCGGTTGTGGCGGGGGCGGGGTGTGAGGGATGTGTCGCGGGAGATGCGGGAGACGCGGTCAAGGGCGTTCTCAATCACCGTGGGGGGAAAGTTGCAGTCCTTAAAGAACTTGGACATCTGGGATGTGCGGGAGTGGAATGTCTTATCGTGGGAGCAGATCTGCTCCCACGATAAGACATTCCACTCCCGCACATCCCAGATGTCCAAGTTCTTTAAGGACCGCAACTTTCCCCCCACGGTGATTGAGAACGCCCTTGACCGCGTCTCCCGCATCTCCCGCGACACATCCCTCACACCCCGCCCCCGCCACAACCGCCCCAAGAGGATCCCCCTCGTTCTCACACACCACCCTACCAACCTCCGGATACAACGCATTATCCTCCGACACATCCGCCATTTACAATCCGACCCCACCACCCAAGACATTTTTCCATCCCCTCCCCTGTCTGCTTTCCGGAGAGACCACTCTCTCCGTGACTCCCTTGTTCGCTCCACACTGCCCTCCAACCCCACCATACCCGGCACCTTCCCCTGCAACCGCAGGAAATGCTACACTTGTCCCCACACCTCCTCCCTCACCCCCATCCCAGGCCCCAAGATGACATTCCACATTAAGCAGAGGTTCACCTGCACATCTGCCAATGTGGTATACTGCATCCACTGTACCCGGTGCGGCTTCCTCTACATTGGGGAAACCAAGCGGAGGCTTGGGGACCGCGTTGCAGAACACCTCCGCTCAGTTCGTAACAAACAACTGCACCTCCCAGTTGCAAACCATTTCCACTCCCCCTCCCATTCTCTTGATGACATGTCCATCATGGGCCTCCTGCACTGCCACAATGATGCCACCCGAAGGTTGCAGGAACAGCAACTCATATTCCGCCTGGGAACCCTGCAGCCATATGGTATCAATGTGGACTTCACCAGTTTCAAAATCTCCCCTTCCCCCACTGCATCCCTAAACCAGCCCAGTTCATCCCCTCCCCCCACTGCACCACACAACCAGCCCAGCTCTTCCCCCCCACCCACTGCATCCCAAAACCAGTCCAACCTGTCTCTGCCTCCCTAACCGGTTCTTCCTCTCACCCATCCCTTCCTCCCACCCCAAGCCGCACCCCCAGCTACCTACTAACCTCATCCCACCTCCTTGACCTGTCCGTCTTCCCTGGACTGACCTATCCCCTCCCTACCTCCCCACCTACACCCTCTCCACCTATCTTCTTTACTCTCCATCTTCGGTCCGCCTCCCCCTCTCTCCCTATTTATTCCAGTTCCCTCCCCCCATCCCCCTCTCTGATGAAGGGTCTAGGCCCGAAACGTCAGCTTTTGTGCTCCTGAGATGCTGCTTGGCCTGCTGTGTTCATCCAGCCTCACATTTTATTATCTTGGAATCTCCAGCATCTGCAGTTCCCATTATCTCTATGGTCATAATTAGGTTAGCTTTTAAATTCTAGCCATTTAAAAAAATTTAATTTAAATCTCACCATCTGCCATGATGGGATTCGATCCTATGTTCCCAGAGCAATAGCCTGCGGCTCTGGGTTACTAACTGCTACATTACCGGGACACGCCATTGTAATTTGGGCTCTTAATCCACAAACTTTGTTCATTTTGTCTCTATTTTCCACCCATAATATTCCTGAAATCCCAGAGTCTTGCTTGTCCTGTCTATCTTATTTTTGAATGAACATGTGCGTGCATTGACTGAAAGGGAGTACAGTTTGCATGGTAGTCATTAATAATTCAATTTGCCACATGGAGAATTAGTTTAATAAATACAATGAATGACTAATAATTTAGTTATAATGTATACTCAACAACTTTTTGTTTCTTAAAACAAAGTAATTTCACAGTTAACATTTCAGGTCAAGTGACCCTTCCTAGAACTGGTCACCAGACCCGAAACATTAACTCTGATTTCTGCCCACAGATGCTGCCAGGCCTGCTGAGCTTTTCCAGCAATTTCTGTTTTTGTTTCTGATTTACAACATTTGCAGTTCTTTGGGTTTTTACTTCTTGTTTCTTGCTCATTAATGAAACCTGAATAGCTTTTCTCTCAGACAGGATCACAATCAGGCATTAGCCATCTACGAGACTAAGTTAATAAAATGTGAAGCTGGATGAACACAGCAGGCCAAGCAGCATCTCAGGAGCACAAAAGCTGACATTTCGGGCCTAGACCCTTCATCAGAGCTGTGTTTATCCAGCTTCACATTTTATTATCTTGGATTCTCCAGCATCTGCAGTTCCCATTATCTCATCTACGAGACTAAGTTAGTCATTTTCACATTTACAATAACATACAGGGAAAGTGGGATTTGATTTTCGGTACACTATTCCTGTCAGGATGGTGACAGCAGTAATAAAGGAATTAACCAGGGGGCAGGAGGCCTTGCTTCAGACACTAAGGCTCTGTGTCACCTTTAAACAAGGAATAATGTTGCAAGTCTTACGGGATCTGTATGAAATCTCCAATTAATCTTCATAATCCAGTTTTGAGCATAGAACTATGGGCCAGAAACTAAGGGGACCCTGCCAGGGTGAACATACCAAACAACTGATGGCAGGAGGGCAATGGAACAGAAAGAGGCCATTCAGCCCATCAAAATCATTCAGCTGCAACAGCTGTTCAGTAACCAGCTCCATCTACCTGCTTTGGCTCTATGTTATTTTATATTCTTGCCTAGCAAAACACTATCAACCTCAAAGTTTAAATTACTAATTGAACTTCTTATGCTCCATATTCTGCAACAATTTGTTTGGAAGAAGTGTTCCTTAACATCTCTCCTGGATGTGAGTTCAATGTTCTGCTCCCAAAACAATAGAACAATATTTCTCTCGATGTAACCTATGAATTCCTTTCAAAATGCAGAATGAAAATCTACCATCAACTCAACTCTTAACCTTCTCCATCACTGAGAATACAAACCTAGGTTTATGTGACATTTATACATATAGGGTTTATAAGCAGCATGGTGGCACAGTGGTTAGCACTGCTGTCTCAAAGCACCAGGGACCTGGGTTCGATCCCAGCCTCGGGTGACTGTCTGTGCGAAGTTTGCACATTCTCCCCGTGTCTGCGTGGGTTTCCTCCCACAGTCTAAAGATGTGCAGGTTAGATGGATTGGTCATGCTAAACTGCCCATAGTGTCCAGGGATGTGTAGGTTAGGTGCGTTAACATGGGAAGTCTGGGGCTATAGGGATAGGGTAGTGGGCTTGGGCTTGGGGTTGGATGGGATGGTCTTTGGAGAGGCACTGTGGACTTGATGGGCCAAATGACCTGTCACTCTGACACCGTAGGGATTCTATGATTCTGAGGGGTTAGATATTGAGGAATGTTTCCAGGAGAGGAAGAATCTTGACCTAAAGGTCACAGTTACAGAATAAGGGGACAGTGAAAATTAGAAGGAACCTCTACAAGAGAGTGGTAAATAGCTGGAATTCTCTAACCCCAGAGAGTAAGCAATTCTAGAGGAAGTAAACAGGTTTGTGAAATATTGAGGCATTAAGTGCTATAAGCAGTTGACATGGAAGAATAATCGGAGCAGATCAGCCATGATCATTTGGAATTTCAGCAAAGGTCTGAGGGGCTGATTGGCCTATTCTTGCTCTTACCCCCTCAGAAATGAATACTTGGGAGCAGCCCAGTGGGTGAGGACGGGGATTCAGGTGGTGTGGTCAGAAGCCTGAGGTCATGCAATGATACACCCAAGAGTAGGACCACTCTGTGTTGGCAGCTCCCCCTGGACCAGGAACTGTCTGGAGGACCGGCGTGTTGCTAATCCACAGCTAGTGATATTCTGGTCTGCAAACTCTAACCATTCCCAATACAACACACAAGACATTAAAAACATGTGCTTATTGCTCTATATAGAGTATTTTGTATTATGGCACTTGCTATACCTCAGAAAAAGTTCATAATTTGACATGGCTATGACCTTATTGTTGCTCCTTTGATTCATTCTGTACTTCCAAAACTGTGAAGAAAGAAAGTAAAATAACTTTTCAGTGAGGCACACTCCTTGCACATAAGCTCTGTACCCTCTTCAGCATTCCACCCACCATCTCATTAGCTCCCAAATGCAAAGTGTGTAAATGGCAGTGCGGGGCTATATGGTCTCTCGGAGAGCAGGGAGCCCATGGAGGGTCAATCCTCACCTTGTAATAGAGTTATTGTACTCAAATATGATGGTATTATGGTGAGGAACGGAGAGGGATGTGAGAGGATGGAGGACAGGAGGTGTCCTTGGATCTGTGGATTCCTGATTCTGATTCGTGATGCTCTGCTGTGTTTATGGAATAGGAGCCCGCTGAGACATGACCTTATAGAAGTTTATAAAATAGAGAGGGTTATTGTTAGCTGTCTTTTCCCAAGGGTGGGGTATTTCAAGACTAGGGGACATATTTGTAAGGCGAGAGGAGAGAGATTTAAAAAGACATAAGGGGCAAAATGTTTACAGAAAGGGTGGTTTGCATGTGGAATGAACTTCCTGAGGAAGCAGTGGAAGTGGGCACAAATACGTTTAAAAGACATTTGGATAAGTGCATGAATAGGAAAGGAATGGGCCAGGAGCAGACAGATGGGACTAGTTTAGTTTGGGATTATGGTCAGCATGGACTGGTTGGGCCAAAGGGTCTGTTCCCACACTGTATGACTCCATGACTAGACTTCATCATTTGTTTAGTTCAAAGTCAATCTGAATGATGAAGCATTTCTAACTTTTTTTTTGCTGTGATATTTAATTCCCTTGCCCAACTATTGTGTATAATTCTGAACACTTTCTTTATCACAGGTTAATCTATTTTAGAGGTAAGAGAGTCCCTGCTCAAGCTGCCAGATGGTTTCAGAGATGGAGCTGTCAATACAAGTTACAAAATTGTGTTACCTTGACTCCTCCAACCCCTCCTGTGATAAGTTCATCGGTCTTTGGGTTGAATATTATCGATTTTACCAACTTCAGGTCCATATTGAGGACTGTAAACGTTTCAACAAAATCCTTGTTGTACACCTGAAGATAGTTTAGGGAACTGTTCAGTAACATCATCACTGCAACAAAATATTTTGTCAAAGATTTTCCTCTTGCAATCCCCAGGATAATATGTAAGAAGACCAATTTAAGGGGAAAACCAACATTTACGCAGTATGAGGGAGAGCACTGATTGGTTAACTCTGAGTTCAGTAAGAGTCCATCAATGCTAGACCAGCCTCAGCCCACTGTCCCCCACACCTACCCATGGCATCTGACCACACTATCCCCACCAGTACCCAATCAAACAGCCATTCCCCTCATTTTTAATTCTTCTATAATAAAGTGATCAAAGCAATTAAGCCCTTTTTGATAAAATAAAACCAAGGACTGCAGATCCTGAAGATCTAAAACAAAATGAGAAACTCGGAGAAGCCTGGAGAAACTCAGCATGTTTGGCAGCATCAGTGGAGAGAGAAACGGAGCTAATATTTCGGGTCCAGAGAACGTTCTTCAGAACCAGACAGATGAAATTGACCCTGAGTTTCCAACTGCCTGTCACTTTAACACACCCCGCTGTTCCCTGGTCAACATCTCTGACTCAGGCTGGCTGCAGTGCTCCAGCGAATCTCAGCACAAGCTGGAGGAACACCTCGTTTTCCACTTTGGAATTCTACACCTTTCTGGACTCAATATCGAGTTCAACAATTTTAGGGCCTGAACACCTTCTTCCCTGTCCTTTACCTGCCCTGACACATCTGGTCCTATAGTCAAGGTACAGACCTGGATGAACACAGCAGGCCAAGCAGCATCAGAGGAGCAGGAAGGCTGATGTTTCGGGTCTGGACCCTTCTTCAGAAAGTGTCTTCAGACAGTACAGACAAGATTTTTTAAATTCAGTCACGGGATGAGGGTATCACCGACCAGGCAGCGTTTATTTCCCATCCCTAATTGCCCAGAGGGCAGTTCAGAGCCAACCACATTTCTGTGGGTCTGGAGTCACATGTAGGCCAGACCAGGTAACGATGGCATTTTCCTTCCCTAAAGGTCACTAGTGAACTGGATGGGTTTTCCCAACAATCAACAATAGATTCATGGTCATCATCAGATTCTTAATTCCAGATAGTTTATTGAATTCAAATTCCACCATCTGCTATGGCGAGATTTGAACCCAGGTTCCTAGAATGTTATCTGGGTCTCTGGATTAACAGTCTGGCGATAATACCACTAGGCCATCACCTTTTCCCCAGGGTGGGGAGAGTCCAAAACTAGAGGGGCATAGGTTTAAGGTGAGAAGAGGAAGATTAAAAAAGGGACCCATGGGGCAACCTTTTCAAGCAGAGGGTGGGATGTGTGTGGAACAAGCTGCCAGAGGAAGTGGTGGAGGCTGGTACAATTACAACATTTAAAAGGCATCTGGATGGTTATATGAATAGGAAAGTTTTAGACAAGTCTGGACTGAATGTTGGCAAATGGGGCTAGATTTATCTAGGATATTGGATTGGCATGGACAAGTTGAACCGAAGGGCCTGTTTCTGTGCTGTACAGCTCTATGACTCCAAATACCCCCACATTTTCCAAGCTACTGTCAGTTCCGAAGTGTCACTGGACCCGAAATCTTAACTCTGTTTCTGCTCCATGGATAGTACCTAATCTGCTGAGTTTCTCCAGCTTCTTCTGTTTTTGTTTCAAGCGCCTTTAAATGTCCAAAGACACATGTCTCCCAGGATTTCCCTCAGGACAGTGTCTAGTCTGAAGCTGACATTGTCACAAGGCGGGCAAAGTCCATAGCTCACCCTGGTTCATCGAGAGCTGGTAACACTCTACAGGCCTCCCAGCAGCATCAAATCAGTTCTTAAATAACACTTCTTTTGCATAAATCTCAACCCATCCAAAACAGCTGCCCGAGTCCTGGCTCACACCAATTCCTGTTCCTACCAGACTTAATGGACTGGCAAGGTGTTTTTTGTTAATTCTTCCCATATCCCCTCATGGCCTCACCCCTCCCTCTCTCTGAAATCTCCTTCAGCCCCACAAACCATCCGGAATCTCCGCGTTCCTCCAATTCTGGGAGCCTCCAGTATCCCCAGTTTTAAATGCTCTCCCATTGGTGCCTGTGCCTTCAGCTGTCTGAGCTTCGAGCTCTGGAATTTCTTGAAAGAACAGGGTTCTTACTTTCAGCGAACAATCCTTCCCCAGGGCAAAGTAGGTGTTAAACTTGCTGCAGTAGATAATTTGTTTTAAAATGCCGTAATGATGTTTGGGAAATTCCAATTCCCTTTTACCTACTCAGAAACAAGAAGATTAAGAAACTTCAAAAGACTAAGACAGGAAAGAATCTCATTTCCACATGTTTACAAAATGAACTCCCCATCCCACACAGACAAACACACGAATAAAGGAAAGGAGTTGTGGTGACATTTCACAATTTCCCCAAGTCCTAAATAATTTTTCCATTCATTCGTAAGATGTGGGCATCACTGTCTGGGCCCAGTATTTATTGCCCGTCCCTAGTTGCCCCCTTGAGAAGGTGAGGGTGAGCTGCCTTCTTGAGCCGCTGCAGTCCATGTGCTGTGGGCAGACCCACAATGTCCCTTAGGGAGGGAATTCCAGGATCTTGACCCAACAACTGAAGGAATAACGTATTTCCAAGTCAGGATGGTGAGGATCTCAGAGGGGAACTTGGAGGTGGTGGTTTTCCCATGTACCTGCTGCCCTTGTCCTTCTAGATGGAAGTGGTTGTGGGTTTTGAAGGTGCTGGCTGAGGATCTTTGGTGAACTTCTGCAGCGCATCTTGTAGATTTGTTTTATTAGTCATTCATGGGATAAGGGCGTTGCTGGCCAGGCAGCATTTATTGCCCTTCCCTAACTGCCCAGAGGCCAGTTAAGAGTCAACTACATTGCTGTGGGTCTGGAGTCACATGTTGGCCAGACCAGGTAAGGATGGCAGTTTCCTTCCCTAAAGGGCATTAGTGAACTAGACAGGCTTTTCCAACAATCAACAATGAATTCACGGTCATCATTAGACTCTTTAATTCTAGATATTTTGTTGAATTCAAATTCCACCATCTGCTGTGTTAGGATTTGAACCCAGGTCCCCAGAACAATATCTGCGTCACTGGAATAACAGTCCAGTGATAATACCCCTGGGCCATTTTCTCCTGCTAAGTGATAAACACTGCTGCAGGTGAGCATCGGTGGCGGTGGGAGTGGATGTTTGAGGATGTGGTGCCGACCAATCAGGCTGCTTCACAGCCAGTGAAATATTTGTAAAGTGTAATCCCTGTTGTAACATAGAAAACACAGAGCCAGGCTGACCAGAGCAAGCTCCTACACACGGTAATATGGTCTTGATTTGATGCACTGTCAATTACTCTCAGTGTAACAAGTGTTCATCTTTGAAACAGCGCATCAGGGTTTTGCACATTACCTGAGAGGACAGAAGGCACCCCGGATTAGGATCTCACCTGAAAGACAGCACATCAGGCAGTGCAGCACTCCCTCACCACTGTGCATGTTGGCAATGCCAGACTGTGCTACGGGCTCAAGGCTCAGGGATCTAGACTTAAACCCACAAGCTTCACACCTAAGACACGTGGGAGTGTTACCCACTGGAACTTCCTAATATGGTCTAACTGTGATCTTACTCTACCTCAGAAATTCAGGAGAATCCCGGACATCGGGGTTAAAGGTTACCAAGCCACAAACTCACCTCCACCCCCAGGATCCAGAGACCATGTCAAACAGCCCAGGCTGTCCAGGATGATCACCTGATGGAGTTTAGAGTTGTAGGTAACTAGAAAGCAGAGCAGGTTATGAGAACATTGCATTAGTTCAATGCAGTCAACATGTCTTAAAACTGTCAGTGCCTATGAAAGGCGGTATATCTCAGACTGACAGCATGCGAACACAGGAGACCATTCAGCCCATCATACTTGTGGCACTTCTTTGATATTTTTTCTAATTTAGTATTAACTCACATTCATTCCCTGATGATGCTACAGATAAGTCCTTTTCAAACACAGGCAGCACCAGGTGACAAACAGTTTATGTTTCTGACTACATTCAGAAGTCTATTTGCATGCAGGTCAGAAGACATCGCAGGACGACATAAGAGTATCTTTTTGTAAGTATGAGCAGATCCTTAATATTAATGTGAATATTGGATCTCGCCTACAAGTGCGATTGTTCGTATGTCAGACATTTGTGAGCCAGGGACAGTTTGTACAGGTCTAGTTTCCTTTTAAAAATTCCCATCTCAGGTAAGTGCAAGCAGTGGTTACAAGACGCTAATTCATCAATCATAGAAAGGGTTCCAGCACAAAACGAGGCCATTCTGCCCACTCTATCTATGGTTCTCTCGCAGAAAGGCCCATGCTCCTACCTTTTCCTCTATGTTCTGCAATTGTACTCCTTCAGGTTCTCACCCAATTCCATTCTGAAAACTTGGATTGAACCTGCCGCTGTCACACTCTCAGGCAGCGTACTCCAGATCCTAACTATTCACTGGTCTTCTTCATGTCTCCAATATGTCAGTTGCCGAACAGCTTAAGTCAGTGCCCTCTGGATCTTCACCCTTCTGCAAATAGGAGAGGTTTCTTCCTGTCCACTCTGTCTAGGTCTTCATATCGATACCAATCTTACATCTCCTCCCCATCTTCTCTTCTCTGAGAATAGTCCCACCTCCTCCAATTTACCCACTTTACTGAAGAACCCCATCCCTGGAACATTCTTGTGCATATCCTTCGTAACATGCAGTGCCAGAAATGGGCACAACTGAAGGAAAACCAGTACTTTATTTGTTTATAATTTTATACAGGGTTACCATCACTCCCCTGTTTTTATACTCTGTGCCTCGTTAATAAGAAACAACACACTATGTTTTATTAACTGTTCTCCCTACCTGTCCTGTCATCCTCAATGATCTATCTCCCATATACACCAGGTCTCTTTGCTCCTGCAGAATTTTACCACTTATTTTATACTGACTCTTTGTTCCTACCTCATAGCGAGGGAAGCAGAGCCAGTGTGGACTGAATATTGGGGGCAAGAGATCAAACTCAAGGGAAATCAAAGAGTGGAGACCAAGCCAAAGAGAGATGCATTAATACAGGAAACAATTAACAGACTGTGACATGAAGGAACAGAGTGTATAAATTGAAACATCAACCAGCAGATAAGACTAGAATTGACAGAGTGTAGTAGGATAAAACTAAACTCTCTGTGAGTGAATGCAAGTAGCTTTTCAAACAAATGAATACATAAGACCTGGATTAGATCTGACATGATTTGTGACCTTGAAGGGTGGAGGACACATCTGAATGACCATAAGACCATAAGACATAGGAGTGGAAGTAAGGCCACTCGGCCCATCGAGTGCACTCCACCATTTAAATCATGGCTGATGGGCATTTCAACTCCACTTCCCTGCACTCTCCCCATAGCCCTTGATTCCTTCTGAGATCAAGAATTTATCAATCTCTGCCTTGAAGGTATCCAACGTCCCGGCCTCCACTGCACTCCGTGGCAATGAATTCCACAAGCCCACCACTCTCTGGCTGAAGAAATCTCTCCTCATTTCAGTTTTAAATTTATCCCCTCTAATTCTAAGGCTGTGCCCACGGGTCCTAGTCTCCCCGCCTAACAGAAACAACTTCCTAGCGTCCACCCTTTCTAAGCCATACATTATCTTGTAAGTTTCTATTAGATCTCCCCTCAACCTTCTAAACTCTAATGAATACAATTCCAGGATCCTTAGCCATTCATCGTATGTTAAACCTACCATTTCAGGGATCATCCGTGTGAACAGGGTTGGAGGGGTGGCTCTGTAAATTAAAGAGCTTTTGCACAATACAGATAGATGACCTAAGATCAGGAAACCAACAACAGTTGGCACACAGTATTAGTCTCCTTATTCAAGGGACAATGTAAATACATTGGGGAAAGTTCGGAGAAGGTTTACGAGATTAATACATGGAATGGGTAGCCTGGCCTTCTAAGGAAAGTTTGGATTGATGGGTAAATTGTACTAGTTGGAAATTAGAAGAGTAAAGAGGCAAATAGATTAAAACAAAAAGTCCTGAGGGGTCTTGAGAGATTCGATATGGAGAGGATGTTTCCATAGAACATAGAACATTACAGCACAGTACAGGCCCTTCGACCCTCGATGTTGTGCCGACCTGTCATACCGATCTCAAGCCCATCTAACCTACACTATTCCATGTACGTCCATATGCTTATCCAATGACGACTGAAATGTACGCAAAGTTGGTGAATCTACTTCCGTTGCAGGCAAAGCGTTCCATTCCCTTACTACTCTCTGAGTAAAGAAACTACCTCTGACATCTGTCCTATATCTTTCACCCCTCAATTTAAAGCTATGCCTCCTCGTGCTCGCCGTCACCATTCTAGAAAAAAGGCTCTCCCTATCCACCCTATCTAACCCTCTGATTATTTTATATGTCTCAATTAAGCCACCTCTCAACCCTCTTCTCTCTAATGAAAACAGCCTCAAGTCCCTCAGCCTTTCCTCATAAGACCTTCCCTCCACACCAGGCAACATCCTAGTAAATGTCCTCTGCACCCTTTCCAAAGCTTCCACATCCTTCTTATAATGCGGTGACCAGAACTGTACACAATACTCCAAGTGTGGCCGCATCAGAGTTTTGTACAGCTTCACCATAACCTCTTGGTTCCGGAACTCAATCCCTCTATTAATAAAAGCTAATACACTGTATGCCTTCTTAACAGCCCTGTCAACCTGGGTGGCAACTTTCAAGGATCTGTGTACATGGACACCGAGATCTCTCTGCTCATCTACACTACTAAGAATCTTACTGTTAGCCCTGTACTTTGCCTTCTGGTTACTCCTACCAAAGTGCATCACCTCACACTTGTCTGCATTAAACTCCATTTGCCACCACTCAGCCCAGCTCTGCAGCTTATCTATGTCTCTCTGCAACCTACAGCATCCTTTGTCACTATCCACAACTCCACCGACCTTAGTGTCGTCTGCAAATTTACTAACCCATTCTTCTACGCCCTCATCCAGGTCATTTATAAAAATGACAAACAGCAGTGGACCCAACACCGACCCTTGTGGTACACCACTAGTAACTGGTCTCCAGGATGAACATTTCCCATCAACTACCACCCTCTGTCTTCTTTCAGCAAGCCAATTTCTGATCCAAACTGCTATATCTCCCACAATTCCATTCCTCCACATTTTGTACAATACCGTATTGTGGGGAACCTAATCGAACGCCTTGCTGAAATCCATATACACCACATCAACTGGTTTACTCTCATCTACCTGTTTGGTCACCTTCTCAAAGAACTCAATAAGGTTTGTGAGGCACGACCTTCCCTTCACAAAACCGTGCTGACTATTCCTAATCAATTTATTCTTTTCTAGATGATTATAAATCCTATCCCTTATCACCTTTTCCAACACTTTACCAACAACTGAGGTAAGGCTCACTGGTCTATAATTACCAGGGTTGTCTCTACTCCCCTTCTTGAACAGGGGAACCACATTTGCTATCCTCCAGTCATCTGGCACTATTCCTGTAGACAATGACGAGTTAAAGATCAATGCCAAAGGCTCGGCAATCTCCTCCCTGGCTTCCCTGAGGATCCGAGAATAAATCCCAACCGGCCCAGGGGACTTATCTATCTTCACCCTCTGAAGGATTTCTAATACCTCTTCCTTGTGAACCTCAATCCCACCTAGTCTAGTAGCCTATATCTCAGTATTCTCCTCGACAACATTGTCGTTTTCTAGAGTGAATACTGTTGAAAAATATTCATTTAGCGCTTCCCCTATCTCACCTGACTCCATACACAACTTACCACTACTATCCTTGATTGGGCCTAATCTTACTTCCGTCATTCTTTTATTCCTTAAATACCTATAGAAAGCCTTAGGGTTTACCCTGATCCTATCCGCCAACAACTTCTCATGTCACTTCAGGGAAAATCTAGAACGAGGGGCCATGAGATTTTGGAACTGAACGGAGGAAGCAGAGACTTGTCAAAGATACAGGGGGGACAGACTGATGTGAAACAAGTAGGTGAAAGAAGATCAGGG
The DNA here is from genome assembly GCF_030684315.1 of Stegostoma tigrinum. Lineage (NCBI taxonomy): Eukaryota > Metazoa > Chordata > Chondrichthyes > Orectolobiformes > Stegostomatidae > Stegostoma > Stegostoma tigrinum. The sequence goes on from NC_081364.1 coordinate 3,899,516, forward strand.
AAAGGTGGGAATGAAGATTTGATGTTATAATCAAATCAGCTACTATCTTAGGAATGACAGTGCAGGCTCCAGGGGACAAATATCCTACTCCTGCTTCTGATTCAGATATTTATATCTTCGTTTGTGCATTCTCCCCTTGAAACACTGTTCCCATCCAACACCATCCCGCCTCAAACACTGTCACCCCATCAAACACTGTATCCCATAAAATAACAATCCCATCTAACACTATATTCCATGGAACTCCACCCCCCCAGCAACCAATGTCCCAGTGGAACCCCATCCCCATCAAATACCATCCCTCATTGAACACTATCCCCAACCAACATTGTTTCCATTGAACACTGTCAGACATCAAACTCCATCTCCATCGAACACCTTTCTCCATTGAACACCATCCCCATCGAACTCCATTTTCCATTGACCGCTGTCCAAGGAACACATCCCCCTGCTGATTAAATAACATCCTCTTCCAACTCCATCCCCCATTGAACACCATTTCCATTGAACATCATCCCTCATCCAACTCCATCTCCCCATTAAACACCATCCCCAACAAGCTCAGTTCTCTGTCAAATACCCTCCCCATCAAACACGTCCTCCCCGATCAAATACCGTTCCCATCAAATTCCATCTTCCATCGAATGCCATCCCCTATTGAACTCTGTCCCCCATCAAAAACTACCCCCATTGAACAAAGAACAGTACAGCACAGGAACAGGCCCTTCAGCCCACCAAGATGGCACTGACACACAATGCCTTTCTAAACTAAAAGCTTTTCCCTCTACGCTGTCCATATCGCTCTGATCCCAACCCATTCATGTACCTGTCCAGATGCATCTTAAATGTTGCTGTTGTATCTGTCCCCACCACTTCCTCTGGCAGTGCATTCCAGGCACTTACCATCCTCTGTGTAAAAAAACACACCTCTCACGTCTCCTTTAAACATTCCCCTTCTTACCTTAAACCTGTAATCCCTAGTAATTGACATTCCTAGCCTGGGAAAAAGACTTTAGCTATCCATTCTATCCGTGCCTCCCATAATTTTGTAATCTTCCATCGGGTTGCACCCTGCCTCATCCTTCAACTTCAAGTGAAAACAAATCAATTTGTCCAATCTCCCCTCATAGCTAATACCCTCCAAACCAGGCAACATCCTGGTAAACCGTTTCTGCACCCTCTCCAAAGCCCATATATTCTTCTGTTAGAATAGCGCCCAGAACTGTACACAATATTCCAAATGTGGCCGAACTAAAGTTCTAGACAGTGGCAACACGACTTACCAATTTTATGCCCTATGCCCTGACCAATGAAGGCAGGCATACCATATGTCTTCTTGACCACCTTATCCACCTGTGTTGCCACTTTCAGGGAACTGTGAACCTGTATGCCTAGATCTGTCTGTATGTTGATGCTGTTGAGGATTCTGCCATTTACTGTATACTTCCCTCTGAATTAGACCTTCCAAAATGCATCACCTCATTATTGTCTGAAATCTGCCATTTCTCTACCCATGTCTCTAGCCTATCTATAGCCTGCTGTATCCTTTGACAATCCTACTTACTGTCCACAGCTATCCCAATCTTGGTGTTATCTTCTGGCTTACTAACCAGGCCACCTACATTCTCCTCCAAATCATTTATATATAACAGAAACAACAGAGTTCCTATCACTGATGGCCGTGGAGCACCACTGGTCACTGATCTCCAGTCAGGAAAACACCCTTCCACCATTACACTCAGTCTTCTATGACTAAACCAGCTCCGTACCTATCTTACCAGCTCACTGTAATCACATGTGACTTCACAATTTTTGTATCCAGCCTGCCACGAGGGATCTTGGGCCTTGGTATAGCCTATACAGACAACATCTACCGCCCAGCCCTCATCAATCATATTTGTCACTTCCTCAGAAAAACACAATTAGAGTGTGAGATATGATCTTCCCTGCACAAAGCCATGCTGCCTATCACAAATCAGTCCATACATAGAGAGGTCGAACGACTGGTTAAGAGGAAGAAGGAGGCCTATATAAGGTTTGGAAAAAAGGAACGGAAAAGGCTCTAGAGGGATACAAGTTATCCAGGAAGGAGCTGAAGAAAGAGCTTAGGAGAGCTATAAGGGGGCATGAGAAAACCTTGGCAGATAGGATCAAGGAAAACTCCAAGGCTTTTTACACGTATGTGCAGAACAAGAGAATGACAAGAGAAAGGATGGAGCCGATCAAGGATTGTAAAAGGAATTTATGCACAGAGCCTACAGAGATGGGAGAGGTCCTTAATGAATACTTTTCTTCAGTATTCACAACTGAGAGGGACCTAGGTGTAGAGGAAGACTTTGTGAAACAGGCAGGTAGGCGAGAGGAGGTTGATGTTAGTAACAAAGATGTGGTAGGAATTTTGAGGAAGTTGAAGATAGATAAGTCCCCTGGGCCGGATGGGATTAATCCAAGAACTCTATGGGAAGCGAGGGACAAGATCGCAGGCCCTTTGGCGATGATCTTTTTGTCCTTACTGTCCATGGGTACAGTGCCGGAAGATTGGAGAGAAGCAAACGTCATTCCGTTGTTCAAAAATGGGAATAGGGATAACCCCAGAAATTACAGGAGAGTTAGTTATGTCAATGGAGGGCAAATTATTGCAAAGGGCTCTGACAGACAGGATTTATGATCACTTCGAAAGGCACAGTTTGATTCGTGATAGTCAGCATGGATTTGTGAGGGGTAGATCATGCCTCACAAGCCTGAGTGAATTCTTTGAAGAGGTGACCAAACACGTGGATGAAGGTGGAGCAGTGGATGTGTAATGCATGGATTTAAATAAGGCGTTTGATAAGGTTCCCCATGGTAGGCTCATGCAGAAAGTGAGGTGGCATGGGATAGCAGGAAACGTGGCAGATTGGATTCAGAATTAACTGACCCTTAGACAAAGAGTGGTAATGCATGGAAAATATTCAACATGGTACCCAGTTACAAGTGGTGCACCGCAAGGATCTGTTCTGGGTTCTCTGCTATTTGTGATTTTTGTAACTGCTTTGGATGAAGGAGTGGAAGGGTGGATTAGTAAGTTCGCAGATGATACGAAGGTGGGTCGAGTTGTAGATAGTGCGAAGGGCTGTTCTACGTTACAAGGGGACATTGATGGAATGCAGAGCTGGGCTGAGAAATGGCAGATGGAGTTTAACCCTGAAAAGTGTGAGATGATTCATTTTGGAAGGACTAACTTGAAAGCAGAATACAGGGTTAACAGAAAGATTCTTGGCTGTGTGGAGGAGCAGAGGGATCTCAGGGTTCATGTTCACAGTTCCCTGAAAGCTGCCACCCAGGTGGATAGAGTTGTTAAGAAGGTGTATGGTGTATTAGCTTTCATTAATAGAGGGATTGAATTCAAGAGCCATGAAGTTATGCTCCAGCTGTACAAAAGCCTGGTTCGGCTGCATATGGAGTATTGAGTCCAGTTCTGGTCACCTCATTACAGGAAAGATGTGGAAGGGTGGGAAAAGGTTCAGAGGAGATTTACCGGATGTTGCCTGGAATGGAGGGAAGGTCTTACGAGGAAAGGTTGAGAGAGCTAGGTCTTTTCCCTTTAGAACGACGAAGGATGAGAGGTGACTTGATAGAGGTGTACAAAATGATCAGAGGTATAGATAGAGGGGACAGCCAGAGACTTTTTCCTGGGGTGGGGGTAGTTTTTACGAGGGGGCATAGTTTTAAAGTGAGGTAGATATAGGGGAGACGTCAGAGGTAGGTTCTTTACTCAGAGAGTGGTTGGGGCGTGGAATGCATTGCTAGAGAGTGTCGTGGATTCGGCCTCATTAGGGGTATTTGAGTGGCTATTAGATAGGCATATGGATGATAGTATAAGGTAGGGGTGGAGGTTTGATAGACCTTAGGTTTAGGGTAAAAGTTTGGCACAACATCATGGGCTGAAAGGCCTGTACTGTGCTGTACTGTTCTATGTTCTATTGTGGAGCTGCAGGAACACAGCAGGAGAGTCAAGGCTTCGAGTTGAGACCCTTCTTCAGGACGGTCCCGACCTGAAACATTGACTCTCCTGTTCCTCTGATGCTGCCTGATTGCAGTGTTCCTCCAGCTCCACACTGTGTTGACTGTGACTCTGACTCCAGCATCTGCAGCTCGTGCTGTCTCTGAGTGACTTATAACCCTATCGTGGAGCCTCTTCCAAGGATGTCCACCTTGAAGAAGTTGTCCTCCCTCCAGAAAGATCTCAGTGGATCTCTCTCCCACTGCAACCCACTGGCAATCTCCTCTGCCCAGTCCTGGTATAGGGTCCCGACCTGAAACTTTGACTCTCCTGCTCCTCTGACGATGCCTGGCCTGGTGTGTTCCTCCAGCCCCACATTGTGTTAACAAATCAGTCCTTTTTTTTTCAAATATGACAAAACCTTGTTCATAAGAATCTTCTTCAATCATTTCCCCACCACTGACATAAGCTTTAGAGTAAAGTTCCCTCTGCACTGTTGCCATCAAATAATCCCAGGACAGGGACAGAACGGGGTGAGATATGGAGTGAAGCTCTCTCTACACTGAGTTAGTTAACAGTACAATTTCCTTTGTTGGGTGATTTTATTCTTGTTTCTCACCTCCCAAGATTTCTATCCGGCTCCTGGGAAAAGCAAAGTTCAACATCAAAACTGGACTGAAATTCAGCACCTGAGCACTATTTGGAACTCCTGGTGGCAAAATCACGGTTTTCTCCACTATGTCTCCATCACTAAATTGGTTTAGCCTAATATCAGACTTCTCAGATTTTGTTCTGACATCTGATTCACTGGGATGATTCTGCAACCTTCATCAAGAGAAAGGAAAGAAGAAATAAGGATTTTTTAAACTGTTTTGCTCTGCTGTTCTCTGTTGAGTTTTCAAATTAGGGCCTGTTATCATTTTGTTAACCCATTGTCCCCCATCAAAAACTCCCAGGACAGGGTCGGCACGGGGTTAGATACAGAGTGAAGCTCCCTCTACACTGTCCCCCCATCAAACATTCCCGGGGCAGGGGCAGCACAGGGTTAGATACAGAGTAAAGCTCCTTCTACACTGCCCCCATCAAACACTTCCAGGACAGGGACAGCACGGTTAGACACAGGGTAAAGCTCCCTCTGCGCTGTCCCCCATCAAACATTCCCAGGACAGGGGCAGCACAGGGTTAAATACAGAGTAAAGTTCCCTCTACACTTTCCCCCATCAAACATTCCCAGGACAGGGACACCATGGGGCTAGGAACAGAGTAAAACTCCCTCTACACTGAATCCCATGAAACTTTCCCACGCCAAACGGGGCATCACTGAGCAGGTTATTGCTGAGCCAGCGCTGCTTGATAGCGCTGTTACTGACACCTTCCATCACTTTCCTGATGATCGAGAACAGACTGATACGGTGTTAATTGGCCAGTTTGGATTTGTCCTTTTTGTTGTGTTTCCACATTGATGAGTAGATGCCAGTGTTGTAACTGCACTGGAGTAGCCTCTCTGAGGATCCTTCTGGTGACCGAAAGGGTTGTCCATACCTAGGAACCCGAGAATTAAACCGTCTGCCACATACCATCTGCCGGGGTCACCCGTGACGGCAAGGTCAAAGGGCGAGGTTCCAGGCAAAGCGTGATCCATGAAGCAGAGCAGGCAAAGGATGATGGCTGAACTTAAATTACAGCATCACAATGGCTGGGAAAGTGAACGAAGGCTGCTACAGGAGAAGAGCTGCCATTGTCTTGGTCTCCATGGCAGTGGGCTTTGACCCCCTAACTGTGAAGGTCTGTGTGATGGTTACCAGCCTCCCGGCTTTTAAAGACATCACACACAGGCATCCTCCACAGAGGTCCCACTCCTACTTACATCCTGGACAGAATTCCTATGGCAATCAGATACTGGTGGAGGGGGCAGGATTGTGATAACTGGAAGCCCGTAGCCACAATCTGTCACATTAGATGATGGGTGTCAGATTCGGTCATCCTGATCCCGGATGAGGCAGTCAGAGCATTTCGGCAGCTGTGCTCGCCACTGAACTGCCTTGTGTAGGATCCGGTCTGCTCACCACAGTTGGGGAGGGGCCTGGAAAAGGGGCCCAAAAATATATCAGAGATAGTAGGAACTGCAGATGCTGGAGAATCCGAGATAACAAGGTGTAGAGCTGGATGAACACAGCAGGCCAAGCAGCATCATAGAGCAGAGAAACTAACGTTTCGGGCCTAGATCCTTCATCAGAGAGGACCCTTTCTGATGAAGGGTCAAGGCCCGAAACGTCAGCTTTCCTGCTCCTAAGATGCTGCTTGGCCTGCTCTGTTCATCCAGCTCCACACTTTGCTATCTCTGTAGAATGGCACCATAGGAAGGGAAGGTATTGGCAACATCAACTCCAAGAGAGCCCTTCTTGTAAAATGCGCTGAGTACAACCTCATCATAATAAGCACACTCTTCAGGCAGATGAACAGATTCAAAGCGTCTTGGAGGCACCCACACTCAAAACAATGGCACCTCGGTGATTATGTTATCGTGTGCTCTGAGGATCATCAGGACATGAATGTCACCAGGGCTATGATTGGCTCAGATGGCTGCTGGACTGATCATTACCTTATCCATTCTACAATGTCCATCAGACTACACAGAAAGAGGAAGATTCAGAAGAAGCAGATTCAACATCGAGAGCCTGAATGACACAGTCACTATACAACAACTGCAGATCTCACTTGCTAAAAGCCCAATGGACATAGGAGAACTGCTTTAGCCAACCATTCTCAATACCTGCAATAACAGCCTCGTGTACAAGTTCAGAAACCATCAGGACTGGTTCGATGAGAGCGATGTGGAAATTGAACAGCCAAGGCAAGGACTGCCTTCTGTAACCAGCAAAATGACATCAACAGCAAGATCAAAAGAAGGGCCTGTACCCAAAGGTAAGGCCTGTATGGGAGCTCAAAAATATGTGGTGGGCTGATAAGGCCTTGGAAATCCAGCAGCTGGCAGATGTCGCTGACACAAAGCCTTCCTCAGCGCCATGAAGGCAGTGTACCCTCCAAGCTACTGTGGTCTGAACCCCCTGTCCTCTAAACAAAAACAGCTCAAGGACAATGAGGCAATAAACACTCGCTGGAGACAGTGTTCCCAGAATGCATAATACCAATGTTGACTTGGAAATCATCATCAAGTCCCAAACAGATCCGTGCAGTATGACATGGGAGGACCTCCCTTTGTGACTGAAGTACAAGACGCAATAAGGAGCTGAAGAAACAACAAGGCTGCAGGTCCTAATGGGATTCCTGCAGAGATCCTAAAGGAAGGTGGCTCACAGCACCATGAACACATACAGCTTGGTCCTTGAAGATTCGGCTCAAAGAAGAAGTCCTCTTGGAGCTCAGGGACGCTTTGATTGCCACCATACTCAAAAAGGGTGACAAGTCTGACTGCAGGAATTACAGAGACATCTCTCTTCTGTCAACTGAAAGAATGTGGATGCTGTAAATCAGGAACAGATTCTGAGGAAAGGTCACTGGATCCAAAACGTTAACTCTGATTTCTCTTCACAGCTACCATCAGACCTGCTGATCTTCTCCAGCAATTTCTGCTTACGTCTTCCTTCAACCACTGGCAAAGCACTTGCATATGTTCTTGCTAATAGGCTCCTGCCATTATCTGGGGCAAAACTCCCTGAATCGCTGTGTGGTTTACACCCGTCCTGAGGAAAGACACGTGTGATCTTCACAGCACGTCAATTACAAAAGAAAGTTTCAGGAAAAGAAACAACTGTTTTCCACGGCCTTCATCAACCTAATGAAGGCCTTTGACACATTTACCCATCAAACTCCCGGGCCAATACCGTCACGATGCAGCTGCTGTGATAAGTTCATCAGGATGCTGAGGCTGCTACATGATGAGCGCTTAGCAACTGTGGAATGGAGTCTGAGCCTTTCACCACGGATAGAGGGATCAGGCAAGGCTGCATCATCACACCCGCTCTCTTCATCATCTTCATTGCCATCATCCTCTATCTCACTGGCCAAAACCTGCCCATCATTTACCATATGGATGGCAGGCTGTTCAACCTTAATAGGTTCAAGGCCAAGAGCAAAGTCTCTATCACCGCCATCTTACAGCTTCAATATGCTGATGACAATGACATTGCAGCAAACTCTGAGCAAGATCTGCAGTGCATCTTGGATGGCTTTACCAAGGCATACAAGCTCCTAGGTCTTACCCTTAACATGAAAATGACTCTAGTACTCCATCAACCACCACCCAACAGTCCTTTCTGCGCTCCTACAATAAAAGTCAACAATCATCCCCTTGAAATTGTGGATCACTTCCCGTACGTCAGCAACCTTCCCCTCCAAGGCCAATGTCGATGCAGAAATACACCATCTGAGTGTGCCAGTGGAGCCTATGCCCAACTCAGAAGAAGATTGTTTGAAAACCATGACCTACGGGCCCAGACTAAACTTCTGGTCTACAAAACCATTGTCCTTCCACACTGCCATATGCCACTGAAACATGGGCTACCTACAGTAAGCACCTTAAAACACTGCAACAAACCACCAGAGATCCCTACAAAAAATCCTGTGGATTACCTGGGAAGACAAGCACACTAATATCAGTGCCTTGGAGGAGGCCAACACATCCAGCATCGCTGCCACAACAGCAATTCTGATGGACCAGCCAGGTCATCTAAATGCCTAACGCACGCCTCCCAAAACAGATCATGTACTCCCAGCTGAAGGAAAGTCAGTGTGGCCCTCATGGTCAAAAGAAACACTTCAAAGATAACAAAAACAAAATTGCTGGAAAAGCTCAGCAGGTCTGGCAGCATCTGAGGAACAGTTCTCAGGAAGCATCACCGGACCCAAAACATTAATTCTGTTTTCTCCTCCACAGATGCTGCCAGATCTGCTGAGTTTTCCAGCAACTTTGTTTTTGTTGCTGATTTACAGCATCTGCAGTTCTTTTGGTTTTTACTTCAAAGGTAACATCTGGACCAACCTCAAGAAATTCCAGAGCAACATCCACAGCTTGGAGGACATGGCTACAAACTGGTATCTACTGGAAAAACATGATCTGGCAGGACACTATATGTCACATAAATGATCTCTACCGCGCTGCTGATCAAAAACAACTCTTATGCAAGGACAGACAGAACAACAGGGAACGTCCACCAATCACCACCTCCAACCATTACCACCCAACAATGCCCACACTTCAATAGAATCAGTGGATCCCCGATTGGCATGCACAGCCATCTGAAAACCTACAAATAAATGCCCTAACAGAGGACAATCATATTTGATCCAACTGATCACCGATTACATTAGACTCGAATAGCTTGGCTAGGTATGCAGCATGTTCTGGAGCACCGGTCTCTAATACTATGCCAGAAAGTTGTCAAGGATCAGCCTTTGCAGTATCCAGTGTCACCAACTGTTTCTTGATATCATATGGACTGGAGCAAATTTGCTGAAGATTGTGACACATGAAACTGCAGAAGGAAGTTGAAATGGATTAATCATTCAGAACTAAGATAACAAAGTTTGGAGCTGGATGAACACAGCTGGCCAAGCAGCATCTTAGGAGCACAAAAGCTGACGTTTTGGGCCGAGACCCTTCATCAGAGAGGGGGATGGGGTGAGAGTTCTGAAATAAATCGGGAGAGAGGAGGAGGCGGACCGAAGATGGATAGAGGAGAAGATAGGTGGAGAGGAGAGTATGGGTGGGGAGGTAGGGAGGGGATAGGTCAGTCTGGGAAGGATGGACAGGTCAAGAGGGTGGGATGAGGTTAGTAGGTGGGAAATGGAGGTGCGGCTTGAAGTGGGAGGAGGGGATAGGTGAGAGGAGGAACAGGTTAGGCAGGCTGGGATGAGCTGGGCTGGTTTTGGGATGCAGTGGGGGGAGGGGAGATTTTGAAGCTGGTGAAGTCCACATTGATGCCATTGGGCTGCAGGGTTCCCAAGTGGAATGAGTTGTTGTTTCTGCAACCTTCAGGTGGCATCATTATGGCACTGCAGGAGGCCCAAGATGGACATGTCATCTGAGGAATGGGAGGGGGAGTTGAAATGGTTCGCGACTGGGAGGTGCAGTTGGGAATAGGGGATGGAATTTTTGCAGGAAGGTGGGTGGGAGGAGGTGTATTCTAGGTAGTGGTGGGAGTCGGTTGGCTTGAAATGGACATCGGCTTGTAGGTGGTTGCCTGAGTTGGAGACAGAAAGGTCCAGGAAGGTAAGGGATGTGCTGGAGATGGTCCAGGTGAATTTGAGGTTGGGGTGGAAGGTGTTGGTAAAATGGATGAACTGTTCAAGCTACCCTTGGGAGCATGAGGCAGACATCAAGCAGATGTTCACCTGCACATCCGCCAATGTGGTATACTGCATCCGCTGTACACGGTGTGGCTTCCTCTACATTGGGGAAACCGAGCAGAGGCTTGGGGACCGCTTTGCAGAACACCTACGCTCGGTTCGCAGTAAACAACTGCGCCTCCCAGTTGTGAACCATTTCAACTCCCCCTCCCATTTCTCAGACGACATGTCCATCCTGGGCATCCTGCAGTGCCATAATGATGCAACCCATAGGTTGCAGGAACAACACCTCATTCCGCTTGGGAACGCTGCAGCCCAATGGCATCAATGTGGATTTCACCAGCTTCAAAATCTCCCCTCCCCCCACTGCATCCCAAAACCAGCCCAGCTCGTCCCAGTCTGCCTAACCTGTTCTTCCTCTCACCTATCCCCTCCTCCCACCTCAAGCCGCACCTCCATTTCCTACCTACTAAACTCATCCACCCCCTTGGCCAGTCCGTCCTCTCCGGACTGACCTATCCCCTCCCTACCTCCCCACCTATACTCTCTTCTCCTATCTTCTCCTCTATACATCTTCAGTCTGCCTCCCCCTCTCTCCCTATTTATTTCAGAATCCTCTCCCCATCCCCCTTTACTGATAAAACATCAGCTTTTGTGCTCCTGAGATGCTGCTTGGTCTGCTGTACTCATCCAGCTCCACATTTTATTATCTTGGGCTCTCCAGCATCTGCAGTTCCCGCTATCTCTAATCATTCAGAACTTCTGGCCGAAGGTTGCTGTGAACGCTTCAGCCTTATCTGTAGCACTGATGTGATGGGCTCTCCCAAATTTGACGATAGGGATATTTGTGGAGTCTCCTCCTCCTCCACTAGTGAGTTGTTATATTGTCCATCACCATTCACGACTGGATGTGGCATGACTCTGGAGCTTAGATTTGATTTGTTGGCGGTTTCTGTTTTATTTGTTTGTGGTATGCTCGTGTTCCTGGTTGAGCCAGCATCTCTTGCCAGTCCTTAAAATGGAGCGATATGAGATTATCCACTTTGGTGGGAGAAATAGACGTGCAGAGTATCTCTTAAGTGGTAAGGTTGGAAAGTGTAAATGCACTAAGGGACCTGGGTGTCCTTGTCAATAAGCCACTGAAGCGTAATATTCAGGCACAACAAGCAACTGCGAAGGCTAATTGAATGTCAACCTTTATTGCAAGAGTTGTCCCCAGAACGATGGGACTATGCAATGAAGAGATATTGGGAAACTGAACCTAAATTCTCTAGAGTTTCGAAGAAAGAGAAGTGATCTTATTCGAATAAAATACTTAAAGGCATATACACAAGGCAGATGCAGGTAAGGTGTTTCCCCTGGCTGGAGAGTCTTGAATTAAGGGACACAGTTTAAAAATAAAGACAATGCCATGAGATGAAAGGCAATTTATTTTTCATTCAGGTGATTGTGAGCCTTCAGAGTTCTTACAGAGGGCTGTGAAGTCTCAGTCTTTTGAGTATGTTAAAGGAGGAAATTGAAAGATTGCGGATTCCCATGGAGTTATGGGGAAGGCATGGTTAAAAGGCGTTGAAGTGTTCGATCAGCCATTGTGTTGACTATCAGGATGGGCTCAATGGACCACCCTGGTGAAAGAATGGGAGACCTGCTTTTTTGAATAGTGCAATCCTTAGGTGTTGGACCAAACCAGGGCTCTGTAAGGGAATGCCAGGTTTTTGACCTTGTTTAGCCCTGGACACCTACAGCCAAGTGCAAAAGGGAGAGGCTGGGGGTACTGGATTGAAACTATTATTTCACTCAATGGGTTCACAGCTCAAGCACTCCCTCTGATACTCCTGCACTATGGTATCATTGATTCCTCTCTGAGGCAATCAGATTGTGCTTTGTGACTTAGAACAGCATTGAAACCTTCAAAGCAACCACTCCACACGATTGAAAGCAGTTGTGAATTTCTACAGAACCTGAGAGAATGGCAGTCTTTTCCCTAGCATGGGGGATTTCATGATCAGGGAAGGTACTTTTAATGTGAGGGAAGAAAGATTTTAAAAAGACATATGGTGCAACTTTTTTTACACACTGAGTGGTCAGTGTGTGGAATAAGTTCCCAGAGGAACCGGTAGATGCGGCTACAGTTACAACGTTTAAAAGAATCATAGAATCCCTACAGTGTGCAAGCAGGCCATTCGGCCCATCGGGTCCACACCCTCCGAAGAGCCATCCCACCCAAACCCACTCTCCTACCCATCCCTGTAACCCTGTATTTCCCACCGCTAACCCACTTATGCTACATGTCCCAGGAAACTACGTGTAATTTAGCATGGCCAATCCATCTAACCCTGCACTTCTCTGGGCCCATAGACACAGGGAGTGCGTGCAAACTCCACACAGACAGTCGCCTGAGGGTGGATTCAAGCTCGGCGCTTGGTGCAGTGAGGCAGCAGTGCTAACCACTGAGCTGCCAGTTAGATAAGTACGTGAATAGGAAAGGTTTGGAGGGATATGGGCCAAGCACAGGCTGATGGGGCTAGTTCAGTTGGGGATTATGGTCAGCATGGACTGGTTGGGCCAAAGGGAATGTTTCCCTACTGTATGACTCTCTGATTTTACAAACAATGAAGTAGTAATGTCGGAGACAGGACAGCCAAGTCTAGGGTACTGCCCAGATCGAACGTGACCGCATTTCTTGACAGTTCATCAGCATGAATTGTGCATGAAGAGTTTGTACTTTCACTCACCGCCGCCTGACCACAGGCATGACTCAAAAGGCAGGTCCGTCACTCACTGGGGTTAGTTTGAAGGTTGGCACAGGCACACACGTGCTCCTGCAGATAAGATTGTTGGTGTTGCTCTGCTGGTGGAGCACAACCCTCACTGCGTTGTTCTGCTCTGCAAGAAGTACAGGGTTTAAGCAGAGAGGTTAACCGTCCCACTCCCTCTCCTTCGGTTCCTCGTGTCGCACTAGGTGCAGGACTGTGATCTCACATGTTGCCAGTGAGGTTTGACAAGAAGAATTAAAGTTATGGGAAGAGGGTGGGAGATGGAGGTGATGTACAGTTTTAGGCAGGATTTTATTGGATGGGGATGCAGGCACAAAGGGTCTCTGGGCCTTTTCCTGCTCCTATTCCCCATATCCACCTTGTCACTGGGCCATTTGTGGTCTTGCACCTTACAGGATAAATTCACTGATCTCACACCCCAAGTTGTGCTTCAAAGATAGAGTTTCAAGGCTAACCAAACTGTTGCTCTAACTAGCTGACCTTCAAGAATAGACGCCCCTGCAGTTCAGAATCACATTATCTTTCTTAGCAGCGATTTACCTGCACATCACTCAGGCAGGTCTATTATATTCACTGCTCACAATGTGGTCTCCTCTACAGTGGGAGACAAACATCAGACTGGTGACTGCTTTATGGAACACCTGTGTTCTGTCAACAAACATGGCTCTGAACTTCCTGTTGTCTGCCACTTCAGCACATCACCACATTCTCTGATCAACATCACTGTCTCAGGTTTGCTGTAGTGCTCCAGCAAAGCTCAGTGCAAGCTGGAAGAACAGCACTCCATTTCATTTTTGGGAACTTGGGAACTCTGCACTTGCTATTTATTGAGTTCAATAATTTTAGGGATTGTGCACTTTGCCAAACTCCTTATCCCAATGCCCACGTACCAGGCCTTGTTATCACATTGGCTGCTACTACCAACAACCCATTGTGAGCTGCCAGCTAGCTAGCCCAATTAGCAGTTATCAATTTCCCCCAGTCATATCATTACTGATTCCTTTGTTTGCTGAACTGTGTTTTTCTCTCTCTCTGGGTTCCGTCTCCACTTATCATTTTCTGCTTTCTTTACCCCCACCCCATCTTCAGATTGAAACTGGCTGCTCACTAAATGCAAATGTCCAGTTCAACTGGTGCTGTGCCTCAAGTCCCACCTGCTCTAAAGATGTGTAATGATATCTCTGATATAACAGGGTATGGAGCTGGATGAACACAGCAGGCCAAGCAACAGAGGAGCAGGAAATCTGACATTTCAGCTCTGGACCCTTCTTCAGAAATGGGGGAGGGCAAGGGGGTAATGAAATAAGTCGAAAGAGAGGGGGAGCTGGATAGAAGGTGGATAAAGGAGCAGATAGGTGGAATGGAGACAGACAGGTCAAAGAGGCAGGAATGGAGCCAGTGCAGGTGAGTTAAGATGGGGGTTGGTCAATCAAGGGAAGACGAACAGGTCAAGGAGGCAGGGGTGACACTGGGAGGTAAGGGGTGGGGCTGGGGTAGGTCAGTGAGGTGAGAGCAGCGGATGGGTGGGAGAGAAGACAGACAGGTCAAAGCGGGGGGGAGGGGGGCCCCGAGCCCTGGGATGACATTTTGGGATGAGGTCAGGCGAGGGGAGATTTTGAAGTATGTGAAGTCTCCAAGCCTCTGCTTGGTTTCCCCAATGTAGAGGAGGCCACATCGGGTACAGCAGTTGCAGTATACCCCATTAGCAGATGTGCAGTGTGAGGGATAAGTTGCAGGAAGCACAAAAAATGCAGTCAAGGGCATTTTCGACCACTGTGGAGGGGAAGTTGCGGTCCTTGAAAAATGAGAACATCTGGAATGTCCAGGATTGGAATGCCTCATCTTGGAAGCAGATGCAGCGGAGGCAAAAGTATTGGGAATAGGGGATGGCATTCTTGTAGGAAGCTGAATGGGAGGACGTGTATTCTAGGTAGCTGTGGGAGTCGGTGGGCTTGAAATAGATATCGGCTTCCTGGTGGTTGCCCGAGATGGAGACAGAGAGATCCAGGAAGGTGAGGGAGGTGTTAGAGATAGTCCAGGTGAATTTAAGATTGGGGTGGAAGATGTTAGTGAAGCGGATGAACTGGTTGAACCTCTCGTGGGAGCACAATGTGGCGCCGACACAGTCATCAATGTAATGAAGAAGAGGTGGGGTTTAGGGCCAGTGTAGGTACGGAACAGGGACTGTTCCACGTATCCTACAAAGAGGCAGGCATAGCTTGGGCCCATGCAGGTATCCACGGCCACCCGCTTTGTCTGTAGGAAGTGGGAGGAGTTGAAGGAGAAGCTGTTAAGGGTGAGGACGAGTTTGGCTAAGCCGATAAGGGTGTCAGTGGAGGGGGACTGGTCGGGACCGTAATGATATCTCTGAACAGGTCGATTAGAAAGTATCCATACCCTCGTCATTACCAAGACTATCTAATTCCTAAAGGCTTGTAACTAGCAGTGTACCACAGGGGCCGTTGCTGGGACCTTTGTTATTTATGTAAATGATCTGGATACGAATGTACAAGGCATTATTAGTAAGTTTGTAGATGATATAAAATTAGGAAGTATCATTGATAGCGAGGAAGATTATCAAAAATTACAGAGGCATCTTGATCAGATGGGGAATTGGCTGAGGATTGGCAAATGCAATTCAATACAGATAAGTGTGAGATGTTTTACTTTGCAAAGTCAGACCAAAGTAGGACTTATTCAGTAAATGGGAAGGTACAGAGGAGTGTTGTGGAATAGAGGGAGCTAGGAGTACAAGTACATAGTTTGTGGAAAACTGTGTCAGTGGCAAACAGGGCGGTGGGCCTTCATCGGTCAAGACATTGAGTGTAGGAGTTGGGATCTTGTGTTATAGTTGTATAAGTCATTGGTGAGGCCAGACTGGAGTATGGTGTACAGTTTTGGACATCCTGTTATAGGAAAGACATAGTTAAATAGGAGAGTGTGCAAAGAAGATTTACGAAGGTGTTGTCAGGACTAGTCAACCTGAGTTATAGGGAGAGATTGGCCAGGATAGGACTTCATTCCTTGGAATGTGGGACAATGAGGGGTGGCCTCATTGAGGTGGATAAAATCATGAGGGGCATAGATAGGATGAATGCATATGGTCTTTTTCCCAGGGATGGGAAATTGAAAACTAGAGGAGATAGGTTTAGTGAGAGGGGAAAGATTTAGGAAAGACCTGAAGGGCAACTACTTCACACAGAGTGGTGAGTATATGGAATGGACTGCCAGAGAAAGTGATTGAGGCAGGTACAATAGCAGCATTTAAAAAACAGTGAGATAGGTACCTGGATGGTAAAGGTTTAGAGGCACATGGACCAAATATGGGCAACTGACACTAACTGAGTGAATGCCATGGTCGGCACAGAGCAGTTTGGGCTGAGGGGCCTGTTTCCATGGTCAGCATGGATCAGTTTGGGTTGAAGGGCCTGTTTCCACACTGTATTACTCTATGACTCAAATTCAAAATCCAATATATAACTAGCTGCTCAGTCTTGGCCCATCTTCTGCCGAAACCCTCATCTATGGCTTTGTCATTCCCAAGCTGATCAGACAATGACCCTCCATCAACTCACCCTGCACCTTGGATTTAAAATTTGCGTCCTTCTCTAATATCCTCACCTCCCACTGAAATGGGAGATCTCTAAAATTCACCTCTTGTGAAGCATTCCCACACCCCAACTCCATTTTCTTCAGTCTACCATTGATGGCTATGCCTTCACACATCAATGGCCTCAGCTTCAGTGCCTTATAAATCTCTAAGTCGCCACGCTCTGACCAAGTTTGCAAGACGTCAAATCAGCGCTTCACTGTTTCAATGCTCACTTGTTGTTTTATAATGCACCTTGAGATGTTTTCCCACATCAAGACACTGTACAAAAACAAACAGTTAAAGCAGAAAAGGAGGCCATTTTGCCCATCATGTCTACACCTGCTTTCTATAGATGCAAGTCAGCTAGTCCACTTCACATCTTTCCCATACTGCCACTCAGAGTCAGAGAGATGTGCAGCACAGAAGGAGACATTTTTGTCCAACTCCTCCGTGCTGACCGGATATCATTAATTAATCTGGTCCCATTTGCCAGCATTTAGCCCATATCTCTGAATCCAGATGCCTTGCAAATATTGTAATTGTATGACTCTCCACTCTGGCAGCTCATCCCATACACACAGCAGCCTGGTGAAAAGGTTGCACCTCAGGCATTTTAAATCTTTGCCCTCTCACTTTAAGCCTATGCCCGGTAGTTTTGGACTCCGCTAATCTGATGAGAAATTTCCCCAGGGAAGTATCCCATCTTCTTTTGAAAATCATAATTTTATCTGGGACACTTCCTAAAGCAATGCATGCCAGATTCTAACCATTCTCCACGCCACCTCTGCTCCTTTTGTCATTCATTTTACATCAGTGCCCTCTGCTTCTCAATCCACCAAAGGAGAACAGTTTCTCCTTCGAGACCACTCTAGACTTTGAAAATCTTGACCAAACTTCCTATTTATGCATAATACTGGAGATCTGAAATAAAAAAAGTGTGCTAGAGAACAACACTGACATTAGGTCTAGTATGACTCGCTTTCAGAATTATTCTCCATTATGAGGAGCAGTCATATTGGACTCAAAATGTCAACCATGTTGCAACCATTGAAGCTGCCAGACCTGCTAAGTTTCTTTAGCACTTTTTGTTTTGCCTCTTCTCAACCCAACCTAGGAAGATTGACCTTACCCTTTGTCCTTCCCTTTCGGAGTGACCACCGACAATACAAGTGGCTACATCATCAAGCATGTCACAATGGTGGAGATGAAGAATCTGTCACCACCTCATGATCTCAGGTTCCAAAGCCTATCCTGCCAAAGTGTCAGCAGAGATCAGCAGGGATAGCTCCGTGAGTACCACCCAGTAGCAGGCTTTGCTTTTCCAGAATCGGTTTGATCAGATATCAAAAATGGCTTATCTCAGCAGGCCTCTTCAAAATTCTGAAGTTGAATTCCCATCATCCTCTGAGGGTGAAAGATGCTATTCGTTAGGTCAGTGCGAGGTTAGGGTTAGGGGTTGAAGTCAGGATTAGCTTTATGGTTAGCATTCCAGATTTTGGATAGCATTCAGATGGGAGTTAAAGTTCAGATGTCAACAGGTAGGGTCAGGGGGCCGATCGAGGTTTAGGGTTCAAAATGAAATTTTTACTTGAGCTTTTAAGAGTTACGCATTAAGGTTCAGGATTACTGGCTAGGGTTGATGGGTTAAGAGTTAGCATTGGGGTTAACAGTAATATCAGGGTTCCCCCAACGGGTTAGAGTTGATGTTGGTGTTACAACTCACCATTGATAACTGCTGTCACCATCCACATTGATCTATGCAGGATTGTCTCTGCTCTGGGATGAATGTTCCTCAATAACCTCACCTGAGGCGCAAGGTGATTGCTCTTCGGGAAAAAAGGTTTTGGTTTAAAATAAATGTTACAGGTAAATTTTATAAATGGGGTTTTTGAAATGTTTACATTTTCAACTTTGCAGGGTTCCAGATCTCCTTGCACTCAGATAACCTGGATGTAAGTTTGCTCGCTGAGTTGGAAGGTTCGTTTCCAGATGTTTCGTCACCATTCTAGGTAACATCATCAGTGAGCCTCCGGTGAAGCGCTGGTGTTATGTGCTGCTTTCTACGTGTGTGTTTAGGCTTCCTTGGGATGGTGATGTCATTTCCTGTCCTTTTTCTCAGGGGATGGTAGATTGGCTCCAAATCAATGTGTTTGTTGATGGAGTTCCGGTTAGAATGCAATGCCTCCAGGAATTCTCGTGCCTGTCTGTTTGGATTGTCCTAGGACGGATGCGTTGTCCCAATCAAAGTGGTGTCCTTCCTCATCTGTACGTAAGGATACTCGTGATAGTGGGTCATGTCTTTTTGTGGCTAGTTGATGTTCACGTATCCTGGTGGCTAGCTTTCTGCCTGTTTGTCCAATGTAGTGTTTGTCATAGTTCTTGCAAGGTATTTTGTAAATGACGTTCGTTTTGCTTGTTGTCTGTATAGGGTCTTTTATGTTCATTAGCTGCTGTTTTATTGTGTTGGTGGGTTTTTGGGCTACCATGATGCCAACAGGTCTGAGTAGTCTGGCAGTCATTTCCAAGATGTCTTTGATGTAGGGGAGAGTGGTTATTGTTTTTGGGCCCGTTTTGTCTGTTTTTTGGGTTTGTTGCTGAGAAATCGGCGAACTGTGTTCATTGGGTACCCATTCTTTTTGAATATGCTGTATAAGTGATTTTCTTCTGCGCTGCAGTGTGTGATGGCTCGTTGAAATAACGTTGCGGTGAATAGAAAGCGGGACATAACACCAGCGCTTCACCCGAGGCTCACTGACGATAGAACATAGAACATAGAACATTACAGCACAGTACAGGCCCTTCGGCCCTCGATGTTGTGCCGACCTGTCATACCGATCTCAAGCCCATCTAACCTACACTATTCCATGTACGTCCATATGCTTATCTAATGACGACTTAAATGTACCCAAAGTTGGCGAATCTACTACCGTTGCAGGCAAAGCGTTCCATTCCCTTACTACTCTGAGTAAAGAAACTACCTCTGGCATCTGTCCTATATCTTTCACCCCTCAATTTAAAGCTATGCCCCCTTGTGCTCGCCGTCACCATCCTAGGAAAAAGGCTCTCCCTATCCACCCTATCTAACCCTCTGATTATTTTATATGTTTCAATTAAGTCACCTCTCAACCCTCTTCTCTCTAATGAAAACAGCCTCAAGTCCCTCAGCCTTTCCTCGTAAGACCTACCTTCCATACTAGGCAACATCCTAGTAAATCTCCTCTGCACCCTTTCCAAAGCTTTCACATCCTTCTTATAATGTGGTGACCAGAACTGTACACAATACTCCAAGTGCGGCCACACCAGAGTTTTGTACAGCTTCACCATAACCTCTTGGTTCTGGAACTCAATCCCTCTATTAATAAAAGCTAAAACACTGTATGCCTTCTTAACAGCCCTGTCAACCTGGGTGGCAACTTTCAAGGATCTGTGTACATGGACACAGATCTCTCTGCTCATTTACACTACCAAGAATCTTACCATTAGCCCAGTACTTTGCCTTCCGGGTACTCCTACCAAAGTGCAATACCTCACACTTGTCTGCATTAAACTCCATTTGCCACCTCTCAGCCCAGCTCTGCAGCTTATCTATGTCTCTCTGATGTTACCTAGAATGGTGACGAAAAGTCTGAAAATGAACCTTCCAGCTCAGCGAGTAAACTTACATCCAGAACCTCACCTTGAGCTACAAATCTTCTCAAAACTCACTAACTCAGATAACCTGACAAGAAAATCCAGAAACAGTTTTCATTTTTATTTGAATGATACATGGGCTGAACACTGATACAATGTGGGAAAGTGTGAAGTTATACACTTCAGTAGTAAACAAGAGGCACTGACTATTTTCTAAATGAGAAAGGCTTCAGAAATATCGACAATAAAGGGACTTTGGAATCAGAGTTCAGGACTCTTAACATGCAGGTTCAGTTGGCATTTAGGAAGGCAAATGTTAGCATTCATTTCTGGAGACTGCATAAGGCTCTGGTTTGACTGCACTTGTAACAAGAGCAGCAGCTTGTGGCCAATTATCTAAGGAAAGGTGTGTTCAGGCTTTAGAAGAGGTCCAGATGAAGTTTACAAGAATGATCTTGGGAATGAAAAGCTTGCCATAAGAGGAGCAATCGAGGATTCTGGGTCAGTACTTATAAGGAGTTTAGAAGGGTCTGGGAATCTCACAAACTAGGACCACAGGACACAGCCTCAGCAACAGGCCTTTAGAACGTAGATTAGGAGGAATTTCTTCAGGTAGTAGTGAATCTGTGAACTCATTGATTTGATTTAGTATTGTCACATACTCAGAAATAGTGAAAAGTATTGTTTTGTACACCATCCAGGCAAATCATACTTTACATGTGTCAGGGTTATAGAACAGACAGTAGAATATAGTATTACAGCTACAGATAAGTTGCAGAGAAGGATAAACCCTAATATACGAGAAGTCCATTTAGAACACAGAACATTACAGCACAGTACAGGCCCTTTGGCGCTCAATGTTGTGCCGACCTGTCATACCGATCTGAAGCCCATCTAACCTACACTATTCCATGGACGTCCATATGCTCATCCAATGTCGACTTAAATGTACCCAAAGTTGGCAAATCTACAACTGTTACAGGCAAAGCGTTCCATTCCCTAACTACTGACTAAAGAAACTACCTCTGACATCTGTCCTGCAAGTCTGATAACAGCAGGGAAGAAGCTGTTCTTGAATCTGTTGTGATTCAAACTCTTGCATTTTCTGCTCAACAGAATGGGTTGGAAGAGTATAACCAGGGTAGCAGGGGTACTTGATTAGAGATGCGAGGAGCTGAAGATGCTGGAGAATCCGAGATAACAAGGTGTGGAGCTGGATGAACACAGCAGGCCAAGCAGCATCTTAGGAGCACAAAAGCTGACATTTCAGGCCGAGACCTTTCATCAGAAATTGTTGGTTTCTTTCCAAGACAGCAGCAAGTGTAAACTGAGTCAATGGATGAAAGGCTGGTTTGCTGATAGACTTCATGACTCTAATTTCTCATGGTCTTGTGCAGGGTAGTTACCCCTACTAACCCGTGATGCATCTGGATTGAATGCTTTCTATGGTGCTCCTATAAAAATTGGCAAGAGTCTTTATAGACATGCCAAATTTCCTTTGCCTTCTGAGGAAGTACAGGAGTTAGTGTGCTCTCTTGACCATGGCCTTAGAAGGCTTTGGAGCCCAAATCACTGTGTAAGATTGAGTGTTCAGGGGAGTCAGAGATGTTACGGGGATGAGAATAAAAAAGAGGAAAACAGCAGCTAAGATGCCTGGGTCATTTTAGAATTGTACACACAAACAAAAGAACTGGAAGGATTTCTAGTTATAAGGTTTTTGAGATTTGTAGCTCAGATCTCAAAAACTTACAGGTGCAACACCCTCAAACTGACCCACAGATAGGAAAAAAAATGCAGGTCGTGCTCAGGCAAATGGCAAACAACTATACTTCCTGCATGAAAGAAAGCCTCATGCCTCAGAAAACAGGTTTCTGGGTAGTTTCCTTGAATTTTTTTGAATATCAAATATTTTAATCAATGCTGAATTTGGACTTGCAAAGAATGGGTCAGAAAGAAAATCAAAAATTGCTGAAAAACCCTCAGCACGTCTTACAACATCTGTGGAGAGAAAGCTGTGTTAAACTTTTAAGTCTAGTGATCCTTCTTCGGAATAGGCTGTAGCTTGGAAAATGATATATATGAGAAAAGGGGGTGGAGGAGGGGAAAAGGAGTAAATGGTAGTTGGAGACGGAGCGAGAGAGCGAGAGAGCGAGAGAGCGCGAGAGCGCGAGAGCGCGAGAGCGCGAGAGCGCGAGAGCGCGAGAGAGCGAGAGAGCGAGAGAGCGAGAGCGCGAGAGAGCGAGAGAGCGAGAGAGCGAGAGAGCGAGAGAGCGCGAGAGCGCGAGAGAGCGAGAGAGCGAGAGGCAGTTAGGCAGCCAAAGGAATGGGTATCGGTCAGCCTGAGAGAATGACTAGTTGGTACTGGGGACCACTAATGGCTGACAATGGATTGCTTCTGGTAGCAGCCCAAGTGATGACAAGGCTTGGTGCGTTGGGATTTGGCGTAAAGATATAGAAGGTACTCAGGCCCTAAAATTACCAAACTCAATATTGAGTCCAGAAGGCTACACAATCAATCAGTCTCTCAGTAAATGTCTACGCTCATTTTGCCTTTATAGATACAAAAACACACTTTACATGAAGAAAACAGGTCACAAATTTTCAGCAACTGTAGTAAGATTGTCCAGATGCAGTTATGTATGGCAATGTTCAATTGAACTCCAGCAACCAAATGCCACAAGATATTGCACCTTCACAATACCAACCAAATCCCCTGCCTGAACAGAAGGATATTCCTTGCCCCTCCACATTCAGGGACACGACAATGTACGGGAGATACTTCCAATCCCACACCCATCAACAGTGATTGCTCTGCAAATTCCATGAGAGGACAGACACTCCAATATCAGTGCCCTCTCAGATCACACTTTCAGCAGTGGTTGTGATCAATTAGACATGTTGAGTGGGCATCATCACTCAGATACCTAACAAAACAAACACTTCAAAGGTGTCCTCAAAGCTTCACTGCAAAAAAAAAATCAGTATCCTAACAACTCTTGGAAACCTTTTGTGTAAGGCTGCCCAAACTAGAGAAGTTGACCACTGAGCATGACCAACACACCCAGATACTGTCAGAAGGCACACACCTAGTATCCCACCCACCTCAAACATCACTTGACCAGCATGGCAAGATGTACAAATCAAGCAGTGGAATACTTAATCAAAATCATTCCTGATCCCAAGGACCTGCCTGAAAAGACAACCACCTCAGGCACACTTGTAAGTTCTACAGATTTTCTTTATTATTAAATGCACTTTGGTAACAAACTTTGTTCACAATGGAATTGTTCAAGTTAGTGCTGCTCAGAGGCTGGCTAAATACAATCAAATGTGACCGCAAATTCCAGTCAGAAGGGCAATGATAAACAATTGTAAAACAGATGCAAAATAATCCCATTTAAACAATAAGCACTGCATGGTTACTTCCAAATAAACAACAAAAGCACAAATTGTGACAGTACATGTATCCAAATTGAACTTGTTTAAGTGCTCCAAATTTTTTTTAAAAAATGAAGAGCCAGAGGAATAAAACAACAGGGAAGTAATTCTGGACAAATAAGTACAGAAATGTGATGCTCTAAACTTTCTACCCACTAGAATTCCTTTTAAAAATAGTGCTTTCAATATCTTTGGACCGACAGTCCAGCTCTCGTTCAGATGGCCAGAGGCGTACAGGACAAGTTTAAAATTATTACATTTTCCCAAATTTATGCAAATTCCCAACCCCAATGTAGCAACATATATTTTGATTACAAGTTATGTGCGAGGGGGAAAAAAGAGCTTAACAGTCCACCGATTTTCACTCATTTTCTTTTGTAAATAGAGAGCAGCCCCACCGTATAAAGTTTGGTCAGTAGCGGTTGCTTACTCAGTTAATAGAATAAGTTTAGAAAATAAGGGGAGAGGACAGCAAAGTGCAGACAGTTACACATTGGCAGTTCCTCCATCAAAGAGAACAAGATCTAGGCCCAAGCTTCCTGAAACATAATCGGTGTGGGTTTTTTTTGGGTGACAAAAGGTTTACAATTGATATTGTACAGAATTTAAGTACAAATCAAATATGACATGCTCCTTTACAGAAAAGTTCTTGATTTTTTTAAACCTTACAAACATTGAGTACAATGATGCTACTTTACCTACAATATACAGAGAAAAAAATTCATCTCAACTCCATCAGCAGCCCAACATACATATAAGAAACAAGGTACAGCAAATATTACAAGATGAGACTTCAAATTATTCCACAAGACTAAAGCCTCACCAATAAAAGGAAGCGCAGTCATCTTATTGGACAGAAGTTCCAGACCTTGCTTGTTAGTCATCAGTCATGGCCCACCTCAAATCAGGTTCTGGGTCATAACTTCAAGGAGGCACTATTTTTCTTAATGCCCTTCCAAGCATGTTTGGGTCAAAGTTTAAGGTTGAGGTTTACCCCCACTGTTGATCTGCATGCCCCATACACACTGCTTCTCTGCTGCAATAGGCACTGAGTAAAACTCAAAGCATTGTGCAATTCGGTGCTGCTTCAAGGCAGCTTTGTTGTTTTTAAAAAATATATATTCCTGCTGTGGTTTACGTTTGTTTTACCTGAGTGGAAAAAGACTAAGTCTTTGCAGGTTTAGTCAACCACAAAGCCAGCAGTGCATATAGAGGGCAGCAGCGTTCCAACAGCAGGGTTTAACCTCAGCAACCTCCTTTTTTGGAAATGTCCAGGCCGGAGCGTTTTGTTATTTCCATGGCGGTGAATACCTGCAACCAAAAAAATGAAAAAAGCAACTAACAACTGCAAGAAAGGGAGAAGGAGAGAAGATCAATAACTGTACAAGATCAATGATCCATCATGGAGAATTAGGATTAAGTCATGGCAAGATATAAAATATTGTCACTTAGAGGTCTTTGTTCCCAGTAAAGTAACCGTATTGAATTATCCCTAAAACATGCACCAACACATTGATCTTTCACAAAAACATTTTATTACCAATACAATCAGGGTTTGGTGACAAATAACACTATGAATCACTACTGAATATAACTAATGTCCCACGGTCAGCCCTTAATTTAGTGCTGAGCAGTCACTGCAAACACAGTTGGACACAGTGCCACTTAGGTGGAAATGTGGACTAATCGAAAGCTCTCTAGAGACTCTGATTGGAGCAAGTGAAGAATATGAACGTCAACTGATGTTACAGCTAAGTTGTGTTGATGCTTCTTCTCCCAAGATCAAATCATCCAGTGACACAAAAGCAGGTTGAAGAAGGTACGAGCACCTGTACTTCTAACACATTTTTCTTTGTAACACAATAGTGACCAGGATTTACAGTAGAACAGGGAGTTAGAGGATAGTGAATGAGAAGGGACAAAAATCAAAGTCTTACTTCCGCACAAGTTGGATGTATGCCAATGACACTGTTCAGCTGATCTTTGGTCATGCCACATTTCATTGCTGCACCAAATCCTTGAGTGATTTCCCCAGCATTCGGACCAAGCACATGGAATCCCACCACTCTATACTACATCAGAAGGAAAGCGATTTTAACAGAGCTGCAAATAGATTTGTTAATTCCACAACTTTATCAAAGGTGTTTTTAAAAAAACTGGGATTATATTTGTAATGTTTCTTACGCCATTACCTAAGAAACAGAAGGAGATGGTAAAGCCCTTGGCTCAAGCCTGCTCTACCATTCAGTAAGATCACACATAAGCTAATGGCAGCTTTAACACCACTTCCCTAGCCTCCCAAATCCTTGACTCCCTCATAGATCAAACCAACCTTTAATGTAATCAGTGACCCTCTGGGTAGAGAATTGAATAGATAAATGATCCTCAGAACATAAAAACTTCAGTTTTAAAAGGAAACCTGTTATTTTATAAATGTCTCTAAGCTTTGTTTCTCCCACAAGAGTAAACATTCTCTCAGGTACCTTCAGGTGCTTAAAGTAAATATTATACAGCAACATTCCTACAAATTCAGGAGAAAATATCTGGCTAACGAAAAACTTACATGATCCAGCTTCGCACATATCACCTTGCCATAGCAACCACTCTTATCCCTTCCTGGAACTGCCCATTCCAATGGCCAGAACATGCTGTGATACACCTGGAATGTACAAGATGGATATTCAGCACAAACGTCCTGAATTAAAACTTCCCATTCAGAGCAATTACTCTAGAAATAGCTTTCTTTTAAAAGCACTCTTAAAATTATGGGTATTTACCCAGCAGCACAGTGGGGAGGTGATGGCCTAGTGGTATTATCACTGGACTGTTAATCCAGAGACCCTGATAATGTTCTGGGGACCCAGGTTCGAATCCTACCATGGCAGATAGTGGAATTTGGACTCAATAATTATCTGGAATTAAGAATCTAATGACGACCATGAATCCATTGTTGATTGTCAGGAAAAACCCATCTGGTTCACTCAAGTCCTTTGGGGAAGGAAACTGCCATCCTCACCTGGTCTGGCCTACATGTGACTCCAGACCCATAGCAATGTGGTTGATTCTGAACTGCCCTCTGGGCAATTAGGGATGGGCAAATAATGCTGCCTGTCCAGCAATACCCAAACCCCAGTAATGATTAAAGAAGCATGGACAAACTCAACATGGCATTTATTTAAATAGTGAAGTGCCCAAAGGTGCTGTTCACGAAATTGAAAGATGTGACACAAGTAAATAATGACAAGGTCTGCCGAAAGCGGAGAAAATACAACTCTATATATCAACACAGAAGTGTACACTGGACTTGCTTAGTCAGGTTGTAACTTTACCCACAATACTGTAATATTTTGACTGTCCTTAATAACATATCTATAAAGACAGCTTCTACATTCTCCCTTCACTACTTCCACTACTTGATGCATCCTATCAGGACACTGTCATTTCAAACCCTAACATACAGCAGCTTCCTCCAGCTCAGCACTGGTAAAGCAATGAGTGCTCTGACACTCAGCATACACTCCAGCCTCTTGCTGCTGACTTTAACACCTCCATCATCACTGAAAATCAAGTTGGTTATGGATGTCTAGTAAAATTGTCTTCTACAATTTATCCTCAATTTATTTTATGGTACTGCCAATCATGCCTTCTACAAGCTGATGTTGTACATAAGATGCTCTCAGCTGTTTCAAAAAAGTGATCCTCATCTCCAGGCAGTTGAAGGTGAACTCCCCTTCTGGTTCTGTCCAAAACTCCTTTTTGAAGGTACCATACTCACCTCCATCTTTTAAAAATAAAACTGCAGAGAGTGATCCTATAAGTTGGACAATCTCTCCCTGCCCTTTCTGTCGTCCATGGTCTTCCAATGCAACTTCTTCATTGTCCCATTAAGGTGGGACCCCTCTTCTTGTCATGGCTAATGAACCTCAATCTGTCGTTTCCTCTTCCCATGTTATTATAAATCTCTGGCATAAATCCTTGCACTCACTTCAGTTAAATACTCCCCTGGTGTTATCCAAAGACAGGTCAGCTTTCATATAAATTGGTAACACATCAGTTCAGTGTCTCTTGGTTGTTCCCACCTTATGTCTGTATCGGCAAACTACTTGTGTGATATTCAATCTTGGATGAGTTGTAATTTCCTTCAGGTAAACATAATGAAGACCAAAGCAACAGTGCCTTAAATTCAGTCCCCATGGCAAACTGAACATCACAACTGCAAATATTCTAAATCTGAACCAGGTTTTATTTCATAATCACTAACACAAAAACGCTGCTTACACCTGTAATTTCATACTGCCACATAGCCCTCAGTGCCAAGCAATATCCTTCATTTTGGTTGCACATTTTCCAAAAGTGATAACCTTTGAAAAAACCTATGACACACGACACAAAATACTCAATTCCCAACACTTTTCTTATGAAATTAATCCAATCTTCCTGGGCTCTCTTCAGAAAACTACTGTCCAAAACAAAAGCAAAGCAAACCAAACCCTCAAGGTTCAGATTTTTGACCCACCCAAATTCTTGTGTCTCCAAAACCTGTAACCTGTGGACATGAATAAGCACTTAATTACAGAAAGCTCTGCAGCATTCATGTCTTTGCATGGAGGTACTGGAGTAGTGGTCTAACCCAATACTTAAGCTGCAACCTTCTTTGCCAGATTGAGAACATTTAGACTTGCATGTCATTTCAACCACACCAGGTTTGAGAAACTGAAATTAATAAAATAAATTAACTACTTTGTCCTTTCACCAAATTTTCAAAAGCTGTTCCAGCACAACTGCAGAACAGGCAGCTATTTAACAAATAGTCAAAGATCAGGTCCTGGTCTTGTCTCCTTAGCTAGAGGCACTGTATGACAAATTCTTTAGCACCATAGAGGAAATTAGAGGATAGTATGCAATACCGAAGTGTTATCAAATATACAAGATTGCCAAGAATATCCCCATCTATATTTTCAGGGTCACAGACTTAATTTAGCCATGGTTAACTATTTAAATGTCATTTTAAGGATTGCAGGTTGCAAACATGGGAGATAAATGCATGTCTTTAAGGTACACGATATGTTTGAATGGGCTGTCAGGAGAAACTTTTAAAATGTATATTTGCCTCCTTTTCACACAATAACCCTCATATATGATTGCTGTCAGCCCTTTTTTTGGGGGTGTGGGAGGTAGGTCCGTTTGCGTTATATTAATACCTTCACCCTGGAAACTGGAGCATATAAAGTTCAGAACACACAGAGGTCAACAGAATAAACTTAAGTCAGCGCCATACAGGCCTTCCAAACATTAAGGCAACATTTCCACCCCACCTGAAACAGTATTCCTCATGAGTGTAAACCACAAGACTCATTGGGTTATTCAGCCAACAGGAACTGAATACCCATGATAACAAAGTGTGGAGCTGGATGAACACAGCAGGCCAAGCAGCATCTCAGGAGCACAAAAGCTGACGTTTCGGGCCTAGACCCTTCATCAGAGAGAACTGAATATCCACTGGCTTTCAGTTTTCATTTTCTTACGTACATTTTAGAATCACTGGACAATCCATAGTGCAGAAATAGGGACTAAATGAATGACCATTGTGTCACTGATTCTCCCACACAGACCTCCAGAACTAATGTTCTGCTAATACCCATATTCAACTTAACAGGCGATCAGAGTAATTAAACAAAGGGGCATTAGCACAACCCTTTAGAACATATTGTCATAGCAGCAAAAGTTGTGAATGTCATATCATGTAAAGAAAATATTTAAACTTGAGACAGTTGCAAAGAGAGAATGAGTTAACATCAAGACCAGTTATGACTCCTCTTCTGAAGAAATCACACTCAACTTGAACCTTCAACTGTTTCTCTAAGCTGGCATTGACAGACTAAAGTTTCTCCAGCATTCTGTTTATTTCAGTTTTCTAGAAGCTGTAGTATTTTGCTTTTACTCACACTTGAAACTTTGTACAAAGGCATATTACAGTATATTCACTGACCACATTCACAGCTCTAATCTATTGAAATCTACTGTTCAGTTAACCTACATGCCCCAATCCCAGGGTTTGATCAACTAAAGCAAATTTGGGTCAAACAGATTAGATCCACAATTTAAAGTTTTTGAGAAGATTTGTAGCTCGGTTTGTGGAGGCGGTGGTAAACTTGCTCACCAAGCTGGTGAGTTGGACTGCAGACATTTCACAACCCTGCTAAGTAACATAGTTAGTGTGTCTCCAGTGTTCTGTCCTGCTTGTTGTTTATTTGCCTCAGTTGGCTGGGATGGTTGGCAATACTTCTGGTTCTGCTTTTCAGTGGTTTGTACACTGGGTCTAATTCAATGTGTTGGTGGATGGAGTTCTGTTAGAATGCCAGGCCTCCAGAAATTCCCTGGCATGTGTTTGGTTTATGTAGATGTGCTGTCCCAGTCAAATTTGTGTCCTTCTTTGTCTGTGTGTATTGAGACTAGTGAGAAATAGTCATGTCTCTTGGAGGCCAGTTGGTGCTCGTGCATCCTCATCGTCAATTTTCTTCCAGTGAGCCTACGTAATGTTTCTCAGTCCTTGCATGACATTTTTAATATCTGTACATTCACAGTTTCAAACAAAATGACACGGTGGGATGGAGAGGTCTAAGACAGATAATTACATGCTCTGAACAACCTCAGCATGCCACATTGCTTTAGTACTCCAGCTGCAACTGACATTTATTATGTATACAAGACATGTCAGTTTTGTCCATGCGTTGGCCAAAAACCCATGAGTGAGATATCAGTGATCAAGCACTTTGACAAACAGTCCATGTTAAATACTGGCACAAAAATTGAAGTTGCCAAAGCAGGAAGTAAGCCATGCTACATATTTGACGAACAAAGAAATTAAACAACTACGAACACACAAGTAAGTTCACGCAATGATTACATCAGTTTACACAACAGTCAATGGCATTCAAATTTGCCAATGATCAGTTTTTAATAAACAAATGAATGATTGACACTTCAGGAGCAAAGGCTCTATGGGAGCAATAGCTCCATTCAGCTTGCGATTTTAAAAAGTCTCCATTTAATTCAACACTCAAATAAGGTCCATACCTCTACATGTTCTTCTCCATAAAGTGCTATCGCATTTTCTTCAGACAATCCACAACATCCATACTCCAAAGGTGTAAAGACTGTCGTGCATACATTGACATAGTCACACTGAAAAACAAATTGCTATCAATATATTGACAGTACTTGCCACTGTTTAATGAGGTGAATGATACAATATTCAAGTTATATCACTACTTATTTATAACTTGATTACAAGAAAATACAAATTGATAAACACAATCATGCAAAATAAAAGCAGCTAAAATTCTAGGATATGACAAAAATACTTTTGACAATTTTCAGTATCTACCATAGTCAGTAACTCAAGCTACAGTTCCGCTGCAACTATCATTACTCTTGATCAGATAAAACGGAGTCAACAGGCTGGTGAGCATAGCCTGACACACTTCATTTCACCCAAGGTTCAAACACCAGTAGTTCCTGCCAAGGATCATCTGATAACTATGCCATCAGGTGTTCTCAGGATCTTCTGGCTTATTGGAATAACCACACAAAGCATGCAGATTTTGTATGAGAGAGCCAAGAGTAACGGGGCATAAGCAGGAAAATGCAGTAGCCACAATCTTTATGTTGGTGTAACAGACTCAAGAGACCGAATGGCCTATACCTATTACTATTTCTTATG
This sequence comes from Stegostoma tigrinum, assembly GCF_030684315.1. NCBI lineage: Eukaryota > Metazoa > Chordata > Chondrichthyes > Orectolobiformes > Stegostomatidae > Stegostoma > Stegostoma tigrinum. The sequence continues at coordinate 3,930,967 of NC_081364.1, forward strand.
ATCTAATAAAGTCTACACCTTACCTTCATAGTAGAACCTGCGTAGAGTCTGCGTGCTAGCAACTTCCCAGCCTGAATAGCAACAGGTGTGAGCTCCAGCTTGCCATCAATGACATCTCCTATACCATAGACGTATGGTATGTTGCTCCTTTCTTCATTATCCACCAAGATTTTCCCATTTCTAATAATACATCGAAAGTAAACTATTGCAAACAAACCTTAATTCCATGCTAGACCAAATTAAATATTTGAAGCCAACAGCCTGCATGTGGTTACATGATATTCCATCAACAATAAACAACATTCTAGATTCACTCACGTCAAAGCCCATTACAAATATTAGAACGTCAGCCATTTACAGATTTGCAAAGAAAGCTAGTGTTGATTAATTTAAGAGATAATTTCGAGGAAGTGGGCAATCAAATGACCAGCAAATCCAACAAAATCTGGAATGTGCTCAAAAAGCTTAAAGGCCATATGGTTACATCTGCTTTGATTAAGTAAAAAAAGGTTTCCAAGGATATAGAATGGTACCAGAGACAGAACAGGCTCAAGGCAAGGAGACCTAGCTCTTAAAATTCAAAATTAATATAGAATTTTCATAACAATTCTTAATCACATTAGAAATGTTGACTACTCACTGTTTTAAACAGTGAATTTCTCAGCTTCCAACCCAGTCAGCATAATTACTGTGAATAAGAAATTCACATCGGTGTTCAATCCTAATGTGGTAGATGTTCAGACTTTGCTGAAAACTCAGGAAATCCCTTCAAGAGGAAGAGGTCAAGCAGTCTTGATGTGCCACTTGAAAGCCAGAAATAATGCAATTTCACTATGCCTGGCTCAGGTTTTTATACAGATGATATATAGATGTACCACCAAGAACAGAATACTTACTGTATGAACAGCTAAGCTAACGTCCCAAAAATTCAGTCTATGTTGACTGCACCTTAGGTGTTTTGCAGCCAATATATTAACACTGGTGTTTATATTCCAGTAATAAACATCAAATGTTAAAAAGGTACCTTCCCCCCCGCGCCCACCCACCCACCACCACCCCCCCCCCCCCCCCCACCACCACCCCCCCCCCCCGATCCCCGTGTACAGATGATATTAAAATAAACTCCATGGGTAAAAAGCAGACCATAAAAACTACATCATTCTAGCAGGTACAACAGCCTAACCTAGCTCTAGGCATACTAATCAATTCATAAGCTTCCTCTCTCTGTGGGAAGAGGTACATACATATGTCCAGACATCAATTACTGCAAAGAATAATTTAACTACATTATTTCAAGCCATGCACTAACCCCTACTTGGAAGTATGTCACCATTCCTTCAGTGGCACAGAGTCAAATTCCTGCAACTCTTGTCCTAAAAGCTTCTTCTCACCAAACCCACCACCACCCACATCGCCCACTTTTCTTCAGTGAAATTTAAATACAACCACCTTAAAAACCTTTGGTATAAGGACTACAGCTTTCCAGCAAAATTTGAAACCAGGCATAATTGCTTCATTTACTACATAGGATCAGTAGGCCATTCAGCCCATTGAGTTTGCCCTGTATTTAACACAATTGTGACCGATTGAACTCTTCAAAGTCTTTTATTCACTCCACCACCATGATCCTGCGTGCTACTGATGATCAGAAATCTATCAAATTTTACCTTAAACACACTGAAAGGCTGAAATTCAACAGCCCTCTGTGGTAGGCAATACCATAGGTTCACAGCTGAATAAAATAATTTCTCCTTATCTGGAACGAACATACCCCTCTTATGTTTAAGTACTGCTGCCTATTGAAGAAGCAAGACTTCACTGTAATGAAATCTTTTGCAATTAATTTCTATTAGCCTTCCTAATAATTTGCTGCACATGAAGGTTAACCTTAAGTGATTTATCGATAAGAGCACTCAAGTCTATTTGCAAATCTACACTTTACAACCTCTGACCTTTTAAGAAATATTCTGCACACCTATTTCTCCAATCAAACTGATAACCTCACATTTCTCCACATTATATTCTATATATTGCGTTATTTCCCATTCACTAAGCCCGTCCAAATCCTGTGGAGCCAGTTTACATTTTCATCACAACATTCGCAATTAAACTTACTATGCAAATTTAGAAAGATTGTATTTGATCCCCTTCAAATCTTTGATATATATTGTCAACAGCTGGGCCCAAATTCTGATCCATGCAGTACCACACTAGTCACAGTTCACCAATGAGATTACACATTTATTCCTAATGTTTTCTGTTTGCCAATCATAAACCTATGCTGGTATGTTATCTCCCACCTCATATGAATTACGCAGCCTCCTGTGGGAACTTCATTAAAAGTCTTTTGTAAATTTAAGTACAGTACATCTATCTGCTCTCCATTATCAATTTTGTTAGCAACACCTTCAAAAACCTCCATCAAATTTAATCTCAATTTCCCATTCACAAATTCATAACGACAATGCCCAGGTCATTTCCAGCCAGGTGCTTATAATAGATTCTCAAAATTTCTCTTCTATTGATGGATGGTTTACCAGGTCTGTAGGTCCCTATTTTCACTATTACTTTTTTCCTTAAATAGGGCAGTGACACTTGCCATCTCCCATTCCATAGCGATCATTCCATAATCTATAGAATTTTGGAAGACAATTACCAAAGTTGATACATCACCCAATGTATCAACTAGCTTTAAAGCCACCTCCTTCACTACTCGGGGGGGGGGGGGGGGGGGGGGGGGGGGTGGTGTAGACCATCAGATTTTGAGTATTTATTGAATTTCAGCCCCAGTAATTTCTCCAGTACAATCATCTTACTAATGCTAATTTTGCCATAATAAATTCTCTTGACTCAACATTAATGGATCCATATTCATTTTAGCCAAACATTTCCTCTTCACATTACTACAGAAGTTTTTACAGTCTGTAATTAGGCTTTTTTTTCAAGGTTTCATTCATATTCTATACTGCCTTATCAGTTTCTTATTCGTCTTTTGTTTTACTCAAAAAGCTTCCCAATCCTCAGTGCTATTTCCATCAAATTAACAGGCCTTTTCTTTTAATCTTATGCAATCCTGAACTTCATTTGGAGACAGTAAGGACTGCAAATGCTGGAAGCTGGAGTCAATAAATGTGGAGGTGGAAAAGCACCGCCGGTCAAGCAGTATCCAAGGAGCAGGGAAGTCAACGTTTCAGGCCAAAATCCTTCGTCAGCACTAGAAAGCGGGATGGGGGTCCAGAAATAAATAGGGAGGTTGGTGGGGCGGGGTAAGTGAGATGGAGATAGGTAAATGCAGGTACAGGGTCATTGTGGTCAGTCACAGAGAAGGGTGGAGTGGATAACTGAGTTAGAAGATGGACAAGTTGTGGGTGGGTGGAGAGATTTTGAAGCTTGTGGAGTCAATGTTCAGGCCATTGGGCTGCAAGCTCCCAAGGTGAAATATCAGGTGTTGGTCCTCCAGTTTACATTTGGCCCCACTCGGACAGTGGAGGCGGCCAAGGATGTCACCTGGGGAGTGGAGGGGGAGTTAGTGGATGGCAACTGGAAAGTCAGGTTGATTGGTGGGTGCATGCACAGTGTAGATGTTCCATGAACTGGTACCCAAGGCTGTGTTTGGTCTCCTCAATATAAGGGAGATCATACAGGAGCAATGGATACAGTAGATAAAGTTAGATGAAGTGCAGATGAATCTCCGTCAGATTTGGAAGAATTGTTTGGAGCCTTGGATGGAGGCGACAGGGGAGGTTCAGGGACAGGTGTAGCATCTCCTTCGGCTGCAACGAAAGGTAGCAGGTGCGGATCTGACGAAGGAATTGCGGAGTAAACAGTCCCTGCGGAAAGCGTACGAGTCAGGGGGAATATCTTTTTGGTGGTGGGATCTGATTGTAGGTGGCAGCAATGTCAGAGGATGATACATTGTATTCGGAGGTTGGCAGGTGGTATGTGAGGACTAAGGAGACTTAATCCTTGCTGTTGTTGGGGGAGAAGATTTGAGGGCAGGAGTGCAGGACATGGGGGAGATGTGGTTGAGGGCATTCTTAATAACATAGAGGAGGGGAAACTACGGTCCCAAAATTAGGAGGATGTCTGGGAAGTTCTAGAGTAGAACACTTTATCCTGGGTGCAGATGTGGAGGAACTGAGAATGGGATAATATTTTTGCAGGAGGATGGGCGAGAGGAGGTAGTAGAGGTAATTTTGAGGAGACCCACCTACCACCCACAACACCCCCGCCTCCCCCAACACATAGGCCCCAGCAGCCCCTTTTATTTCTGGGCTCCGTCCCCCTCCCCAGTACTGACGAAGGGTTTCAGCCCAAAACACCGACTTCCCTGCTCCTCAGATGCTGTCTGACCTACTGTAATTTTCCAGCTCCACATTTACCTACCCTGAACTGTCTTAGTTTGCGACAGTTAACTGATTTATTTTTTAGTTTCTGCACCTGGAAGGAATGTCTAGTTGCTGCAAGCCATGCAACAGCTTTTTTAAAGACTATCTACTGTTTGTGTGCAGTCAGATTTTAATCTATCCTCCCAATCCATTTTAGCCAATTTGTGCCCTATACCTTAGTAATTTCCTTTATTAAAATTCAGATTGTAAAAGTAGCAAATGGTGAACGTAACGTACCTGAATAAATTCTAAAGTCAATGAGTTGCACTCAGTCAAATGCATCAAACTGGTACTTCAATGCAAAATTCACTTGAATCATGCTGCTAAGCTGAATGGACTCAAAAGTACCAATTCCTCAGCAAATTTCACATTAGTTGAAATTATGATTTTGTTAAAATGTGTACCTCACAGATTACAAGGAGATGATGTCATTTCAATCTGAAGGAAGTTTTGAATAAGAGCCTGATCGTCCATTAACTGGAATTAATAAACATAGCTGCTTTGAATGCAGAGCCAAGGAAGTCTGGCTGAAATGCTTCAGCGACAGCTAGCTAACATGAGAGATATTTTATGAGCTTTTTTGCTACTCAATGGTAGACAGCAAGAGTCATGTAAGGTAAACTTCACTGTTGACAGTAGTGTAGGATATATAATACTGATTTTGTACATCAATTCACATAGACGTTATATTTGCAGCCAGTTAGATGGCCTTGAAATGAATGAAAGTAAGACAAGTTTGGGTACGGTGCAGAACAGAATATCGCAGCATTTTAAGATAAAGTGTGGAGGTGGATGAACACAGCAGGCCAAGCAGCATCTTAAGTCCACAAGAGCTGACGTTTCGGGCCTAGACCCTTTCTGATGAAGGGCCGAGGCTCAAAATGTCAGCTTTTGTGTTCCTAAGTTGCTGCTTGGCCTGCTGTGTTCATCCAGCTCCACACTCCGTTATCTCAGATTTTCCAGTATGTGCAGTTCCCATCATCTCCATCACAGCATTTTAACTTGTTAGTTTTCTTGGAACATTAAGAAAAGAGATTTACACCAATACTTACAAGAACACAGGAACGAAAAGCAGGAGAGGGACTTTCAGCCACTAAGGCTGCTTTGCCATTCAATAAGATCATGACTGATTTGATTGTGGTCTCAACTACAATTTTCAGCCCACCACCCCATAACCCTTGACTCCATTACTACTTATAAATCTCACTCAGACTTGGATGTAATCAATGAAACAGCCTGCAATGATTTCTGGGGAAGGGAATTCCATAGACTAACAAACATCAGAGAGAACTACTTCTTCTTAGTCTTAAACGGAGAGTATTTTTTAATGTCACCTAATCTGGACCCATTCATTCCCACTAGGAGAAACATCTTCTGAGCAGCTACCCCATCAAGCATCCGTAGAATCTTGTACATTTTAATAAGATCATCTCTCATTTTTCTAAACTCCAACGGATATAGATTCGATCAACTCAACTTTTCCTCCTAAGATAATTGCTTGTTACAGAATAGATGTGGAGGAGTCAACATCGGACAGGGGTGGACAAAGCCATAAGCCACATGACAACAGGATATCGTCCAACAGGTTTATTTGAAGTCACAACCTTTTAGAGCACTGCTCCTTCATCAGGCAAAGTCTTTTCACCTGACGAAAGGAACAGCGCTCTTGTGGCTCCAGAAAAAAGCCATGGGACTGTACCCTGGTTTCTTGCGACTTCTGACATTACAGGCAGCACTATTCTAATTCATAGTGGATCCGTGAAACAGCATGACAATATAAACAGTCACTTATGCCAAAAAAAGGAACAATACTTGTACTGCTAGGCACTATTCTGGCCAAGATTTCTCCCACAAACAATATTACATAAAGAAAAGGATCTGGTAATGATCACACTACTGTTTGTGGGATTTTGCTGCATACAAACTAGCTGACACATTTCCTACGTTACAACTGTGATTTCATTTCAAAAGTACCTCATTACCTTTAAAAGAGATACCCAATGGTTTTGAAATTTTTCATTTAATATCTCATTTTGATAAGTAACAGAACTATAACTACAGTAGTATATTAAACTAAAAATAAAACAACTTATATTTAGGATATTTGAGGGATACTAATGCAAAGCTGAACTTCCCATGAAGTGCAAATCACACAAACAATTGACTGTAGCTTTTCTGTTGGGTGTGCCCTAATAAAAGTTGAGCTGCAATCAAATTTAAAACTGTCAAGTCATTCCCACATCCTATCTCTGCCAAAGAGAGCTGGAAAATTAAATAATGAAATCCAAATCAAATCTTTAGCAATTCAAGGTCAACACAATGTTTTACTTTCTTTTGGAATGAGTGACTGTTTACATTGCCATGCGATTTCACAGATCCAGTACTAATTAGAAGAGTGCAACAATATAACATGCAACTGCAGTATAAAAGAAGTGGGTTGAAACGGTGGGTAAGAAAAATTGAGAGATCAGGCTGTGAAATTTGGTTGTCAAATACCATAAGGTTTTACTGATATACAAGAATGCTGAAAATGCATGAGGTACAATTTTCAATTATGAGTGAAGCAAAGTCAGCTTGATTATAGCTGTTAACGAAGGCAAGCTTTGCACAGGATATGACACATCAATTCGATAATCTCTCATTTCCTCCTCCTCAAACATCCCTAAAACTAACAAGTAAACAATGACGCTGGTCATTTGCGTGAAGCACTGCATGAACTGTAATCCAAAATTAATCAATCCACAACAAAAACAGAACGTCAAACTTGCTCCATTTATAGTACAATGGAGATAGTGGGTTCAAGCCCCACTGCAGTTCCTGAGCACAATCTAGGCTGACATTGCAACAAGTAAATTCTCCAGTGCTGCAAGGGCTATCCTTCAAAGGATATGTTAACAATAAATCAGATAAGTGACTAAATACTTTTGAGTAATCTTTATTGAGCAAACAGTCATGTTATCATATTGTATCATAAGCTCTGGGCTGCTTACTGAAGTCATTATTCTAAAGTAAATGATTTCTGAAAATTAAAATTTAAAGAAGGGCTCTGTATAAAAGTAAATATTCTTGTTCAACATTCTTTATCGATTTATTACAATATATCATTGGTATATTATTATTTAACCTACATTGGTTACAACTGACGAACTATAATTCAATGATGGAATAAAAACTGAGAAAACTGCAGATGCTGTAAATCAAGAATAAAAACATAAGTTGCTGGAAAAGCTCAGCAAGTCAAGCAGCATCGGTGAAGAGAAATTAGAGTTAACGCTTTGGGTCAAGCGACCCTTCCTCAGAAACAGACCCAAAACGATAACTGATTTCTCTTCACAGATGCTGACAGACCTGCTGAGCTTTTCCAGCACATATGTTTTTGTGTTAAAATTCAATGGCATTAGATTCTCAAATGCACAAACTTGGAAATCTGCAGTCTTTTCTACTATGCTGGAGATGCTAAAGCAATCTTTCTTAAAAAGTGAGGGGGAGATGAGGGGCAACCAGGAGAAGGTAAGCAGATTTTTCTTCAAAATTTTTTTTTTTTGAGAAGCATTATCATCGAAATTTCAAATCACAGAGAGAAAAGAGTCCTGTAATGGAACAGACAACTGTAGAAGTCCGTTCCTCACTCCACAGAGGTTTTGCTAACTCAACAGTACTTCCAAATTTGGTTCCTTTTAAAAACTGAACAATAGCAACAAGGAAAATAAATAATAAAACCTTGCACAAAGAGATAGGATTCAGATGAATGCCCTTCCTTTGTTTATAGGCATATAAATAGCATCCCAAGAGGGTGCAGGATCAATAGCAATGCTGAAAAGAAAGTGACCACCTGGGCAACCTGCAGCTCAGAATTGAAGCCTTGAAAGGCTTTCAGGCCCATGCAAATTTTATACCATTCTCAGAAGCAAATTTTTATTTGACAGGGAAATAGAAATAAGCAATTATACAGGAATCTTCTGCACATGTTGCTCTGCTTACCAATCCTGAATTCCAACCCTCTCCTCGTTCAACACCAATATTTTCATATCACTTTTTTCTCCTAAATACTGTTGCACCAGCCCTGTCCAGCAAGTCATTTGTAGCCACCATCTAACACATAAGCAAGATTAATAAAATCTTACGAAACAAAATATTAAAGGAGAAAATCAAGCTTGCCTACTGTTGCCACATGTTAGTGATTAGTACCATTGTGATTTTCGGAATTTGCAGACCAGATTCAAGTTAATATTAAAATTCTTTTCTCAAACTTCACGATTAAAAAAATTGCTTACTTTTCATTGAGACGAACACCAATTTTTTCCAGGCCAATGTGCTTGGTGCAAGCATCACGCCCTACAGCAATTAATACCTAAACAGAAAAAAATCATGTTTCCTAGTAATTATTTAAGGCATCTTCACATATTCTCACGAAGCCATTACTAGAGCACAAGGTTTTACAAAAAAACATTACCATATAATCAGACTCCCAATCTTCTGGAGTAAAAGCTATTTAAGTAATAATTCTGATATGGAGACTTATTCCACCCTGGCTGCCACATTAATCTTCTCATCTAAACTTGCATTGGGGAGATGTGGATTTGCAATTAGCTCGATCAGAAACAGCTTTACAAAAAAAAAAGTCTGTACTACAAGACAGCTCTCTTCAGTTACATTAATTTTGTCTCTACTTAGTGCAAAAAAAATTCATCTTAGAAGTCATTTAATGTATAATCAAAAGCTATGATTTTACACAAATGCATTAAGCAGCATTGGAATTTAAGAGATTTAAGAAGTACAGCAAACCCATCTGCTTTATCCCTATCACCCTCTACAAAATACTTTTCTCCAATTTGATTACTACTAAATTTGAAATGAGCTAATCTCAATCGAGGAATCAAGTTGAACTCACCATTCTAAGACATGGCAAGTAAATACATGTATTTCCCCTACTGTTATTCTGTGCTTGTGCTTTCTGAATGTAATGTTCATCTTAGTTCACCTTACAGTCTACTTTATGCAGTGAAAGTTCATATAAGGAATTAGCTACCTTTTAGAATTCTTTCATGGAAATGTGGACATTACTGGCTAGAACAGTATTTAATACCCATCCTTAATTGCCCAGAAGACAGTTAAGAGTCAATCACATTACCATGGGTCTGGAGCCAACCATAGGCCAGACTAGGTAAGATGGCAGATTTCCTCCCCAGGTGGATTTATACAACGACTCTTATTCCAGATTTTTATTAAATTTAAATTTAATTCACAATCTGCCACGGTAGGATTTGCACCCATGTCCCATGAACATTAACCTGGGATTCTGGATTCCCAGTGCAGTGACTTTAACCACTACACCACTGTGCCTTTAGTATTATCCAAAAGAAAAATGATTGTTGTTAAGAAAAAAAACTCTTACACAAAATAATTCCTTGAACATCATGAAAATTTGGACTGGTTTCAACTTTACTATATACTTTGCTTTAGATCATTAAGGCATAGGAGCCAGTAGGCTATTCAACTCACTGATATTCCACCAATCGTGACTAATAATCCTCAAATCCAGGTTCCTGCCTGTTCCTTTTAACCCTTGATTCTCTTACTGATTAAAAAGCTGTCCGTCTATCTCAGAATCATAAGTAGAGGCCCTTTGGTCCATCAAGGCTGCACCAACAATAACTCGACAAAATCTACATTAGTCCTACTTTCCAACACTCAACTCAGTCTTGAATATTATGACATTTTAAGAGCTCACCCAAGTGCTTTTTAAAGATTGTGGGCTTTCCCTCCTCAACTACCTTCCCATGGAGTGCATTCCAAATTCTCATGATCCTCTGGTGAAAAATAATTTTCCTCAAATCCCTAAGTTACTTGCCTTTCACAGTAATATTATGTACCCTCATTACTAACACCAACTAATTGTCACCTTTGTCCCCCTACAACCACACATCAATGAATACCAGTCACGGTTGGACATAGAACTTCACCTCCACACTTACTTCTTCAACCGGGAACCTAACCCTCCCTCCACTGAACCCTTCTCCCGCTTCCAACACAAGTCCTCTTCCTGGACACCACCCCCAGGACTCCTACCTTCCCTCGACCTCTTCATCTCCAACTGCCGTCGAGACATCAACCGCCTCAACTTCTCCACCCCTCTCACCCACTCCAACCTCTCCCCCGCAGAACAGGCAGCCCTCCGCTCCAACACCAATCTCACCATCAAACCCGCAGACAAGGGTGGCACAGTGGTAGTATGGCACACTGACCTCTACATCGCCGAGGCCAAACGTCAACTCTCCGACACCATCTCCTACTGCCCCCTCAATCATTACCCCACACCCGAGCACCAAGCCATCATCTCCAACACCATTCATGGCCTCATCAACAAAGGGGGTGGCCATGGGCACCTGCATGGGCCCCAGCTATGCCTGCCTCTTTGTAGGTTACGTGGAACAGTCCCTCTTCCGCACCTACACAGGCCCCAAACCCCACCTCTTCCTCCATTACATTGATGACTGTATTGGCGCCGCCTCTTGCTCCCCAGAGGAGCTCGAACAGTTCATCCACTTCAACACCTTCCACCCCAACCTTCAGTTCACCTGGGCCATCTCCAGCACATCCCTCACCTTCCTGGACCTCTCAGTCCCCATCTCAGGCAACCAGCTTGTAACTGATGTCCATTTCAAGCCCACCAACTCCCACAGCTACCTAGAATACAGCTCCTCCCACCCACCCTCCGGCAAAAATTCCATCCCCTATTCCCAATTCCTCCGCCTCCGCCCCCACGATAAGACATTCCACTATTACCAACTAATTGAACCTGCTTTCCATCCACCCTGTACACCTGTCGCAATTTTGTTTCCCTCTCGGCCTTGTTAAATGTTCAGCCTCAACAGCCTTCTGCAGTAAAGAACTTCACAGATTCCCAACCCTCTAACAGTGGAAATTATCCCTCATCTCTGCTTTAAATGGGCTACTCGTTATTTTGAAATGCTGCCCTCTGGTCCTAAACTTTCCACACAGGGAAAACAGCCTTTCCACGTGTACACATATATCCCTATACATGTGTACGTGTGTATAAAAAAAGCTAGCATGCACGTTCAGCAGGTAATAGGGGAGAGAAATAGACTTTTCCAAACGGAATGGAATATAAAAATAGAGAGGCCTTGCTAAAATTCTAGTCGGACTACAGCTGAAACACTGTCAACTTAACAGCATGGGTCGGTACTTGGAACGACAATGTTGCGGCCATTACAGAAAATTGGTTAACTCAGGGACAGGAATGGTTGTTGGAAGTTCCAGGATTTAGATGCTCTAAAAGAAATAGGAAGGGTGGTAAAAGAGGTGAGGGGGTGGCATTGCTAGTCAGGGCTAGTATAGCATCTACTAAAAGGCAGTTCGAGAACAATATATCTACAGAGTCAGTTTGGGTTGAAGTCGGGAACAGGAAAGGAGCAGTCGCGATGTTGAGTTTTTTTTTAAACAGACCCCCTAACAGTTGCAGAGATGTGGAGGAGCGGATTGAGTGGCAGATACTGGAAAGGTGCAGAAGTCACACGGGTGCAGTCATGGGTGACTTCAACTTTGCTAATATTGATTGGAAATACTTTACTTGTAATAGTTTAGATGAGGCAGATTTTGTCCAGTGCGCTCAGGAAGGATTCCTGACACAGTATGTAGATAGACCAACACAAAGAGAAGCCACTTTGGATTTGGTGCTTGACAACCAACCGGGCCAAGTGTTAGACCAGTTGGTAGCCGAACATTTTGGCACTAGCGATCGTAATGGTTTCTTTCACGATAGTCATGGATAAAGATAGGTACAGACAGCAGGGTAAAGTTTACAATTGGGGGAAGGGTAATTAGAATTTAGCTAGGCAAGAACTCGGTAACAAATTGGGAACAGGTGCTGCCACAGAAAAGCACCACAGAAATGTGGAGATTGTTTAAGGAACGCGTGCTCGATATGTTTGTCTCTAGCAGGTAGAGAAGATGTGGTCGAGTCAGGGAGCCATGGTTCTTGAGAGATCGAACGACTGATTAAGAGAAAGAAGGAGGCTTATATAAGGTTTAGGAAAAGAGGAATGGGAAAGGCTCAACGGGCATTTAAGTTATCCAGGAAGGACCTGAAGAAAGGGATTAGGAGAGCTATAAGGGGGCATGAGAAAACCTTGGCAGATAGGATCAAGGAAAACTCCAAAGCTTTTTACACGTATGTGCAGAACAAGGGAATGACCAGAGAAATGATGGGGCTGATCAAGGATTCGAAAGGAAATTTGTGCACAGAGCCTAAAGAGATAGGAGAGGTCCTTAATGAATACTTTTCTTCAGTATTCACAACTGAGAAGGACCTAGTGGTAGAGGAAGATGTTGTGAAACAGGCAAGTAGGCTAGAGGAGGTTGATGTTAGTAAAGATGATGTGCTAGGAATTCTGAAAGTTGAAGATAGATAAGTCCCCCAGGCCGGATGGGATTTATCCAAGGACTCTATGGGAAGCGAGAGACGAGATCACAGGCCCTTTGGCGATGATCTTTTCGTCCTTACTGTCCACGGGTACAGTGCCGGAAGATTGGAAAGAGGCAAACATCATTCCCTTGTTCAAAAAAGGAATAGGGATAACTCCAGAAATTACAGGCCAGTTAGTGTTACGTCAGAGGTAGGCAAATTATTGTAAAGGGCTCTGACAGACAGGATTTATGATCACTTCGAAAGGCACAGTTTGATTCGTGATAGTCAGCATGGATTTGTGAGGGGTAGATCATGCCTCACAAGCCTGAGTGAATTCTTTGAAGAGGTGACCAAACACGTGGATGAAGGTGGAGCAGTGGATGTGTAATGCATGGATTTAAATAAGGCGTTTGATAAGGTTCCCCATGGTAGGCTCATGCAGAAAGTGAGGTGGCATGGGATAGCAGGAAACGTGGCAGATTGGATTCAGAATTGACTGACCCTTAGACAAAGAGTGGTAATGCATGGAAAATATTCAACATGGTACCCAGTTACAAGTGGTGCACCGCAAGGATCTGTTCTGGGTTCTCTGCTATTTGTGATTTTTGTAACTGCTTTGGATGAAGGAGTGGAAGGGTGGATTAGTAAGTTCGCAGATGATACGAAGGTGGGTCGAGTTGTGGACAGTGCAAAGGGCTGTTCTACGTTACAAGGGGACATTGATAGGATACAGAGCTGGGCTGAGAAATGGCAGTTGGAGTTAAACCCTGAAAAGTGAGAGGTGATTCATTTTGAAAGGTCAAACTTGAAAGCAGAATATAGGGTTAATGGAAAGATTCTTGGCAGTGTGGAACAGCAGAGGGATTTCAGGGTTCGTGTTTACAGTTCCCTGAAAGCTGCCACCCAGGTGGGCAGAGTTGTTAAGAAGGCACCTGGTGTGTTAGTTTTCATTAATAGAGGGATTGAGTTCAAGAGCTGTGAAGTTATGCTCCAGCTATACAAAAGCCTGGTTCAGCCACATCTGGAGTATTGTGTCCAGTTCTGGTCACCTCATTACAGGAAAGATGTGGAAGCGTTAGAAAAAGGTGCAGAGGAGATTTGCCAGGATGTTGCCTGGAACGGAGGGAAGGCCTTACGTGGAAAGGTTGAGAGAGCAAGGGCTTTTCTCTTTAGAACGACGAAGGACGAGAGGTGACTTGATAGAGGTGTACAAAATGATCAGAGGTATAGATCAAGTAGACAGCAAGAGACCTTTTCCTGGGTGGGGGTAGCTTTCACGAGGGGACATAGTTTGAAAGTGAAAGAAAGTAGATATCAGGGAGGCGTCAGAGGTGGGTTCTTCACTCAGAGTTGTAAGGGCATGGAATTCATCGCCAAAAGGGGTAGTGGAGTCAGCCTCATTAGGGACATTTAAGCAGCTATTAGATAGACATACAGATGACAGTATAGGGTAGGAGTGGAAGTCAGATAGACCTTAGGTTTAGGGTAAAATTTCGGCACAACATCGTGGGTTGAAGGGCCTGTACTGTTCTATGTTCTATAATTAATAAGAGGACTAAAACTGTTCAAAGTATTTCAGCTGTAGTCTGACAAGAGCCTAAAGTTTTAGCAAGGCCTCTCTATTTTTATATTCCATTCCCTTTGGAAAAAAAAAGACTAATGTTCTATTTCTCTTCTCTACTACCTGAACGTGCATGCTAGTTTTTCTTTAATTTATGTGCAAGGACTCTTAATTCCATTGTACTCTGGTTTCCTGTAATCTATTTAAAGAATTTGCTCCTTTAGTCTTCTGAAGAAAATGTATAACCTCATTTTCCCACTTTAAATGCCATCTACCAAATTTTTGCCTACTCACTTACCTATCTAGATTTCTCTACACTTTCTGACCTTGCACTATTTCAAACATTGGATTCTGCAGCATCTTGTGTATCAAAACAGATGGGCAATAAAGTGCATTCTACTCACAGTGTTGTATTCACCATCAATGACCTCTGTACTTATTGTGGACTTTGCCGTCACTTTAAGTCTTCCAGGTGTTCCAGCCTCCAGCTGTTCAACCTACAAAAGTAATTGGATAACAAACCTGAGGCTAAATAAAGTATTTACTCTAATTTTTATGTAAAAATGAATTAGCACTTTAAAGTAAATTGATATTTTCTCGAAATTTTAATGCTTTGCAAACTAGGAGCAGAAACAAACTCCACAGCCTGAGTCCATTTATTCCAGGCTTTTAACTTTCAGCAGTAAATATAGAAACTGACAAGGGGGAACTGGGTATTTGGTAGTGAGGGTAGCAAGATTATTAATAATCTAATAGGTCTACATGCTCAAGTGAGAAGATTAATGCGTAGAAACATGATTGGATCAGACAATTTAAAGGAAGCCAACAGTAATCCATGTCCCACCTTCCGGCAACATTTCCCACCTGCGTTAAAATGGTGACCACCCCAATCTCATAATTCTTAAGAGTCAGAGTTATAGAGTCATACAGTATGGAAACAGTCCATATCACATTTGTTCATCATTTGAACAAGCCTAGTATTTTAGATTGTCTTCCCTGATGATGCCAACATTTTCGGGACTATGTTTCAGAAGAATTAGGTTGAACTAACAAAGCTCCTAATAGGATAGCCTAAAGCATATGTTTGTAATGTACAATTCTAAAAGAATTCTTCCATTCCATCCCCCACGAACTAGTTTTCCGGAACAGAAGGACACATTGCTCTGTGTTTGATAGTAGTAGGTTTATACCTATAAAGAAATGGAATGAAGTAAGTATATTATGCAGCTAGAAATATACTTTATTACCTTGATTGGCACATATTTTTTCAGGAATTTCACCCCATGAGATTCCATGTACGCTCCAACTTTTCCTGCCATTTCCTGATCAAATCCACGTAGAAGAATGGAGCGCACCATCACAGTAACATCCAACCCCAAGCTACACAGGAAACCTGCACATTCCAGTGCCACATAGGAAGCACCCACAACCAGAGTCTTCTTTGGACAATAAGGCAGGGAGAAGAGATCATCACTGCAGAAACCAAGTAAAGAAAATAAATCAACAAACAGATTACTTTACAAAGCAAGATATTCTTTACATCTCCTCAGTGTCAGTCATAATTCTAATCTTAATCCTGATCCAATTTATTTGTATCATTAGCAAGTCTCCAATGTAAGCTCCACATCCACAAAGTTGTTGAAGCCAGTAATGGAATGCCACAGAGTGAATGGACAAGCTTGTAAGGTCATCCTCCATATCCTCACAACTATATTCAATAGAGGTAAAAAGGATGTTATTAAAGAAACAGCACTCACAATGCTCACAAAGGAAATGTACCTGGTAATGCAATAATCCTTATCTCCTGGTATATTTAGATAACGAGGTCTTTCACCAGTTGCAATAATAAACTTTTCTCCTGAATGAAAGGTCACTTTACCACGCTTGTTGGTTGCCTATGGATGGAAAAAATTAATGTTAAAATCCAACTACTAGTGGGGATATTTATTTCCATTAACTGTTCGTAAAATTGGTGTAAGTACTGCATAAAAAAGGAAAACCTGCTGTACTCTCAATTTATGTTAACAGAGAAAGAAATGGCCTTGGATATTTTATTTACCAACAACACTTCCTTTCTGATGATACACCAGCCGTGACGCTGTGAAATTCAAACTACTGACACTGCAAGAACCTGGTCATGTCCAAGGTGGCTACCTATACATTCAAGTTTTACATGTATGTCTCTCCAGCAACGTGTCAACTGTCTTGAAAAAATCTAATGCATTATCCTAAAATTACAAACCGAAAGAACAACAGATGTTGTAAATCAGGAACAAAAACAAAGTTGCTGGAAAAGCTTAGCAAGGTCAGCAGCATCTGTGGAAGAGAAAACAAAGTTAACATTTCAGGTCCGGTGACCAGTCAGTTCCAAGGAAGGGTCACCGGACCCGAAACGTTAACTGTTTTCTCCTTCACAGATGCTGCTAGGCCTCCTGAGCTTTTCCAGCAACTTTGTTTCTGATCCTAAAATTACAGTTTCAATGTCACGCTGTTCAGAGTTGAGTTCAGTCAGATTTTGCACGTAACTAATTCTGACCAGATGAGAAGTACACTTTCAGAACACCGATAATCTTTTTCTGAGGACTTTGGAACTCAAAGCGGCTGAGGCAGGGTTGCTGAATATTTTTAAAGGTGAGGTAGATTATTAGAACATAGAACAGTACAGCACAGAACAGGCCCTTCAGCCCACAATGTTGTGCCGACCATTGATCCTCATGTATGCACCCTCAAATTTCTGTGACCATATACATGTCCAGCAGTCTCTTAAATGACCCCAATGACCTTGCTTCCACAACTGCTGCTGGCAACGCATTCCATGCTCTCACAACTCTCTGCGTAAAGAACCTGCCTCTGACATCCCCTCGATACTTTCCACCAACCAGCTTAAAACTATGACCCCTCGTGCTAGCCATTTCTGCCCTGGGAAATAGTCTCTGGCTATCAACTCTATCTATGCCTCTCATTATCCTGTATACCTCAATTAGGTCCCCTCTCCTCCTCCTTTTCTCCTATGAAAAGAGACCGAGCTCAGTCAACCTCTCTTCATAAGATAAGCCCTCCAGTCCAGGCAGCATCCTGGTAAACCTCCTCTGAACCCTCTCCAAAGCATCCACATCTTTCCTATAATAGGGCGCCCAGAACTGGACGCAGTATTCCAAGTGCGGTCTAACCAAAGTTTTATAGAGCTGCAACAAGATCTCACGACTCTTAAACTCAATCCCCCTGTTAATGAAAGCCAAAACACCATATGCTTTCTTAACAACCCTGTCCACTTGGGTGGCCATTTTAAGGGATCTATGTATCTGCACACCAAGATCCCTCTGTTCCTCCACGCTGCCAAGAATCCTATCCTTAATCCTGTACTCAGCTTTCAAATTCGACCTTCCAAAATGCATCACCTCGCATTTATCCAGGTTGAACTCCATCTGCCACCTCTCGGCCCATCTCTGCATCCTGTCAATGTCCCGCTGCAGCCTACAACAGCCCTCTACACTGTCAACGACACCTCCGACCTTTGTGTCGTCTGCAAACTTGCTGACCCATCCTTCAATTCCCTCGTCCAAGTCATTAATTAAAATTACAAACAGTAGAGGCCCAAGGACAGAGCCCTGTGGAACTCCACTCACCACTGACTTCCAGGCAGAATATTTTCCTTCTACTACCACTCGCTGTCTTCTGTTGGCCAGCCAATTCTGTATCCAAGCAGCTAAGTTCCCCTGTATCCCATTCCTCCTGACCTTCTGAATGAGCCTTCCATGGGGAACCTTATCAAATGCCTTACTGAAGTCCATATACACCACATCCACAGCTCGACCCTCATCAACCTTTCTAGTCACATCCTCAAAAAACTCGATAAGGTTTGTAAGGCATGACCTACCCCTCACAAAGCCGTGTTGACTGTATTTGATCAAGCCATGCTCTTCCAGATGGTCATAAATCTTATCCCTCAGAATCCATTCTAACACCTTGCAGACGACAGACGTGAGACTTACCGGTCTATAATTGCCGGGGATTTCCCTATTTCCTTTCTTGAAGAGAGGAATTACATTTGCCTCTCTCCAGTCCTCAGGTACGACTCCAGTGGAGAGCGAGGATGCAAAGATCTTCGCAAGTGGCGAAGCAATTGCATTTCTCGCTTCCCAACGCAGCCGAGGACAAATCTGATCCGGGCCTGGCGACTTGTCAATCTTAATGTTTGACAAAATTTTCAGCACATCAGCTTCGTCTATCTCTATCCATTCCATCCATTATTGTTAGACAGGAAAATCAAAAGTTAATCAGACAATGGGTATAAATGGGAACACTGAATCTATGAATGAGTCTCTAAGCAAGATCCCAGAAACAAAGTGAGAAATAACCAGTGAAGCTTTTATTCTGTATCGCTATTTGAAATACCAAGAAACAAAACATAACCAGCATTGAAATAGCTGTGCACAGGTTTTTGGACTGAAAGTAACAACCTGCATTGTTATTCACTAGAATACAACATTACAATATACCCAGGAGGCCATGCCGTAATGGTATCTTCACTGGACTAGTAAATGAGAGATCCAGGCAATGCTCAAGTAACCTGGGATCCCACCATGGCAAATGGTAGACTTTGAGTTCAAGAAATATCCAAATGATGACCATGAAACTATTGTGGATTGCCATTTAAAAAGTCTAGTGCACTAATGGTGGAGTCAGAACTCTCTGCCTGAAAGCACGGTGGAATTCACTGCCAGGGAGTGCAGTGGAAGCCGGGACATTAAGTGTCTTCAAGGCAGACATTGACAAATTCTTAATCTCACAAGGAATCAAGGGCTACGGGGAGAGTGCAGGGAAATGGAGTTGAAATGCCCATCAGCCATGATTAAATGGTGGAGTGGACTCGATGGGCCGAATGGCCTTACTTCCACTCCTATGACTTATGGTCCAAACTAACGCTCTTTAGGGAAGGAAAGCCGCTGTCCTGCCCAGGCCTACATAGGACTCCAGAACAGAACCTATCATTGTCATGACAACAAAGTGTGAAGCTGGATGAACACAGCAGGCCAAGCAGCATCACAGGAGCACAAAAGCTGACGTTTCGGGCCTAGACCCTTCATCAGAGAGGGGGATGGGGTGAGGGTTCTGGAATAAATAGGGAGAGAGGGGGAGGCGGACCGAAGATGGAGGGAAAAGAAGATAGGTGGAGAGAGTATAGGTGGGGAGGTAGGGAGGGAATAGGTCAGTCCAGGGAAGACAGACAGGTCAAGGAAGCAGGATGACGTTAGTAGGTAGGAAAAGGAGGTGCGGCTTGAGGTGGGAGGAAGGGATGGGTGAGAGGAAGAACAGGTTAGGGAGATGGATACAGGCTGGGCTGGTTTTGGGATGCAGTGGGGGGAGGGGAGACTTTGAAGCTTGTGAAGTCCACGTTGATACCATCGGGCTGCAGGGTTCCCAAGCAGAATATGAGTTGCTGTTCTTGCAACCTTCGGGTGGCATCATTGTGGCACTGCAGGAGGCCCATGATGGACATGTCGTCTGAGGAATGGGTGGGGGAGTTGAAATGGTTCGTGACTGGGAGGTGCAGTTGTTTATCGCGAACCGAGCGGAGGTGTTCTGCAAAGCGGTCCCCAAGCCTCTGCTTGGTTTCCCCAATGTAGAGGAAGCCACATCAGGTACAGTGGATACAGTATACCACATTGGCAGATGTGCAGGTGAACATCCGCTTAATATGCAAAGTCATCTTGAAGCCTGGAATGGGGGTGAGGGAGGAGATGTGAGGGCAAGTGTAGCACTTCCTGTGGTTGCAGGGGAAGGTGCTGGGTGTGGTGGGGTCAGAGGGGAGTGTGGTGGGGTCAGAGGGGAGTGTGGTGGGGTCAGAGGGGAGTGTGGTGGGGTCAGAGGGGAGTGTGGTGGGGTCAGAGGGGAGTGTGGTGGGGTCAGAGGGGAGTGTGGTGGGGTCAGAGGGGAGTGTGGTGGGGTCAGAGGGGAGTGTGGTGGGGTCAGAGGGGAGTGTGGTGGGGTCAGAGGGGAGTGTGGTGGGGTCAGAGGGGAGTGTGGTGGGGTCAGAGGGGAGTGTGGTGGGGTCAGAGGGGAGTGTGGTGGGGTCAGAGGGGAGTGTGGTGGGGTCAGAGGGGAGTGTGGTGGGGTCAGAGGGGAGTGTGGTGGGGTCAGAGGGGAGTGTGGTGGGGTCAGAGGGGAGTGTGGTGGGGTCAGAGGGGAGTGTGGTGGGGTCAGAGGGGAGTGTGGTGGGGTCAGAGGGGAGTGTGGTGGGGTCAGAGGGGAGTGTGGTGGGGTCAGAGGGGAGTGTGGTGGGGTCAGAGGGGAGTGTGGTGGGGTCAGAGGGGAGTGTGGTGGGGTCAGAGGGGAGTGTGGTGGGGTCAGAGGGGAGTGTGGTGGGGTCAGAGGGGAGTGTGGTGGGGTCAGAGGGGAGTGTGGTGGGGTCAGAGGGGAGTGTGGTGGGGTCAGAGGGGAGTGTGGTGGGGTCAGAGGGGAGTGTGGTGGGGTCAGAGGGGAGTGTGGTGGGGTCAGAGGGGAGTGTGGTGGGGTCAGAGGGGAGTGTGGTGGGGTCAGAGGGGAGTGTGGTGGGGTCAGAGGGGAGTGTGGTGGGGTCAGAGGGGAGTGTGGTGGGGTCAGAGGGGAGTGTGGTGGGGTCAGAGGGGAGTGTGGTGGGGTCAGAGGGGAGTGTGGTGGGGTCAGAGGGGAGTGTGGTGGGGTCAGAGGGGAGTGTGGTGGGGTCAGAGGGGAGTGTGGTGGGGTCAGAGGGGAGTGTGGTGGGGTCAGAGGGGAGTGTGGTGGGGTCAGAGGGGAGTGTGGTGGGGTCAGAGGGGAGTGTGGTGGGGTCAGAGGGGAGTGTGGTGGGGTCAGAGGGGAGTGTGGTGGGGTCAGAGGGGAGTGTGGTGGGGTCAGAGGGGAGTGTGGTGGGGTCAGAGGGGAGTGTGGTGGGGTCAGAGGGGAGTGTGGTGGGGTCAGAGGGGAGTGTGGTGGGGTCAGAGGGGAGTGTGGTGGGGTCAGAGGGGAGTGTGGTGGGGTCAGAGGGGAGTGTGGTGGGGTCAGAGGGGAGTGTGGTGGGGTCAGAGGGGAGTGTGGTGGGGTCAGAGGGGAGTGTGGTGGGGTCAGAGGGGAGTGTGGTGGGGTCAGAGGGGAGTGTGGTGGGGTCAGAGGGGAGTGTGGTGGGGTCAGAGGGGAGTGTGGTGGGGTCAGAGGGGAGTGTGGTGGGGTCAGAGGGGAGTGTGGTGGGGTCAGAGGGGAGTGTGGTGGGGTCAGAGGGGAGTGTGGTGGGGTCAGAGGGGAGTGTGGTGGGGTCAGAGGGGAGTGTGGTGGGGTCAGAGGGGAGTGTGGTGGGGTCAGAGGGGAGTGTGGTGGGGTCAGAGGGGAGTGTGGTGGGGTCAGAGGGGAGTGTGGTGGGGTCAGAGGGGAGTGTGGTGGGGTCAGAGGGGAGTGTGGTGGGGTCAGAGGGGAGTGTGGTGGGGTCAGAGGGGAGTGTGGTGGGGTCAGAGGGGAGTGTGGTGGGGTCAGAGGGGAGTGTGGTGGGGTCAGAGGGGAGTGTGGTGGGGTCAGAGGGGAGTGTGGTGGGGTCAGAGGGGAGTGTGGTGGGGTCAGAGGGGAGTGTGGTGGGGTCAGAGGGGAGTGTGGTGGGGTCAGAGGGGAGTGTGGTGGGGTCAGAGGGGAGTGTGGTGGGGTCAGAGGGGAGTGTGGTGGGGTCAGAGGGGAGTGTGGTGGGGTCAGAGGGGAGTGTGGTGGGGTCAGAGGGGAGTGTGGTGGGGTCAGAGGGGAGTGTGGTGGGGTCAGAGGGGAGTGTGGTGGGGTCAGAGGGGAGTGTGGTGGGGTCAGAGGGGAGTGTGGTGGGGTCAGAGGGGAGTGTGGTGGGGTCAGAGGGGAGTGTGGTGGGGTCAGAGGGGAGTGTGGTGGGGTCAGAGGGGAGTGTGGTGGGGTCAGAGGGGAGTGTGGTGGGGTCAGAGGGGAGTGTGGTGGGGTCAGAGGGGAGTGTGGTGGGGTCAGAGGGGAGTGTGGTGGGGTCAGAGGGGAGTGTGGTGGGGTCAGAGGGGAGTGTGGTGGGGTCAGAGGGGAGTGTGGAGCGGCCAAGGGAGTCATAGAGAGATGGCCTCCTGCAGTGCCACAATGATGCCACCCGAAAGTTGCAGGAACAGCAACTCATATTCTACTTGGGAACCCTGCAGCCCAATGGTATCAATGTGGACTTCACAAGCTTCAAAATCTCCCCTCCCCCCACTGCATCACAAAACCATTCCAGCCTGTCTCCACATCCCTAACCTGTTCTTCCTCTCACCCATCCCTTCCTCCCACCTCAAGCCGCACCTCCATTTCCTACCTACTAACCTCATCCCCCCCTCCTTGACCTGTCCGTCTTCCCTGGACTGACCTATCCCTCCCTACCTCCCCACCTATCCGCTCCTCTCCACCTATCTTTTCTCTCCATCTTCGGTCCGCCTCCCCCCCCGTCCCTATTTATTCCAGAACCCTCTCCCCATCCCCCTCTCTGATGAAAAGTCTAGGCTCGAAACGCCAGCTTTTGTGCTCTTGAGATGCTGCTTGGCCTGCTGTATTCATCCAGCTTCGCACTTTGTTATGTTGGATTCTCCAGCATCTGCAGTTCCCATTCTCACCTATCATTCTCAATCCACGTTCCTGCCTATAATCTTTGATATACTGCTTGAAAATATATCTTTGCTTTGAATATAATGAAGAGGTCAACCTCTGCAGCATGCAGCCATAAAGAGTTCCATAGACTGACTACCTTTGAGAGAATAAGTTCCGTATATCTGTTTTGACTGGGTGATACCTTACTCAGATTTTGGTCCCAGATTCTCCCATGGGGAAAATTAACCTTTCTGCAACTACCCTGCTGGTTGGAGTCATACCTATCACAAAGGAAGGTGATCATGGTTGCTGGAACTCAATCATCTCAGCTCCAGGACATAACTGCAAGGGCTCCTGAGGGTAGTATCTTAGGCACTCTTCAGCTTCTTAGTCAATGACCTTCCCCCCAACATAACGTCATAATTGAGGATGTTCACCGATGACGGCACATTGTTCAGCCAAGTTTGTGATGCCTCAGATACCAAAAAACTCAGGTCCAAATGTAGCAAGATTTGGACAATATCCAGACAACAGTTAACTTAGCATCTCTTACAGTGACCAAATATCTGTACTGCTTTCCAGATAACAGTGTGGCTTTTAAGTTACATGGTCTTTAGAGGTCAGGGAATGGCCCAAAAGAAAACAGTAATTCAAGAGAATAATTCAAATTAATTAAGATTAAATGTAGAAACATTACATACCTTTATTTTATGTGGTTCCACAAACTCTGCAAAGCTGTTATTGTAAATTACTTTCTTGTCTCGTAATGCCACCCTGTAGCCCCAGTTGAGAGAGCCAATATAGTTCTGAATGGCTTCTTTCATCTTACCCCAGTTGTGATGAACTGTAAGTCATTTAAATAAAACGCAAGAATCCTTGTGTTAGTGTTGATAACGTACAGTTAACAAGCTGTTGAATGCAGAACCTTGAACATTACTGTCACCATGACAAAGGTCTCCATTATTGGAGGGACTCCAAATACAGTTTTCAAACCCTTCCAAACCAAGTAAACAGGTAAAACATTTTAAAGACAACAATTCTATCCTGCGTTTGCTTACAAGTACTGCAACTCCTAAAACTAAAATACTAAGTTTTTTAACTGGAACCTTATGAACGGGCACTCCAGGTAAACTGGGAAAAATTATATTCCCGAAATACTGGAAGTTTACTGTATTAACACAATCTCCGCAACGTTCGAGTAGTCAGCTGAGGATGTGAGTGAGAAGGCTCTCCTTTAAGTTTTATTTAAGGCAAAGCTGCATTATTATTTAAGTGACCTATTCTGTAAAAAAAGCAAAACAGTGACGTACATATCCCCTGTTACATTTCTATTACTTTGTGTGTGTCTTTACATTGATTTCGCAGGCCTCTTGATCAACCAGAATATCTGATCAATCACTTTCCCTGGTCTCATGGGTGCCATTTAATAAAACAAAAACTTTGTTGCATCAAAACTTTTATTTCTTCTTGCCTTGTCAATGAAGACAAAAACAGTTTCCAATATCTTGACATTCAAGGTTAGTACGCGTAGCTGAAGATGAAAATATAATAAGCAAACAGGAACAAGTGTAGGATGAGTAAAGGCAACTTGGACCACTTACTGGAGTGCTGGGTAAATCTCGACAGTTTGGGCTAAATGGCAGACTTTCACATAGCTGTAACACAAATTCTCTTTAGAGAAGTCTAGTTTAAAACAGCAACGGCCAAATAGAGGAATGTGACAAAGGAAAGCAAGAATTATTTTTTAAATTGTTCTTGAATGTTGATAATGCTGGCAGTCACATTCATTACAGATCTCCAAGAGGGTTTTTTTACATTCAAGTTGTTTATTTAGAGGCTATCAAGAGCCAGCAACTTTCACACTGGAACAAAGTACAATGGAACAGGTAGAAGTGAAGATGTTTCCTTATGCGAAAGTAATTGATGAATCAGTTGGATTTTCACATTCAGCAGGGTTTTGGCAATTTTTGGTTGCATTCCGATTACAATTTAACAAATTCAATATTTTCTTTATGATATAAAATGTCTGAATCAATTTTAGGTGCCTTCCAGTTGTGCTAACTACCTTTGTCTTTTACAGGAGAAAGCAGACTGTAAAAGACAAAATATTAAAAATAGCCGAGTTACCTCAAGACTTACCTTTCTCATCAAATTCCCAGCCAAATTTACGGGAATCCATGAGGCTTTGGCCAAGGAGAGCAGCCTGATGCATCAGCTTCTTTGGAATGCAACCTACATTTACACAGGTACCTCCAAGACCTGCAAACAAGAAAAGGCAAGGGAGAGATTAGTTCAAAACGAAGTCAACAAAAATAATGACCTCCTAAAATCCATAGCATTGATCTTTTGGACACAAGGTGGTCTGGGTTGCACACTTCTCTATCTATCACCAAGAATGGCTCAGCAGCATCACTAGTGACCAAACTCCAAAGCATGTTTCTGACAGACTGGGCTTTTTTTTCCCGTCTTCATTTGTAGGATGTGGGCATTGCTGGCTGGCCAGCATTTCTTCACCATCCCTAGGTGCCCTTGAGAACGTCATGGTGAGCTGCTTTCTTGAGTCGCTGCAGCTCTCTTGCTGTGGATTGACCCACAATGTTATTAGGGAGGTAGTTCCAGGATTTTGACCCAGCAACAGTGAAGGAACGGCGAAATATTTCCAAGTCAGGATGGTGAGTGGCTTGGAGGGGAACTTGGAGGTGGTGGTGTTTCCATACGTCTGATGCCTTTGTCCTTCCAGATGGAAGTGGTCATAGGTTTGGATGGTGCTGTTTGAAGATCTTTGATGAATTTCTGCAGCAGCATATTCAACCATACTCTAATTTCTTTATCTAGCACAAGGCTTAACCTCTTTTCATTGCAGCCTTCTTCTATCGGCTTTCAGAACCTTTCCCTTTTTCCATACCCTTCATATCCACTTTATCCTCTCCCTCCACACCCATCCAGAACCAGTATAAAATACTGCCAGCTCCAAACAAAAACAGCCCTAATCCCAGCCTCAACTAAAGCTGGCCTCCCAGAAACTCCCTTACTGCTGCCACTCCTGCCCATTGCACCTCTGCAGTTTGCTTCTCTGTCACATTAGTTAGTAATAGGCAGCCTATCAGCTGCAAGCACAGAAGAGAAGAGGCCTGTGACTGGTACAGCTTCTCCTTACCATTTACTTCAATTCTATTTACATTTTCTTGATTGGTCAAGACTGCAAGCAAGTTGTGCTGATTGATGTGGAGGCTTTCAGTAATGAATTCACCTGTCACTTCTATGTTATTTTGAGCACTGGTCTAAAGACACTTTATTCTACCATTACCATCAAGACAAGGGATTAACATTGGCTCAGTGTGGAGGTCAGCCAGCAGCAGAACCAGGTACTCCTAAAGATAACATCAAAATGGTATAAAAACTGATGTTTTAAAAATATAAATAAGGGAATCAACGTTGAGAGGGCAGACGAGACGGTGCAGCTGAGACCACAAGCAGATCAGCCATCATCCTACTGAACAAAGTAGGTTCAAATGGATACATGTTCAACTCCTCCTACTTTTCTGTACACATCTGTGAATATTCAACATCAGACATTCTAAGCAGCAGAAGCAGGTGACAGTCAGAACAATGTGATTATACAACCAATGAATCAGGTCAAAGTCCTGCAGCTTTTGCACATCCAATCATGAGGACAATTAAACAACTACCCAGAATGGAGTGCTCCAGAAACACACACAGCCTTAATGATGTGCTGG
The DNA here is from genome assembly GCF_030684315.1 of Stegostoma tigrinum. NCBI lineage: Eukaryota > Metazoa > Chordata > Chondrichthyes > Orectolobiformes > Stegostomatidae > Stegostoma > Stegostoma tigrinum. The sequence continues at coordinate 3,957,649 of NC_081364.1, forward strand.
ACTGTGCCATCGATGTCAAAGACAAGGTTGAAGCACTTCCACTAGTGTTAGAACATAGAACAGTACAGCACAGAACAGGCCCTTCAGCCCACGATTGATCGTGCCGACCATTGATCTTCATGTATGCACCCTCAAATTTCTGTGACCATATGCATGTCCAGCAGTCTCTTAAATGACCCCAATGACCTTGCTTCCACAACTGCTGCTGGCAACGCATTCCATGCTCTCACAACTCTGTGTAAAGAACCCACCTCTGACATCCCCTCTATACTTTCCTCCAACCAGCTTAAAACTATGACCCCTCGTGTTAGCCATTTCTGCCTGGGAAATAGTCTGGCTATCAACTCTATCTATGCCTCTCATTATCTTGTATACCTCAATTAGGTCCCCTCTCCTCCTCCTTTTCTCCAATGAAAAAAGTCCGAGCTCAGTCAACCTCTCTTCATAAGATAAGCCCTCCAGTCCAGGCAGTGTCCTGGTAAACCTCCTCTGAACCCTCTCCAAAGCATCCACATCTTTCCTATAATAGGGCGACCAGAACTGGACGCAGTATTCCAAGTGCAGTCTAACCAACGTTTTATAGAGCTGCAACAAGATCTCAACTCTTAAACTCAATCCCCCTGTTAATGAAAGCCAAAACACCAAATGCTTTCTTAACAACCCTGTCCACTTGGGTGGCCATTTTAAGGGATCTATGTATTTGCACACCAAGATCCCTCTGTTCCTCCACACTGCCAAGAATCCTATCCTTAATCCTGTACTCAGCTTTCAAATTCGACCTTCCAAAATGCATCACCTCGCATTTATCCAGGTTGAACTCCATCTGCCACCTCTCAGCCCATCTCTGCATTCTGTCAATGTCCTGCTGCAGCCTACAACAGCCCTCTATACTGTCAACGACACCTCCAACCTTTGTGTCGTCTGCAAACTTGCTGACCCATCCTTCAATCCCCTCATCCAAGTCATTAATAAAAATTACAAACAGTAGAGGCCCAAGGACAGAGCCCTGTGGAACACCACTCACCACTGACTTCCAGGCAGAATATTTTCCTTCTACTACCACTCGCTGTCTTCTGTTGGCCAGCCAATTCTGTATCCAGACAGCTACGTTCTCCTGTATCCCATTCCTCCTGACCTTCTGAATGAGCCTACCATGGGGAACTTTATCAAATGCCTTACAGAAGTCCATATACACCACATCCACAGCTCGACCCTCATCAACTTTTCTAGTCACATCCTCAAAGAACTCGATAAGGTTTGTGAGGCCTGACCTGCCCCTCTCAAAGCCGTGTTGGCTGCATTTGATCAAGCCATGCTCTTCCAAATGGTCATAAATCCTATCCCTCAGAATCCTTTCTGACACCTTGCAGACGACAGACGTGAGACTTACTGGTCTGTAATTGCCGGGGATTTCCCTATTTCCTTTCTTGAAGAGAGGAATTACATTTGCCTCTCTCCAGTCCTCAGGTACAACTCCAGTGGAGAGCGAGGATGCAAAGATCCTCGCAAGTGGCGATGCAATTGCATTTCTCACTTCCCAAGGCAGCCGAGGACAAATCTGGTCCGGGCCTGCCGACTTGTCAATCTTAATGTTTGACAAAATTTTCAGCACATCAGCTTCCTCTATCTCTATCCATTCCAGCATGCACACCTGCTCTTCAAAGGTTTCATTCACTACAAAGTTCGTTTCTTTCGTAAAGACAGAAGCAAAAAACTCATTTAGGGCTTCCCCTACCTCCTCAGACTCCACACACAAGTTCCCGATGCTATCCCTGATCGGCCCTACTCTTTCTTTGACCATTCTCTTATTCCTCACATAAGTGTAAAACGCCTTTGTGTTTTCCCTAATTTGTTCTGCCAAGCCTTTCTCGTGCCCCCTCCTGGCTCTCCTCAGACCATTTCTGAGCTCCTTCCTTGCCTGCGTGTAATCCTCTCTAGCTGAACTTGACCCTAGCTTCCTCCACCTTATGCAAGCTGCCTTCTTCCTTTTCACAAGAAGCTCCACCACTCTCGTCATCCAAGGTTCCTATCTTACCCCTTCTTGCCTGTCTCAGAGGGACATATTTACTCATCAGTCGCAACAACTGCTCCTTAAACAGTCTCCACATGTCTATAGTGCTCTTACCATGGAACAATTGCTCCCAGTCCATGCTTCCTAACTCATGTCTAATCGCGTCATAGTTTCCTCTTCCCCAATTAAATATCCTCCCATTTTGCCTAATCCTCTCCATCTCCATAGCTACGTAGAATGTGAGGCAGTTATGGTCACTATCACCAAAATGCTCTCCCACCACAAGATCTGATACCTGCCCCGGCTCGTTTCCGAGCACCAAGTCTAGAATGGCCTTTCCCCTCGTCGGCCTGTCAACGTACTGCGTTAGGAAACCCTCCTGAACACACCTTACAAAAACAGCTCCATTCAAATCTTCTGCTCCAAGGAGGTTCCAATCAATATTAGGAAAGTTAAAGTCACCCATTACAATAACCCTACTACGTCCACACTTTTCCAAAATCTGTCGACCTATGCTTTCTTCAATCTCCCAAATGCTATTGGGGGGGCCTGCAGTAAACCCCTAACGAGGTGACTACTCCCTTGCTGTTCCTAATTTCCACCCATACTGACTCAGAAGGCAGATCTTCCTCGACAATGGAAGCTTCTGTAGCTGTGTTACCCTCTCTGATTAGTAGTGCTACACCCCCTCCTCTTTTTCCCCCCTCCCTATTCTTTTTAAATGTTCTAAACCCTGGAACATCCAGCAACCATTCCTGCCCATGAGAAACCCATGTCTCTGTTATGGCCACAACATCATAGCACCAGGTACTGATCCATGCTTTAAGTTCATCACTTTTATTCCTGATACTCCTTGCGTTAAAGCAAACACACTTTAACTGATCCCTTGGTTCCTTCCCAGGAAAATCCTTCCCACTAGCTGGTCTACCTCTTGCTACTGCCTCACCTGCATCAACTCTCACCTCCGGTATACAGCTCAGGTTCCCACCCCCCTGCCATACTAGTTTAAACCCTCTCGAACTACTCGAGCAAACCTTCCACCCAGGACATTGGTCCCCTTCCAGTTCAGATGCAACCCGTCCTTCTTGTACAGGTCCCACCTTCCCCAGAAGGCATCCCAATTATCTACATATCTGAAGCCCTCCCTCCTACACCAGCTGCGCCCGCTCCCTGTTCCTCGCCTCACTATCTCGTGGCACTGGTAGTAAACTAGAGAACACTACTCTGTTCGTCCTGCTTTGCAGCTTCCATCCTAACTCCCTGTTGAGCGGTTGATTTATTACCATCTACCCCAGCCTGAAAACTATTGGCAACTCAACCTCTAGAGCTTGCTGGAGTAATTAATTTCACATATTCACTGTGATCAGACAGAAGAAATTACTTGTGTTAAATAGGGGAACCCTTACTCTGAAGTCATGCTCTTTGGTCAGAGGCTCGCCCATTAAAGGAGACAACTTCTCCAAATCTATCCCATCAAACCCCTTAAGAATCTTGTTTGTTTCAATAATGTCACCTCTCTTGTTATTCTAAGCTCCATGTACAGGCCCAATCTACTAAACTTCTCTTAAAATCCCTTCATAGCCAGGATCAACCTGATGAACCTTCCAATGTCAGTATACGCTTGCTTAGATAAGGAGACAAAAACTATTTGTAGTATTCCAGCTGTGGAGTCACTGCAGTCCTATGTTGTTTTAGCAATTCTTCCTTTTTTCACTCCATTCCCTTTGGAATAAAACAAAAATCATTCAATTTAAATTGAGAACTAGGAGGAGTATGCCATTTGGCCCCTCGAGCCTGCCCTACCATTTAACATGATCATTGCTGATCTTTGAGACTCAGCTCCACTTACCCGCCCACTCACCATAACCCTTAATTCCTTTACTGTTCAAAAATTTATCTAGCCTTGCCTTAAGAACATTCAGCGAAGTAGCTTCAACTGCTTCACTGGGCAGGGAATTCCACAGATTCACAACACTTTGGGTGAAGAAGTTCCTCCTGACCTCAGTCCTACATCTGCTTCCCTTTATTTTGAGGTGATGCCCTCTAGTCCAAGTTTCACATGCTAGCAGAAACAACCTCCCTGCCTCCACCCTATCTATTCCCTTCATTACATGTTTCTATAAGATCTCCCCTCATTCTTCTGAATTCCAATGAGTATAATCCCAGTCTACTCAGTCTCTCTTCATAATCAAACCCTCTCAACTTTGGAATCAACTGAGTGAATCTCCTCTGCACCCCGTCCACTGCTAGTATATCTCTTCTCAAGAAAGATGACCAAAACTGCCTCACCAGGACCCTATACGGTTGCAGTAGAGCCTCCCTGTTTTTAAAAGTTCATTCCTCTAGCAATGGCAGACAAAATTCCATTTGCCTCTTTAATTACCTGCAGCATCTGCAATCCTACTTTTAGCGATTCATGCACAAAGACACCCAAGTCCTGCTGCACAGCAGCATGCTGCAATTTTTTACCATTTAAAACATAGTCCATTTTGCTGTTATTCCTACCAAAATGGATGACCTCACACTTATCAACATTGCACTCCATTTGCCAGATCTTTGCCCACTCACTTAGGCTATCTATATCCCTCTGCAAACTTTCAGTGTCTTCTGCACACTTTGCTCTGTCACTCACCTGAGTGACACTCACATAGTCCCCAACTCCAAATCATCTACATAAATTGTAACAATTGCGGTCCCAACACTGATCCTTGAGGCACACCACTAGCCACTGACCGCCAACCAGAAAAACACCCGTTTACCCCAACTCTTTGCTTTCTACTGGTCAACCAATCCTCTATCCATGCCAATACATCACCTGTAATACCGTGGAACTTTATCTTATGTAGGAGCCTTTGGTGTGGCACCTTGTCAAATGCATTCTGGAAATCCAGATACACCATATCCACAGGTTCCCTATTATCCACCATTCAAGTAATGTCCTCAAAGAACTCCACCAAATTAGTTAAACATGACCTACCCATGCTGGGTGTTCCCAATGGGACAATTTATGTCCAGATGTCTTGCTATTTCTTCCTTAATGGCAGATTCAAGTATTTTCCCCACGACCGAAGTTAAGCTAACTGGCCTTTAGTTACTTGCTTTTTGTCTACTTCCTTTTTAAAACAATGGCGTCACATCGGCTGTTTTCCAATCTGTGGGAACCACCCCAGAGTCCAGTGAATTTTGGTAAATAATTACTAGTGCATGTGTTATTTCCCCCATCATCTGTTTTAGTACCCTGGGATGCATTTCATCAGGGCCAGGAGATGTGTCTACCTTTAGCCCCATTAGCTTGCCCAGCACTGCCTCCTTAGTGATAACAATAGTTTCTAGGTCCTCATCTGCTATAACCTCCTTGCTGTTAGTTTTCGGCATGTTATTTCCACTGTGAAGACCAACACGAAATAACTGTTTACTGTCTCGGCTATTTCCTCATTCCCAGCTATTAAATTGGCCTTCTCATCTTCCAAAGGACCAATGTTTACCTTCGCCACTCTTTTACAATTGTTTAACTTTTCTTTACAACTTTTTTTCTAGTTTTCTGTTGGCCTTTAAAGATTTCCCAATCTACTATTTTCCCACTATTCTTTGCTTTTTTGTATGCGTTTTTTTTTCAATCTGATACTTTGTTTTCTCAGACATCCATTGCTGGCTCTCTCTTCCTACAATTCTTCCTAATCCCTGGAATATACTTCTGCTGAGCAGTGAAAAATTGTTTTAAAAGTCCTCCACTGTTCCTCAATTGACCCACCATAAAGTTTTTGCTCCCATTCTACCTTAGCTAACTCCTCCCTCATTCCTTTATTGTCTTTGCTTAAGCACAGGACATAGATACTGGATTACTCACACTCCATCAGTATTTTAAATTCAACCGTACTGTGATCACTCTTTCCAAGAGGATCCCTAACTGTGAGATCATTAATTATTCCTGCCTCACTACACAGGACTAGGTCTAGTATAGCTTGCTCCCTCATTGCTCCCATTACATATTGTCAAGGAAATTATTGTGGATGCATTCTAAGAACTCCTCCTCAAGGGGGCCATGACCGACCTGGTTTGACCAATTGATATGTAGTTTTAAATCCCCCATGATAACTGCTGTACCAATTTGGCATCCCTAGAATCACAGAATCATGCAGTAGAGGCCCATCAGTCCATCAAGTCTGTAGCATCAAAACTACACTGGTCCAACATTCGAGCACTCAGCCCATGTTACAAGAGTTCATCTAAGTAGCTTTTAAAACTGAGATTACATGCCTGAACTACATTCCCAGTTAGTGCATTCTTTGTTTGTTACATTGTCACCCTCTCTTCCTTCCCCCCACCCCAGTGGGACTGTCTCTCCTTTCCAACTGGCAGTTCGACATACTATTGTTCTGCCATTCTCACATTCTAATCATTTCTCCACCAACATTCCAATCCCTGACTCCGTCCCCCACTATTGCATAAATGCTGCTCTCTCCACACTTCACTTCCACTCTGAAGAAGAGGCACCTAGGCTTGAAACATTAGCTTGCTTTCTCTCCGTGGATGCTGCCTGACCTGTCTCTAGTGCTTTTTGTTTCCAGTTCAGATTCCACCATCTTCAGTAATTTGCTCCACCACCATCTCTGGGTGAAAATTCTTTTTCTAAAATCCCTTTAAACAACTTCCTGTATTTTAGGATGTAGACATGCTCGCTGAGCTGGTGGAGTTGGTTGCAAACATTTCATCACCTAGTGCACCTCCAGTGAAGCAGAAGTGTTCTGTCCCGTTTGTTACTTATATGCCTTGGCTTGCTGGGGTGACTGGTATTAATTCCAGTTATTTTGTCTGACAGTGGTCTGTACACAGGGTTGAATTCAATGTGTTTGTTGACAGAGTTCCGGTTGGAATACCGGGCCTCCAAGAATTCCCTGGTGTGCCTGTTTGGCTTGTGAGATTATCAATGTGTTGTCCCAACTGAATTTGTATCCCTTGTGTGTAGTGAGACAATTGAGAATCGGTCACGTCTCTTGGTGTCTCTAGAGACGCGCTGATCCCTGGAATGGTAGGTTTAACGTATGATGAACGGCTAAGGATCCTGGGATTGTACTCATTAGAAGGTTGAGGGGAGACCTAATAGAAACTTACAAGATAATGTATGGCTTAGAAGGGGTGAACGCTAGGAAGTTGTTTCTGTTAGGCGGAGAGACTAGGACCCATGGGCACAGCCTTTAAATTAGAGGGGGTAAATTTAAAACGGAAATGAGACAACATTCCTTCAGCCAGAGTGAGGTGGGCTTGTCAAATTCATTGCCACGGAGTGTAGTGGAGGCCAGGAAGTTAGATGCCTTCAAGGCAGAGATCGACAAATTCTTGATCTCACAAGGAATCAAGGGCTACAGGGAGAGTGCAGGGAAGTGGGGTTGAAATGCCCATCAGCAATGATTTAAGTGGGGGAGTGGACTTGATGGGACGAATGGCCTTACTTCCACTCCTGTTTTATGGTCTTATGGACATTCTGGTAAATCTCCTGTACACCCTCTTATTGCAGTCATATCCTTCTTATAGTGCAGAAACCAGCACACAGTACTCCAGCTGTGGCCTAACCAAAGTCCTATACAGCTCTAATGTATCCTCCCTGCTCACATATCAATGCCTCAACCAAAAAATGCATGTCCCTTAACTACAGAGTATCCCCAATTTATGATAGTCTGACTTACAACACTTGCACCTATAAACATGATCCCATACATGGGTGTAATTTTAATTACCTGACAAAAGAACATTTCTTGCAGTTCTGAACGGCTGTTTTATGTTGTTGCATTCTGTTCCAAATTGTGTAGAAATCTATTGTGAACAGACTCACATACGGAGCTCCTTCACAACCCAAGGACTACGTGTACCCTGTCATTCTTTGAGTATTCCATGTCTTGTTACTTCTTCCGAAGTGCATCACCTCACACTTATCCAGGTTAAATTCCATATGCCACTAAAATGCCCATCTGGCCAATCCACTTATATCCTCATCTATATAAATTTATATGCATCACAACAGTGAAGGGCTCGATTACTGATCCCTGTGGCACCCCAATGGACACACCTCCTGTGTACCCAGTCTATTATGTGCTGCACACGTGTGTACATTTTTTGATTCATGCACAAGGACATCCAATACCTCAGTGCTTCAATGGTGCAGTATTTCTCCATTTAAATAATTTTTACTTCTTCTGTCCTTCCCGCCAAAATGCATAGCCCCATATTTTCCCAAGTTATATTCCATCTGCACATTTCCCTTCAAGCCACACACCATTCTTGATTGGGACTATATCACCAATCCTTCACTGTTGCTGCCTCAAAACGCTCAAACTGCCCCAACAGCACATGGGCTGCAGCAGTTCAAGATAACTGCACCTTGAAAAGCAATGCAAGATGCGCAATAAAAGCTAGTCTTGTCAGTGACTCCTACATGTCAAAAACAAAATCAAAAAGGATGCTTTGAATATAAAACGGATATACCTACTGTGAATCAAAACTGAATATCAAGCTTTGTGCAGTTTTAAAATTTATAACAAGAACGCCTCATCTTTCATTCTCAGAACCAAATAATCAACTCATATGTACGATTCTACAGGGACCATTTGAATTCCGTTGCTTTGATCAGGGCTAACTCTTAATATGAAATGTGGATGTATTTTTGTTGTTTATTGTAGATGTCACTGGCTAGGCCACAAATTAAGAGTCATACAGCACAGAAGCAGACCCCCTGGTCCAACTAGTCTATGCCGAACATAATCCTAAACTAAACGGGTCCCACCTGCCTGCTCCTGGCCCGTATCGCACCAAATCTTTCCTATTCAACTACTTATCCACACGTCTTTGAAACTGTGCCACATCCACCACTTCCTCAGGAAGTTCATTCCACACGCAATCCACCCTCTGTGTAAAATAATTGCCCCTCATGTCTTTTTTAAAATCTCTCTCCCCTCACCTTAAAGAGTGTCCCCTAGTCTTGAAGTCCCCCATCCTAGGGAAAAGACAGCTACCATTAACCCTAATAAAAACCAAAAGAACTGCGGATGCTATAAATTAGGAACAAAAACCAAGTTACTGGAAAAGCTAAGCAGGTCTGGCAGCATCTGTGGAGAAGAAAACAGAGTTAATGTTTCAGGTCCGGTGACCCTTCCTCAGAACTCTATTAACCATTAACCCTATCTATATCTGTCGTGATTTTACAGCCCATCCCTAATTACCCAAAGGGTCAGATTCAAATACATTGCTGGAGTCACACACAAGTCAGGCCATCCCTAAAAGGACATTAGTGAACCAAATGGAACATTCTGACAATAGCCAATGGTTTCAACAATCATCATTAGAGCATTAATACCAGATTTATCATTATTATTGAATTCAAATTTCACCATTTGCCATGGCAGGATTTGAACACAGGTGCCCCAAACATTACCAGGGTCTCTGGATTAAAAATCCAGAGTTACTGTTAATACCACTAGGCCAGTACCTCCACATACAGCATATTAAGAGCCTCAAGGCTAATCTACTGCCTGGTAGGTTACGAAAAGATAGCTCCAAGTAGTGATAAAACTTAAATGTCTATTGAAATTCATGAAAAACAGCTAAACAAGGACAGGCAAGAAACCTACCCCATGAAGTACCCATAGGTGTCGGCACAACATAGTCAAGTACCAAGACTTTTCTTCCAAAGTTTGCAGCTTCCTACAAACAGGAAAGAAACTGTTTATTCATTTTAGTCCAAAAAGTCAATGTTTATTCCATCACAATAGGAAATTCAGCCATATCTAATCTATTGAGCACAATCTACTTTAAATTTCCAGGACTAATCTCAAAACTCATGCACAGAAAAGGATTTTAAAAAATGCAGTTAATTTGCAACACATACAAAAAGAAATGCCGAAACTCAGATTAGGTAGTATCTTGTGAGAAAATGTAATTATGTTTCAAGTCAATACCTTTTCACCAGGAAAATAGAAAAGTTGGTCAAAGGTTGAGTAGATAGAGGGCACAGGTGTAAAGAGACAGAATCTTTTAGAAAGAGAATTATATATGAGGTCATAGGTAGCCGAAGGCACGACCACCAACGATGTGAGAGATAAAAAAAATAAATACACAAAGATAAGAATGGAAGAAGAAATATTGGAACAATCTGAAACAAGGACAGGAGTTTTTAAAAAGGCAGCATTTCTATGCAGGTGCCAATACAGATCAGAAAATGTAGGGCTTGGTTCAAGTTTTAATATTTGCAGCAGGTTTTGATGAACTTGTGTTTATGAAGGGTAGAAATTCAGAAGTCCACCAGGATCACATCTGGAGGAGACAAAAGCATGGATAAGAGACACTGTAAATGAGATGCAGAGGAGGTAAAGTCGAACAATATGATGGGAATGGAAGTAAATAGTCTTCACGATGAAACGACGGCTTATTGGTTTCTCCAAAAGTCAGAAGTATAGAATTGAGAAGAGGTTTTGGGAACTAGTACCATCAGCTGCAGGAAATACATATCTCAGTCTGGAGTGTGGCTATTCATCCCTAATTGCCCTCAAGAGGGGCGAGCTGTCATTTGCACACAATCAGCCAATGCTCAGTAGCAGCACTTTTGCTTGACAAGGTCACCTCCATTCGGATTTAAGCACCAACGGAGTGTTGAAGTAACTAGAGACGTTAAACTGAGGCAGCCAGTCCTGCAAACATTCTGCAATGAAAGCTAAACACAGCTGTTTCTGCACGTGAAACAAAAAGACAAAAAATGGTGGCATTGAGCATGTTAAACAACGTCGGTGAAGAAAAACATAATATTTCAGGTCAATCTTTTGTCATTACCCACCCTGTAACAGATGGATAGAAAATGGTGCATTGGTTTGCAAGGCATGCTAAGTCCACTTGTGTGGGGTCAGGGACTTTGAACTCAAGGCCATATAGCATCAACTGCAAAATTTTTAACTAATCAATCAAAAAGGTGCGATTAGATTGGATCATTGGGTCACAAAACAGTCTTTTCCAAACTTCACATTTAATGCACAATAATTGTTACAATCAGATTCTCTTTCCTGGTAACAGCTTTCAGCACTTGTATTAACACCTGTATCAATGTAAAATATACCTTTGAAGCTGCAAGTCCTCCAGAGCCACCACCTATTACTATAAGGTCATAGTCATACATTTCACCTCCTTCCAAAAGTTTCTTCAACAAACCATCTTCATGAGCCTATAGGAACAAAGAATAGAATTACTGAAGTATTCAGCACATAAACAAAAGGATACGATTTAGTAGCAATTACTGAGGCATGGTTACAAGGAGACCAGATCTGGGAACTGAATATCCAAGGGTACTCGGCATTTCGGAGGGAAAGACTAAAAGGAAAAGAGGGAGGGGTGTAGCTTTGCTGCTGATGGATGGGATCAGCACGGTAATATGAAATGAGAAGCATGGGAGATCAAGATGCAGCATCAGTCTGGGTAGAAATGAGAAATAGCAAAGGAAAGAAGTACTTGGTAGGAGCACTCGAAAGGTTCCCAAACAGTAGCTCCGCAATTGGGCATGGTATAAACCAGGAAATACTGGAGGCTTGCAAGTAAGATACAGCAATAACATGGGTGATTTTAACTTGCACATAGATTGGAAGAATCAAATTGGCAAGGGTAGCCTCAGGGTAGAATCACTAAATGTGTTAGACATTGTTTCTTGGAGCAGTATGTTGTGAAACCAACCAGGGAACAGGCTATTCTGGATTTGGTATTGTGTAATGAGGAGAGATTAATTGATGATATCATAGTTAAGGATCCTCTAGGGAGCAGTGACCATAGTATGACTGAATTTTGAGTTCAGTTTGGGGTGATAAAGTGCAGTCTCACAATAGTGTTTTGGAATTCAACAAAGGAAATTACATAGGCATGAGGATGGATTTGGCCCGAGTAGATTGGGCAGGAAGGCTAAAAGGTAAGACAGAGATGACCTCTGGCAGTTGTTTAGGGAACTACTCAATTCCTCACCACCAAAATATATCCCAGTGAAGAAGATAGATGGTAAAGTTGGGGGAGGGGGGTGTTGTTTTAAAAAAAAGCTACGGTTAAACAAGAAGGTTTAAAATCAAAACTAAGGCATACCATATTAAAAAGGCCCATGGCAGGGAGGAGGATTGGGGACTTTCAGACATAAACAAAGGAAAACTAAACAAAATTAATAAAACGAGCCAAGAGAAATTATGATAGAAAACTAGGACAAAACATCAAAAAGAATAGCAAAAACTTCTGTAGCTATATAAAAGTGAAGACAGTGGTTAAGGTAAATGTTGGTCCCTCAGAAATTGAAACTGGCGAGTTAACAGTGGAGAACACTAAAATGGCAGAAATGCTAAATCAATCCTTGGCCTCAGCTTTTACAGTGGAAGACAATAATACCAATCTTATCGGAATGAACAAGTCAGAGGCAAGAGGGGGTAGAACGTGGAACAATCAACATCGATAGGGAAAAGGTACTCAGCAAAACTATTATGATTGAAGGCAGACAAGTCCCCCAGATCTGATGGCCCTACATCCTATGGTATTGAAGGAAGTGGCAAAGATAACGGATCCATTAGTTACAATATTCCAAAATTCCCTGGACACAGGAAAGTTTCCAGTGGATTGGAAAAATGCTAATGTAATGCCCTTATTCAAAAAGGGAAGGAGGCACTATGTGGGAAATTACAGATCAGGGAGTTTAGCATCAGTTGTTGGCTCAGTGTTAGAACCAATATTATGGAAGCACCTTCAGGACATTTGGAAAGTCAAAACACTATCCACAGTGTTTATGAAAGGTTTTATGAAAAGCAAAATCATGTTTGATCAGAGATAATGGGAACTGCAGATGCTGGAGAATCCAAGATAACAAAGTGTTAAGGTGGATGAGCACAGCAGGCCAAGCAGCATCTCAGGAGCACAAAAGCTGACGTTTCGGGCCTAGACCTTTCATCAGAGAGGGGGATGGTGAGAAGGTTCTGAAATACAAGAGAGTTGCAGTGGGAGAGAGATTCCCTGAGGTTGGACCGGAGGGAGGAGGGTAACTTCTTCAGGTTAGGCATCCCTGGAAGAGGCTTTGCAGTGAGGTTAAAATTGTGATCAGAGATAACAGGAACCACCCAAGTCATTTTTCCATCCCCACCCATGTCTGCCTACTGGAGAGACCACTCTCTCCACGACTCCCTTGTCCGCTCCACACTCCCCTCCAACCCCACCACACCCGGCACCTTCCCCTGCAACCGCAGGAAGTGCTACACTTGCCCCCACACCTCCTCCCTCACTCCCATCCCAGGCCCCAAGATGATTTTCCATATTAAGACATGTTCACCTGCACACCTTCCAATGTAGTACACTGTATCCACTGCACCCGGTGTGGCTTTCCCTACATTGGGGAAACCAAGCGGAGGCTTGGGGACCGCTTTGCAGAACACCTCCGCTCGGTTCGCAATAAACAACTGCACCTCTCAGTCGCGAACCATTTTAACTACCCCCTCCCATTCCTTAGACGACATGTCCATCATGGGCCTCCTGCAGTGCCACAATGATGTCACCCGAAGGTTGCAGGAACAGCAACTCATATTCAGCTTGGGAACCCTGCAGCCCAATGGTAACAATGTGGACTTCACAAGCTTCAAAATCTCCTCCTCCCTCACTGCTTCCCAACACCAGCCCAGCTCGCACCCTCCCCCCACTGCATCCAAAACCCACCCAGCTCATCCCTGCCTCCCTAACTTGTTCTTCCTCTCGCCTATCCCCTCCTTCCATGTCAAGCTGCACCTCTATTTCCTACCTACTAACGTCATCCTGCGCCCTTGACCTGTCCATCCTCCCCCGGACTGACCTATCCCCTCCCCACCTACGGTCCACATCCCCCTCTCTCTATTTATTTCAGAACCCTCTCCCCATTTCCCTCTCTGTTGAAGGGTCTAGGCCCGAAACGGCAGCTTTTGTGTTCCTGAAATGCGGCTTGTCCTGCTGTGTTCATCCAGCTTCACGCTGTTATCATGTTTGATCAAATTGTTAAGAGCTCCTCAAAGATGGAACAAGCAAAGCGGAGAATGGGGATCCTGCAGATATAATATATCTGAATTTCCAGGAGCATTTGATAAGGTGCTGTACAAAAGGTTAATTCACAAGGTTGGATCATATGGGGTTAGGGTAATTTATTATCTTTGTCAGGTGAGTGGCTAATGGACAGAAGAATCAGGATAAGTGGGATTTTTCCTGAATGGCAAGCAGTAGTTAGTGGGGTGCCAGAGGGTTTGGCACTTGAACCCCAGCTATTCACAACGTACATTAACAACGCGGTTACAGGGATAGAAAGCTCTATAGCCAAATTTGCAGACAATACAAAAATAGGCGGGACAGTAAACTACAATGAGGAAATAAAAACCTTACAAATGGAAATAAATAGGTTAGGGGAGTGGGCCAAAATGAGGCAGAGAGAGTTTAACATGGGTATGTGTGAGGTCATGCATTTTGGTCAGAAATATGTGAAGGCGACCTATTATCTAAATGGGGAAAAGACTCTGGGGTGCTCTGGCACGCAGGGATCTGGGTGTCATTGTTTATGAGTCACAGAAAACTAGGATACAAGAACAGCAAGTAATAAAGAAAGCAAATGGAATATGGGCTTTTATAGCTAAAGGAATAGAATATAAAGGTAAGGAACTACTGTTGCATCTACACTAGGCATCAATGAGACCACACCTGGATTATTGTGAATAGTTTTGGTCCCCTTATTTGAAGAAAGATGTAGTGGCATTGGAAGCAGTGCAGAGGGTTCGTTAGATTGATGCCAGAGATGAGGGGTTTGTCATATGAAGAAAGATTGAACAGTTTAGGCTATACTCTCTGGAATTTAGAAGAATGAGGGGAGATCAAATTGAGGTGTTCAAGATGTTAAAAGGTATAGATAAAATAGACGTGGAGTGGATACTTTGTTTTGCGGGGCACTCTAGGAGGGGGGGATCACAGTCTTAGGATAACAGGTAGCAAATTTAAAACAAAGTTGAGGAGAAACTACTTCACCGAAAGCATTATGAACATATGGAATTCACTACCCCAAAGTGCAGTGGATGCTGGGGCAGTGAGTAAACTTAAGGAAGAGTTAGACATTTTTAATTGGTATTAGACTGAAGGGTTGTGGGGAAAAGGCAGGAAAATGGAGGTGAGGTGCACTTCAGCCATGATTGAATGGCAGAACAGGTTCTGGAGGGACAACCGGCCTAAGTCTGCCCCAATACCTTATAAACATAGTTTTGTTTACTTAAACTATATAATAACATTAAACAGAAGAGGCAAAACTGACAGAAAATTTAAGGGCTATTACACTTGTGTAGAAGTGTGTGTTGGAGACCTGCTCACTAGGTTAACTGTTAAAATGAAGGGGTCATTGTTATGAAAAAAGGTCAAGTAGGCTGGGTTTATACTCATTGTATCAGAGATAATAGGAACTACAGATGCTGGAGAAGCCGAGATAACATAGATGAACACAGCAGGCCAAGCAGCATCTTAAGAACAGAAAAGCGGACCGTTTCAGGCCTAGACCCTTCAGCAGGAATGGGGGACAGGGAGTGGCTTCTCAAATAAATAGGGAGAGAGGGGGAGGCAGATCGAAGATGGACAGAGGAGAAGATAGCTGGAGAGGAGACAGACAAGTTAAAGAGGCGGGGATGGAGCCAGTAGAGGTGAGTGTAGGTGGGGAGATAGGGAGCGGATAGGTCAGTCTGGGGAGGACGGACAGGTCAAGGGGGCAGGATGAGGTTAGTAGGTAGGAAATAGAGGTGCGGCTTGACATGGAAGGAGGGGATAGGTGAGAGGAAGAACAGGTTAGGGAGGCAGGGACGGGCTGGGCGGGTTTTGGATGCAGTAGGGGGAGATTTTGAAGCTTGTGAAATCCACATTTGGCTGCAGGGTTCCCAAGCGGAAAATGAGTTGCTGTTCCTGCAACCTTCGGGTGCCATCGTTGTGGCATTGCAGGAGGCCCAGGATGGACACGTCGTCTAAGGGATGGGAGGGGAGTTGAAATGTTTTGCGACTGGGTGGTGCAAATGTTTATTGCGAACCAAGCATAAGTGTTCTGCAAAGCGGTTCCCAAGCCTACACTTGGTTTCTCCAATGTGGAGGAGGCCACAATGAGTACAGCGGATGCAGTATACCATACTCATGGAAGTTTAGGAGGACAAGAGCTGATCTTACTGAAACATTAAAATACTGAGGGGCTTTACAGTAGTTGCCGAAAGGTGTTTCCCATTGTGAAGGTCTGTGAACATAGGGGTAGTGTTAGAATAAGCACTCTTTTATTTAAGGTGTTATGGTATTACTTTCTGTCAGATGGTCACAATTCACTGGGGTAGCATGATGGAAATCAAGCCCTGTTATTTCTGGAGTCGTCAAAAAAGTCAAATATTTTGTTCAAGCATGCAAACATATTCCTATTTACCTGTCGGAACAACTATTTATTACAGGTAGATTCTTAAAATCAGGTAAACAGCGATGGATTATTGACATGTAACTATTAGCTAAAACTCTAACCACCTTCTAAAATTCCTCAGAGAGAGACACGCACACATGGAAAAAACTGGAGTTATAGGTGCAGGGGGAACACCTTGGGAAGCAGTGCAAGAGCCTTTGTCCATAGAATTCACAGAAATGATTGCTCTACCTGCCAGGATTCGCTAGCATTCAATCTCTTCTGATTTTTTTCACTTCTTCATCAGAGGTAAAGCAATTGCTCACAAATTACAAAGTTTCTCATTTACTGGTTGAAAGCAACAGCTTGCAGCAACTTGTAGGAACAAATGACTGGTTTTCATCAGGATTCAAATATTTTATACTTCAGAGACAACTGCCTCCGCTTCTGGAAGTCTGAAAGTTTTTGTCAGTGTCACTTACACTTGCAAGTTCTTCAGCTACCCAAGAAACAAACAAACCTGTTGCTGACAGGTTAACGGCCTTTAGTTTGTTGAGTTGTGACCATTTGAGGATAACAATCAGCAGATATCTTTTGATGGTCTAATCTCACTTTGCACAAATTTTCAGTTCTAGCCCAACTGGTCCACCCCGGAACTCACTTAATATTAAGCCTGGCATGACTCTTCAGAACTGAAAAGTATTGGAAAATAGATTATTCGTTTATACCTTTGACAGAGGCAAAGGTGAAACAAATGGTAGAGGCTCAGTGTAAAAGACAAAGGGCTGTTAGCAGTGGAGAGGAAAAACAGACATCCAAAAGGGTGCAAGTTAAGGTGTTAAAACACAAAGCAGATGTTACAGAATTGTAAAGTTACTTCCTTTACAAACTTATGGTTACAATGGGACTTTATTAGTGATCAGATATATTTTCTCCAAAGACCTCATTACCTGCACAGTTTTGTCACAGCCACCCACATGAGCCTTGTTGACAAATACACTGGGAACAGTCTTCTGACCAGTCATTTCAAGTAAGACATCCTGCATTCTACTTCCCTCTTCTGTAAAATAAAGCCAACACGGAAAATGTTTGTCGTGATAGCAAGATAATCAAACAAATATTCTGTAATCTTAGGTATATCTAGAGCGTGCTTTTGAAGAGAGCAAATGAACTATTATGTCTAAACTGACTGACATCAAACAAGTTTGCTAGTGCAGACTTATAATCAATGTGACTGGTGGTGTCATCTAAATCTTCAAGAGAATTGAGAAACCAGACTGGTGAAATGGACATATATGTGACATATGCGATTTAATGTAGATAAGTGTGAAGCAAAGCATTTTGAAGTAATGATAAAGAAAGCAGAGTCTACATTGTCCCATTTTGAAGAGGGCACAAGAGCATAGGATTGAAGATTCTTACAAGATGGCAAGGCAAATTGATAAGACAACTGAGAAAGCTTCTGCAATACTCAGTTTTATAAACATGGCTATCAAATACGAAAACAAACAATACTAATCTTTCACAAATCATTGGCTAGGCCATAGCTAAAGTGCAGTGAGAGATTCTGGACAACCCTCTGAGGAAAGATACCAAGTTCTTAAAAATAAGAGACTCATCAGAAAGGATGAGTGACCTCAGTTGTGTAGAAAGATCGGAAAAGTGGAAGCTGTTCTTGGTGGAGCCAAGAAAGGGAGATCCAAGAGGTGTTCAAAAAAATGACAGATTCATTAGAGAAAGATGTGGAGGATCTACTTTGGACAACATTATTCAAAAGCCAGGGAACACGATTTAAAATAATTTGTAAGAGAAATAGACAGGAAATGAGAAACATTTCTCCATGCAGAGGGTTACGATTTTAAACACACTATCTAAAGGAGAGTGGAAGCAGACTCTCTCCCAACATTCATGAAAAGGTATCTAATATTTACTTAGGAGGAGTAAGTTTCAGGGTAATGGGGGAGGGGGTAGTATGAGATGAAAGTAGACATAACTTTTTCAAACAGCCATCATAGTCTATGTTTCTATGTAGGTAACTTGCAGGGAGGTACGAAAAGTCTCAAGGCTAAAATAGACGTAAATAGTTGCTTGGTAGTACAGAACTTGAGCATTACCAGAGAACATTCTATTCTTGCATTCATCCGATCTCTCTGCACACTTCTCTCTCACCTGAAGGGGCTATGCTCAGAACGCCTGTGATTTCAAATAAACCCATTGGACAATAACCTGTTGTCAAGTGACTTCTGACTTTGTCCACCCAGTCCAACACCAGCACCTCCACAACATGGTTCACAACATTGCCATGAGTGTTCAGGGAACAGTTACCCCAAAACTTGCATTTAATTTTTTTTTTAGAAAAGGCAAGTCAACTCTGGTTGGATGTGATATGCTTTGGAGAATTCTCCAACGGATAGTATCCCTAAGCTTCTAACTGAAAAGACTCAAAAGCCTGGACAAATCATTTTTTGGCTGTAGAAGACCAGGCACTGCTCACAAATATGTAGCTTTTACCAAGTACAGGTGAGGCACACCACTAATCTGAATGACATTCTTAAATAGACTGATAGTATAATTCTTGGCATTGTTAAAATTATTCAACAAGTATTGCCCAAACAGAGATTCAAACCTAACACTGGGCACAATGTTCTGAGTTTAGTAGGCCCTGACTGGCTGAGTACAGGCAGTTCTCTGGCTGTTCTGATTAGTTATCGGGACATGCTATTTGTTAGAATCCACCTGTCATTGGAATGTATGGTCTACGTAGCTGGCATTGCAACTCATATAGCACATTACTTATTTGACAAACCACATATTTTTTTGACTTGTACAGGCATCCTTTCAATGGAAAATACCATTCATCACCACAAAGTAGCAGCACAAAACAGTTGAATTTGCATATTGCTCAAAATTTTGATAAAGAATCCTGGAAGGATAAGGTGTAAGGTAGACTGGGCACTTTTCAGGACCCAAAGTGGCAGCTTTGGGTGTGAAGTATGAGTTTGCATGGTATACAGTAAGTAGTTGATTGAGATCAATGTTAGGTATACAAGGTGGGTGCCATTTAGTTGAAAGTTAGCCTCTCAAAAACATCACCCTTATTAAAGTGAATCTGGCTTTCTGCTTAAAAGATTTGCCTAAAAGTCCAACTTTTACACAGGTACACAAATTATTTAAAAACATTTGATTTGGTATACAAAGTACTAATTCCAATCGCATGTGCCAGCCTCTCATGCTCTTCCAATGATGCCACATTCACTGTCAGTTCAGTTTGCCTAGAATCCCCAACGGCAGAATTTGTGTCTTAAATTAGAAAGGGCTGAAAAATAGATTACTTAAATGAGGATTTTTTTAAAAAAACTAAATTCAGCAAGTTAGTGCATTTCATATCACAACATTAACATTGAATCTCCATCCAAAGGCCTTACAAACAGAATTGAACCAGTATTTGAAACAAAATATTTTGTAGGATAAATGTGAAAAAAATTCAGGGGAATTAATGGGCCAAATTGTCTCTTTCTGCTATTAATCATTTTCTGAAAGGTTACATCAGTAATGTTACTTTAGATTTACACTTGGCAACAATTAATTTAATTCTGAAGAATGACCACTGGACCCGAAACATTAACTCTGCTTTGTCAGACCTGCTCAGTTTTTCTTTCTAGCAATTTCTGTTTTAGTCACAAATTTAATTCAATCTTCCAGACTAAAAAGTACTTATTGCCTTGACTACTTTGTGTACTATTCAGCTTAAAATGGTTTCTGGTTCTGATCACTATTTGGAGTCTCCTCCCAAAAAAACAAACATTTCTCATGGTTGGATCATTCTGATGAGGAAGTACATAGAAGCCTTACCATTCTCTTGAACCGTAACATGGAAATCTCCCGCTCCCCCCAACCCCAAGTATTAGCATTTTATTAAGAAAATGGAAGAATAAGGAAGGCATAAATATGTTACTACAGTTTAATTCTACAACATACTGCAGTTATGAGCTATCTCATAAATAAACAAGCATAGACTGGAATTTGAATACTTTTCTCTTACTCTGCATGACTCTGCATTTTTTTAAAGTTCTACTGAAGGTCAAGTGTACACTGATAACAAGTGAAGGCATGTTAAGCATTAACGTTCTTGAAATCAGACAGGTTAACAAACTGCAATTGACAAAACAGAAAAGCTTAAATAATGTTACCTAGTAAATCAAGTTCCACAACATGAATATCAACATCCAGGGCTCTGAACAGTTCTTTAACCTGTATAAATCAAAATGCAAGACAAAGACATTAGAATAAGAAACCAGTCTGACCAAATATAAAGACTTCCATATTTGTTTGTTTGGAGTACTACTAAGAAAACAACTGGCTTATACATTACACATATGATCCTATTCACTTGGAGCATGATTCCACAGACTCTGCGTCAAAACCACGCCCATGAGGGGGCTCTGTGCAAATACAGAAAATTATACAACTTATTTAACCACGGAGAGCACCATAACCAAATTGATCCTGCCAACACCAACATTTTCTCGGAGTAACAGTTATCAGGAGAAAATCAATGAACATTTGAATCAGGAGTGACCATCTGCACCCCTCTCGTCTCCTCCACCATCCAATACGATCACGGCTGATCTAATTGTGGCCTCGCTCCACATTATTACTGGCCCCTAAGAATCTTTGATCCAGTTTTAGACAAAAATCTCCCCTTCGATAGCTTAAAAGCATTCAAAGACATTAGCTCCAGTGCAATCTAAGGAAAAGAGCTCAAGGGTCCCCCAATTCAATAGCAACTATTTCTCACCTCTGGTTTCAATGAGAAATCTTTCATTTTCAAACTATGCCCACCAGTTCTAGTGTGTCCCACAAGGAGAGAGAACCCCTAGCAATTTTTTGACTCCAGCCCAAACACAAGAGACCAGCACTAGTGAATAAATTTCTGCCTTAACAAGAACAGTAACCAAAGATCCTAATCACAGACCTTCTGTCAAGAGTCAAGGATTCTATCATAACAAAGTGTGGAGCTGGATGAACACAGCAGGCCAAGCAGCATCTCAGGAGCTCCTGAGATGCTGCTTGGCCTGCTGTGTTCATCCAGCTCCACACTGTGTTATCTTGGATTCTCCAGCATCTGCAGGTCCCATTATCACTTATCAAGGATTCTATCAGCTATTTTTAGAATCTCAGGAGTAAGGCAGTTGCTTGTCCTCTACCTAGATAAAATCACTGATAAGCAGATTAACTTCATCAATGATTTAGATCTTGGAATGTAGGGGGCAATTTCAAAGTTTACACACAATACAGACAAAATGTGAAAGCATCGTGGACTGCGAGGACAGCGTGGAATCGAAAATAACATAGACAAGTTGAATAAATGGGCAGATAAAATTCAGCACACAGGACGTGTAATGCGATACATGTTGGTAGTAAGAACTTGGTGAAACAGTATCAATGAAAGGATACTACTCTAAAGGGTGCACATCAGTCATTAAATGAGACAGGAGAGACGTAGACAGCGATCCTATGATTTGTTAATAGTGACACAGATTACAAGAACAGGGAAATTGTGTTGTAACTGTATAAGGCACTAGTTAGACATTAGCTGGAATATTGTGCACCACACTTTAGGAAGGTTGCAAATAGAGTGATTTAATTTGATTTGATTTATTGTCACATGTACCTAAGTATATACGGGCAGTACAGGCAGATCACAGTGGTAAGGATATACAGATCACAGGGTGGAAAAAAAACTGAGAGGCATACCAAGATAACAAAGTGTGAAGCTGGATGAACACAGGTCAAGCAGCATCTCAGTAGCACAAAAGCTGAACTTTCGGGCCTAGACCCTCTCTGATGAAGGGTCTAGGCCCAAAACGTCAGCTTTTGTGCTCCTGAGATGCTGCTTGACCTGCTGTGTTCATCCAGCTTCACACTTTGTTATCTTGGATTCTCCAGCATCTGCAGTTGCCATTATCTCTGAGAGGCATACCAGTTATGTCGCACAGGGTGTGCTCTAGGCAAGATCAAGATTAGTAAGATCAACATTATCTGAAGTTAGAGAGAGTCCATTCAGTCTAATAACAGTCAGGAAGAAGCTGTTCCTGAAGCTGCTGGTGCACGCGTTCAAGCTTCTGTATTTTTTTTCCTGACAAAGAGGCTGTAGAAGACATTACCAGGGTGCAAATAGTCTTTGATGTTTGCAGACGTTCTGTGGCAACGAACCATGTAAACTGAGTCCATGGATGGCTATTTGGCTTCCGTGATGGTCAGGGCTGTGCACACAACCTTCTGTAGTTTCTTACAGTCCTGGGCAGAGCTGTTGCCACATCAGGACGTTATATACCCAGACAGCATGCTTTCAGAGGTGCATCGAGTCACAGTAATACAGCACAGAAACAGGCCCCTTAGCCCAAACTGGTTCAGACTGCCCATGGCAACCACTCAGTTAATTTCTGCTGTCCACATCCCTTTAAATCCTTCCCATCCAGGTACCTATCCAAATGTTTTTTGAATGTTGCTATTGTACCTGCCTCAGTCACTCTCTCTGGCAGCCCATTCCATATACACACCACTCTCCGTGTGAAGACGCTGCCCCTCAGGTCCTTCCTAAATCTTTCCCCTCTCACCTTAAACCTACGCCCTCGAGGTTTCAATTCCCCATCCCTGGGTAAAAGACTGTATGCATTTGTCCTATCTATGTCCCTCATGATTTTGTACACCTCAGTAAGGTCACCCCTCATTCTCCTACATTCCAAGGAATAAAGTCGTAACCTGGCCAACCTCTCCCTGTAACTCAGGCTGACTAGTCCTGGCAATATCCTCGTAAATCTTCTTTGCAAACATACTAGTTTAACTATGTCTTTCGTATAATGGCGTGACTAAAACCATGCACAACATTCCAAATGCAGCCTCACCAATGGCTTATGCAACTGTAACAATGTCCCAACTCCTATACTCAATGCCTCGACTGATTAAGGCAAGCATGCTAAATGCCTTCTTCACGACCCCGTCTACCTGTGATGCTGCTTTCAACAATGTACTTGTACTCCTAGGTCCCTCTGTTCCACAACATTCCTCAGAACCTTACCATTTACTGTATAAGCCCTACCTTGGTTTGACATTCCAAAGTCTAACACCTCACACTTACCTGCAATGCACTTGCCAATCCTCAGCCCACTTCACCATCTGATCAAGATCCCTCTGTAATTTTTGTTAACCTTCCTCACTATCAATGATACAAAATTTGGAGGTATCAGCCACAAACTTACGAATCATGCCTTGTACATTCATATATGTAAATAGCAAACAGTAAAAGTCCCAGCATCAACCCTCATGGCACACCACTAGTCATAGGCCTCCAGTCAAAGGAACAATCTTCAACCATCACTCTTTGCTTCCCACCATCGAGCCAATTTTGAATTCAGTTAGCTAGCTCTCCCTGGATCCAATGCAACCTGACGACATGACTAGCTTGCCATGTGGGATCTTGGCAAAGGACTTACTATCAAAGATATCTGTAAAGGTTGGTGAGGGTCCTTACGGACATGTCAAATTCCCTGAGCTGCCTGACGAAGAGGCGGCACTGTTGTGCGTTCTTGACTGTCACATCTACATGGGACGTCCAGGACAGGTTGTCAGTATTGTCACTCCTAGGAACTTGACGTTCTCCACCCTAGCTCCATTGATGTTGATAGGGGTGTGTTCTCTTCCTTTCTGTCTGAAGGCAATAATCAGTTCTTTAGTTTTTGCGACATTGATAGAGGTTTTTCTCAAGGTGCCATGCCACCAAACTCTCTAAACCCTTCCTGTATTCTGACAGTAGAACACAGAAGAGGTTACTGACAGTGGTCCCAGGGATCAAAGAATTAAGTTAAATTGATCGACTGGAGAAGTTTGAACTGTCTTACTTGGAGAAGGGAAAGTTAAGAGGAGATCAAGAAAGACACAGATTTAAAGTGCAAAAGTAAATGCAATAAAAGAAAAAGATTTTTACACACCAAACTGTTTAAGTCAGGAATGCAGTAGATAAAATGTGGCAGAGGCAACTTCAATCAAGGCATTCAAGAGGGCATTAGATGATTGTTTAAATGGAAGCAATGTGCAGGGAGAGAGGGAAAGGTCAACAGGACGTGACGCTAAGTCCTGATGCTTATTTGGAGATTCACTGAGAGTCCTCTGTGCAATAATAATTCAGTGGCTCAGCCGTGTAGCTGTTAACTTTAAGCCACAAGAGGTGAGAAATGTAACTTCTAACTAGTGACTAGGTCAAACACAAACAGAAATTTAAGAAAATCTTACAGTGATAGTCAACACAGTATACATCCCTCTTTCTAAACAGTGCAAAACATAGCACTGGTAGCAAGATATGCAGTTGTTCCATAAACCTAAGTCTTTTTAAAAGCAGAGAACTTAAAAAATAAATCTTGAATTATTATTTGACAGATTCCTTGTGAATTTTAATAGAATTCCTTAAACTGCTTGTATTAAATGAAAATAAAGTGAACTAAACAGAAAAAAGCATATACTCCACAAAATACAACCCTTCTTCAGCGCACCCAGCCCAAACAATCTACTAACCTTTCCAGCCAAGGTTACGGTGGTGGACAGGAAAATAACATTGAACTACAACCAGATCAGTCATGATCTGATCAGCAGGGCAAAATTTAGGAACTAAATGGCCTATCCCTAATTCATATGTACTCCAAGGGCATCTCAAGCCTACGGACTCATGTCAGTTAAGATGAGCTGGTAGCACTCTTGCTTAAGGTCAGATTCAGGTCCCATTCCAGAAATTTGAGTATAAAGATAGGCTGAAACTCCAGTGCAGAAATGAGGGGATGCTGTAATGTTGGAGATGCCACATTACTGATGAGACATTAAACAGACAACACATTTACGGTCTCAGGTGAATTTAAAAAGCGAATTTGCAGCAAAGGAGGTGAACTACCACAGATATTTCAGATGCTCGAGTCTGATCTACTAGTTTGCTAAGATTATAGTTGATCTAATTTTGCCTCAGCTTTACCCTGCTGTCTTATCCAGTAATCTTCACTAAGAAGAATCTCCTGGTCATTCTCACGTTGGTGGTTAGTGATTTTCAAATCTGCTGGGCACAAACTCAATGCCAAGTTTCTACATGACAATACTAACTACACTTCAAACTTCAAAGTCAAACGTAGGCAAGGAAATCCCCTGCTGATTATGACCTACTGTCAACTCCCCCAAACCTCCAACCTGCTTCCCAAATTTGTCCTGTGGAGATAAAATCCCACCTTAACATTGTGTTGTGCAACACTAGCACCATGTTACTTGGGACAGATCTGAACAGAACTCGCATTGTAAAATTGGGCACCCATGATGGTGTATTCAACAATTACCTATAATCTCATGGCTTGGCACATTCCCCACTCTATCAAGATGGAAGCTCAATCCTGGTTCAAAGAATACCCCTGGAGAGCAGGCCAGGAGTATCACCAGGCATATTGAAAGACAAGATGTCAACCTAGTGAAGCTACAATGCAGGACTATACACATGTCAAACCACAAAACATAATCAAAGTTACACAATCCCATAGCCAATGATCAAACCATCATTGGTGGTAGACAGTAAAACTAGATGGTGGAGAACCTAGAAAATCAGTGCAAAAGACAAGGTTGAAGAATTTTCAACCATTTTCAGCCAGAAGTACTTTGTAGAATTGTAGAATCTCTACAGTGCAGGCATAGGCCAGTTTGGGCCATTACGTCTGCACCAACCTTACAAACAGCATCCCACCCAGACCAATCTCCGACCC
Source organism: Stegostoma tigrinum (assembly GCF_030684315.1). Classification (NCBI taxonomy): domain Eukaryota; kingdom Metazoa; phylum Chordata; class Chondrichthyes; order Orectolobiformes; family Stegostomatidae; genus Stegostoma; species Stegostoma tigrinum. The sequence continues at coordinate 3,983,858 of NC_081364.1, forward strand.
TACCCCCGTAACCCCACATTTATCAGGGCAAATCCATCCAGCTTGCACATCTTTAGACTGTGGGAGGACATCAGAGCACCTGGCAGAAACCCACTCAGACACAGGGAGAACATGCAAACTCCAGGTCCCCAGCATTGTGAGTCAGCAGTGCTAACCACAAAGCCACCACGCCATTCATTCTCATTGGATGATCCATCTCTGCTTCCTCCTGAGGTTTCCCCATTTCAGACAGTCTTTGGCCAATTCGATTCACTGCATGAGTGAAAGAACAGATGAATGAACCAGGTATTGCAAAGGTTATGGGCCCTGAGAACATTCCAGTAACAGTGCTAAAGGCTAGTGCTCAAGAATTAGCTGCACCCCAGCAAAGGTTCCAGTGCAGTTGCTAAATTTGCATCTCTTCAGCAATGTGGAGAATCACCCATGTATGCTGTGTCCACAAAAACGGGACTACTCCAACAAAGCAACAACCAGCCCATCAGTATATGCCTGATGAAAGTGATGGAGGTGATCAAATGGCCAGATAATAATGGAAGAGATCAGTGTTATCAAGCAGCACTTGCACAAAATTATAATGTTCACCGCTACTTGGTTTCACCTAGGCCACTTAATTCCTAACAGCCTTGGTCCAAACCTCAAAGAGAGTAAAGCATCAGCAGTAAATGTTGAATAACAGACCAAAACTGAAATCTTCCAAATTTGAGGCAACAAAGTTTCAACAATCTTGCTCTCCTTGAGTTCTGTGGACAGCAGTTATGTGAACACAAAAAGCAGTCATCAGCACTAGAGGATTATCAGAACCAACGCAACCCAGCATGCATAAGCTCTGAGCGGGAAGGGAGAAAATGAGAATTAATACAGGGATATTCAAGATAATCACAAAGTGAGTCAGGAAGTTATAAACAAAAAGGAAAACTACTTTTACCATTCTATGAAATTAAATAATGAGAGATAAATTAGAAGGGAAATTTAAGACCTATTAATCACGACAAGTTGGATTGCTGACATCTAAAAATTCTACTGCAACTTTCGCAACACCTTTAGTGCTGTCCACACTACGACTGAAGTGCTTTTTGGAGCACTTACCAAACAGCGCAGCATAAAATGATGTTTTGCATTTAACTTGTTTAAAATAAAAGCAGTAAAGCTCGCTTGCCATATATTTAGCTGCTTTCTATTGTCCTCAACCCAACTTGAGAGAAAAGACAGGCTTGCCACTACATGGTGCCTTTTGAGACTAAAGAACATGCGGAGGTATTTCTCAGCCAATGAAATATTTTTCTGACAGGAGTCACTGTTGAAATGTAAAAAAACTAACAGCCATATTGCGCACAGCAGTTTCCATAAGGAAAGTGAGAGATAATGACCAGATAATTTGTTTTCCGTGAGTTTCAATAATGTGTAGCTATGTACCAGGGCACCAGGGAGAACATCCCTACTTCTACCAAACAATTCTGTGGTTTTGTATAGGGAAGGGGAACCTGGAATTATGCTTGTTTATGATTACATTCTCTCAACCTGTCTTTATTTTCTCTTCAACCTGCTTATCTAAGATAACTGACTAAAAAAAACTCCATTTCACATTGAATCAAAGTTAACTCAAACAATAAAAAAAGTGATAAACAAAACCATCAGGAAACGTAAAATAACTAAAAATTATTATATACGCTTCAGAATTAATTGGTTACAAGCAATCTTTTTGTATTTCAAAAAAATAAGTGAAGGAGAAAAAACAACAGTTTTCCCTAAGGTAGTTTTTCCCCCGGTGGCACTGTTCACAAAGACAAGATTGAATGCAACTGTAAAACAGAAAACATTATAGTACAGAGGAGACAAAACCAGAGGCTGGAAGAACACAGCAGGCCAGACAGCATCTGAAGGAAAGAAGCAGTCAACCTTTCTTCAGGACCGGATGTGGGGGTAGGGGAAGCAGCTGATACAAAACAGAAGCGGGGGGTGGGTGGCGGTGGAAGTGGAATTGTGGTGATAGGTGGACATGGTGGTAGGTACAATCTGGCTGGCTGACGGGAGGGATGAATCTGGCTGATCACTGGAAGGGAGGGTCAGAAGGTGGAATGTAAGGGAGGAGGTGGGGGATGGGTGGCAAGGTTATTTGAATTTGGAGAACTCAATGTTGAGTCCTCCAGGCTGTAGGGTGCCCAGACGGAAGATAAGGTGCTGTTCTTCAAATCTGCATGCCAAGTCACTGCAACACCAGAGGCGGCTGCGGATGGACATGTCGGAGGGGGATTGGGGCAAGGAATTGAAATGGGCGGTGATGGGAAGTTAAGTTGGACATTACCTGCCAGGCAGAGAAGCTTGACGTACAGAAGACCACATCAGAAGCACCAGGTGTTATAGACTAGGTTGGAGGAGATGCATGTGAAGCTCTGTCTCACTTGGAAGGGTTGTTTAGGGCCTTGAATGGAAGTGACGGAGGTGGTGTGTGGACAGGTGTTGCATCTTTTACGGTTACAGGGCAAGGTACCGGGCAGGTTGGAGCGGTTGGTGCAGAGTTGACACAAACTAAGAAGTGGTGATGGGAATGGTCCTTGTGGAAGGCAAAGGGGGTTGGGGAATGGAAGACAGTCTGTGTGGTGGGGTCCTCCTGAAGATGGAGGAAGTGTTTGAGGATGGTATGTTGGATGCAGAGGCTGGTGGGGTGGAAAGTGAGGACAAGGGGGACCCTATCTTAATTATGTTTTGGGGAGGGGGTGTGGTGGTGGTTAAGAGCTATGGAATAGGGAACGGAGGTGGCGTGGTGGAGGGCTGTCTGGATGATAAGGTGGGGCGCGGGGCGAAAAGCATTGTTTGAAAAGGGCAGACATCAATGATGCTTGGGAGCAGAGCATCTCCTCGTCAGAGCAGATGCAGAGACGGAGAAATTGGGAAAATGGGGTGGAGTTTTTGCAGGATACAGGGTGGGAAGTGGTGCAGTTTGGGTAGCCATGGGAGTTTGTGGGTTTATAGTAAATGTCAGCACGTACGCTGCCTCCAGAAATGGAAATGTAGAGGTCAAGAAAGGGGAGGGAGGTGTCTGAGACAGACCACATGAATTTGAGGGCAGGGTGGAAGCTGGTAGCGAAGTTGATGAACTGATCCAGTTCAGCTGGGTGCAAGATGCGGCACCGATGCAGTCATCGATGTAATGACAGAACAGTTGGAGAACAGTACCAGTGTATATACTGAAGAGGGACTGTTCGCTCAAGTGAATTTGAGGGCAGAGGAAACTATTCACACACCTCCTCTGAAAGCAGGTACACAAAAAAAATTAGAGGGAGTAGGCCATTTGGCCCCTCAAGCCAATTCTACCAGTCAATAACGTTGTGGTTGAAATGTCTGTGGTCTTAGCTCGACATTCCTCTCCCCACAGCCCTGCCAACTTAACCACCACCAGCACACACACAAACACATCACTGACTCTCTCACTGTTTTCTGAGGGAAAGAATTCAGTGGGCTAAAGAGCTTTAAAGAGGAAAAAAATGCATGTCTTCTTTGAGACACCCTTAATATTTAAACTCTGCCCCTGGTTCTTGACTCCTCCATTGAGGGTGTCATCCTTTCACTACCCTACTTTGTCAAGGCCCCTTCAAAATTTTACACGTTTCAATCAGATCAGCTCTAATCCTTCTAAATTTCAGTGAGAATAGGTCCATTTTCTCAACCTTATAAGATAACTCTTTCAAGCCAAGAATCAGTCAAGAACTGCTTCTAACATAAATGTACAATTTCTGAAAAAGACAAACTATGTTGCACCCAAGATGTGCTCTCACCAACTATCTTCCAACAATGATTAATAAGACCATAAGATGAAGCAAAAAGTAGTTCATTCTACCTCTGCCTTGAATATACTTAAAATGACCCAGGTTTGACAGCACTCTGAGGTAAAGACTTTCACAGATTCACTACTGTCAAAAGAAGAAATTCCTCCTCATTCTTGTTTTAAGTGGGTAACCTCTTAACTGAGATTATCCCCTCTGGTCCCAAATTCTCCGAAGTGCTCCAAGATTCTTGTATGCTTCATAAGGCTGTCTTTTATTTTCCAATATTCCACTAAGTACAGATACTATCTTCTAAACCTCTCCTCATAAATCACTTCCTCTGTACCTGTATGTACCCTGGTGAACCTTCTCTGGACTGCCTCCAATGCCAGTATATCTTTCCTTAGGTAACAGACCCAAAACTGTCCACCATATTGCAGCTGTGGTCTGACTAGTGCCTTGTATTGTTTTGGCAAAACCCTCATTGCTTCTATACTCCACTCCCTTTGAAATAAAGACCAACATTCTATTTGCTTTTCCTATTATTCAATGAAGTTGGATGCCACATTTTGTGATTCATGGACAAGAATTCAAACCCCTCTTGTGTAGCATCCAGCAGATGGTGATCGTTCATTTAAATTTAAATGCTGAATATTATTTAATCAAAAAGCTCCTCTGTTCTTCCTACCAAAGCGCATAAACTCACATTTCCCCATATTATGTCCCATCTGCCAAGTATTTGCCCACTCACTTAACCTGTCCACATCCCTCTGTAGACTATCATCCTCATCTCCCACCAATCCAAATACTTATGTATTTACGGGCGATATAATGAATTCAGTTCATCCAATAGTTTTGACAGGGAATTCTTATTCCTCGGGTTAAAATGCAAACCTCATTCAATGTTTTAATAAAGTTTTGTCCTAATTTTGTAAGATGCAGAAGTTCCTTACCCATACATACCCCCTCCCAAACCTTGCTTTAATATTGCTTTTCTATTCATTAAAAAAAAGAACTAATTTACAGGAACACAGAATAAAGAAACAAGTGGCCATTTAGCTTCTCTAGGCTATTCCATCAGTGAGATTATAGCTGATCACCTTTTTCCTCACATGACCCCCATTCTTGTGGAAACGCATTTATCTGCTCTGAACATGCTAAATGACTGAAGTTCTCTGGTGCCCTATCATATCCCAATGGACATTTATTACAAGCGTCCATGCTTTTAAAGTTCATAAACGATACATAAAAGCACTTTCAAGTATCCAGTGATTGTGAAAGCACAATATTAACACGTGTCTTTTTTCTGTCTTTATTGTAGTGGATTTGTTCTGCATTCTCTGTAAAGGGAACAGCCTCAGGGTATTGCAAAGTGCCACACACAAAGCAACAGTTAAAGAGGATAAGGCAGAAATAACATTCTTATTTCCATGGCAGCTTATCGCATCATCAGGATATCAGACAATCCGTATACTGAATGAAAACACTTCTAAAGTGCAACCTCTACACATGGCCAAATACAATAGCCAATGTTCAACATTCTACATGCAGGGATTACCATAAAATGATCCGTTAATTTGCTTTGGTTGAGTTCATGAAGGGAGTATCATTGGCGAAAATGGAAGGGAAACAGCTCCTGATCAGACAGCACACGACATGTCTTGTAGACTGTGAAGTCCTCAATTCATGTCTCTTGTCAAAGACAGAACTTTGAAGTATTGTATACTGCTTGTCTCAGTATGACATTGGATCCTGGAGTACGTTTGAATGAATTATGCAGCCTGGCATTTGGTCATGAAAAATGGGCACATTCATATGATGCATTTTAATATCCAGTAGCCTTTGATTGGGATATCAATTAAGCTTTGCTGTGATGTTTTACACAATCACGCAGACTGAAAATTTGTATTCAAATAGATATGCTTGATAATGGATGACTCAGAGGAATGTTATACTCCAGTACGAATTCCCATGTTTGCAAATTTATGCTATGATATTTTTCTTGTAATAAATAAGGCTATTCAATTTAATAAGAACATTTCCCCAATTGCTACTTTCAACACTGTACCACTCCATACACTTATGTTGAGCACAACTTCACTGAATGAAATACTAAAGGAGTGCAGCACTGTTAGTAGCACTAATTCTCAAATAAGATGTGTGTGAGCATAGAAGATGCCACCATTCAAAGAGCTGAGCAGTTCTCCCCAGTATCCCAGAAACATTGGTCATTCTTGGGGCTGGTCTGAAGATAGACAACACTAGACTATAGTCCAAAAGGTTTATTTAAAATCACAAGCTTTTGGAGTGCTGCTTCTTTGTCAGGTGCCCCTCCAACTTAACCAGACTAACAAGCAGAGCTTCAAAAGCTTGTGATTTAAAATAAACCTGTTGGCCTGTAACCTGGTGTTGTGTGACCTCGTCCACCCCAGGCACTTCCACATCATCCCTGGAACAGAGTTAGAGACAAAACAAAACTGCAGATGCTGGAATCCAAACAGGAGGCTGGAAGAACACAGCAGGCCAGGCAGCATCTGGAGGAGAGAAGCGGTCAACGTTTCGGGTATTAAGAAGGACAATAATACCTTTCCTCCAAATGGTGCCTGGCCGGCTCAGAACCAACATCGGTCTGTTATATTAAAGCTGCTGGTGGGATCCTGCTGTGTACAAAGCAGCCTGCAATTTTTCAACGAGACAACTTCGTTGGTCGTGAAGCAATCGCTCAACGTGACGGTTGTGAAACAAGTTTATAAGCCTGACCAATAATTCTGATGGGGGTGAAGGAGCAGTGTGACATGTTTACATTGCCCTTATAGCCAAACAGATGGGTAGTTATAACTGCAAAAACCGGGAGGAGGACGGGATGCTCAAACTCAGCAGAGGAAGATAAATTTTAACATGCCCCCAGCCACAGGCCGCAACCCCAGGACTCACCTTCTTGCAGTACGGGCAGAAAGTTTTACTGAACACCAGCACATTATGTGAATCGATGAGGCGCTGGATGCGGAGTTTGAGTTCCTCGTGAGTGACTGCTGAACCGGTCGGAGGCATGGTGCCCGGGGCCGGGGACAGAGGAGACCGGGACCGGGAGCGGGACAAGCGACGCTGCCCCTCCAACGCACTGACTTGAATCAATAAATCGCCAGCTCCGACCTACTTTTACCTCATGAAAAGTAACAGTTTTCCGAAAAAACGCAACTAAATTCTCCGAAGCAGGGGTTTTCGACGAGACGACCAACGGAGAAAATTCGCGAAGCTTCAATGCTCTTCGCCCCGCGCGCCACCGCCAGACTCTGAGACGGGCAACCCGTTCCTCCTCTCACAGGCGGCCTCACTGCGCACGCCCCGTCACGGGCGGGCTCACTGCGCACGCGCGCGCCCGGGCGGCCCCACTCTGCCTAACTGCGCCCGCCCCATCATGGGCGGCCCCACTCCGCCTCATTGCGCATGTCCCATCACGGGCGGCCCCACTCCGCCTCACTGCGCACGCCCCGTTACGGGCGGCCCCACTCCGCCTCACTGCGCACGCCCCGTCACGGGCAGCCCCACTCCGCCTCACTGCGCACGCGCCCACCCGGGCGGCCCCACTCCGCCTCACTGCGCACGCCCCATCACGGGCGGCCCCACTGCGCACGCGCCCACCCGGGCGGGCCCACTCCGCCTCACTGCGCACGCCCCATCACGGGCGGCCCCACTCCGCATCACTGCGCACGCGCCCACCCGGGCGGGCCCACTCCGCCTCACTGCGCACACCCCATCACGGGCGGCCTCACTGCGCACGCCCCATCACGGGCGGCCCCACTCTGCCTCTGTGTACGCCCTCTCACGGGCGGCCCCACTCCGCCTCACTGCGCACGCGCTCATCCGGGCGCCCGTTCATCCTCATTGCGCGCGCGCCACCCCGGCATTTCGTTCTCGGTCACTCCTGCCTGACCGAAGGGGAGGGTCCTCATTGATTACGGTGAAATAAAACAAAGAAATGCGGGTGCTAGAGATCCGACATAAAATTTTGAGGAAGGGTCATTCGAACTGAAACGTTAATTCTGCTTTCCCTCCACAGATGCTGACAGGCCTGCTGAATTTTTTTCAACAGTTTATGTTTTTGGAGGGTGATTGGCCGACACACATATCTTCCATTACGCCGTCGCCCGTCCACCAACTAAATAAAACCTTCGACGACCTTCTCTAAGGGAATGAGATTTATTTCAAATCTTTCCCTCCCCCCGCGACCCTGAATGATGCTGCAAGACCTCTCAGGCATCATGGAAGACGCGTGAAGTCATGGGGCCGTTTCCTTGGCAACGGCCTGTGTCGGTGCGCCCCCATGTGGAGGGGCGCTGTATTTCAGGGAGAAAGGGGCTAGCCATTGGAGCCAATAAGGGGGTTCAGTCCCCATTCCCCTTCAGCTCTACATCCTATTGAGATCTCAACCCAAAACATTTAATGATTATTTAGCTGGACACTTGAAAAGCCATTGCATACATAGCTATGAGCCAAGTGTTGGAAAATGAGATTAAAATTGATAGAATGTCGAAGGCTGACACAAACGTGATGGACCAAAGGAACTCCTTTTGTGCTGTAAATTTCAACAATTCTCATTCTTACCTCTGGAACATCATTGATTTCTATTGCTCTGCCATTGGCAGCTGCACCTGAAGTTACTACCCATCCCCCTCTCTGATGAAGGGTCTAGGCCCGAAACGTCAGCTTTTGTGCTCCTGAGATGCTGCTTGGCCTGCTGTGTTCATCCAGCCTCACATTTTATCATCTTGGAATCTCCAGCATCTGCAGTTCCCATTATCTCTCTCACATTTTATTACTTGGTTACCTGTTCACCTGTCTGTGGCTCAAAATGTGCTTCACAGACTAAGTTAAAACAGAAGACACAGAGAGTTCCACCTTGACCAATTAATGATGGAGTTTGGCAAGTGGGTAAAGTTAACTATAACTTCTGCAGGTGAGGGTGCTTTGTAGCAATATAACACACTTAATTGGAAATCCCTGTGGGACTTGCATTGTGTACATTGGCTGTTCTATTTCCTACATTAGATAGTGACTAGACTTCAAAAACAGTTCATTGGCTGAAGAGCACACTGAAACTGTCTGTGTAAAGTGCTATATAAATGTAAGGCATTCTTCTAGTCTGGGACTTGAACCCACAACCTAAATCATTTATATAAATGACAAACAAAAGTGGGCCCAGCACCAATGTTTGTGGAACACCACCAGTCTGAAAAACAACCCTCCATCACACCAGTCTCTGTATCCTGCCATTAAACCAATTTTGTATGCAATTGGCAAGCTCACCCTGAATCCCATGTGACCTAACCTTAGTCTACTGTACAGAACCTTGCCTAAAGCTTTACTAAAGTCCAAAGAAACAATGTCTACCACCCTGCCCTCCTCAATCTTCTTGGTTACTACCTCAAAACACTCAATTAACTTTGTGAGACGCGATTTCCCTCACACAAAGCCATGCTGACAATCTCCAATCATTCCTTGCTTCTCCAAATGAGTATGAATCCTATTTCTCCAGAATTACTTCTGACGACTTACCCATCGCCGAAGTCAGACTCACAGGCCCATGGTACCCAGTCTTCACCTCACATCTCTTCTTAAGCAAAGACACACCATTAGCCAGTCTCCAGCCATCTAGCACCTCACCCATAATTATAGATGGATGTAAAAATACAGCGAAAGGTGTTTTTTCACATGCTAAATGCAAAGTGTCACTATGCTGCGGCACCATCTTGAAATGCTGAATATAATGCAAGATTTTACTGTGATAGAGCTCTCCTCTGCTGCTCCTCCAGTCATTGTTTGACAATCACTAGAAGCATGAAACAGGCTCCAGGGTCTTGGTTACAGGCCTCTGCTGCTGCCACTCCCGCGAACGCCATATCCAAGCTGAGTCATGGGCCTGGGGATGCGTGCCCCTCCTTTTCCTCACCCAACACTCCTCCCGACAGTGCCGCCGGTCCATTGTCTGTCCCTTTCGCCAACACTTCCTCTCACCCAGGCACCCGGGCCTGGCTGTGGACCCAGAGCCTCGGCTCAGCCTGTGAGTCCAGGCCGAGGGAGTCAGCCATACGTCCCTCACCAGGAGACTCCTGGATGGGTTGAACTCATGTCTAGCTTGTCCCGGCATTGTTGCCGCTGCAACAGGACACCTCTACCTTCACTGATAATGGGAACTGCAGATGCTGGAGAATCCGAGATAATAAAGTGTGGAGCTGGATGAACACAGCAGGCCAAGCAGCATCTCAGGAGCGCTCTCTGATGAAGGGTCTAGGCCCGAAACGTCAGCTTTTGTGCTCCTGAGATGCTGCTTGGCCTGCTGTGTTCATCCAGCCTCACATTTTATTACCTCTACCTTCACTCACCACTCTCCAGGCTCCAAGGAAAAGAAAACAAAGATTTTTGGCACTGTATCTAAGGAAAGATGTGCTGGCCCTGGAGAGGGTTCAGAAGAGATTAACAAGAATGATCCTAGGGGGTGGTGAGTGGTTGAGGAATCTGGTTCTGTACACAGTGGAGTTTATGTAAGGGGGCATCCCATTGAAACTTAGAAAATACTGAATAGAGAAGATGTGGAGAAGATATTTCCAACAGTAGGAGAGACAAGGACCCAAGGGCACAACTTCAGGGTGTAGGGACGACCCATTAGAACAGAGATGAGGAGGAATTTCTTCAGCCAGAGGGTGGTGACTCTGTGGGACACATTGCTGCAGAGGGTTGTGGAGGCCAGGTCAGTGAGAGCCTTTAAGACAGGGATAGACAGGTTCCTAATTAGTCAGCGGATAGAGGGTTACAGGGAGAAGGCAGGAAAATAAGCTTAAGAAACATATCAGCCATGATTGAATGGCAGATCAAACTCAATTGGCCAATTGGCCTAATTCTGCTCATATAAATCATGGCATTCTGGTCATATGACCAGATTTCTTTTCTGGTTATATTTTGAGAAGACATAAGCAAATATCTTCAGTCAATGCCACAAGATACATTCCCACAGAACCTGCTGTCTAAGGAACATTCACTTGGGTACACTCGACTGATGCCAAATGGGAGGCGCTGTCTTATGAGGAGAGGTTGAGAAGTGTGGGCCCTTACTCGTTGAAGTTTAGAAGAATGAGAGGTGACTTTATTGAAACGTGCAGGATTCTCAGGGGGCTTGAGAGGAGAGATTGGGGAGGTTGTTTCCCCTTCTCGGAGAGTCTCGGGCCAGAGGGCATCATCTCAAAGTAAGAGGTTTATGACAGAGATGAGGAGGAATTTCTTCTCTTAGAGGGGAGTGAGTCTGTGGGATTCTTTACTGCAGAAGACTGTTGAGGGTGGATCATTAAGTGTATTCAAGGGTCAGATAGACAGATGTTTAATTAAAAAGGGAATCAAGGATTATGGGGAAAAGGCATGAAAGTGGTGTTGAGGATTAAGAAACCCATCATCTCATTGAATAGCAGAGCAGACTTGATGGGCTGAATGGCCTGCTTCTGCTCCTTCATCATACGGTCATAAATAGATTAAGAAAACTGCAAAAAATTGCCTTAGGTGTATAATGCGGGAAAAAGAGAACTAGTCCACTTTGACAAGAAGAGTATGCATATGATTGAACCGGAGAGAGAATGTAGAACGGTGAGGTACAGGGGACCTGGATGCTCTGGTGCATGAATCGTACAGAGTCAGAATTAGAAGTGACATTGGGAAGACAAATGGAATATTGCTGATTATTGCAGAGGAACTGAAATGTAAAGGCAGGACATTCTGCCACAATTGTACAGGTCGTTGGTGAGTCTATACCTGCAGTACTGTGTGTGGTCCTGAATTTCTTATTTAAGAAAGAATTTCAATGCATTCAAAGCAGCTCAGAGAAGGCTCATTCCTGGGAAGGGAATTCTCTTACAAGGAAAGGTTGGACCCCTGTCCCTTAGAGTATTCCATCTGTGGGCTAACCAATGCCTTGCATAGGACTTCCAATATTTTTAAATATTGAAAGAACTCTGGATGCTGTAAATCAGAAACAGAAATAGAGATTGCTGGAAAAGCTCAGTAGGCCTGGCAGCATTCTGAGGAAGGGTCACTCGACGAGTAACATTAACTTTGACTTCTCTTGCAGATGCTGCCAGACCTTCCAATTTTTATAATCCATTTGAAACAAATTCCATTGCCTTCCCTATAACTGCTGAATGTGTGTGCTAGCTTTTTGTGATTCATAGATAAGGACTCCCAAATCCCTCTGTGCTGTACCTTTCTGCTGTCTTTTTCCATTTGGACAATATTCAGCCCCTCTATTCTTCCATAAGTGTCCTTACATTATATTCCATCTGCCAAGATTTTGCTCTATCGCTTACCCTGTCTATATCCCTCTGCAGACCCCTTATGTTACCCACACCACTTGGATTCGTATCTATTTTTGTGTCAGTCACAAACCTGGTCGTAGTACAGTCACTTTCCTTATCCAAGTCACTAATACATACTGTGAATAATCTTGGCCCCAGCACTAATCCCTGTGACATTCCATTAGTTACGGTTACCATCCTGAAATTGCACCCCGCCTTATCTTAACTGCCTGCCTTCTATTAGTTAGTCAATCCTTTATCCGTACAAATACACGGGTTCTAATGCCATTGGCTCTTATTAAACAGCCTAATGTGTGGAGTCTTATCAAACACCTTCTGAAAATCCAAATATTCTGCTGTTTACCTCCGCAAAGAATTCTCATAAATTATCAGGCATCACTTCCCCCTTTATGAAGCCAAGCTGATTCTGCTTGATTGTCTTGTGTATTCTAATTCTGCTATTATATCCTTTACCATATACTCTATATGATATCCCTTTGCAAACTTCATATGTTCTCTTATGCAATAATCGCTTCATTAACAGACTCCAGCGTTTTTCCAAAGACAATTTTAGTTTAACTGGTCGACGGTTTCCGACTTTCTATTTTCCTTTTCTCCTGAATACTGGAGTAACAGTTTCCAACTGTCGGTGTCATCCCTGCCTCACATCATCCTGCAAACTATCCTCACAGAGATAATGGGAACTGCAGATGCTGGAGATTCCAAGATAATAAAATGTGAGGCTGGATGAACACAGCAGGCCAAGCAGCATCTCAGGAGCACAAAAGCTGACGTTTCGGGCCTAGACCCTTCATCAGAGAAAGGTGCCATACAAGAGGCAAGTTATTGTTAGAGGCAGACATGGAATGTCAAATTGCCTCCTCTGCATGGGGATAATTCCATAATTCTGTGGTTCTGTGATTGTTCATATTATAAATGAGGCTGATAGTAAACAGAAAATGCCGCGTTATCTAGGATCAGTACTGTCGAAGTGTTCATTGGCAGAGGATCACTACTGAGGACTTTCAGCACTGTCAGAGGGTCAGTACTCAGGGAGTGCCGCACTGTCGGAGGGTCAGTGCTGAGGGAGCACCGCACTGTCAGACGGTCACTGCTGAGGGAGCGCTGCACTGTCGGAGGGTCAGTGCTGAGGGAGTGCCACACTGTCGGAGGGTCAGTGCTGAGGGAGTGCTGCACTGTCGGAGGGTCACTGCTGAGGGAGCGCTGCACTGTTGGAGGGTCAGTGCTGAGGGAGTGCCACACTGTCGGAGGGTCAGTGCTGAGGGAGTGCCACACTGTCGGACGGTCAGTGCTGAGGGAGTGCCGCACTGTCGGAGGGTCAGTGCTGAGGGAGTGCTGCACTGTTGGAGGGTCAGTGCTGAGGGAGCGCCGCACTGTCGAAGGGTCAGTGCTGAGGGAGCGCTGCACTGTCGGAGGGTCAGTGCTGAGGGAGTGACACACTGTCGGAGGGTCAGTGCTGAGGGAGCGCTGCACTGTCAGAGGGTCAGTGCTGAGGGAGTGACACACTGTCAGAGGGTCAGTGCTGAGGGAGCGCCGCACTGTCAGAGGGTCAGTGCTGAGGGAGTGACACACTGTCAGAGGGTCAGTGCTGAGGGAGTGCCGCACTGTCGGAGGGTCAGTGCTGTATTTTCAGAGATGCCATCTTTCAGATGGGTCATCGTGTCCAAGGTTCGTTTGGCCACCAGGTGGAGACAATAAGCCTACAGCCACTGTCTAAGATGAAATGTGGCATCTTCTCCAATGTCCTGGTCAATATTTATCCCTCAACAAACATAACATGGAACATAGAGCACAGTACAGGCCCTTCGGCCCTCGATGTTGCGCCAACGTGCGAAACCAACCTGAAGCCCATCTAACCTGCACTATGCCATTATTATCCATATGTTTATCCAATGACCATTTAAATGCCCTTAAAGTTGGCGAGTCTACTACTGTTGCAGACAGGGCATTCCACGCCCTTACTACTCTCTGAGTAAAGAACCTACCTCTGCACTGTATCTATCACCCCCTCAATTTAAAGCTATGTCCCCTCGTGCTAGTCAGAAATCAACATAAATCAAATAGCTCACCTGTTGATTATTTTATTATTGTTTGTGGGAGTATGCTCTGTGCAGATTGGAGATCATGATTCTTTTACAACACTATATGAATAAACTTGTCTGAAATTGCCTGATCTTGGGAGAACAGCAGATTTATGCCTGGTTAGTGCTGGTATGAGAGACCACCCGGGAATACCAAGCACAATAGAATAGGCTCTTGTGGTGCAGCAGTAGTGTCCTTACCTTTGAACCAGGAGCCCGAGTTTAAGTCCCACCAGCTGTAGAGGTGTGTATTAACACCTGAACAAATTGATTAGAAACTAGCTAAATATATTAGCCTTACTGTCTCTGTGTGTGTTATAACAGCACTGCAAAGCCTCTTCTAGGGATGGCCACCTCAAAGAAGTTGTCCTCCTCCCTCTGGAAAGACCTCAGTGGATCTCTCTCCCACTGCAATCGTCTGGTAATCTCTTCAGCCCTGAAACTGCTCAACCACATTCTGAAGCAAATCAAGTACTGCAGCCTCATTGCCTTTCTCAGTTCCTGCCTATGGAACCGGATTGTCCCCAATGGACTCCAATCTACATTCAGGCCATCTCAATTTGGCCCTGACCACAGCAGCCTGTACATATAACACATCCAGCAATATGGAGATAACAAAGTGAAGAGCTGGATGAACACAGCAGGCTCAGCAGCATCTCAGGAGCACAAAAGCTGACGTTTCAGGCCTAGACCCTTCATCAGAGAGGGGGATGGGGAGAGGGAGCTGGAATAAATAGGGAGAGATGGGGAGGCGGACCGAAGATGGAGAGAAAAGAAGATAGGTGGAGAGGAGAGTATAGGTGGGGAGGTAGGGAGGGGATAGGTCAGTCCAGGGAAGATGGACAGGTCAAGGAGGTGGGATGAGGTTAGTAGGTAGGAGATGGAGGTGCGGCTTGAGGTGGGAGGAAGGGATGGGTGAGAGGAAGAACAGGTTAGGGAGGCAGAGACAGGCTGGGCTGGTTTTGGGATGCCGTGGGGGGAGGGGAAGAGCTGGGCTGGTTTTGGGATACAGTGGGGGGAGGGGAAGAGCTGGTCTAGTTTTGGGATGCAGTGGGGGGAGGGGAAGTGCTGGGCTGGTTGTGTGATGCAGTGGGGGGAGGGGACGAACTGGGCTGGTTTTGGGATGCGGTGGGGGAGGGGGAGATTTTGAAGCTGGTGAAGTCCACATTGATACCATTGGGCTGCAGGCTTCCCAAGCGGAATATGAGTTGCTGTTCCTGCAACCTTCGGGTGGCATCATTGTGGCACTGCGGGAGGCCCAGGATGGACATGTCGTCTGAGGAATGGGAGGGGGAGTTGAAATGGTTCGCGACTGGGAGGTGCAGTTGTTTGTTGCGAACTGAGCGGAGGTGTTCTACAAAGCGGTCCCCATCCCTCGCTTGGTTTCCCCAATGTAGAGGAAGCCACACCGGGTACAATGGATACAGTATACCACATTGGCAGATGTGCAGGTGAACATCTGCTTGACATGGAAAGTCATCTTGGGGCCTGGGATAGGGGTGAGGGGTGACGTTTAGCACTTCCTGCGGTTGCAGGGGAAGGTGCTGGGTGTGGTGAGGTTGGAGGGTAGTGTGGAGCGGACAAGGGAGTCGCGGAGAGGGTGGTCTCTCTGGAAGGCAGTCAAGGGTGGGGATGGAAAAATAGCTTGGGTTGTGGGGTCGGATTGTAGATGGCGGAAGTGTCGGAGGATGATGTGTTGTATCCGGAGGTTGGTGGGGTGGTATGTGAAAACGAGGGGGGTCCTCTGGGGGCAGTTGTGGCGGGGGCGGGGTGTGAGGGATGTGTTGCGAGAAATGCAGGAGACGCGGTCAAGGGCTTTCTCGACCACTGCGGGGGGAAAGTTGCAGTCCTTGAAGAACGTGGACATCTGGGATGTGTGGGAGTGGAATGCCTCATCCTGGGAGCAGTTGCGGTGGAGGCAGAGGAATTGGGAATAGGGGATGGAATTTTTGTGGGAGGGTGGGTGGGAGGAGGTGTATTCTAGATAGCTGTGGGAGTCAGTGGGCTTGAAATGGACATCAGTTTCAAGCTGGTTGCCTGAGATGGAGACTGAGGTGTCCAGGAATGTGAGCGATGTGTTGGAGATGGCCCAGGTGAACTTGAGGTTGAGGTGGAAGGTGTTGGTGAAGTGGATGAACTGTTCGAGCTCCTCTGGGGAGCAAGAGGCGGCGCCGATACAGTCATCAATGTAACGGAGGAAGAGGTGGTGTTTGGGGCCTGTGTAGGTGCGGAAGAGGGACTGTTCCAAGTAACCTACAAAGAGGCAGGCATAGCTTGGGTCCATGCGGGTGCCCATGGCCACCCCTTTTGTCTGTAGGAAGTGGGAGGAATCGAAAGAGAAGTTGTTGAGGGTGAGGACGAGTTCGGCAAGGAGGATGAGGGGGAGGGGGATTGGTTGGGCCTGCAGGACAGGAAGAAGCGGAGGGGCTTGAGTCCATCTGCATGCGGAATACGGGTGTATAGGGACTGGACGTCCATGGTGAAAATGAGGTGTTGGGGGCCAGGGAATTGGAAGTCCTGGAGGAGGTGGAGAGCGTGGGTGGTGTCATGGATGTAGGTGGGGAGTTCCTGGACCAAAGAGGAGAACGGACTTTACCAGTTTCAACATCTGCCCACCCTCAGCCTCATCCTGTGACCAACCGTCCCTCACATCCCCGCCTCCTTGACCTGTCTGTCTTCTCTCCAACCTATTCGCCCCGCCCACCTCATTGACCAATCCCTACCACTGCCTACACTGATCACCCACCTACCTTCCCCGCCCCACCCCTCCTCTCTATTTATTTATGAGCTCCCTTCCCCCTCCCCATTCCTGGGGAAGGGTCCCGACCTGAAACATTTTCTTTCCTGCCACTCTGATGCTGCCTGGCCTGCTGTGTTCCTCCAGCTCCACACTGTATTATCTCTGACTCCAGCATCGGCAGCTCCTACTATTGTATTACTTTGGTTATAAAGTAAATTGAAACATCTGGAGGTTGAGAAAGATGCGAGTCGATCTTTCTTTGCTTAACAGGTTGTAATATTGCTGTTACTTAGTCTTTGAGTTCTTGATGGGCTGACAGTTGTGGAAAGCAGTATCAGGGTTTATATTCTGTTGCCCTATGAATCTGCCTCAAGGGCACCATTATCTGTGAAGAGAAAACATTGCTTTTTGCCTTGATTCTGTTGCTTGTTCACCAGCCTGTTTCTGAAGTTCAAATCCTATCTCAGTGACCTCCAAGAACTTCCAAACAGTTAGCTTTTTAATCTCTGCACTTGTTACAATGAATGATTTATCTCAGAGTCAATTTATCGAACTTGACATTTCGTCTCCTGCAGAATTATTGCTGCACCACGCATATGGAGAATGTGAGGTCAAATCACTGCGGCATTTTTATCATTTTAGATCACTTCTTTTTCCCACAAAGCTGGGTGTAACTTCAAATGACCATAAAGCTGTTGAATTTTTGTTAAAATCCATCTTTGGGGAGAGAGTGATGGAGTGGTATTGTCACTGGATTAGTTAATCCCAGAACCCTGGGCTAATTCTTTGGTGAATCTGTGTTTGAATCCCACCAGTGTGGATGATGAATTCTGAATTCAATAATAATATGGATTTTTTTTTAAAAAGCTAGTCAAATAGTAATTGTTGGTTGTTCTACTGACCCATCTGGTTCGGTAATGCCCTTTCGTGAAGTATATCTGCCAAAACAATTCTTTTTTTTAAAAATTCATTCGTGGGATGAGAGTGTGGCTGGCTAGTCCAGCATTTATTGCCCAGTGCAAGCTGCAGTAAACAGAGAGAATGGGAACTGCAGTTGCTGGAGATCTGATGAAGGGTCTAGGCCTGAAACGTCAGCTTTTGTGCTCCTGAGATGCTGCTTGGCCTGCTGTGTTCATCCAGCTCCACACTTTATTATTAAGCTGGAGTAATAATACCTCATCTTCCGCTTGGGGACCCTACAGCCCTCCAGACTCAATATTGAGTTCAATAACTTTAGGGCCTAAACTCTTCCATGTCCCAAACCCCACCCCACACACCAGGCCTTGTTACCACAGAGCCTGCCACTACACACCCCCTGTTGTTAGTCACTAACAGCCCCCACTAACATCCATTCACCATCCCAGCCTGATCGTCAGCAACTCCTTTGTCTGTCCAACTGTCTTTCTCTCCCTTTGGGCTCTATCCTATCGTTTACTCCCTACTCCACCCACCTCCTATTTTCTGCATATAATGTGATGTTTTCCAGCCACCATCAGTTCTGAGGAAGGGTCCCTGGACCCGAAACGTTAACTCTGTTTTCTCCTCCACAGATGCTGCCAGACTTGCTGAGCTTTTCCAGCAACTTTGTTTTTGTTCCTGATTTACAGCATCCGCAGATCTTTTGGTTTTTATTTATTGCCCATCCCTAATTGCCCAGAGGGCAGTTAAAAATCAACCACATTGCTGTGGGTCTGGACACATAGGCCTGACTAGGTAAGGATAGCAGTTTCCTTCCCTCAAGGACATTCATGAACCAGAAGGATTTTTCCACTAATTGGTAATGGATTCACAGTCATTGTTAGACTCTTCACTCTGGAGTTCCTTTTATTGAATTCAAGTTCCACCGTGTACCATATTGGGATTCAAACCCGGACACTATCTGGCTCTCTGGATTAGCAGTCCAGCAATAGTACCACTAGGCCATCACCTCCCCAGTACCCATCCAGGCCCACAGCAATGTGGCTGACTCTTAACTGGCCTCCTAGCAATGAGGAATGAGTAGTGAATGCTGGCTCAGTCAGTAATGCCCACATCCCATGAAAGAATAAACTAAAGTCAGAGATGTTGAGTGGATGATCCATCTTGCGCTCCTCCTGAGATCCCCAGCATCATCGAGGCCAGTCTTCAGCCAAACCAATTCAAGAAACAGCAGCAGGTACAGGACACTGCAGAGGGCAAAGGCTGTAGACCATCACAATACTGCAACAATAGCATTTAAGGGTTATGCTCCAGAATTAGCAGTGCTCCCTAGCCAGGCTGTTCCTTGAAAGTTGCCACCCAGGTTGACAGGGCTGTTAAGAAGGCATACAGTGTTTTAGCTTTTATTAATAGAGGGATCGAGTTCCGGAACCAAGAGGTTATGGTGAAGCTGTACAAAACTCTGGTGCGGCCGCACTTGGAGTATTGTGTACAGTTCTGGTCACCGCATTATAAGAGGGATGTGGAAGCTTTGGAAAGGTTGCAGAGGACATTTACTAGGATGTTGCCTGGTATGGAGGGAAGGTCTTACGAGGAAAGGCTGAGGGACTTGAAGCTGTTTTCATTAGAGAGAAGAAGGTTGAGAGGTGACTTAATTGAAACATATAAAATAATCAGAGGGTTAGATAGGGTGGATAGGGAGAGCCTTTTTCCTAGGATGGTGACGGCAAGCATGAGGGAGCACAGCTTTAAATTGAGGGGTGAAAGATATAGGACAGATGTCAGAGGTAGTTTCTTTACTCAGAGAGTAGTAAGGGAATGGAACGCTTTGCCTGCAACAGTAATAGATTCACCAACTTTAGATACATTTAAGCCGTCATTGGATAAGCATATGGACGTACATGGAATAGTGTAGGTTAGATGGGCTTGAGATTGGTATGACAGGTCGGCACAACATCGAAGGCCGAAGGGCCTGTACTGTGCTGTAATGTTCTATGTTCTAACGCTGGCATCTACCCAACAATAGGAAAGATTGCTCACATATATACTGTCTACAAAATACAGGAAGGGTCCAGGCCCAAAACGTCAGCTTTCCTGCTCCTCTGATGCTGCCTGGCCTGCTGTGTTCTACACCTTGTTATCTCAAATTCAATCCGGCCAATTTCACCCAATCAGTCTAAGTCTTCAGCATCAGCAAACATGTTTACAGCATAGAATGAGGCTATTCAACCCATTGTGCCCATACCAGTCAGCGAAGGTCTGATTACACTAATCCCTTTTTCCAGCTTTTGGCCCATTTCCTTGGAGCCAATGGCAATGCAAGCAAATATCTAAATAAAACTTAACTGCTGTGAGAGTTTCTGATTCAACTAACCTTTCAGGCAGTGAGTTGCTGACTCTAACCACTCTCTGAGTGAAAATGCTTCTCCGTAACTCTCCCTTTAGCCTCCCAGCTCCTACTTTAAATCCATGCCCACTGGTTATTGACCTGTCTACTTATGGAAAACGTGCTTTTCTATCCACTCTATCTATACCACTCAGAATCTCATACACCTCTACCAGGTCCACACTCCGCTCCAAGGAAAACAACCCCAGTCTAAACAAACTTTCCTCGTAGCTCAGACAGCATCCTGGTGATCCTCCTCTGCACTCTCTCTAGTGTTATCATATCCTTCCTACAATGTCCACAATACCTCAGTTGTGGCCTAACCAGTGTCTTATACAGTTCCAGCATAACCTCCTTGTTCTTGCATCCAATGCCCGAGCTCAGAAAGACCAGTATCCCACAGGCATTCTTAACCACCCTCTCCATCTCCCCTGTTTCCTTCAGGGTACTATGGATTCAGAAACCAAGGTCTTTCTGATCTTCAGTACTTATGAGGGTCATACCATTCGGAGTGTAATCCCTTGCATTGTTAGCCCTTGCTTTGTTAGCACTTGCTTTGTTAACCCTTCCCAGCTGTATTACAGAAAACATTGTTTTAACTGGCACCTGATCAACTGAGATATCAAGGTGTAGAGCTGGATGAACACAGCAGGCCAAGCAGTACCTTAGGAGCAGGAAAGCTGACATTTCAGGGCTTGGCCTGCTGTGTTCATCCAGCTCTACACCTTTTTATCTGGATTTTCCATCATCTGCAATTCCTACTATCAATAACCAGCTGACACTCATAATGAACCAGCAAAAAGTATATATCTCAAATACAGTGATCTAGGGATGCTTGCTGATAACTGCGTGATGTTCTGCACCATTCAAAATTCCTCAGATACTGAACCAGCCCATGTTCAACTGTGGTATGACATGGACAATATTCAGGATGAAAAACAGCAATTAATGTTCAAACCACATAGGTGCCAGACTGTGGTGACACAGTCTTTGAATTTATTTAAAGTAGAGATCAATAGATTTCTGATTATCAGTGATAGCAAAGATCCTAATACAGCATAACCTGGTCAATGTTGATTCTTGGGTGGATAAGCAACAAGTAACATTCACACCACACAAGTGCCAGGCAATGACCGTCTCCAAGATGACAATCTAATCATCACCACTTAGCCGTTAATGGCATCAACATCACTGAATCCTCTGTCGATATCTTCAGAGTTACTGTTGATCAGTAACTGAACTGGACCAACCATAGAAATGCTGCGGTGACATGACCAGGTCAAAAGTCACCTGTTCTAATCTCTCCTTTATCTAATTAGTAGTTAAATTTTGTTTAATAGTTGCTCCTGAGAAGCATCTTGGCATAGTTTCCTAGATTACAGATGCGATATAAAGTCAAGCTGTTGTTGTTGATTGGGTTTTGTCGTCCCAAGTATAAAACACTGTCGCCAATTTAATGAGTAACCTCAGGAATTGCTGCATGACAGTGAAATGTAACAAAAGCTGCCTCCTGTCCTCAAAGAGTGACAAAAAGGATCAGCTTTGTTCCTACTTAACCCACTCTGAACATCTCCCACACACAATCCTAAACCTTGAAATGTTTTCAACATTCAAGTCGCTGAATTGGGTGACATGATGGCTCAGTGGTTCGCAGTGCTGTCTCATGGGGATAGGAACCTGAGTTTAATTCCACCCTCAGGTAACTGTCTGTGCAGAGTTTGCACGTTCTCCCTGTGTGGGTTTCCTCTGGTTTCTTCCCACAGACCATAGATGTGCAGGTTAGGCTGGATTGGCCGTGGTATAGTGTCCAGGTATGTACAGGCTAAGTGGATTAGCCATGGGAAATGCAGGGTTACAGGTAATGGGCAGGTGGCTAGGTGAAGGTGGAATGCAGTGCGGACTCAATGGGGTACTTGGCCTTTTTTTGCACTGTAGGAATTCTATGATTCAGCTCAGCTGTTTATTCAGACTGACCTATGTTTCCCTATTTCTTCCCCCCACTACTGCAAAACCTCACCCACTCCCCAAAACGAAGTTCTCCACCTTACACAGGCAGAGAGAGACAATGAGAAAATGTGTGTGTGTGTGTGTGTGTGTGTGTGTGTGTGTATGACTATGAGAGTGTGTGTGTGTGACTGTGAGAGTGAGTGTGTCTGTGTGTGTGTGTGCGTGTGTGACTGTGAGAGTGAGTGTGTGTGTCTGTGTGCGTGTGTGTGCACATATGTATGTGTGCGTGCACATATGTATGTGTGCTTCTGTGTGTGTGTGTGTGTGTGTGCGTGCACATATGTATGTGTGCTTCTGTGTGTGTGTGTGTGTGTGACTGTGAGAGTCTGTGTGCGTGTGTGTGTGTGTGTGTGTGTGTGTGTGCGTGTATGTGTGTGTGTGTGTGCGCATGCGCGCGTGTGTGTGTGTGCGTGCACATATGTATGTGTGCTTCTGTGTGTGTATGTGTATGACTGTGAGAGCGTGTGTGTCTCTGAGGCAACCTTCTTTGCTGTCCACTACACCTCCAATTTTAGTGTCATCTGCAAATGTACTATATTCATATCCAAGACATTTATATAAATGACAAAAGCAGAGGACCCAGCACTGCCAATCAGAGGCCTCCACTCCAAAATGCACCCTCCACCACCACCCTCTGTCTGAGATGCTTTTGGTTTCATACCATCTCACTGGTATCCTTCCCTCTTCTTTGTCAAACACATTGGCCCCCAGTCGAAGGGAACCCAGTCATGATACCTCCGCTCTGTTGCTCCTGCCACTACCACTCATGCAGTCAGACTGATGCTAGCTCAGCTGCCATGCTGCTGTCTGTAGCTGGCACATAGGCGCACCATTAAGTGTTGGGCCTGGCCTTCTGCAACTTTCCCCAGTGAAAGACAATGACCTTACAGCAACCAGCTTCTACCACTGAGATAGCAGGACAAGGACAGGCAAAGGGACTTGGGGCATTGTTACTGGATGATTGGATATGCATTTGGCAAAAGTTTTGCTGTTGTTCTTTTTAATCACAGGAATTTTTCAAGAGGGTGACGTGATGGATCATCTCAAATGGTCAAAGTAAATGCTTGCATTGAAGCTGAGGGTCCAACAGGCTCTCTCTGACAGCCACCCTAGAGAAAAGATGTCCATAGAAACATAGGATTAAGTCATTCAGCCCCTTGAGCCTGTTCTGTCATTCAATGAGACCACGGCTGATCTGGTCCAAGATGTGTGCTCTGACTTCAGCTCGGAAGAAGGGTCCAGACCAGAAACATCAGCATTCCGGCTCCTCTGATGCTGCTTGGCCTGCTGTGTTCATCCAGCCCCACACCTTTGTTATCGCAGACTGCAGCATCGGCAGTTCCTACTATCTCTGAGCTCTGCAACATCTCCTTGTTCAACTGACACCCCCTCCCTCGTTCTCCCTTTCTTGAATACCTTGTATCTGTGAATATTTAAAACACAGAGCTGCTTTTCTTTGAAGGAAATCTTTGTTATAGTTACAAAATTCTATTTCAAAGTTTCTTTTTTGTGCTGTAAAAATTCCATGTTTATCCTTCCCAGCACTGAGGATTTTTTTATTCTCTCAGAGCTACTCTGTGATATTTATTCTATTTTATTCTATGCAGAGTGATTATGGAGCATGGTGAGGATAAGATGGTGAGGTTCAGATTTTAGGTTCTCAGGCCCTGGATGGAAACCCAAGATGGTTGGGGAAGACATGCGACACCAGCAGTGAATCCAGGATGGAAAAGGCAGGAGAAAGAAGAGTGTAATTCCAATTTGGAGGGGGATCGGGTGTGAGGAAGAGGGAAAGAAGGAGGAAGAGAGAGAGAGAAAAGGGGGGGAGTGAGGGAAAGAAGGAGATAGAGAGGAGAAAAGCAGAGAGAAAACGAGAGAGAAAGGGGAGAGAATTGGAGAGAAAAGAAGAAGAAAGGAGGGGGAGAGAGGTAGGAGAAAATTACTGCAGATGCTTTAATTTGTACTGAAAATAAAAATGCTGGAGATCACAGAGGCTCAGACAGCATCCATGGAGAGAGAGCAAGCCAAGCAGAGTTTGCTCTCTCTGTATGGATGCTGCGTGACCGTTGCAGTCTCCAGCATTTGTTGTTTGCAGGAAGGAGCGGGATCGAGAGCGGGAGCGACCGAGAGGTTTTGTCTTCGGATCCTTGGGTAAACAGATGGTGGGGATGGAGTGGCCCCCTCCCCCTAAACCGGCTTCCCCCAATCCGATGGAGAGTTTGTGTATGCAGCAGTATGCAAATGAAGGATCCAAAGCGACTCCAATGGGAGAGTTCGGTATGTACGGTCTGACCAATGGCTATGGGGCATGTGACGTACCGGTGAGTGACGCATGGGAGGGGGCGGGGTTTATGCGTGTTCTAGAAGGCCAGCATCTTGTTTGTTACATTGTCGCTGAAACTGACGAGCAGTTACTGTGTCGCGGTTATATTGTTTCCAGTTGCTGTTACATTGTTACCTGACACAGTTACATTGTATCAGCGCGGCTCCTCCATTCTATTCCGATGTCTGGGCGAGGTAAGACCGGCGGCAAAGCACGGGCCAAGGCCAAGTCCCGATCTTCTCGGGCCGGCTTGCAGTTCCCAGTCGGCCGCGTCCACCGCCTGCTGCGGAAAGGCAACTACGCCGAGAGAGTGGGAGCCGGGGCGCCGGTCTACCTGGCCGCCGTCCTCGAGTATCTCTCAGCTGAGATCCTGGAGTTGGCCGGCAATGCGGCCCGGGACAACAAGAAGACCAGGATCATTCCCCGCCACCTACAGCTGGCCATCAGGAACGACGAGGAGCTCAATAAGCTGCTGGGAGGGGTGACCATCGCTCAGGGAGGCGTCCTACCCAACATCCAGGCCGTGCTGTTACCAAAAAAGACCCAGACTTCTAAAAAATGAGGCAATGCGGTTTGCTTTGCAAATGGCTTTGAGCAATTTCTTTTTTTTCGGCTGGGGGTATTGGGGGATGTAAAAATTGCAACCAATTCGTCATGGATCCGGTCTTTGGTTTCCTTTTTTATTTTACTATCACACTAGCCGATCGCAAGAGTTTTGAGATCGAGGAACTGTCCGACCGTAAACCGTCGTTAAAAAGACTCATAGTCAGGAAAATCCGCTCTTGCTTTGCGGACTCCGCGTGTTGGATAGCCACTTCTGTGTCTGTGTTTGCCTGTATGTTCAGTTTCTGATTGTAATTTTTGCGGATTCCGCGGGAAATGGCTCGGGTCTGTTGTTTAAATATACCAAGGCGTTATGTTGTCGCCGGAGAGATGGTATTTTTCTGATTGTAACTGTGTTGTTTGGTTTTTTTTTTGCTTTGTTTCCATTCTCCTAAAGCCTTCTCAGTCAAAACGTGACTGAGACCATGGGTTAGCTAGTGTATTTTTTTAAGTGATCTGTATTATTGAGATTAATTTTTTCCTTTTTTTGGTTTTGTTTCAATTCGCTATCCGGCCGAGGAAATAACTGATTTTTTCGTTGAACTGTTGAATAGATCCTCATCCCACGGTTTCGGAGATGTTTGTTGTTATCTAGCTTTTAGCACTTTAAATGCATTCAGTGTTTTTGAACTTTTATTTGTGTGGGGGGGGGAGGGAGGGGTCAAATGGAAATAAAATTTATGAAATGCGATGCTTTGATTTCTTGTTTCACTTGTGGGAGGCGGGGAACAGGCGGATCGCCCAGTGAAGGCCGTAGAGTTGCTGCCCAGTAAAGATAAAGACTGCGATACCTTTAAAGTCGCTTCAGGGCGTCCTAATGCTGCTGCTGTTTTTCTTGAGATTCGTGCCATTAGAATCAACCTGCTTGGTTAAGGGATGGTAAATCTTCATCGAGACACTTCTGGGCTCTCTTTCTCCAGTCACCATGGATGGTGCATATTTATCCGAGAAGATCTTTTTGTTTGTTTAATGGGAACAGCGAGGACACCAGCGCTACAAACCAACCCCCCCCACCCCGATGTCAGAGTTTGGGTTGTAGTGAGGATGAGAACCTTTGGTTCTTACCTGGGTCTAGGCCCGAAACGTCAGCTTTAGTGCTCCTCTGAGGCTGCTTGGCCTGCTGTGTTCATCCAGCTCCACACTTTTGTTATCTCGGATTCTCCAGCATCTGCAGTTCCCATTGTCTCTGATACACTGAGGATGTTTGGGAGTTTGAGCTGAATGGCAAATGTTCCCCAGACTTTTTTTTTCAAGCAAACCAATAAGTCATGAAGTGGGAGATTGCGTTTCTTTTGAAAATGAGAACGGGAACTGCCTAACAAAAGTCCCCATGATCTAGTCCCATCCCTTGCTTTTTATCAATAATCCAAAGCCACCTCCCTGTTCTTATTTCCAAAGGTTGCTCGGAAGAAGGTCAGTTTAATTTTTTGGCTTTTTTGAACGTATTTGTCACTGTCCTTCGGCTGCAGCTGTTTTTCGGAAGATAATCGAGAGGCTGGGTTGTTAAATATATTCAAGGCTGAGATAGGCAGACAGGGCTTTGTTTTAATCAGTAAGGGAATCCAGGATTTTCAGACCAATAGTGATCTCGATGCGCTTACATCCTGTGCCTTACGGTCTTGTGGTCAAACACATTTTGTGGGACCTCAGTCTCTGGTAAGTTCAGACTGGGTAAGTATTTGAGATTCGCTTCCCTGAAAGGAATTGTGAACTAGGTTACAATTGATCATTGTAACATGCGCCATTAGTTATCCAGAATTCCTAAAATAGTGGGATTTGAACCTATGTTCACATTAATCTGGGGGTCTAGACTCAGTCCATTGGCATGACCACTGTGTCACTGCCTCCACTCTGTACCCGAGGTGCAGAGGATAGGCCTTGCTGGGAGAATGGAGGGGGCCATGCTGTGATTGTTAAAGGTTCTACAAGGTTTACAAAGCTGATGTGTTTCCCTGCCCTTTTGGGTGGGGAAATCTTGGTACTTGGTGTTTCTCCTGTCCCCTTGCCAGTTTGCCCATTCCAATTGTGCTGAGAAGAAGTCTGAACGATATAAAGCAAAAACCCGTGATTTCCCAGCAGAAGAGCTGACTCTGTCTATCTATAGTGTGGAGTTGGAGGGACGCAGCAGGCCAGGCAGCATCAGAGGAGCAGGAAAGCTGACGTTTTGGGTCAGGATCCTTCCACACAAATTATTACCTCAGTCTCTGCTTTTTTAAAAAATATCTGTACTGTTTCTGTTTATCCGTTCCATGTGCTCTGTATGACAAACTGAGACTGTGTTGATGATGTTCAAAAGGGTTCCCCAAGGGTCAACATTAGGACCACTGTTTGCATTAAGCTAAGGTCAGGACCTAGACCTGGCTGCACCCAACACAACTTCACACTTTGCAGGTGCCACAAGTTGCAATTAAGAAGTGGAGGAGGCTGCAGGAATGGTCTAAACTGAGCATGCTGAAGCTCAGTGTCTGTGAATTGATACACTATATTGCCCAGCCTCACTCAAAATAAAAAGGGATATAATTCAAATGAAGCGTAGAAACAAGAGGGTCTGAATCAGTCCTATCACCTTCAATGCACAGAAGGTGGCTAACATGGTATCCTGGGCCTCAATAGGGCAGAATCAAAACCTATGAGTGTTCTGAGAAATCTGTATAAACGGGTTTGGCTCAAAGACCCCCTGCACCCATAGAGGAGGAGGAGGAGGAGGAGGAGGTCATGAAGACATTGGAGAGAGTGCTGGAAAGATTCCTGTTAGTGCAGATGGAGCTGTTGTCTTTGAGAAGAGTAGGTCAATTTTGAAAATCTTCGATCAGATGTCAAATAAACCTCCCTTTGATGGGAAGGTTTGAGAATCTAACAATGTGTAAATAAATTGACCTCCTTTGCAAGGGTGAAAGATTTGTTGATGTGATGAGTGGTTAGGATCTGGAATGCGCTGTCTGAATGTGTGGTGGTGGAGGTACGGACAATCGAGGGTCCAAAACTGAATTGGATCCTTCTCCGAAAGAAGCAGTGGAACTAGTCAAGGAGCTGCTGTGAAGGGCTAGCATTGATACAAAGGGCCAAATGGCTTCTAAGAATGTAAACACTGTGAATTCATTCTACGATTCTATGAATTAGTCTCCCAACTTATTTCACCAAGATTTTGGTCAGTCAAGGTCCTTTTATTAAACAAAGCTCTGGAATTTATTTTTATGGAATGAAATAGAGGTTTTGTGAACCATCTGTCTGACAATGGGATGACCATATGTTGAGCACTACACACAATTCTAATTGCCACATTGTTTGTAAAAGCTGATCGAGGCCCTGGAGACCTGGCAGGAAAGTTTCACTCAGATGGAGGTTTTACTAATTAATGACCAGACTCTGTTTTTCAGAGAGGCTGACCTCAGTGGGGTCAGGATTATTAGTTTATCACGGGGGGTTTCAAGAAAAGTCACTTCACCGGAAGTATTTTTTTCCTTTATTCATTCATAGGATGAAGGCTTCGCTGACCAGGCAGCATTTATTGCCCATCCCTAATTGCCCAGAGGGCAGTTCAGATTCAACCACATTTCTGTGGATCTGGAGTCACATGTAGGCCAGACCAGGTAAGGATGGCAGTTTCCTTTCCTAAAGGGCATTAGATGGGTTTTTAAGCCCTGAAAATTGATTCACAGTCATCATTAGATCCTTAATTCCAGATTTTTTTGGAGCTCAAATTCAACCATTTGCCAGGGTGGGAGGGGGATTCAAACCCAGGTTCTCAGAACATTATCTGGGTCTCTGGATTAACAGTCCAGGGATAATACCACTACATCATCACCTCCCCTGTAATGTGGTTGAGGGAATCATAGAGGCATTTAAGGAGAGGCTAGATGTGGGTAGGAGGGTAATGCTGACCGGTGAATGAGGAAGGGTCAGTGCACTTGAATGAAGCAGAAACATGGGTGTGGAGTGCCTGGACCAATTGGCCTAATTATGTACCTTATTTCCTGTAAATTCCCAGGGCAGCAGACCTCCATTATCCTGGGCTAAACGTCACTGCCATAATAGTCATACAGTATAGAAACAGACCCTTTGGTCCAACTCATCCGTGCTAATCAGATCCCAAACTCAGATAGTCGCATTTGTCAGCATTCGACTCATTTCCCTATAAACCTTTTCTATCCATATACCCTTTCAGATGCCTTTTAAATGTTGTAATTGTACCAGCCTCCACCACTTCCTCTGGCAGCTTGTTCCCTACACACACCACCTTCTGTGTGGACAAAAGTTGCCCCTCAGGTCTCTTCTAAATCTTTCCCTTCTCACCTCAAACCTATGCCCTCGGGTTTTGGACATCCCATGGAAAAGACATTGCCTATTCACCCTATTCTTGGCCCTCATGATCTTATAAACCTCTCACGTCACTCCTCAGCTTCCGACACCAGGGAAAATAGCCCCAGCCTATTTAGCCTCTCCCTGTAGATCAAAGTCTCCAACCCCAACAAAGTCCTTGTAAATCTTTTCTGAACCCTTTCAAGATTCACATTAACTTTCCTACAGCAGGGAGACCAGAACTGAATGCAGGATTCCAGAAGAGGCCTATCCAATATCCTGTACAGTCCACAACATGATCTCCCAGTTTCTATGCTTAATGCACTGACCAATGAAGACAAGCATGCCAAATGCCTTCTTCACCACCCTGTCCACCTGCAACTCCACTTTCCAGAAACTATGAACCTGGACACCTTAGTCTCTTTGTTCAGCAACACTCCGCAAGGCCCTACTATTAAGACAATAAGTCCTGCCCTAGGTTGTCTAACCAAAATGCGCCAATTCACATTTGTCTAAACTAAACTCCATTTGCCACTTCTCAACCCATTGGCTCATCTGATCAATGTCCTGTTGCACTCTGAGATAACCTTCTTCACTGTGCAATGCACCACCACATTTGGTGTTATCTGCAAACTGCTAACCCTTTTTTGTTCTGTGAGGCATCCTTCCTCCAGCCGATCCCTGCAATATTAACAGCACAAAGCATAGTGTCAATTTCATCCAAACAAACACTCCCAGGATAGGTACCACGCAGGGTTAGATACAGAGTAAAGCCCTCTCTACTCTGTCCCTGTGAAACACTTCCAGGACAGGTACAACGCAGGGTTAGATACAGAGTAAAGTCCCTTCTACTCAGTCCCTATGAAACACTCCCATTACAGGTACCACGCAGGGTTAGATACAGAGTAAAGCCCCCTCTACTCTGTCCCTGTGAAACACTCCCAGGACAGGGACAGCGCAGGGTTAGATACAGAGTAAAGCCCCCTCTACTCTGTCCCTATGAAACACTCCCAGGACAGGTACAACGCAGGGTTAGATACAGAGTAAAGTCCCTTCTACTCTGTCCCAATGAAACACTCCCAGGACAGGTACAACGCAGGGTTAGACACAGAGTAAAGCTCCCTCTACTCTGTCCCAATGAAACACTCCCAGGACAGGTACAACGCAGGGTTAGATACAGAGTAAAGCCCCCTCTACTCTGTCCCTATGAAACACTCCCAGGACAGGTACAACGCAGGGTTAGATACAGAGTAAAGCCCCCTGTACTCTGTCCCTATGAAACACTCCCAGGACAGGGACAGCACAGGGTTAGATACAGAGTAAAGCCCCTTCTACTCTGTCCCTATGAAACACTCCCAGGACAGGGACAGCAGGTATTCATGCAGAGTGAGGCTGTTGCCACACTATTTGCCCCAGTACCAGTAACTGAGCAATGCCCCTTCCTACTTCGGAGTGACGCTTTTCCACTGCACCCCACCTACCTTTGTCATCCTCAGGCCCATCTACAACAGCGACAGCAAGAACCTTGGGATGATTCTTCCCACAATAATTTGTGGGAATTCTGGAAATGTAGTGACAGCTACATGAGAACAGACTTCAGCCAGATATTCACTGAGGCAAAATGGAAAGTACATCATAGAATCAAAGCACAGGCAGTAAATAAAGGCAGAATGCTGGAGAAACACAATAGGTTTTAATGACAAAATTTGAGAGAGATAGAGTTAATATTTTGTGTCCAACATGTGGAACAGGTGCAGTGGTAATGTCTTAGCCTCTGAGACAGAATGTCTGTGTGTAAGTCATACCTGCACCAGGGATATGTTTAACCTTTTCTTAAAAAAACCTAAAAATTAAAAAGAATTTTTAAAAAATGAGTAATTATGGGTATTTGAGATGGTTGCTGTACGTTATGTGAAACTGAATACCTTCAGAGGGCAGCTAGCATAGCTATAATATCCACACAGTTGCCCTTTTAAAAATTACAGTACTAAAGAGGGAATAATCTCACTGATTTAGAAATACACATTCTATTGTAAAAATCTGTCAGATTATTGCAATCTGTTCTGTAATGGCCTTGCATTCAGAATCTAGCCCTAGTGTAACATCACTAATAGCAACACTTAACTGGCTTCATTCAGCAAACTCAACATCTAGCAACAGATAAAGATGTTTCACCGTGAGAACCTCTCACATTCATAAAATTCAATGACACAAAATGCCACAAAGTATCATTACACTTTTAATGCTGCTCTACCCCACCCCATAGTTGATCAACACACACACACTCATATACACACACACAGACACACACATTCACAAACACACACACACCTGTCCTGCATTTCAATGAGCCTAGTTTCAAATAGAGTAAAAAATATACAAAAGTATAGAAAAAGCATGTAATCAGGTAAAATGTTTACACCAAGGTGCACAATAGGACAATAATAAAATTAGATCATGAGTCACATAAAGGTGTTCCACACACACACTGACTCTCACTGGGGTACAGTCCCACACACACACTGACTCTCACTGGGATACAGAGTCCCACACACACACTGACTCTCAGTGGGGTACAGTCCCACACACAAACTGACTCTCACTGGGGTACGGGGACCCACACACACACTGACTCTCACTGGGGTACAGTCCCACACACACACTGACTCACACTGGGGTACAGGGTCCCACACACACACTGACCCTCACTGGGGTACAGGGTCCCACACACACACTGACTCTCACTGGGGTACAGTCCCACACACACACTGACTCTCACTGGGGTACAGTCCCACACACACACACTGACTCTCGCTGGGGTACGGGGACCCACACACACACTGACTCTCACTGGGGTACAGTCCCACACACACACTGACTCTCACTGGGGTACAGTCCCACACACACACTGACTCACACTGGGGTACAGGGTCCCACACACACACTGACCCTCACTGGGGTACAGGGTCCCACACACACACTGACTCTCACTGGGGTATGGGGTCCCACACACACACTGACTCTCACTGGGGTACAGGGTCCCACACACATACTGACTCTCACTGGGGTGCGGGGACTCACACACACACTGACTCTCACTGGGGTACAGGGTCCCACACACACACTGACTCTCACTGGGATACAGGGTCCCACACACACACTTACTCTCACTGGGGTACAGGGTCCCACACACACACTGACTCTCACTGGGGTATGGGGTCCCACATACACACTGACTCTCACTGGGGTACAGTCCCACACACACACACTGACTCTCGCTGGGGTACGGGGACCCACACACACACTGACTCTCACTGGGGTACAGTCCCACACACACACTGACTCTCACTGGGGTACAGTCCCACACACACACTGACTCACACTGGGGTACAGGGTCCCACACACACACTGACCCTCACTGGGGTACAGGGTCCCACACACACACTGACTCTCACTGGGGTACAGGGTCCCACACACACACTGACTCTCACTGGGGTATGGGGTCCCACACACACACTGACTCTCACTGGGGTACAGGGTCCCACACACACACTGACTCTCACTGGGGTGCGGGGTCTCACACACACACTGACTCTCACTGGGGTACAGGGTCCCACACACACACTGACTCTCACTGGGGTGCGGGGTCTCACACACACACTGACTCTCACTGGGGTACAGGGTCCCACACACACACTGACTCTCACTGGGGTACGGGGTCCCACACACACACACTGACTCTCACTGGGGTATGGGGTCCCACATACACACTGACTCTCACTGGGGTACAGTCCCACACACACACACTGACTCTCGCTGGGGTACGGGGACCCACACACACACTGACTCTCACTGGGGTACAGTCCCACACACACACTGACTCTCACTGGGGTACAGTCCCACACACACACTGACTCACACTGGGGTACAGGGTCCCACACACACACTGACCCTCACTGGGGTACAGGGTCCCACACACACACTGACTCTCACTGGGGTACAGTCCCACACACACACACTGACTCTTGCTGGGGTACGGGGACCCACACACACACTGACTCTCACTGGGGTACAGTCCCACACACACACTGACTCTCACTGGGGTACAGTCCCACACACACACTGACTCACACTGGGGTACAGGGTCCCACACACACACTGACCCTCACTGGGGTACAGGGTCCCACACACACACTGACTCTCACTGGGGTACAGGGTCCCACACACACACTGACTCTCACTGGGGTACAGGGTCCCACACACACATTGACTCTCACTGGGGTATGGGGTCCCACACACACACTGACTCTCACTGGGGTACAGGGTCCCACACACACACTGACTCTCACTGGGGTACGGGGTCCCACACATACACTGACTCTCACTGGGGTACAGGGTCCCACACACACAATGACTCTCACTGGGGCACGGGTTCGCACACACACACTGACTCTCACTGGGGTACAGTCCCACATACACACTGACTCTCACTGGGGTACAGTCCCACACACACACTGACTCTCACTGGGGTACAGTCCCACACACACACTGACTCTCACTGGGGTACAGTCCCACACACACACTGACTCTCACTGGGGTACAGTCCCACACACACGTTGACTCTCACTGGGGTACAGTCCCACACACACACTGACTCTCACTGGGGTACAGGGTCCCACACACACACTGACTCTCACTGGGGTATGGGGTCTCACATACACACTGACTCTCACTGGGGTACAGTCCCACACATACATTGACTCTCATTGGGGTACAGTCCCACGCACACACTGACTCTCACTGGGGTACAGGGTCCCACACACACTGACTCTCATGGGGTACAGGGTCCCACACACACACTGACTCTCATTGGGGTACAGGGTCCCACACACACACTGACTTTCATGGGGTACAGGGTCCCACACACACACTGACTCTCACTGGGGTACAGTCCCACACATACACTGACTTTCACTGGTGTACAGTCCCACACACACACTGACTCTCACTGGGGTACAGTCCTACACACTGACCCTCACTGGGGTACAGTCCCACACATATACACTGACTCTCACTGGTGTACAGTCCCACACACACACTGACTCTCATTGGGGTACAGGCTCCCACACACACACTGACTTTCATGGGGTACAGGGTCCCACACACACACTGACTCTCACTGGGGTACAGTCCCACACATACACTGACTTTCACTGGTGTACAGTCTCACACACACACTGACTCTCACTGGGGTACAGTCCTACACACTGACTCTCACTGGGGTACAGTCCCACACATATACACTGACTCTCACTGGTGTACAGTCCCACACACACACTGACTCTCACTGGGGTACAGTCCTACATACTGACCCTCACTGGGGTACAGTCCCACACACACACTGACTCTCACACACTGATACTTTGCTGGATCTGTAATAATACATTCAGTTTTAAAAAGGCAAGTATGTGGGCGTTACAGCTGAGCTCGCTGTCATGAACTGTATTATTAGGCTGGGAGACAGATCAATAAGGAAACTGTTGCAGATATTTAAAGAGCTGTTTTTCAGAATACCCAGAATAAATAAATTTCTTCAATAAAGAGAAAATCCAAGGGGAGGAGCCATCATCTACGCTTCACTGAAGAACTTAAGGAGAGCATCAAACTTAAGGATAATGCATATAATTGCACAAAGGTGAATATCACATCAGATGGCTGATCAAAATACATAGATAATGACCTAAAGGTTAATCAGGACAAATAATTTACGACATGAGAGAAAGTTAGAAATGTAAAAACAGGTAGCAAGTGATTTGTTTAGTAGTGTA
The DNA here is from genome assembly GCF_030684315.1 of Stegostoma tigrinum. Classification (NCBI taxonomy): domain Eukaryota; kingdom Metazoa; phylum Chordata; class Chondrichthyes; order Orectolobiformes; family Stegostomatidae; genus Stegostoma; species Stegostoma tigrinum. The sequence continues at coordinate 4,019,161 of NC_081364.1, forward strand.
GGAAGGAAATGGATAAGTTTACAGTGTTGGTACTCTGGAGGGTGAGAATGGGGAACTGATAGTAGTTAGTAAAGGGCTGGTAAATAATGAATAAATATAGTGTTTTTAGTTTAACAACAGAAGTTACAAAAATATTCCAGCAAAAAGACTGTGAATCAAGAAGTTAAAGGAAGAGAGGAACATTACAAAATGATAATTACCTAGGAGCTGAACAAACCGATGGAGGTGTGAGTGGACAAGCGTCTGGGTCGAGATGAATTTCACCCAAGGGTCTGAAAAGAGGTTGCTCATCTTGTATAAGATAATAAAATGTGAGGCTGGATGAACACAGCAGGCCCAGCAGCATCTCAGGAGCACAAAAGCCGACGTTTCGGGCCTAGACCCTTCATCAGAGAGGGGGATGGGGAGAGGGAACTGGAATAAATAGGGAGAGAGGGGGAGGCGGACCGAAGACGGAGAGAAAAGAAGATAGGTGGAGAGGAGAGTATAGGTGGGGAGGTAGGGAGGGGATAGGTCAGTCCAGGGAAGACGGACAGGTCAAGGAGGTGGGATGAGGTAGTGGGTAGGAAATGGAGGTGTGGCTTGAGGTGGGAGGAAGAACAGGTTAGGGAAGCGGAGACAGGCTGGGCTGGTTTTGGGATGCACTGGGAGGAGGGGACGAGCTGGGCTGGTTTTGGGATGCAGTGGGGGAAGATGCCAATGTGGTATACTGTATCCATTGTACCTGGTGTGGCTTCCTCTACATTGGGGAAACCAAGCGGCGGCTTGGGGACCGCTTTGCAGAACACCTCTGCTCGGTTCGCAACAAACAACTGCACCTCCCAGTCGCGAACCATTTTAACTCCCCCTCCCATTCCTCAGATGACATGTCCATCCTGGGCCTCCTGCAATGCCATAATGATGCCACCCGAAGGTTGCAGGAACAGCAACTCATATTCCGCTTGGGAACCCTGCAGCCCAATGGTATCAACGTGGACTTCACAAGCTTCAAAATCTCCCCTTCCCCTACTGCATCCCTAAACCAGCCCAGTTCATCCCCTCCCCCCACTGCACCACACAACCAGCCCAGCTCTTCCCCTCCTCCCAGTGCACCACACAACCAACCCAGCCTGTCTCTGCCTCCCTAACCTGTTCTTCCTCTCACCCATCCCTTCCTCCCACCCCAAGCCGCACCTCCATTTCCTACCTACTACCTCATCCCACCTCCTTGACCTGTCCGTCTTCCCTGGACTGACCTATCCCCTCCCTAACTCCCCACCTATACTCTCCTCTCCACCTATCTTCTTTTCTCTCCATCTTCAGTCCGCCTCCTCCTCTCTCCCTATTTATTCCAGAACCCTCTCCCCCTCCCCCTCTCCGATGAAGGGTCTAGGCCTGAAACGTCAGCTTTTGTGCTCCTGAGATGCTGCTGGGCCTGCTGTGTTCATCCAGCTCTTCACTTTGCTATCTCGGATTCTCCAGCATCTGCAGTTCCCACTATCTCAGAGACAGAAAACAGTTAGCTTGATATCTGACTTGGAGAAAGTGTTAGAATTGCTCATTAAAAGTGGCCACTTCAAAAAAAATCAATGTAATTGCAAAGAGTCAGCAGGGTTTTGTGAAAGAGAAATAGTATTTAATCAATTGATTGGGATTTGTGATACATATAAACAACATAGGTGAGAATAACCAATAAAAAAGTTTGCAAATGTCATGAAGATTGTTTGACAGTGAGGAGCAAGGTGTTAGGTTACAAGAAGATATAGACAGATTTGGCAGATCAGTGACTAGTGGAATTTAACTCTGAAAAATGCAAAGTGATGCACTTTAGAAGAATGATATGGAGGTGCTGGTATCGGACTGGGATGGACGAGGTTAGAAGTCACACAGCACCAGGTTATAGTCCAACTATATTTTTAATTGGAATCACAAGTTTTCGGAGCGCTGCAACTTCATCAGGCGAAATGAAGAAAAGCGCACAGAATTTATAGGCAGAGAGATGGTGTGAGTGGGGTGTCTACAGGCTGAATAGTAAGTCTCTGTGAGTGATTGAAAGTGTCAGAAAGTGAGAGTAAAGTGTCAAGAGCTGAGTAGCAAGTGAAGGGATGACCTATAATCCGATTAATTGAGGCGGAGAGATAATGACAAAAAATAAATGTCAAATGGTGCTGGAAACAAAACAAATGGCTGGAAAACCATGCTAGGTGTAACAGCCACATGCCGAGTGTCTAATCAAAGTAATAAATAACCCAGAACTGTACAAACTAATTAAGGTAGAGAAATCATAACAATTTATCAAGGTGATGGTATCAAAATAGGACAGTAAGGAAGATTTTACAAATACAGAACGGAATGGTGGGGTCTTTGGGAAGAAGGAGGAAGACAAAGGAACACTCAATGCATGGCAGGACCCTAGGAAGCTCATAGGAGTTGGATGCTTGTCCACAGATCCTGAAAGGGCAGCAGGACAGGGTTATAGGGTCATCAATAAGGCATACAGGATGCTTGCCTTTATCAGTCAGGGTTTAATTTATAAGCACAGGGAGGTTATGTTGGAGCTGTAAAGGACTTTGGTTAGGCTACAGCTGTGTGCATGTCTGGTTCCTGTGCCATAGGAAGGATGGAGGGAGGGAATGACTGTTTTCTTTGGAGCAGATAATTTTGAGGGGGGAATTTGTTAGGTGTGTAAGATTGTAAGGGACTGATAGAAAACAGCTGTTCCCTTATTTGAAGGGTGAATAACAAACAGGCATAATTTTAGAGTGAAAGGCAGGATGTTTATAGGGAATATGAAGAAACACAATTTCACCCAGAGGGTGGTGGGGGTCTAGAATGCACTGCCTGGGAGGGTAATTGAGGCGAGAAACTTCACTACATTTAAAAAGTACTTCAATGAGCTCTTGGAATGTCGTAGCATTCCAGTCTATGGACCTCGTGTTGGAAAGTGGAACTACTATATGTTTAGTGTAGCTTTGGCGGTACAGACTCGATGGGTTGAAGGGCCTTTTCTGTACTGTACAATTCTATGAGTATGTGTTATGGATAAAGGGGAAGCTGTTGATGTACTGGACTTGGATTTTCAGAAGGCATTTTACAAGTTGCCATGTAAAAGGTTATTGTGGATTGAAGGATGTTACAGGCACTGGAGGGGGTGCAGAGGAGGTTCACTGGGTTGGTTATGGAGTTGAGAGGGTTGGCTTATGAGGAGGGATTGAGTAGACTGGGACTGTACTCATTGTAATTTATAAGCATGAGGGAGGATCTTATAGAAACATAAAATTAGGAAGGGAATAGATAAGAGAGAATAAGGGAGGATGTTTCCACTGGTAAGGATGAAACTAGAACCAGGGGGCATAAACTTAAAATCAGGGTGAGCAGATTTTGGACTGAGCTGAGGAGGAACTTCTTCACCCAAAGGGGTTGTGAATCTGTGGAATTCCCTGCCCAATGAAGCAGTTGAGGCTTCCTCACTGAATGTTTTTAAGGCAAAGATGGATAGATCCTTGAACAGTAAAGGAATGTGGGGATTTTTTTTCTTTGTTCATTCATGGGATGAGGGCATCGCTGGCCAGGGCAGCATTTATTGCCCATTGGGCAGTTCAGAGTCAACCACATTGCTGTGGGTCTGGAGTCACATGTAGACCAGACCAGGTAAGGACGGCAGTTTCCTTCCCTAAAGGACATTTGTAAAACAGATGGGGTTTTCCAACAATCGACAATGAATTCATGGTCATCATTAGATTGTTAATTCCAGGTATTTATTGAATTCAAATTCCACCATTCAACCATGGTGGGATTCAAACCCTGCTCCCCAGAACATTATCAGGGTCTCTGGATTAACAGTCCAGCACCAGGCCATCACCTCCTCCTATGTTATGGGTCATGGTGAACGGGTGGGTAAGTGGAACTGAGTCCACTAAAAAGATCAGCCATGATCTTATTGAATGGTTGAACAGGTTTGATGGGCCGAGTGGCCCACTCCTGCTCCTATTTCTTATGTTGTTATGTTTTTATGCGAGGAGTTCACGGTATGGGGATAACATGCTAGTATGAATAGAGGATTGGTTGCCAAACAGAAAGCAGAAGGTTTACACAAACAGATCTTTTTGAGTTAATAGGATGCAATGAAGGGAGTCCTGCAGGGCTCTGTACTGAGACCACAACTTCTTACAATTTATCCCAATGATTTAGGTATGGAGTTGAAGGCAGAGCAGCTAAATTTGCAGATGACACAAAGGAGAGCAGGAAAGTGTGCTGTGAAGATGGCATAACAAAGACGCAGAGTGATATAACAAAGTGTGGAGCTGGATGAACACAGCAGGCCAAGCAGCATTTTAGGAGCAGGAAAGCTGATGTTTTGGGCCTAGGCCCTTCATGATTTCTGATGAAACGTCAGCTTTCCTGCTCTTAAGATGCTGCTTGCCCTGCTGTGTTCATCCAGCTCCACACCTTGCTATCTCGGATTCTCCAGCATCTGCAGTTCCCATTAACTCTGCAGAGAGATATAGACAGGTTGAGAGAATGGGCAAAAAAATCTGGCAGATGGAGAATAATTTGGGCAAAGGTAATGTTGTTCACTTTGGCAGGAAGAATAGTACAAAAGCAGACTTTAAACAGGGAGTGATTGCAGAATCCTGAGATGCAGAGAATTCTACATTTTCTAATGCACGAATCATGAAAAGTTAATATGTAGGTACAGCGCATAATCTAGAAGGCTAATGGAATGGTCCTCTTTATGACAAAAGGAATTGAACATAACAGTAAGGACACTATGCTTCAGTTATACAGGGTACTGGTGGTACATGTCTCAAATACCACAAGCAGTTTAGTCTCCTTGTTTAAGGAAGGATGTAAATGTAGTAGAGGTGGTTCAAAAAAGGTTTACACGATTGATCCCTGGAATGAGTGGGTTGTCTGATAAGGAAAGTTGGACATACTGGGATTGTTTCCCCTAAAGTTTAAAAGAGTGAGGGGTGACTTGTTTGAACTGAATGAGATCGTAAACGTTCTTGATGAGGTGAATGTAGAAAGAAAATGTCTCCTTGTGGGTGAGTTCAGAATTAGTGGGCTTTTTGTAAATGATTTGGATGTGAATGTAGGAGGTATAATTAGCAAGTTTGCAGATGGCACTAAAATTGATGCTGTAGTGGTGTAGTGAAGAATGTTACCTCTGAGTACAACAGGGCCTTGATCAGATGGTCCAATGGGCCAAGAAGTTCCATATGGAGTTTAATTTAGATAAATGTGAGGTGGTACACTTTGGAAAAGCAAATCAGGGCAGGGTTGGTACACTTCATGGTAGGGTCTTGGGGAGTGTGGCCAAACAAAAAGATCCAGGGGTGCAGATTCATAGTTCCTTGAAAGTGGAGTCTCAGGTTGACAGGGTAGTAAATAAGGCTTTTGGTAAGCTTGCCTTTTTGGCCAGTGTATTGAGTGTAGGAGTTGGGAGGTCATGTTACAGCTATATTGGTTAGGACATTGGTTAGGGCCACTTTTGGAAAACTGCGTGTAATTCTGGTCTCCCTGCTGTAGGAAAAATGTTGTGAAACTCGAAAGGACTCAGAAAACATTTAAAGCATGTTGCCAGGGTTGGAGGGTTTGAGATATAGGGAGAGGCTGAATAGGCTGGGGCTATTTTCCCTGGAGCATCAGAAGCTGAGGGCCTTATACAGGTTCATAAAACCTTACGGGTATGCATAGGGTGAATAGCCAAAGTCTTTTTCCCAGTATAGGGAGCTTAAAACTAGAGGGGCACAGGTTTCAGGTGAGAGGGGAAAGATTTATAAGGGACCTGAGAGGCAAATGTTTCATGCAGAGAATGGTACCTGGATGGAATGAGCTGCCAGAGGAAGTGGTGGAGGCTGGTACAATTACAATATTTAAAAGGCACCTGGATGGGTACAAGAATAGGAAGGGTTCAGAGGGATATGGGCCAAATGTTGGCAAAAGGGACGAGATTAGTATAGGATGTGATAATGGGAATTGCAGATGCTGGAGAATCCAAGATAACAAAGTGTGGAGCTGGATGAACACAGCAGGCCAAGCATCTCAGGAGCACAAAAGCTGACGTTTCGGGCCTAGACCCTTCATCAGAGAGGGGGAGGGGGAGAGGGAACTGGAATAAATAGGGAGAGAGGGGGAGGCGGACCGAAGATGGAGAGAAAAGAAGATAGGTGGAGAGGAGAGTATAGGTGGGGAGCAAGAGAGGAGATAGGTCAGACCACGGAAGACGGACAGGTCAAGGAGGCAGGATGAGGTGGTGGGTAGGAAATGGAGGTGCGGCTTGAGGTGGGAGGAAGGGATGGGTGAGAGGAAGAACAGGTTAGGGAGGCAGAGACAAGTTGGACTGGTTTTGGGATGCAGTGGGGGGAGGGGAAGAACTGGGATGGTTTTGGGATGCGGTTGGGGGAGGGGAAGAGCTGGGCTGGTTGTGTGGTGCAGTGGGGGGACGGGATGAACTGGGCTGGTTTTGGGATGCAGTGGGGGAAGGGGAGATTTTGAAGCTGGTGAAATCCACATTGATACCATTGGGCTGCAGGGTTCCCAAGCAGAATATGAGTTGCTGTTCTTGTAACCTTCAGGTGGCATCATTGTGGCACTGCAGGAGGCCCATGATGGACATGTCGTCTGAGGAATGGGAGGGGGAGTTAAAATGGTTCGCGACTGAGAGGTGCAGTTGTTTGTCGCGAACCGAGCGGAGGTGTTCTGCAAAGCAGTCCCCAAGCCTCCGCTTGGTTTCCCCAATGTAGAGGAAGCCACACCGGGTACAATGGACACAGTATACCACGTTGGCAGATGTGCAGGTGAACATCTGCTTGACATGGAAGGTCATCTTGGGGCCTGGGATGGGGGTGAGGGAGGAGGTGTGGGGGCAAGTGTAGCGCTTCCTGCAGTTGCAGGGGAAGGTGCTGGGTGTGGTGGGGTTGGAGGGGAGTGTGGAGCAGACAAGGGAGTCACGGAGAGAGTGGTCTCTCCAGAAGGCAGACAAGGTTGGGGATGGAAAAATAGCTTGGGTGGTGGGGTCGGATTGTAGATGGCGGAAGTGTCGGAGGATGATGCGTTGTATCCGGAGGTTGGTGGGGTGGTGTGTGAGAACAAGGGGGATCCTCTTAGGGCGGTTGTGGCCGGGGCGGGGTGTGAGGGATGTGTTGCGGGAAATGCGGGAGACGCGGTCAAGGGCGTTCTTGACCACTGCGGGGGGAAAGTTGCAGTCCTTGAAGAACGTGGACATCTGGGATATGCGGGAGTGGAATGCCTCATCCTGGGAGCTGATGCGGTGGAGGCGGAGGAATTGGGAATAGGGGATGGAATTTTTGTGGGAGGGTGGGTGGGAGGAGGTGTATTCTAGGTAGCTGTGGGAGTCAGTGGGCTTGAAATGGACTTCAGTTTCTAGCTTGTTGCCTGAGATGGAGACTGAGAGGTCCAGGAAGGAGAGGGATGTGTTGGAGATGGCCCAGGTGAACTTGAGGTTGGGGTGGAAAGTGTTGGTGAAGTGGATGAACTGTTCGAGCTCCTCTGGGGAGCAAGAGGCAGCGCTTATACAGAACTGTCCGTCTTCGCTGGACTGACCTATCCCCTCCCTACCTCCCCACCTATACTCTCTTCTCCACCTATCTTCTTTACTCTCCTTCTTCGGTCCGCCTCCCCCTCTCTCCCTATTTATTCCAGTTCCCTCTCCCCATTCCCCTCTCTGATGAAGGGTCTAAGCCCGAAACGTCATCTTTTGTGCTCCTGAGATGCTGCTTGCCCTGTTGTTTTCATCCAGCTCCATACTTTGTTACCTTGGATTAATGTAGGATATCTGGTTGGCATGGACGAATTGGGCCAAAGGGTCTGTTTCCATGCCATACTGCTCTACCTTTCTATTAGGGAAGGTCCTTCATTTGATAGAGTTCAGGAGAATTGTCTTCTCCCAGGGGTTGTGTGAGTTTGAAACTCACTGCCTCAGGAACAGGTGATGGGAAGATGAAACAAAGAACAGTACAGCACAGGTACAGGACCTTCAGCCCACCAAGACTACGCCAACACAATGCCTTTCTAAACTTAAAAGCTTCTGCCTCTACACAGTCTGTATCTCTCTATTCCCCGCCCATTCATGTACCTGTCCAGATGCCTCCTAAACATTGCTATTATACGTGACCCCACCTCCTCCTCTAGCAGCACAGTCCTGGCACTTACCACCCTCTATGTAAAGGAAACCTGCCTCTCACATCTCCTTTAACCTACTGCCCTTTACCTTAAAGCTATGTCCCCGAGTAATTGACATTCCTAGCCTAGGAAAAAGATTCTGACTATGCATTCTATCCGTGCCTCTCATAATTTTGTAAACTTCTGGTAGTGTGATGGCCAGGCCCAGACGCAATATTCCAAAAGTGGCCTAACCAATGTCCTGTATAGCTGTAACACAAGCTCCCAACTCCTATGCTCAATGCACTGACTGAAAAAAAGCAAGCTTGTGAAGTTCTACACAAGCTGCAACATGACTTCCCAACTTTTCTGTTTTATGCCCAAACGGTGAAGACAAACATGGCATATGCCTTTTGACCACGTTATCCACTTATGTTGCCACTTGATGATGAAGGGTCTAGGCATGAAACATCAGCTTTCCTGCTCCTAAGATGCTACTTGGCCTGCTGTGTTCATCCAGCTCCACACCGTGTTATCCCTCTGTATGTTGATGCGACTGAGCATTCTCCCATTTACATGCACCATGTGTTAGCACAGGCTTGATGGCCAAAGGATCAGTTCCTCAGATGGAATGAACTTTGTTTGACCTCCACCCTCACCGTCTTCTGAGACACAGTTCCAAAGTACACTTCCCTTCTGCATTAGGTCTTCCAAAATGCATCACCTCATATCTGCCTGGATTAAACTGCATCTGCCATTTCTCCGCCCAGGCCTACAGCCTATCCATATCCTGCTGTATCCTCTGGCAATCCTCCTCACTAACCAAGCTCCCGCAGTCTTTGTATTGACTGCAAATTTAAAACCAGAGCAGCTATATTCTCCTCCCAACCATTTATACGTCTTAAACACAACAGGTACAGGGGGTACAGGGTCCCACACACACACTGACTCTCACTGGAGTACAGGGTCCCACACACACACTGACTCTCACTGGGGTTCAGGGTCCCACACACACACTGACTCTCACTGGAGTACAGGGTCCCACACACACACTGACTCTCACTGGGGTACAGGGTCCCACACACACACTGACTCTCACTGGGGTACAGGGTCTACACACACACACTGGCAGACTGGAGTACAGGGTCCCACACACACACTGACTCTCACTGAGGTACGGGTTCCCACACACACATTGACTCTCACTGGGGTACAGTCCCACACAGACACACTGACTCTCACTGCGGTACAGGGTCCTACACACACACTGACTCTCACTGGGGTACAGTCCCACACAGACACTGACTCTCACTGGGGTACAGTCCCACACACACACTGACTCTCACTGGGGTACAGGGTCCCACACACACACTGACTCTCACTGGAGTACAGGATCCCACACACACACCGACTCTCACTGGGGTACAGGGTCCCACACACACACTGACCCTCACTGGGGTACGGGGTCCCACACACACACTGACTCTCACTGGGATACGGGGTCCCACACACACACTGACTCTCACTGGGGTACAGGGTCTACACACACACACTGACTCACTGGAGTACAGGGTCCCACACACACACTGACTCTCACTGGGGTTCAGGGTCCCACACACACACTGACTCTCACTGGAGTACAGGGTCCCACACACACACTGACTCTCACTGGGGTACAGGGTCCCACACACACACTGACTCTCACTGGGGTACAGGGTCTACACACACACACTGGCAGACTGGAGTACAGGGTCCCACACACACACTGACTCTCACTGAGGTACGGGTTCCCACACACACATTGACTCTCACTGGGGTACAGTCCCACACAGACACACTGACTCTCACTGCGGTACAGGGTCCTACACACACACTGACTCTCACTGGGGTACAGTCCCACACAGACACTGACTCTCACTGGGGTACAGTCCCACACACACACTGACTCTCACTGGGGTACAGGGTCCCACACACACACTGACTTTCACTGGAGTACAGGATCCCACACACACACTGACTCTCACTGGGGTACAGGGTCCCACACACACACTGACCCTCACTGGGGTACGGGGTCCCACACACACACTGACTCTCACTGGGATACGGGGTCCCACACACACACTGACTCTCACTGGGGTACAGGGTCTACACACACACACTGACTCACTGGAGTACAGGGTCCCACACACACACTGACTCTCACTGGGATACGGGGTCCCACACACACACTGACTCTCACTGGGGTACAGGGTCTACACACACACACTGACTCACTGGAGTACAGGGTCCCACACACACACTGACTCTCACTGGGGTACAGGGTCCTACACACACACTGACTCTCACTGGGGTACAGTCCCACACACACACTGACTCTCACTGGGGTACAGTCCCACACACACACTGACTCTCACTGGGGTACAGTCCCACACACACACTGACTCTCACTGGGGTACAGTCCCGCACACACACTGACTCTCACTGGCGTACTGTCCCACACACACACTGACTCTCACTGGGGTACAGGGTCCTACACACACACTGACTCTCACTGGGGAACAGTCCCACACACACACTGACTCTCACTGGGGTACAGTCCCACACAGACTCTGACTCTCACTGGGGTACAGTCCCACACACACACTGACTCTCACTGGGGTACAGGGTCCCACACACACACTGACTCTCACTGGGGTACAGGGTCCCACACACACACTGACTCTCACTGGGGTACAGGGTCCCACACACACTGACTCTCACTGGGGTACAGGGTCCCACACACACACTGACTCTCACTGGGGTACAGTCCCACACACACACTGACTCTCACTGGGATACAGGGTCCCACACACACACTGACTCTCACTGGGGTACAGTCCCACACACACACTGACTTTCACTGGGGTACAGGGTCCCACACACACACTGACTCTCACTGGGGTACAGGGTCCCACACACACACTGACTCTCACTGGAGTACAGGGTCCCACACACACACTGACTCTCACTGGGGTACAGGGTCCCACACACACACTGACTCTCACTGGGGTACAGGGTCTACACACACACACTGGCAGACTGGAGTACAGGGTCCCACACACACACTGACTCTCACTGAGGTACGGGTTCCCACACACACATTGACTCTCACTGGGGTACAGTCCCACACAGACACACTGACTCTCACTGCGGTACAGGGTCCTACACACACACTGACTCTCACTGGGGTACAGTCCCACACAGACACTGACTCTCACTGGGGTACAGTCCCACACAGACACTGACTCTCACTGGGGTACAGGGTCCCACACACACACTGACTTTCACTGGAGTACAAGATCCCACACACACACTGACTCTCACTGGGGTACAGGGTCCCACACACACACTGACCCTCACTGGGGTACGGGGTCCCACACACACACTGACTCTCACTGGGATACGGGGTCCCACACACACACTGACTCTCACTGGGGTACAGGGTCTACACACACACACTGACTCACTGGAGTACAGGGTCCCACACACACACTGACTCTCACTGGGGTACAGTCCCACACACACACTGACTCTCACTGGGGTACAGGGTCCCACACACACACTGACTCTCACTGGGGTGCAGGGTCCCACACACACACTGACCCTCACTGGGGTACGGTCCCGCACACACACTGACTCTCACTGGGGTACAGGGTCCTACACACACACTGACTCTCACTGGGGTACAGTCCCACACACACACTGACTCTCACTGGGGTACAGTCCCACACAGACACTGACTCTCACTGGGGTACAGTCCCAAACACACACTGACTCTCACTGGGGTACAGGGTCCCACACACACACTGACTCTCACTGGGGTACAGGGTCCCACACACACACTGACTCTCACTGGGGTACAGGGTCCCACACACACACTGACTCTCACTGGGGTACAGGGTCCCACACACACACTGACTCTCACTGGGGTACAGGATCCCACACACACTGACTCTCACTGGGGTACAGGGTCCCACACACACACTGACTCTCACTGGGGTACAGTCCCACACACACACTGACTCTCACTGGGATACAGGGTCCCACACACACACTGACTCTCACTGGGGTACAGTCCCACACACACACTGACTTTCACTGGGGTACAGGGTCCCACACACACACTGACTCTCACTGGGGTACAGGGTCCCACACACACACTGATTCTCACTGGGGTACGGGGTCCCACACACACACTGACTCTCACTGGGGTACAGTCCCACACGCACACTGACTCTCACTGGGGTACAGGGTCCCACACACACACTGACTCTCACTGGGGTACAGGGTCCCACACACACACTGACTCTCACTGGGGTACAGGGTCCCACACACACTGACTCTCACTGGGGTACAGGGTCCCACACACACACTGACTCTCACTGGGGTACAGTCCCACACACACACTGACTCTCACTGGGATACAGGGTCCCACACACACACTGACTCTCACTGGGGTACAGTCCCACACACACACTGACTTTCACTGGGGTACAGGGTCCCACACACACACTGACTCTCACTGGGGTACAGGGTCCCACACACACACTGACTCTCACTGGGGTACGGGGTCCCACACACACACTGACTCACACTGGGGTACAGTCCCACACACACACACAGACTCTCACTGGGGTACGGGGTATACACACACACACCCACACACACACACACACACACACACACACACAGAACATAGAACTCAGAACATTACAGCACAGTACAGGCCCTTCGGCCCTCGACGTTGTGCCGACCTGTCATACCGATCTCAAGCCCATCTAACCTACACTATTCCATGTACGTCCATATGCTTATCTAATGACGACTTAAATGTACCTAAAGTTGGCGAATCTACTACAGTTGCAGGCAAAGCGTTCCATTCCCTTACTACTCTCTGAGTAAAGAAACTACCTCTGACATCTGTCCTATATCTTTCACCCCTCAATTTAAAGCTGTGCTCCCTCGTGCTCGCCGTCACCATCCTAGGAAAAAGGCTCTCCCTATCCACCCTATCTAACCCTCTGATTATTTTATATGTTTCAATTAAGTCACCTCTCAACCTTCTTCACTCTAATGAAAACAGCCTCAAGTCCCTCAGCCTTTCCTTGTAATACCTTCCCTCCATACCAGGCAACATCCAAGTAAATCTCCTCTGCACCCTTTCCAAAGCTTCCACATCCTTCTTATATTGCGGTGACCAGAACTGTACACAATACTCCAAGTGCGGCCGCACCAGAGTTTTGTACAGCTTCACCATAACCTCTCGGTTCCGGAACTCGATCCCTCTATTAATAAAAGCTAAAACACTGTATGCCTTCTTAACAGCCGTGTCAACCTGGGTGGCAACTTTCAAGGATCTGCGTACATGGATACCGAGATCTCTCTGCTCATCTACACTACTAAGAATCTTACTGTTAGCCCTGTACTTTGCCTTCTGGTTACTCCTACCAAAGTGCATCACCTCACACTTGTCTGCATTAAACTCCATTTGCCACCTCTCAGCCCAGCTCTGCAGCTTATCTATGTCTCTCTTCAACCTACAGCATCCTTCGTCACTATCCACAACTCCACCGACCTTAGTGTCGTCTGCAAATTTATTAACGCATCCTTCTACGCCCTCATCCAGGGCATTTATAAAAATGACAAACAGCAGTGGACCCAACACCGACCCTTGCGGTACACCAGTAGTAACTGGTCTCCAGGATGAACATTTCCCATCAACTACCACCCTCTGTCTTCTTTCAGCAAGCCAATTTCCGATCCAAACTGCTATATCTCCCACAATTCCATTCCTCCGCATTTTGTACAATAGTCTATTCTGGGGAACCTTATTGAACGCCTTGCTGAAATCCATATACACCAGCAAGACACAGACACAGACACACACTGACTCTCACTGGGGTACGGGGTCCCACACACACACTGACTCTCACTGGGGTACGGGGTCCCACACACACACTGACTCTCACTGGGGTACAGGGTCCCACACACACACTGACTCTCACTGGGGTACAGAGTCCCACACACACACAGACACTCACTGGGGTACAGAGTTCCCCCCCCCCAACACAGACACAGACACACACATGCACACACAGTGACTCTCACTGAGGTACAGGGTCACACACACACTGACTCTCACTGGGGTACAGGGTCGCTCTCTCGCTCTCTCTCTCTCTCACACACACACACACACACACACACAGAGAATCTCACATACATACACAAACACAGAGGCTCACACACATACACACACACACACACACAAACTAACACACACTCTCACATACATACACAAACACACAGGCTCACACACACGCGCACACACACATGCACTCACACACATACACACTCACTGGGGTACAGAGACGCACACACACACAGTCACACACATAGAACATTACAGCACAGTACAGGCCCTTCGGCCCTCGATGTTGTGCCGACCTGTCATACCGATCTCAAGCCCATCTAACCTACACTATTCCATGTACGTCCCTATGCTTGTCCAATGACGACTTAAATGTACCTAAAGTTGGCGAATCTACTACCGTTGCAGGCAAAGCGTTCCATTCCCTTTACTCTCTGAGTAAAGAAACTACCTCTGACATCTGTCCTATATCTTTCACCCCTCAATTTAAAGCTGTGCCCCCTTGTGCTCGCCGTCACCATCCTAGGAAAAATGCTCTCCCTATCCACCCTCTCTAACCCTCTGATTATTTTATATGTTTCAATTAAGTCACCTCTCAACCTTCTTCACTCTAACGAAAACAGCCTCAAGTCCCTCAGCCTTTCCTTGTAAGACCTTCTCTCCATACCAGGCAACATCCTAGTAAATCTCCTCTGCATCCTTCCCAAAGCTTCCACATCCTTCTTATAATGCGGTGACCAGAACTGTACACGATACTCCATGTGCGGCCACACTCACTCTCACTGGCCGTCATCCCCACCTTCAATGTCCTATTCAGCAATACAACAATTGCTGCCTCTCACACTGGCTCCATATGGCCTTTATCTCCCCTCAAGTAATGTCAAGAGACGCAGACTTGATGGGCTATGGTAGAAAGTCTCCATCTGTGCTCTGACTGGAAAAAAGATGTAACAGTTTTGAAAGGGTGAGAAAATGAACAATAGTCCATGAAGCGATTGGAGAGAATAAAGACGAAATAACATGAGACAGAGGTGCAAAACCAAAGGGCATGGATGTGAAGAAACAAGAGGAGTGTCTTGACGAGATGTGAATGGCAGGATAATGAACAGCTGGAGATGAAGACAAAAATGTGAGCTTTTGGATTGAGAACAATGCTGTATAAATGGTTTTCTGATTTTATTATGGTAACTTGTTCTCCTGTCACTTTGTTGAGCTCTGTGTCTAATGTTATAACACTCCCTGTTATGGTTCATTTCCTTAAAGATGTGACTAAATAGACAAAAAGGCAAGAAGCCATTGTGAACATGGGCCATTGTCACAGAGATGCACAGCACGGAAATAGACCGTTTGGTCCAACTCCTCAATGCTGCCCTAAACTGATCTAGTCCCATTTGCTAGCATTTGGCCCATATCCCTCTAAACCCTTCCTATTCATGAACCCATCCAGATGCCTTTTAAATGTTATAATTGTACCAGCCTCCACCACTTCCTCTGGCAGCTCATTCCATACACGCACCACCCTCTGTGTGGAATAAATTGCTGGTTACGTTCCTTTTAAATCTTTCCCCTCTCACCTTAAACCTATGCATCTCTAGTTTTGGATTCCTTCACCCAGGGGTGAAAACCTTGGCTATTCACCCTATCCATGCTCCTCATGATTTTATAAACATCAATATGGTCACCTCTGAGCCTCCAGTGCTCCAAGGAACTTAATGATTTTATAAACCTCTGTAAAGTTACCCTTGGAGACCAAGAATGGGAAAATAATAATGGAGAACCAGGAAATGGCTGAGGAGTTCAATAAATGCTTACCATCAGTCTTCATGATAGAAGCCACTTACAGATTTCCAAAGTGACTAAATATTCAAGGGACAAACGGTGGAGAGAAAATAACGATCACTGTGAAAAAGGTGCAAGGGAAGCTAATGGGCTAAAGACCATTAAGACAAACTGGCAGAAAGCTAGCCACCAGAATATATGAACATCAACTAGCCACAAAACGACATGACCCACTATCACTAGTATCCTTACATACAGATGAGGAAGGACACCACTTTGATTAGGACAACACATCCATCCTAGGACAATCCAAACAGACAGGCATGAGAATTCCTAGAAGCATGGCATTCCAACCGGAACTCCATCAACAAACACATTAATTTGGGGCCAATCTACCATCCCCTGAGAAAAAGAACAGGAAATGACATCACCAATGCAGGAAATGACATCACCAATGCAGGAAATGACATCACCAACCCAAGGAAACCTAACCAGATAAATAGAAAGCAGGACATAATACCAGCGCTTCGTCGGAGGCTCACTGATGATGTTACCTAGAATGGTGACGAAACGTCTGAAAAACTAACCTTCCAGCTCAGCAAGCAAACTCACATCCAGAACCTCAACCTGAGCTACAAATCTTCTCAAAACTCACTATCATTAAGTCTCTTAGAGCCAATGGGATCACTCCTAGAATATTAAAGGAAGTAGCTACAGAAATAGGAGATGCGCTGGTAGGAGTCTTCCAGGGATCCTTACATTCTAGAAAACTGCCAGGGGATTGGAAATCTGTAAATCTGATGCCTTCTTTTTAAAAGTGGAAGGAGCCAAAATACATAACTGTGGGCCAGTCAGATTAAAGTCTGTGGTTGGGAAAATGCTGAGTCTTTTATAAAGGGTATAATAACAGAGCATTTGGAAATACACATATCAGACAGAGTCAGCATGGCTTCATGAAGGTTAGATCATGCCTGATAAATTTGCTAGAATTCTTTAAGGAGGTAATAAGCAGGATACATAAAGGGGATGCAATGCATGTAACATATTTGAATTTTCAGAAGGCCAGTTATTTATACTTTATTGTTAATGACACGGATGTGAAGAGTAAATATACTATTGCCAAGCTTGCAGGTGTCAAAAACAGATGGGAAGGAAGGTGGTCACATTGACACAACCCCTGCAGAGTGGCAGCATTCAGGTTAAGCAGGCAAAAATACAGGGCATGAAAAATGCGAGGCTGTATACTTTGGCAGGAAGAACATAGGAGCTGATTATTAGATGGAGAAAGACTGCAGACAGCTACAGAACAGAGGGATTTGAGAGCCCTCACCCACAAAAAGTTAACAACCAAGCTCGACAGCTAATAGGGATGGAAAATGGAGTGGTTGCCTTCATGTCAAAGGGAATGGAATGTAAATATAGGGAGGTTTTGACATAACTATACAAGGCACTAGCCAGACCACAGCTAAAATATGGTGAACCATTTGAAGGGTCTAGGCCCGAAACGTCAGCTTTTGTGCTCCTGAGATGCCGCTTGGCCTGCTGTGTTCATCCAGCTTCACACTTTGTTATTACGGTGAACAATTTTGGGCCCGTTATCCAAGGAAAGATACACTGGCATTGGAGGCAGCGCACAGAAGGCTCACTTAGCTGACGGCAGGTGTGGAGGGTTGAGCAGATTAGGCCAAGCCTGTACTCATTGCAGTTTAGGAGGAGAAAACCTTACTGAAACAGACAAGATTCTTAGGGGGCTAGACAGGGTGGATGCAGAGAAGTTGTTTCACCTTGAGAGAGTGTGTTTAGGACCAGCGGGGATTGTTTTAGAGTAACAGCGCGTTTAAGAGGAGGACGACAACGATTTTTTTTATCAGTCATACAGCACGGAAACTCACTCCCGTCCAACCAGGCCACACTGACTCACCACGTTCCAGAACTAAACTAGTCCCATTTGCCTGCCTTTGGTCTATTCCCTTCATTTGCTCTGGCAGATCATTCCACATACGAACCACCCCGTGTACAAAGGTTGACCCCTCATGGGAATCTGTGGAATTCCTAATTAGAGGGCTGTGGAGGTTGGGCCTTTCGGTCTATTGGCGGCTAAGATTGAAGGAGCAAACGCGAGCGGTGTATCAGATCAGCCATGATCTTAATGAATGACGGAACAGATATTTGTGCTCGTCCCTCTGGTAACTTGTTCTTAGCGCTACAATCTTGCAATGAAGGAAAAGCGCGACCAACTTATGCACAGCCGGACCCCACAAGCAAGATCCTTGCATGATGCTGAGAGCAGAAAATGTTGGCGTTAGAGCCAGCCTCCGGGTATCGAACTCGTGTCCAGGATCACACCTGGGGCAAAATGGAAGCGGGTGGTGGATTGTTCCGAGAGAGAGAGAAGACAGAGACCAGTGTTGACTTTTTAAAAACATTTATTCATTTTTGCATGTAGACTACACCGTTGTTAGGTTTACAGAAGTATAGCATTAAACATTTCCACGGTTTTCACATGTTCATACAAATCTCTCAATAAAGAAATTCGCTTGGAAACAAAAAACAAAAACAGAAAACAGCAGGAACGCTGCTTTCCCCTGGGAAGGGGGACAGGAGTGGGGGGCAAGATGGCATCCCACATTATAACCGAATTGATCTGAACCCGAAAATAAAAAAGGCACATGGCGAGTCTTGCAATGCATCACACACACTTTGCACACCCAACAGAGCCAAGCCGGGCCAGGTCTAAAGCACCATTCTGCAAACGACAAATACTGATTCAATTTCCATTCCATTTTAAAAAAAACAAACAAATCCAGAGGCTGGAACAGCAAACATAATTCTCAGCTTTGGTCCTTTTGTTTTTACATCAGGTCCAAGTTCGCTTTATTTTAAAACAACCCTCTCCACGCCCCGAACTTCATTTACGATTTGGTTTTGGGGAGGAAAACCAAAAGGGTGCTTTAACAAAACAAAAAAAACCAAAGCATAATCTGCAATTTGGAGAACTTCCGGGTTTCAAAAGTAACCAATCAGCACACAGAACACACTCCCGCCAAAATGAAACCACCGTTTTCAGCAGCCTGATTGGCCGAGCGTCACAACGGCAACAGTTGCCAGGCAATCAGCAAACCAGTGCGCTCCCCCTCCAATGTTTAAAAAAATGAGTTTTTAAGGACGACCCTTCAACCGAAACGGCGATAATTCGAAGTGCGAAATGATTCTTCAATTTCCAATTATTTTTCCCGATTTTTAAAAGAAAAATACACGTACTTTAACTGAAGAAATTGCATCCCTTCCAGAAAAATCAAATTATTCCGAAATAAAAAGCACAGGATACAAACTTGCATGCAGTTTTCAACTTGCACGCCGCCTCTTCAGAAATAAAATGCAACAAAAGAACAAATTCCTATCCGCACTAAATCATAAAACATTTCGACATCATCCGAAAGTTCTGGGTCTCATGATCTTTTTTAATTAAACCTGTTTCAAGCTGAGCTAATGATAACAAAACACAAACTGTACAATTTAAAAAAAAATACAAAAAACTATAGGCGAAATGTCAGTCAAACTTTACCAACAGCATCAACCAAAACAAAACAACGTCGAGGAAAATCTTCCCGCGTTCTCGACAGACTGGGACCACAAACTACACAGGCACGCGGAAAAAAATTTAACCCCAAAATGAGGTGATACAACGACTGGGGCGGGGGGGGGGACACGTTAATATAAAAAGTCAGTTGCATTTTTAAACCTCTCCTTAACAAAAAAAATTAACGTTTTCTAAGCTTTCTTGGACTTGGATTTTTTATTTGCTTTGCCTTTCTTGCTCTTGCTCCTGTCTTTGCTGGAGGAAGCCGGGCGGCTCTTCCTGCTGCTCTCTGCTTTCTTGCTGGAGGCGCCTTTCTTGTGAGATTTCTTCACGGCGCTGCTGCTGCTGGTCGACGCTGAAGCCGCCTTCTTCTTCTTCGCCGCTTGCCCAGTTTCGCTTTTCTTGATCTTGAAGGAGCCGTTCGCCCCTCTACCCTTCACCTGGTTGAGGGTGCCGTTGAGGACCAGGGCTCGCACGGCATAACGCAGGTAAGTGCGGCCCTGGCGCTCATTGAACCAGGGCACGGTCTTAGCTTCCTTGTAAATGGTGGCCAGCGAGGAGCCATTGCGGGCTCCCAGCCTCTGCACGATCTCCACCAGCAGGGCGCTGTACTTGCCCTGCTGGTTCTTGCCCTTACCCGATTTCTTCTTCTTGGAGCCTGCCTTCTTGGCCGGACTTTTCTGCCCCTCTCCCTCGGCAGGAGCAACAGGCAACGTTTCCACATCAGCGGACATGGTTTGCAGGAGGGGAAATGCCAAAATTAAAGAGCAGTGCAAGCAGACAACAGTTGCAGCGAGGAGTATCGATTGCTAACTGCAGGATTTGGATTGCACAGGCTGAGAGAGGGTGGGGGTGTGTGGAAAGCTTGGGGGAAGCCTATGCAGTGCTACCACGTCCTCTCCGCTCAAGCTCTGGCTGCGGAATTTTTTCTGCGCAGCTGCCTATTTATCCGCTCCGAGCGAACGTCAATGGGAACATCAACAGCCCGGGCCAAGAGCTGCGTTAACTTGTGCTTTTTGCACCGCCTTTCCAGCGGCTTCTGGGCCGCACCCCGGGCCGGTTGACCCCAGGTCCGGGCTAGGAAGTGACCCCAGACTCTTGCCTCTCGGGTGCACGGTCCCGGTAGCGCATCCGCAGCCGCCAAATGCCAGATATCCCGCAACACAGACCGGCTCCCCATGCACACCGAACACCCAGAGATAGGGGTAGTCACTTCCAGGGGAGTTATTGCAGCCACCCGGCGCTTGCATCCTCGTAAATGCAGGCCCGAGACATAAAGGAGAGGGTGCACCGTCCAACCGGCCCGGGTTTGGCACCTTTGGGCGCCTCGGGTGCCAAAATATTGTACTTTAATTTGTTGCAACTAACACAGTGCGCGCCCCCGAGCGGCCGCGCACGGAAAAGGCACAACTGATTTTTTTTGCTGGTGAATTATAATTTCACCGAAATCCGCGTCCAAAGAAAGGATACAAAAAATCCCAGCAAACCGGTTAAACAGCGATCATTTGCAAACAACGAGTCCGTC
Source organism: Stegostoma tigrinum (assembly GCF_030684315.1). Taxonomy (NCBI): domain Eukaryota; kingdom Metazoa; phylum Chordata; class Chondrichthyes; order Orectolobiformes; family Stegostomatidae; genus Stegostoma; species Stegostoma tigrinum. The sequence goes on from NC_081364.1 coordinate 4,040,338, forward strand.
AGCATGACCATCATCTGCAAATGCAATTCACTCCCCCCGCCCTCGCCCGCTCCGGTCAAACAATTTTCACAAAAGTGATGCTCCTGGTCGTTGTAAAATATTTTCAAGTTTTGCAATCGACCCGTTTCCGCGCGAATCTTTAAATCAACCCCCTGGAAATCCGCGATCAGCCGGAAAAATACAAAACAAATGCAAGCTTGCTGCATTTTATTTCAGATAAGCGAATGTGTTCCGTCAAATTGCAATTGAAGCGGTGCTGGGAATGTGGTTTTAAACTTTTTTAAAATAATTTTTTAAAAAAGGATATTCTCTGAGTGGGCGAGAAACCAAATCGGTGAGATTTTTAAACTGAAACAAGTGGGAGTTGAAATGTTTTCGAATAATGAGATTGAACTCCTTCTTCGTTCCCAGTCTGATAAAGTTCTGATTTTTGAAATAGTAAAAACATAACGAAATTGCATTGTGTGAGATAGCAGCTGTCATTCCTCACAAGTTTCACTGATGCCAGGGCATGGAGCCTGTTGCAGTGATCATGGCTGATCCTTTCTGTGTGAAGTCATGCATTTCGTTAGCGGGAACCAAAAGGCAGATCATCATTTACAGTGATTCCAAAATAGTGCAGGGCTCTGGCTGATGTCGAGCATGAAACATTAAAACGTTAGTATGCAGGTGCTGCAAGTAATTAAGAAGGGAAATGGAATTTTGGCGTTTATTGCTGGGGGGGGGGGCGGGGTTCGGGGTTGGGATTTAAAAACTGGGAAGTTGTGAGACAACTGTACCGAATGTTGGTGAGGCTGCACCTGGATTATTGCGGGATTGGCAGTGGTCTGGATTATTGTGCACAGTTTGGGCCTTTGTGTTTAAGAAAGGTTTTACTGGGATTGGAGGCAGTTCAAAAGATTGATTCAAGCCTGAATCCTGGGCTGAAGGGGTTGACTCGTATTGTTTGTGAAGATTGAAGAGTGCACTTATTGAAATGTACCACATTCTGAGGGAGTTGTGAGAAATTTGAGGATGTGGTTAAAGAATAAGGGGACACTCATTTAAAATTGAGATGTGAGGGAGTTTCTTCTCAGAGAGTAGCAAATGGCTAGAAATTTCTACATCAATGTGTTGTGGAGGCTCAATCAGTGAAAGTATTTGAAGAGGGTTTTCAAGTTATGGGGGGTTTGTGGGATATTCTGAGCTGACACGAAAGAGATGTTAAGGCCTGGGGCAGATCAGCCATGATCTCATAGAATGGCAGGGGGGCAGAATGGCTTACTCCTGTTTCTTATATTCTCTGTTTCTTTCTTAAATATAGCCAGTGGCATAGTTTTCACTGCTGTCTGTGGTAGAGAATGCCACAGTCTCGCCATTCCGAGTGAAAACATTTCTCCTCATCGCAGTCTGAAATAGCCTATCCCTTTTCCTGAGATTGTGATCCCTTGTTCTAGGCCCTTGGCTGGTGGAAACAACCTCCCTGCAGCCTGGCTGTCCAACACTGTTGGAATTCTTTCCAGTTCAATGAGACTCCTCTGTCATTCTTCTAAACTCCAGAGAATAGAGTCCCAACCTGTTTAGCCTTTGTTCATAAGACAATCTCTTCTTACCAGGGATTATCCTGCTGAACCTTATCTGAATTGGGTCTGTGTTCACCGGAGTTTAGAAGAATGAGAGGTGATCTCATTGAAACAAGTTGGTTAAAGGGCTTGACAGGGTCAATGCTGAGAGGATGTTCCCCCTCATGGGAGAGTCTGGAACCAGAGGGCATAGCCTCATAATAAAGGGGCACCAGTTTAAAACTGAGATGAGGAGGAATTTCTTCTCTCCAAGGGTGTAAGTCTTTGGAACTCCTTGTCACAAAGAACTTGGGGGCAGAGTCCTTGTGTATATTTAAGGGTGAGATCAATAGATTCTTGATCATCAGGGAATCAAGGGGAATGGGGAAAAGGCGGGAAAGTGGAAGTGAGGAATGTTGAATCAGCCATGATCCAAGTGAATAGGCTTGAGGATCCAAACAGCTTACATCTGTTCCTACATCTTATGGACTTATGGTCAGTTGACCCAACATGTCCTCATATGACATATCTGCCATTCCAGGAATCAGTCTGGTGAATCTTCACTGCACTCCCTCTGGCAAGGATAGCTTTTCTTAGGTAGGAAAACCAAAACTGCACACAATATTCCATGTGTGGTCTCACCAAGTCTCTGTATAATCGCAGTAAAATAACCCTGCACCTGTACTCTTGGAGAACATGGGACAGTACAGAACAAAAACAGGCCCTTTGGCCATTATGTCTGAGCCAACCATGATGCCATTCTAAACTAATCTCATCTGCCTGCACATCGAACATATCCCTCTATTCCCTGCCCGCTCATGTATCTGTATAAATGTCACTTAAACATTGCTATTGCATCTGCTTCTACCGCATCTCCCGGCAGTGCATTCCAGGCATCTACCACCCTTGTGTAAAATACCGGCATCATATCTCCTTTAAAATTTCACCCTCTCCTTAAACCTATGCCCCTAGTATTTGACATTTCCACAGTGGGAAAAAGACTGAATATTGACACTATCCACACCTTTCTTAAATGTATACACTATCAGGTCATCCCTCAGCGACCGACACTCTAAAACAGTCCAAGATTATCCAACCTCTCTTCAGAGCTAATACACTTCAATCCAACCTGGCAAATCTCTTTTGAACACTCTCTACAGCCTCCTCACTCTACAGTGTGTTAACCAGGAATGCACACAATACTCCAAATGCAGCCTAACTAAAGTTTTATACAGTTGCAACGTGACTTTGTCAACTTTTATATTTAATGCCCGACCAATGAAGGCAAGTAAGTATGCCTTCTTTATCACCTTATTCACTTGTGTGACCACTTTCAGGGAGCTCTGTACATGTGCCCCAAGATCCCTCTGTAGATCAATGATCCTCACGATCCTGCCATTTACTATGTACTTTTCTCTTGCATTTCCCCTCCCAAAATGCACTACCTAATACTTGTCCAGATTAAACTCCATCTGCCATTCTTCTGTTTAACTTTCCAACTGATCCATATCCTTTGATAATCTTCCTCACTATCCACAACTCCACCAATTTTTGTATTGTGTGCAAACTTACAAATCAGACCACCTACATTTTTATCCACATCGTTTATATATATATTACAAACAGCAGAGATCCCAGCACTGATCTTTGGAACACCATTGGTCATAGACCTCCAGTCAGAAAACACACCCAGCACTACCCTCTGTCTTCTATGACCAAGCCAATTTGTGTCCAACTTATCAACTCACCTTGAATCCCATGTGACTTAATCTTCTGGACCAGCCTACCACGAGAGACCTTGTTAAATGCTTTAATAAAGTCCATGCAGACGACATCCACTGCCCGACCTCATCAATTATCTTTGTCACTGCTTCAAAAACCTCAATCAAATTTATGTGTCAGGACCTCCCAGCACAAACTTCCTCCCATTAATGTTTAATGTACCATTAGTTTTCCAAAGTGCTTGGTACAACTGTGTCGATGAACAGATATTAAAAGAATGACTTGCTGTAACACTATCATTTTCAAGTTGAAGGTTTACATGAATTTGCTACTTTTCACTCTTCCTGATTTTCGAAGTCCGCAGTTTGCAGACATTGTTTACAATTAAATTCTAGACCCATATCCCTGCCACGCATTGCATCAAATATAAAATTGTAGAATGGCTACCAGCAAAGAAAGAGGACATTCAGCCCATCATGATCATGCCAGATCGCTGCAGAGCCAGTTCAGAAAGTCCCATTTGCCAGCCCTTATTCTGCAGTCTACCATACCCCCCTTCACTCTGCCTCCACCATTTTCTCAAGTGAAAGATTGCACATCATAACTGCTTCCCTCTGGACCGTTGTTTCGTTAATGTGGCATTCATGATTTTACCAATTATTTTAGATCAGTTTCCTTACATTCTTGTTCAGTGCTACCTACTTTATCCAGACTCCCCACGATCCTGAACACATCTATCAAATCTCCCCTTAACCCTTTCTGTTTCAAGGAGTCAACCCCAAACTCTCTATCCATATCACATAGAAAGAGGTGTACCACACAGAAATACAGCCTTTGGTCTAACTTGCCCATCCCAACCAGATATCCTAAATTAATCTAGTCTTATTTGCCAGTATTTGGCCCATATCCCTCTAGACCCTTCCCATGTACCCAGGTACCCACCTAGGTCCCTTATAAATGGTGTAATTGTACCAGCCTCCACCACTTCCTCTGAAGTTTGTTCCATACACGCACCACCCACTGAGTAAAAAAGTTGCCCCTTAGGTCCCTTTTAAATCTCTTCCCTCTCACCTTAAACCTATGCCCTCTAGTTTTGGACCCTACTCTGGGGAAAAGACTTTAGCTATTTACCCTATCCATGCTCCTCATGATTTTATAAACATCGATAAGGTCACCCCCTCAGCCTCTGATGCTCCAGGGAAAATAGCCCCAGAGTATTCAGCCTCTCCCTGTCGCTCAAACCCTCCAAACCTGGCAAAATCCTTGTAAATCTTTTCTGACCCCTTTCAAGTTTCACAAGATCCTTCCTATAGTGGGGAGATCAGAAATGTACACAGTATTCCAAAACTGGCCTAAGGTTCTGTACAGCTGCAACATGATCTCCTGACTCCTGTTCTCAATGTGCTGACCAATAAAGATAAGCATAACAAACACCTCCTTCCGCCTGAAACGTCAGCTTTTCTGCTCCTCTGATGCTGCTTGACCTACTATGTTCATCCAGCTCTTACACCTTGTTACCTCCTTCACTACCCTGTCTAACTGTGACTCCACTTTTGAGAAACTATCAACCTGCAGTCCAAAGCCTCTTTGGCAACACTCCCCAGGACCTTAACATTAAGTGTGTAAGTCCTGCCCTGATTTGCCTTTGTAAAATACAGTACCACACATTTAACTCAATTAAACTCCATCTCCACACCTTGGCCTCTCGACCTGTCTGATCAAGGTGCCATTGTACTCTGAGATAACCTTCCTTGCTTTTTATCGCACTGCCAATTTTTGTGTCATCTGCAAGATTACTAACCATATCTCTGTATTCACATCCAAATCATTTGTATAAATGACAAAAAGCAGTGGACCCAGCTGTGATCCTTGTGGCACATCGCTGGTCACAGGCCTTCAATCCAAAAAGCAACCGACCACCACCACCCTGTCTCCTATCTTCGAGTCTGTTTTGTAACTAAATGGCTGGTACTCTGTATTCCATGTGATCTAACCTTGTTGAACGCCTTACTGAATTCCATATAGACTGTGTCCACTGCTCCACCTTCATCAAATCCTCATCATCACTTGGGGTTTTCATTTGACATTTTCCCCCCAATCCAATCTTTTGACATATTTCTTGCACCTTCTCGTTTCACACATTTTCCTATTAAAGCAAGATATATGTGGTTGGCATAAACAAGTTAGACCGAAAGGTCTGTTTCTGTGTTGGATGACTTTGCTTTCTCCCCTTTATTGATTCATGGGATGTGGGCATCACTGCCCTGGCAGCATTTGTAACCCATCCCTAATTTCCCAGAGGGTGGTTAAGAGTCAACCACATTGGTGTGGGTCTGGAGTCACATGTAGGCCAGAACAGGTAAGGAGGGCAGTTTCCTTCCCTAAAGGACATTAGTGAAGCAGATGGGTTTTTCCAGACAATTCATAATGGATTCTAGTAAAAGCCCACATTAAGCCAGCTGGAAACTGGAGGAGCAGCATCTCATATTCTGCCTTGAGAGCCTACAACCCAATGGCCTCAATGTGGACTTTACCAGTTTCAAAATCTCCTCACCCCCAACCTCATCCCATGAACAACCCTCCCTCTCATCACTGCTTCCTTGACTTGTCCATCTTCTCTCCCACTAACTGCTCCTCCTACCTCACTGACCAATCCTCACCATTGCCTACCTGCACTCACCTATCACCTACCTTTCCCAGCCCAAACCCACCCCCCCATTTCTGAAGAAATGGGTCCTGACCCAAAACATCAGTTTTCCTGTTCCTCTGATGCTGCCTATCCTGCTGCGTTCCTCCAGTTCCACACCTCTGACTCCAGCATCAGCAGTTCTTACTAGTTCTCCAGGTAGGAAGTGTTTTTTTTTGGAGGGAAGAAGGGGCTGTGGTTACTAAGATTGAGTAGATTTGTAGCTTGGGTTGGCTCACTGAGCTGGTTCATTAGAAATACATTTCATTACCCTGCTGTGTATCATCATCAGTGCAGCCTCCAATGAAATGTCTGCAAAATACGGACCAACTCAGCAAGCCAACAAGGGGTTGGTGGGGGCAGGTGGTGGTGTGGTGTTGGTGAAATGGACTAGGATGTCTGTTTGGCAATACTCCAGGGAGTTAACTATATGCCCTATCCTGGTTTGCATTTATCTGAAAAAACTCCACTTGCCTCTCCCTCAACTCATCTGAGCAAGATCCCATTGTAAATGGAGATCACTTTCTTCACTGTCCAATCTTTTGCATTAATGATAATGGGAACTGCAGATGCTGGAGAATCCGAGATAACAAAGTGTGGAGCTGGATGGACACAGCAGGCCAAGCGGCATCTCAGGAGCACAAAAGCTGATGTTTTGGGCCTAGACCCTTCTCAGAGAGGGGGAATGGGGTGAGGGTTCTGGAATAAATAGGGAGAGAGGGGGAAGCGGACCGAAGATAGAGAGAAAAGAAGATAGGTAGAGAGGAGAGTATAGGTGAGGAGGTAGGGAGGGGACAGGTCAAGGAGGCAGGATGAGGTGGTAGGTAGGAAATGGAGGTGCGGCTTGAGGTGGGAGGAAGGGATGAGTGAGAGAAAGAACAGGTTAGGGAGGCAGAGACAGGCTGGGCTGGTTTTGGGATGCAGTGGGGGGAGGAGACGAGCTGGGCTGGTTTTGTGATGCAGTGGGGGAAGGGGAAGAACTGGGCTGGTTTTGGGATGCAATGGGGGAAGGGGAGATTTTGAAGCTTGTGAAGTCCACATTGATACCATTAGGCTGCAGGGTTCCCAGGCGGAATACGAGTTGCTGTTCCTGCGCATCATTGTGGCACTGTAGGAGGCCCATGATGGACATGTTGTCTGAGGAATGGGAGGGGGGAGTTGAAATGGCTCGCGACTGGGAGGTGCAGTTGTTTGTTGCAAACCAAGTGGAGGTATTCTGCAAAGCGGTCCCTAAGCAACGTATCATCCTCCGACACTTTGGCCATCAACAATCCGACCCCATCACCCAAGCTATTTTTCCATCCCCACCCTTGTCTGCCTTCTGGAGAGACCACTCTCTCCACGACTCCCTTGTCCGCTCCACACTCCCCTCCAACCCCACCAGACCCGGCACCTTCCCCTGCAACCGCAGGAAGTGCTACACTTGGCCCCCACATCTCTTCCCTCACCCCTATCCCAGGCCCCAAGATGACCTTCCATATTAAGCAGATGTTCACCCGCACATCCGCCAATGTGGTATATTGTATCCATTGTGGCTTCCTCTATGTTGGGGAAACCAAGCGGCGGCTTGGGGACTGCTTTGCAGAACCCTCCGCTCGGTTCGCAACAAACAACTGCACTTCCCAGTCGCAAACCATTTCAACTCCCCCTCCCATTCCTCAGACGACATGTCCGTCATGGGCCTCCTGCAGTGCCACAATGATACCACCTGAAGGTTGCAGGAACAGCAACTCGTATTCCGCTTGGGAACCCTGCAGCCTAATGGTATCAACGTGGACTTCACAAGCTTCAAAATCTCCCCTTTCCCCACCGCATCCCAAAACCAACCCAGCTCGTCCCCTCCCCCCACTGCATCCCAAAACCGGCCCAGCCTGTCTCTGCTTCCCTAACCTGTTCTTCCCCTCACCCATCCCTTCCTCCCACCTCAAGCCGCACCTCCATTTCCTACCTACCACCTCATCCTGCCTCCTTGACCTGTCCATCTTCCCTGGACTGACCTATCCCCTCCCTACCTCCTCACCTATACTCTCCACTCTACCTATCTTCGCTCCATCTTCGGTCCGCCTCCCCCTCTCTCCCTATTTATTCCAGTTCCCTCTCCGATGAAGGGTCGAAGGTTTTAGGCCCGAAACGTCAGCTTTTGTGCTCCTGAGATGCTGCTTGGCCTGCTGTGTTCATCCAGCTCCACACTGTTAGACCCAGCATTAATCCTTGTGGCAGTGCTGGAAACAGGCCTCCAGTCTATGAAACAAAACCCTACCAAGGCCCTCTGCCACGTCGAACCAATTTTGTATCCTACCCCCAGCTCCCTTTCAATTCCACAGGACCTAACCAGTCTACCATACAGAATCTCAAGTGCTTTAAAGTCTACAGACATCTATCACTGCCTTTTTCTTGTCCAGTTTGCAAATACCAAACTTGTTCCAGAGAGTTTCCTACGCACAAAGCCACAATGACAATCCCTAATCAGTCCTTACTTACCTTTCCACAGAGGTGTAATCCTATCCCTCAAACACCTCCAAAACTTACCTACCACTGATTTCAGGTTCACCAGTCCGCAATTCTCCAGCTTTTATTTACCTTTAAAAAGGAATGGCATCACATTAGCTACCCTCCAGTCTTCTGGCACCCCCACCCAAAGCTGGTGATAAATCTCAGCAAGAGGTCCCAAAAAAAAACTCTTGATCTTTCCTCAAAACTCTGGAGACACCCGATCAGGTCCAAGGGATTTATGGTAGTCTCAAAGTTACATCACCTCAAAAAGGGGCAGCAAGACATCATTTTTACCTCAAGTTCCCTAGCTTTAACATTCTTTGCTACACAGTTAAAAAGGTGAATGGAAATATTTTAGTATCTCACCCATTTCCCTGTAGTTCCATATAGAAAGGTCAACACAGCCATCCAAGAGGCCCTATTCTTGCCCTGTAGTTGTAGGGCTAAAGGATTCCAAAAGAATCCTATTCACCAAAACTGTCTCCTTTACCACCCTCCTGATCCTGATTTCCCTCATATTCCTATTGTCCTTGTAATGCTCCAGTAATTCACTTGATCCCAACTGTCTATGTCTGACATACCTCCATTTTCTTGAACCTCAACTTCGAGACAGGCAGGAATTCCCTACACCTACCAGCCTTGTCCTTCACCTTAACAGGAAGTTACTGTCACCAGAATCATTTTTGAAGGTCTCCCACTTTCCAACCATCCCTTTAAAATTGAGGCAGTTTGTGGGTGAAGTATTAGATAGGAACTATTGAAATAAGGCCAATTGTGTTTAATTTTAATTAGTCAGCATTGGCAGTCAAAGTGGCTAGAACTGACATAGTTTGACTATTTGCCCCAAATTACCCCCCTGTTGCCTTCAGTCACTTGCCCTGCCTTATTGCCCCAAGATAGAGGTGGCTTTTTCCTCCTCTACTACAGACTTCCAGATATTGATTTTCTTGTACACTCAAGATCCTCTGTATCCAAGCTCAAGATTTGTGTCCCCATCATAAAGATGATCTCCTTTAGTGCCACCCATGAAATATCCAGGCATTCTCCCCAATATGCCCCTGTAAAACTGCAAGTGTTACTTTAAACCAAGAACACCACTCCTCCCCTTGCCCTTGGCAGCATCAATACACCAGAACAGAGCTGCTGGTCAATCCTGTCTTTTAGGGAGGTTTTGTAATAGCCATGACACTTTATTCCAGTGCTCCCAACTATGGGGTGAAGTTCATCCACCAGGCATCTTGTATTAGAAATGCAGTTCAGTTTCAGTCTTACCCCTCTGCTGTTCCACTGCCTTGGACATTTAGCTGGCTTCCCTTTTCTACTGTACCAGCCTCAACTATTTTCCCCACCAGCTCTTTTAGGCCCCACATGTCCCATTAGTTTAAAGCCTTCCAAACAGCATTAGCAAGTCTCCCACCAGTGTATTAGCTCCCTTCCAATTCTGATACAACCCATTCTTTAATCACTTAGCCCCAACAAGATCCAAATGGTTGAACTCCAAATGGTCGCACCCAAAACCCTAGCTCCTTAAGCAGGGCAGATGAAGGCCTAGCTTCCTATTCCTACCCCCGGCCATGTGCTACTGGGTAATCTAGACATTACTAGCCTCAAAGACAAACCTCCTGCCCGAATGAATACTTTCTGCCTGTCATTAGTACTAGTGTACAGCCACCTTCCCTGATCATTCCTTTTTAAAAAAGGGAAGAGGGCAAGTTGAGCCCATGTGGCCTGGATCAAGAGGTTGCTTGCTGGAGAAGGTTATATGCAACACCTGAGGCAGATGTTAGCAAAGATGGTGATCATGAGGTCAGATTGCCCAAACATTAAAGTGGCCTTGCTCAAGTGACCCTTGTAGCTAGCTAACAGCTGGTAAAACTCAACTGAAATTGCCTGCAACTTGAATTCTATAAGAGAGTCAATGCTTTTTTCCCCCCAGTGTGCAAACTAGCATGGGTCTTCAGTTACTCCAAACAGAAGTGAAAAAACAGAAGGAAGGGTAGCTAATAATGGGAAGAATCCCAGATAGGCAAAACCTTCAGTTGAGTTGAAAACTGTCTGGATGAAGCAAATAGACCAAAAACCCAACATATCTGGAGACAAAGAATGAAACAAAGTCACTCCTGTTCTATTTATTGGCAATATCCTCATGATTACAGAGATTTGTCCCATTTTCTAGAATGTGAACCTTTAAGTAGTAGATGGAAGTGTAATTTAAAGCTAAGAAGCAAGACTAGCAACTTTGGCAAACAGTCACTAGTACCAGACATGAAGTCTGTTCTGAAGTAACTTCATGTTACTAATCTTTTCCATGGGTAGCTGCAGGCAAAACAAGGTGACTTTAATACTGATTTTTGCATACAGTACTTCAAAGCATAAGTAAAAAAAATCAACTTAAGAACACTTAAACTGAAAACCCAGATGCAAAGATTAAGCAATTGATGAATTTTGTGGAATATTGGACCAAAGTCATTTACTTTTAATTGCCAATAAGTATGGACTGGTCATACCATCTCCCAAGAATTGCTGGTGCCCATTTAGCATTTTATTTCCTTGTCCCAAGATCTAAATCAGTTCAAACTAAAACAGTTTCAACAAGCTTCCCCATGAGCTTGGGGGGGGGGCGCAATGTGCAACACTAAATACAGAGCAGATGAGGAACAGGGTGAACATAATCCACAGCAAAAAGCTTTCCCTCAAATTATCTCCAACAACAGTTCAAAAAGTGGGCTTTGAAGATTTGGGAAAGAGCACTGGTCATTTCCAGTTCTTACCTTTTAGACAGAACAGACTTTAAAAATCATTTAATTATTCATTTTACAGTACAATTGTAAAACATGGGTCTTCAAACAATAAACTTTGTTCCGTATACATTAGTTTCCTTCCAATGTTACTACCAGTTATACAACAGCTCTGCTAATGAGATGCAACTCCTCCTTGTGCACAAAAGGGCACTATGTAATGTGCATGAAGGAATCTTGGCTTGTGGTCGAAGGAAGGGGAAAGGGCAGGGTGAGGACTGGTGTCAAGGCCTGATTTGAGGAAACTTTCCCACCCACACTCAGCAGCTGCAGCTCTCTGCTGAAGTCTTTGCTCGGTCGTTCTTGTCTAGTTTGATTGGTTCTGGAAATTCATTGTAGAGTTCCACTTCAGTTTCCTAGGAAAAATTAAATTGTGGTTTAGACTACATATTTGAAATTTTCTATAGCTAGTTTGAAGAACCTATGGAATAAAAACCTAAATTGGTGTCACTTAATATGCACAAGAACACCACCACAATTCAGAAGTATCTATAGTTCCAGGAGTCAAAAGCTTGGGTAGTAAAAGAAACCAAGCCCTGCTGAATGCCTGCTTTATTATGCAAAAGCAGGCATTGTATAATGAAGTGTGAGGCTGGATGAACACAGCAGGCCAAGCAGCATCTCAGGAGCACAAAAGCTGACGTTTCGGGCCTAGACCCTTCATCAGAGGGTCTAGGCCCGAAACGTCAGCTTTTGTGCTCCTGAGATGCTGCTTGGCCTGCTGTGTTCATCCAGCCTCACATTTTATTATCTTGGAATCTCCAGCATCTGCAGTTCCCATTATCTGATTGTATAATGAATGCCAGTGGAAGTTTGATAGGCAAAGTCACATCAAATCTGATGCTACTGGGATCAGATGATAAGTCTTGTGCCATTTCCCACCTGACATGAGCTACTGGGGATATAATGATAGATGTTGGAATTTAAACAAGGTTTCCCCAACTGGGATGCTCAAAAACCAAACTCCAATCGTGATCAGGGGCAGCGGACAGCAGTCTTACAGTGGAGACTCTGCTCAGTAGACGTTTTCTCCCCATGACACCCAGTTGGGCAGTTTTAAACTGTCGTTGAGATTCTCTTGAGTACAAGGGGCAGCTCACGCAAGGTCTGGAATGGGAGACAGAAGCAGTACTTCCAAGATGCTATGGTGAGTGCTGGGATCAATGCAGTGCAGTCATCTCCATATAAAGTTTAGCTCCAGAGCTGCTGGTGTCTTCAAACCGCTTCTTTCCCCACCTTGCAGAGTGCTGTTCAATAGCTCTTGTTCCTCTACCAATTTCAATCAAAAATCCAAAAAAGTCACAGAACAGGTTGGGAAAGACTGGAATAAGTCAACTCCCAAGTGGAAAGACTCTAGACAAGCAGCTGTTGCCGTTAGTGACTCAAAGGAATGGCTACAGCAGTGGTTACTAGTACTAGGAAATAAGGGCAAAGGTTTTATTGACAAAACAGCACCAAAATGGACAAAAAAGCAGGGGAGGGGGCACAGAGATACTTTGAGTATGTTAAATGGTTGGGGGGAAATCATGTGGCCTCCTCAGCTATAATGTTACTTTGATGCAGGAAATCAAACACTGGAAGAAAACCAAGTACTTAGTCTACACTTTTCCCAGCGTTTGCTCAAAGCATTGAGGACAAAGGTGGTTTTTTTTGCAGGGTGTAGGAGGCAGACACACAGGGTGGTGGACAAGAGTTGGTGTATAAATAGGGAAAGTACCAGAGGACAAAGTGCATAGACCAGTGACAAGTGCTTATTATCCTGTGAAGCCTCAATTCTGGAAGCGAATCAGGGCCCATTTGAAGGAGACTTGTCAGGGAGGACAAAAACCAAGTTGTTTGTTCCCCCTTTCTTGCTATAAGATGCATCTTTCACATCAGTTGTAAAACTCAAACTATTGATCTGCCTTTTTTAAAAAGGCAAGCCAGACATCAGTGGTGGGCAAGCTGTTGGAAGGAATTCTGAGAAACAGGATTTACATGTATTTGGAAAGGCAAGGATTGATTAGGGATATCAAACACTGCATGGAAAAAATTGACTAGAGATCAAAGAGGATTGATAAAGGGCAGAGTGGTGGATATGATCTACATGCACTTCACTAAGGTGCTCAAGGTTCTTCAGTAAACTTGTCAGCAAGATTGAATCACATGGACAGAACTGGCTATTTATAGCTACAGAACTGGCTTAAAAAGTAGGGGGACAAGAGAGGGGTGCTTTTCAGACTAAAAAGCTCTGACCCAAAAAAAGTGTGCCAGATCAGTGATAGATTCACTGTCTTAAGTGAACACTTAGTTTGCAGATGACACCAAAATTGGTGGCATTATGGACAGTGAAGAGGTTACCCAAGTAGAGCAGGATCTTGATCAGATGGGGCACAAGGAGTGGTGAATAGATATTAATTCGGATAAAGATGTGCTGCATTTTGGAAGGGCCGGTCTTATACACTTAATGACAATGTTGCTAGATGGAGTGTTGCTGAACAAAGATCTTGCAGATCAGGTTCAAGGTCCTTGAACATGGAGTGCCAGGTAGATAAGGTAACAAAAGGCAGTGTTTGGCAAGATTGCCTTCAGTAGAAGGTGCACTGTAAGAGTTGGGAGGCCATGTTATGGCTGTATGGGACACAGCATCCTAAAGAGGAGGGAGACCAGAATTGCAGGGATACTAGAAAACATTCAGTAAAGATTAAGGATGTTGCCAGGGTTGGAGGATTGGAGCTAAAGAGGGAGGGTGAATAGGCTGGGGCCATTTTCCCTGGAGTGTCAAGGGCTGATAAAGGTTTATACAATGAGGGGGAAACGGATAGGGTACATGGGAAAGGTCTTCTCCCCAGGGGAATCTAAACAGGACATCTAGGTTTAAAGGTAGGGAAGAAACTCTCTACCTCTCCACCCCTCCCCTAACTCATGCAAAGGGTGGTACACATGAAGCAAGCTGCCAGGAGTGGTGGTGGTGGAGGGTGGTACACAATTACAACATCTCATGTACCCATCCAGATGCCTCAAGGAGTTGAGAATGTAGGCCAAGTGGGACTAGAGATTTATACAGGATCTCTGGTCAGCATGGACAAATTGGTCTGGAGGGCCTATTTGTGTTGTGTATCTGACAGTGAGCAAAACAAGATAGTAAGAACATCATAACACAGCAAAGGGGAGAAAGAGTTTGAAGAGAACACGCCAGTGAAATGGCTTAGTCCAATTCTTAGCTTTCTGCAGTGTTTCAGGGTGAAACTGATGTCTGTCAATTATCTCATGGAATTAGCTGTTTAACTGATTTGGTGCCAATTAGTCAACCCAGCCCTGGTGTTAGGACAGAAAGCCAGGAATTGGGGGGGGTGCATACAAGGGAAAAGGAGAAGCCAACCCCAATCCCTGCAGAGAAGTGGTCAAAACCAACAGTTTTGGAATGAGATCCTCTTCAAAACTGTGCCTTTAAGTACCTAATGTCATGAGGATTACAGTGCTGACCAGAAGTCTGAACATATAGTATGCAACTAGTTTCAAAGAACAGACTATACCTGTTTAAGTGCATTCCGTGCAATTGTTTGAAAAGCCTGTTCCACATTTATTGCCTCCTTTGCACTGGTTTCAAAATATGGGATATTATTTTTGCTCTGACACCATGCCTGTGCTCTTTTTGCAGTGACCTGAAGGAGGGAAGAGACAAAGACAACAAATTAGCAGAGTGAGTTCCTGTAGCATCTATTTAGTGTAGGTATATCTGGACAGAGCTACACAATCCTAGTCCCCACTGGAAGGCAGAGTTTTAATTTTGGATGCAAGTTTGTATGTGCCTTAGTTGGCTTCAAGTGGGAGGTTCATGCTTAGTGTTCAATTTGATTCTAGGATCTCAAAGAAAGGCTTTCACTCCTAATGCAACATTCAGGGAATATTGCACTGGGGTCCAGGATGGGCCATATACTCAGGTGCTACCAAGTCTGTTTTGACTCAAGCATTGCATGGTGCAGTTTAATAGTATTGTGTTGAGACCAATATTTACCTTGAGAGCAGATCAGATTAATACACCTAATGATTTCCTTCAATAGGTAATTAAACTTTAGTTCACTTGTCAAGTGAATCATGAAACCACTGCACAAAATGCAAATCTTAAAGTGACATTGTTCATGATACATCAGGCTAGACTCCTAATTTAAAGGTAAACAACAGAACTCAGACATTAGGAATTATGGTGTCCAAGCAAGTGATTTCCTTGCTTATCTTAAAAAATTCTAGGCAAGTGCTGTCTATTATAGAGCAGTTTAGTGTCATCTAACATTTATTTGATGCTCAGTTAACCAACTCAAAGCACGTGGTTTCTCTTGCTACTGGAGAGGTGTGCTTGTACAGCTAGATCTTCTAGAATCGAAGCCTCCCAATATATAGGTGAAAGTAGGCAGAACAAGTTATCTGAAGCAAGTAACTACAAATCCCATCAAGGCAGTTGACAATTTTAATACTGTTGTTAAGTGGTCATTAGGCTCCCAGTCAAATAATTTCAGCTAGAATAACCACATTGATAACTTTCCTTCCTGAAGGATTCTGAAAGTTTGGCTGTGACCCCAGTTTCACACTGCCTTATTCTAGTGTATTGGCTGGATGGGCAACAATACCAGCACAGGATTAACACTTCCTGCTCACAAGTGGAAGGCTTTTACAAGTATACTAGACAGAAATAAACTGCAGATGCTGGAAATCTAAAAATAAAAGAATGGAGAAGTTGTAGATCTACCTGCATGTGTGGTAACAAAGCAGAGTTACCATCAGGTCCAAATAACTCTTCAGAAAAGTCAGAACTAGGCCCTAAACATTAATTTATTTTCTTCCCTTCAAAAGCTGCCAAACCTGTTGTGTGTTGAGCAATTTAAAGTAGAAATTCTCTTCAGGTTGCTGAGGCCAGCTTGTTGTCTGGTGTTGAGGAATCACAGGATTTAGTGGTAAGTTTCAGCACTAAGCTATGACATGGCACAAGGGAACCAAAGCACCAAGAAATTCAGACTTGCAACTTGCACACAGAAAGGTGCACGCACAAAATACACCACAGGCTATACATACTTGTCGGTTTTCCAAGTCAATCTTGTTTCCAAGGACAACAAAAGGAAAGTTTTCTGGATCTCGTGGACTAGCTTGAATGAGAAACTCATCCCTCCAGCTGTCAAGTGTTTTGAATGTATTGGGTGCTGTTACATCAAAGACCAGCACACAGCAGTCAGCTCCTCTGTAGAATGCTACACCCAGTGACTGAAACCGCTCTTGTCCAGCTGTATCCCAGATCTTTAAAAAAGGACAAGAAACAGTTTCAAAATTTAGACAACAGCACCCCCCCCCCCCCCCCCCCAACCCCAGAGGGGTGCTTGGAACCATAACATGTGTAAACAAACAGTTCTGGAAAGTATTTATGCCAGGTATTCATTCTAGTTGTGATCTTCCAACTGCCAAAAATCTTAATTGGAGGCCTTATGCAACTCAGTACTGAAGCAGAGTTTAAATACTTACCAAACATCAAGTATGGACTTCCATTCTTTATAAAAAGTGAAACCAGAAAATCTTGATTCCAGTCTAGTCAATAATGTTATGGGTATTTAACACAGGATAATGCTGTCGCAAAGCAGGTTTAAATCCAACGATGGAATTTATATTTAAATTCAAGTGACCTTGAAGGCAAGTATGTGATCACATGACTGTTGGACAAATCCACCTGGCTCATTTGAGCCTGTGCAGGGAGTAAATCTACCATCTTTACTTGCTTGGCATGGAGAACTAAGCCCATTCGAGTGAAATAGAAAGTCACTCAATTCAAGGGTAGTTATAGGCAGCATAGTGGCCTTGCCAGTGACATCCATTTCTAATGAAGTCAGCTGTGGTAGACAAACATCTGTAAACTCACAGGGGCTGTTGATATGCACACTTCTCTTGTAGTACAAGTCATGCCTGGAAGGTGCTATTTAGAGACTTGGCAAGTCACTTACAGGATGTTAGATTCTTAATCACTTTCAGAAATGAGCAGCTGTTGAAGGTAGTGATGTACGCCAAAAGAAATGCTTTGCCCTGGCTAGAAACACCAAGCTGCACATGTTGCTGGAACTGCATCCATCTAGGCAAAATGAGTGTATGCCATTACCCAGCCTGCCTTCTGGCCAAAGTTCCTAGTTTGTACAGGTAGTTCTCAACTACAGCTACCTAGTCAATTTGTGACCCATGGCATCCCTGGGTGATCACAACAGTGGGCTATTCAGGGATGGTTATGCCATTGAATGAAGTGGGGAGGTACCATGAGAGAAAGTAAATTCTGTTCTACAGATCAGCCCAAGGCTACATGTTTTAGATTTTGCTGCATATGGACTTAATGCTGGCCTTGGGACAGCTGTCCTGGAACCAAGGCGGCTGACCAGGAGCAACAGCCATCTTCCCTCAGGGTTAAAAACCAAGGCAGCTGCAGATGCTGTAAGTCAGGAACAAAACAAAGTTGCTCAAAAAAGGCCCAACAGGTCTGGCAGCATTTATGTAGGAAAAAAGTTAATGTTTTGGGTCCAGTGACCCTTCCTCAGAGTGGTCACAAGGATCAAACATGTTAACTTTTCCTTCATATGCTGCCAAACCTGCTTGGCTGTGCTAGCCAATGTTGTTCCTTCAGGATTATACGGCTAGTCAGACCAGTTTGGATTGGACCTGCTTTAAGCAGCTTTTCCATGTCACAGATGCCAGTATTGCACATTTAAGTCAACCTGTTGCAATGCAGTTATATCTGGAGCACAGTTCAGTACTATTGCCAGAAGGTGGGCCTTATGATATGGTTCACACAACACATGTTCAGCATTTCTTCAGTATCTAGGATTAGATGCACAATGTCAGTCAAGAGTGATGAGTAGGTTATTCATTGCTACACCATTCAATAAGATCAGGTGATTTAACATTAGGCCTTTTGTTTAACTCCCTTAAGCTAAGCTTTTGCTTTTTTCCCCCTAATTTACTGTTGCTTCTGGAATTTTCCCAGCTATTTCAAGGCAGCTTCAAAATAAGACACGCTCGATCCATATTATGCAGCCCATTTGCCAAATTTGTGGACTCCATCCTCAACAGGTTGCCTTGTTTGCAGTTTACTTTCTTACTCAAGTAAGGATTTGGTCCTTTCATCCAAGTCCTTAAAACAAAGGCCAAATATTGGAAGCTTAAGGACTGATCCCTGTGGCCCTCTTAAATCACAAGTATGACTTGTCTGCAAGCTGGTCTTTTGTCTACACTTATCCCTAGACGATTTGTACCTCTTTCCTCCCCACCTCCCTCAAAGAGGTGGTGTCGACTGGCTCCCTTTTATTTGCACCTGTTACAAGATGTGTTTACAAAATCATGTTAAACATGTTTAGTTAACAACAACCTGCCACCACCTCCAGTGATTTTTTTTTTAAAAAGTGGCAAATTAACCAACATCTGGCCTTTTGCTTTTCTGGGGGCAAATTTAGATGCATTCTAATCCCACCACATCCCAACTTCACTACAGGAGGCAGGCCATCACTTCCAGGAGACTGGTCAGCTTTCAGTTTTTTTTAAAAAAGCTTGCTGTGAAAATTCTCACTTCCCCTGCCTTGAAGCTTAGCTATTTAAAAGAAAGCATCCCAAGAGGAATTGGGTCTGTCATGTAACATTTCTCAATATGTATTTCCCACTAGCCTCCAGGGAAAGAGTGATCACCAGCTACACCTTGCACACCAACCAACACCCCCCCCCCCCCCATAAAAACAAGTTTGAACAGCCATTTCTAGTTTGCTTTACAGTTAGAAAAAAGTAAAGTAAATTTGGTTTAGCATTACCTGCATTGTCACCAAACGATCATCCACCATCACTTCTTTTGTGAGAAAGTCTGCTCCTATTGTTGCCTTGTACTGGTTACTGAATTTTTTGTTTACATACTGGTTCATCAAGGAGGTTTTCCCTACCCTGGAAAAAAAGTTGATGCCAATGAAGTATTGAATTTCCTTCAAGTTCAGCTAACTCCTGCTAGAGTCAATAGGTACAGCTTGTAATAATGGACATCTTTTGCAGCAAGTTTACCCTGAGTAGAGAATTCTGGTAATGAGTTGACCTATTGATCTTAAGCTGGCCTGTTCAAACCAAAGTCAGCACCCCCACATGCCATGTATAAAACCAGTTATACACAAATTGCAACAAATCTTGATTTGCATTAATTTAACAAGCATTTTTGCAGCAAAAATAGGCACAAAGATTTGGTTTTTGTGCAACAAGTCCATGCCAGCATTTATATTATACTCCAGTATCTGGCAGGAAAGGGAAGTATGGCCATTCTTCACTTTGCCCACTCAATTTACTACTTTCTCACCAAGCCTTTCCAAATTTCCTACTTTAGTTTGGAAAGGTCACCAATAATAGCTTCAATAAAGACAGTGACAATTGTCTTTTCAGCACAAAGCCATATATGAGTGCCTTGATTCTCAAAAAAGTGGTTTAACTAAGCCACAAATACAAACAGTAAGGCACAGGTATTTGAAGTGTCATTGGTCTATGGAGTAGGGTTTGAACAAACTTGGCCTGTACCAGAGTACAAAAACCAGCAACTAAATACATTCCCTGGCTGAGATACTAGTAGGGTATTTAGAACAAGTGAATGTATTTTTAAATTAGATGGGAATGCACACAATTGTGGTGCAAGATAGACTAAGTCTCTTTACAACAACTTAGTCTGTAGCTGACATTAAACCTAAACTTGAATTCTGTAGTGGCCAACTTCAAGTTGGCGTTTTAAGCCAGTGAACAAACAGCTAAACAGGATCTTCACTGCCTAAATGTGAAGGCACTTAGGCAATATGACTGCCTACTTTGAGCTACATAGGACTGGAACCAAGCAATTAAGGAAATTGAAAGCAATGAATAGTAGCGTATCAGAGATAATGGGAACTGCAGATGCTGGAGATTCCAAGATAATAAAATGTGAGGCTGGATGAACACAGCAGGCCAAGCAGCATCTCAGGAGCACAAAAGCTGACGTTTCAGGCCTAGACCCTTCATCAGAGAGGGGGATGGGGGAGGGAACTGGAATAAATAGGGAGAGAGGGGGAGGCGGACCGAAGATGGAGAGTAAAGAAGATAGGTGGAGAGGGTGTAGGTGGGGAGGTAGGGAGGGGATAGGTCAGTCCAGGGAAGACGGACAGGTCAAGGAGGTGGGATGAGGTTAGTAGGTAGCTGGGGGTGTGGCTTGGGGTGGGAGGAAGGGATGGGTGAGAGGAAGAACCGGTTAGGGAGGCAGAGACAGGTTGGAGGCAGAGACAGGTTGGACTGGTTTTGGGATGCAGTGGGTGGGGGGGTGGGGGGGAGGAGAAGAGCTGGGCTGGTTGTGTGGTGCAGTGGGGGGGAGGGGATGAACTGGGCTGGTTTAGGGATGCAGTGGGGGAAGGGGAGATTTTGAAACTGGTGAAGTCCACATTGATACCATATGGCTGCAGGGTTCCCAGGCAGAATATGAGTTGCTGTTCCTGCAACCTTCGGGTGGCATCATTGTGGCAGTGCAGGAGGCCCATGATGGACATGTCATCAAGAGAATGGGAGGGGGAGTAGCGTATGGTTGTTTTTCTTAAAAAGAGTTTTGGGAATAGATTCACTACTACTGATTAGTAACACATGGTAGCAGAGACTATATTGAACAGGAGAGAATAACTTTGGCAGTGACCAACACCTAAAGTTTACACATGAATAGGAAGGAAGGGAACACAGAGGGATACATTAAGTGAAGGCAGTTTTAGTATGAGTGCAAGATGTCAGCACAGGCTTGGATGGCCAATGGGCCTGTTCCTATGTTGTATTGTTGTGTAGAGTATGCATTGAGCTTTGGCATACAAGCTATGTAGTCAATTTTTTGGTGGGGTTGTGGGGTGGAGGGTAGACCTTGGTTCTTTTGTAATAGGAGGCACTTGCATCTTAGGGTTGGGCTGCTTATTGTGGTCAGTGGTAAGGCAAGGAAGGGAAACCAAGAGCAGCCTCAACCAATTGTTGAACAGATCTCAGGTTCTTGTGGCTTGTCTGTTTAGATGTGGTCTGGAAGGTGACCAAGCCAATCATGACATGGAAAACCAAGAGGTAACACAGTTAGAAGACAGTATAGTTAGGGAAGCTGACAATGTTCTTTGTCAAGAGTGCAGGTCCAGCAGGCTTTATTGTATCCTAGTTCCAGGACATTTGCTGAGGGCTGAAGAACTTGCTGTGTTAAGGAGAGGATCCATGTAGTGAGTGACATGGGCAGGACAAGAGGCAATCAGCATAGTAACTAGATGCCAATTAAATCACACCTTGTAGATCTGCATTAATGAACTGTAAAAATTGATCAGGGCATCAGGAGACAAGTTAGAGGCTCAGACTGCAGTGGGAGAAGTGGGTTGTGGTTTCATTTCCACCCAAACCTTCCAGGACTGGTGGTCTTGCCAACTGTATAAGTAGTGAATAAAGACTATTTTAATTCAAAAAATTAGGTGGAGGTAGGGGATAAAGTTTGGGGCTGGTAAAAGAGAAGGCCAAAGAGAAAGGAGTATTAATCCTAGAGTCAAACACTAGAGGAATTTAGAGAGTGAAAAAGGTTCACAGTACAAAGAATTGAGAATGCCAGTATGATTGGGTAGCCATTACAGACAGCTACAAGAATCAAATGTGGGACATGAGCTTGATCTGACAGTGACCAGATACTAGGAAAGAGATGACATGATGGCCACCCTTCTGTAATAAAACTGTTCAGGTAGAAGTGAAAGTGACAACCATGAGAACTGCAGATGCTGTAAGTCATGAAAAAAGGAAGTTGCTAGAAAAGCTCAGCAGGTCTGGCAGCATCTAACTACTTTTGTTTTTTGTTCAATGTTTCAGATCTGGTGACCCTTCCTCAAATGTAGCCAGGGAAATATCAGTTTGTACTAAGATTGGGGAGGTGGTAATATAGGATAAAAGATAAGGCCAAAGCAAGAGATGAACAACTGGGTAGACAAGAGAGATATAGATCTGGCTTTGAGGGTGAATAGCTGTTAGCCACCAACAGTCCCTATTAACAGGTAATATGCAACAGCAGAATGAGGAAAACAAGGCCTTGTGTGCAGGGGTAGAGGGCAAGAACATGGAGTGTTTAGGCCCTGAAATTGAACTCTACAGTGATCCCAGAGCATAGCTTGCAATGATCTTTGCTGGAACACTGACAAGCCAGAGAAATCACCACAGGGTGGTGCATTGAACCAACAAGCAAAATGGAAGCTCAGGATCTTGATGCAGACAGAACCTGGTGCTCTACAAACTAAACAAACAAAGTCACCCAATCTATGCAGAAAACAAAAGGGTAACTTCAACATAACCAGTTAAAGAGATAATGCAGCTGTCAAATAGGACCAGACAAGCAATAACTTGCTCACTGACTGTCTGGCCCTGGCAGAACCCAAATATTCAGCTCTTATTTCAATATACAGCCTCAGTTCAAACTTGGACAATAACTGCTCTTGGCATCAAGATTGCTGTTGCCAGTCTATGGCAGGGACTGGCATTTTGCTGGGATCTATGGGAATGGGGCATAAGAGGGAGAGAATTCTACTGGTTGGAGCCACATAAGGAGATGTCTGTGGTTGCTAGACAGTTCTCAGCTCTAGGAAAACTCTGGAGCTCCTCAGGGTACACAGTTCTAGACCCAACCTTCCGATGCAATGAAGGCCCAGTGTTGTGGTCAGGAGTACAAATGGTCACTGACTAAAAATTCAGCACCATCATTTCAGCTGAGAATCCATGCCCAAATGCACTGACACCTGGATAGTATTCCATTTGAGCTTACAAGTGACAACATTTATGCCCAGAGTGCTGGACAATGACCACTTGCAGCAAGAATCTAGCCATCACCCAGGGATCTTCCCACTTAAGATCTGGGGAGGCAGGGAAAGGGAAGGACTACTGACCAAAAACTTAACTGGACTGGTCATAAAGATGCTGTGGCCCCAAGGACAGGTAGGGGCTGGAAATACTCAACTACCTCGATCAATTAGACCAGTGGTCTGAGTAGCAGATGAAAGTTAATTTGAACAAACAAGGTGTCACATTTGCAAAATGCAAGGGATAGAACATACAGTTAATGGTCAGGCCCTGGTGGTGTTAGAAAATTGAGACTAGGGGTTTAAATACATAAATTTGAGATTTGTATCAGAGGAAGACAGGGTCTGTTTATGCCATGCATCTCTAGTACAACTTGTCTATGTTGGCCAGACATGCTATCTTAGTCCCATATTCCTCCAAACCCTTATTTTCATATAACCATCTAGATGGCTTTTTAAAAAGTCAGTTATACCAACCTCACCACTTCATGGTTCCTTCCATCACACCCTCAGTGTTGCCCTTCAGGATCTTCCACTCACCTTAAACCAATGCCATCTAGTTGGACAACTCTGACCTGACTATTCACCCTATCCATGCCCATTGATTTTAAACCTCTGACAGTCACCAGAATCCTCCAATACTCTAGCTAGACAGCTACAACCCATTCAGCCTCTCCTTTTAACTCAAATACAGCAAAATCCTTGTTCATCTTTTCTGAATCCTTTTAAATTTTCACAATTTTCCCCCTGCAGTAGGGAGGGCAGAATTGAATACAATATTCAATTAGTGGCCTAAGCAATGTTGCAGCTGCAATAGACGTTACCTCCACTCCTACACTTTAGCCACTGAATAAAGGAAAGCATACCCAACACTGCCTTCACTAACATAGTTGACTCCACAGGTCATGAACCTATACTGCAAGGTCTTGTTCAACATTCCCCAGCTCCTTAAAGGCTTGCCTGAATTTGTCTTTATGGTGCAGCATCTCATTTAATCTAAATGAAGTCTCCATTTGGCACTCTGCAGCTCATTGGAGTATCTGATGAAAGTCCTGTCAGCCCCTCCAGTCTGAAGTAGGAGACAGTGGAAGGTTTCTTATCAGTCCTGTGCCCAAGTGGCTAGTTCTCAGTTTGCTATTGATCTAACCTTGCTAACCAGACTAGCATGGGGAAAGTTAAGGTGTGGAATAAGTCCACAGAAAACAGCCAATGCTCTGCCTTGACTCACTTTAAAAAGCTCAAACCAAGTTTGAGAGAATCTCCACCACACAACCATGCTGATAACATAATTATGTTGATATAACTAGAGAGTAAGCCATCCTAGATTGATTGTACAGGAGGATCAATTAGCAACATTGGTCATTTTCCCCAAAAGGGAGTGTTCAAAATATGGTAGAATTCTTTAAGATATGACAACTAAATCTGAAACTAGGGTCCTGATCTTGAAGCTAACTTTGACAGTATGAGGCATGCATTAGTTAGGATAAATTGGTCAAGGATCCAAGTTTGACAGTGGATAGACAATGACAGACATTTAAAGAGCATGGATGGACTTTGTAATCCATTCCAGACAGGGTGTAATACACGGAAAGTGACTCAACCATGGCCAGCAAGGGGGAGGAGAAAAAACCAGGAATTAGACCCAAAAGGATGCATATAAAAATTGACCAGAGAAAGCAAACCAAGGACCAGGGGAAATTTAAAGTTCAGAGGATAACCAAAGGTTCTAAATTTAGAAAGCAAAAGATATTAAAGTAAACCTGATTGCACAAAGCTTCAGTGAAGAGAAAAAGCTTTTGGTGAAGACAAGTGTTAGAATCAGGGGGAGTTTGTGGACAAAGATGGCAGGCTAGTTGAACAAATACTTTGGTTCTATCTTCCCTAAAGTAGGACAAAATCTTCAGGAAGTGCTAGGGAACAGAGGACCCAGCATGGAGGAACAGAAGGCAATCCTTTAGTCAAGCAGTGACACTGGGGAAACTTAATGGAATTGAAACCTGGTGTCCCCACAGCCTGATGCTCTACATCCTAGAGTAGATAAGCGGCCTGAGAAATAGCAGGTGTATTGATCTTTTTCCAGCATTCTGTAGACCCTGGAAGAGTAGCTAAAAGTAGGGAATTATAGGCCATTTAGCCTGACAGTGGTGGGAAAATTGGTGTCAATTAGATCCCTAAAGAATTTGGACTTTTGTCTCCATTTTCCAAGTTAACATGGATTCACTGGAGGGAAGTCATACATGACACATCTTGGAGGTGACTAGTTGACAATGGTGAATCAGCAGACTATCTGGACTTTCAGAAGTCTTTTGACAAGGTTCCACATGAGTTAAGGAAAATTAAAACCTTGTGGTATCACAGGTAATGTATCAACATAGATAACAGAAGCAGTTAACTGACAGGAAGGGGAGAGGTGGCATAAACAGGTCCTTTGAGTGTCAGGCAGTGATGTATCAGGTGCTGCAGGGTGCAGTGCTGGGACCTCAACTGTTCAGTTGTTTGGATGAAGGAACTGAAGGCCACATCTCCAAGTCTACAGATGACAAAGCTGGGTGGCAGCATGCACTGTGAGGAGGACAGCAAGACACTGTCAGGTGACTTGGACAAACTGGCAGCAGGCAGATGCATACAAGATTATACATTTTAGTCCCAGAAAGAGGCAGATTAGGAAAAGCGTGAGGTGCAACAGACATGGGTGCCATGGAAGAACTGTTGCTAAAGAGGTCAGCATGTACAAAGGCCAATACGTGCACTTTCATGGCAAGATGAAGTTAGTCTCAGTAAGTATGTCTCAATGGTTATGCAGGGCTTGAGTGGAGGCCACACCTTGAGTATGGTGTGCAGTTTTGGGATCTCCCAGTCTGAGGAAGGATAGCCTTACTGAGAGTTCAGCAAAGGTTCAAACTCATTCCTAGAATGGCAGGACTGATGAGGAAAAACCTGATCAACTCATTGGAAAAAACCATTGTTGGTAAAGCTCAGGTCTGACAGCTTGTTTTTCCCCCCACAAAAGAATGTTTGTCTGGTGACCTTTCCTCAAAATGGCTGAAGTCTGGAGAGTCACTGGATCCAATGGAGGTCTCTTCTCCTCCTATGAGTTACAAACTTGTGGAATTCCCATAGGAAGCTGTTGGGGCTCAGTCATTTGACACATTCACAAGGGAACTAGATTTGGTCCTTGTGGCTAATTGGATCAAGAGGTATTAGGAGAGGACAGAAATGGCATACTGAAGTTGCCCAATTGTATTGAAGGCGGTGCAGGCTCAAGAGGGCTGAATGACCTTCTCTGGTCAGAATGAGGTTTCTACTCTAATCTGTCCCTGCCTTTCCAAATACATGCATATCTACTGACAGCACTCATGTCAGTCTCTACAGGTAAACTACAGACTGGTTTTTCTTTACCATCTTAAGAACACCACATGAGCCCCATTCCAGTCTTCTGGCATCTCATCTGCACTAGCACTGAAACAAATCTCAGCAGGAGGCCCACTTACCTAGCTACCCACAAAGTTTAGGTACACAAACAAGCTCAGGGATTGTGTATTTTAACACATTCAGCACCTCATCTTCTGTAAGGAAATTTGTCTCACCAAGTTATCTAGCTTCCACATCCTTTATCAAAAGGACTCAGTTGTCTCACCCATCTGTGGTTCTATAGAAAGCCTTACTGATTTAAGGGGCTATTGTCACCATTACTCTGGTCCTTAACAGAAGGTAGGAGCCTTTATATTCTCCTTAACCCTATATGCCAAAGCCATGTCCTTTGCCCTCCTAATGCCCTTGTTTTCCAGGAATTCATGACCCCTGCTGTCCATGTCTAGTATGCTTCATAGAGCCTCATTTGTCTAATCATCCAGCACTCCCCACTCCTTCCTCTGAAGGGCAAGCCTGAACAAGAATACTGGACCCTCATTGAGTGGTTAAGGCAGCATTTAACATGCTTGCTTTCACTGCTCAGAACTTTTGTCTAAGAGGTTGTACAAGACATTTGAGGCCTCTGAAGTACTGTCTAGTTCTGGTACAAAAAGAGGTGTTATGCTTCACTTAAGTGACCTGGTTGACACATCTAGAGTACTTGACACCTTAAGATTCAACTGTCATCAAGCTGCTTGATGCTGTTTAGATTGACAGGCAATTAACTGAAATAAGATCAGGGGTCAAATTGTAGACAGCAGTTTCCTGGAGAATTTTATACTGTGGATAGGGCTGAACACAACTAGTTGAATTCTGCTAAACATTTGCAGCTGTGTCAATTTATGGCTGTGCTTAAGTGTTAGGGTGGTTTAATAGACTCAGGCATGTGGAAGACAGGAAGTGAAACTAGATTACAAATAACACTTGAGGCAACTTTTGTTTCTGATAAGAGCATGAGTTGTGCAGACAACTACTGAATTATACTTTCAATTGTTCTGCACCTTATTCAGGTGTTTACATAAGTTCTGAATAACTGGGTTGCTTAAGCATATCTTTTGTATGTAGTGGACTGAATTCATTCATTTTTGACATGGGTATTGGTGATCACTAAGCTTGGTAAAGCAAAAACCTTGCATAATTTGTAATGGTGACAGCTGCATGCAGAGGTGTTTTACCATTTTATCAGCTGGTAGTGAACTTGTTCACCACAAGTGTAAAAGGTTAAAACACAGCAGTTTTAGACATTAACCCCCCATGCTTATGTGCACAAAGCTGTCAGTACAGTTTAAAACAGAAGCAGGTGGTTGAACTTAGCATTTGATTTAGTGCATCATTAGTGAGGCATGCTAGTGCTGACTACTGCTACCAAAAGTAGCCACTACATGAAGGCAAGGATCATACAGTAACCTAACTAGCAGTGTTCTGTCAATGATAATGGGAACTGCAAATGCTGGAGAACAGTGTTAAGCTGGATGAACACAGCAGGCCAAGCAGCATTTCAGGAGCACAAAAGCAGACATTTTGGGCCTAGACCCTGAAAGGATGAAGGGTCAACGCCCAAAACATCAGCTTTTGTGCTCCTGAAATGCTGCTTGGCCTGCTGTGTTCAACCAGCTTCTCACTGTTCTTAGTTCTGTCAAGCCTTTTTAAAAGGCTAGTTTTAATGTTATATTGTTTGAAATTGCAGATTTACATTCCCACCCACTTCTAGTGGGAACAACTCAGCAGTTTAACCAACTGAATACAGAAGCAGGTGATGCATGTCAAATTTGAAGTTAACATCCAATTTAAAGGTAATTTTTTAAAAAAACAAACAGCTATGGCTCAAGACTATACCAGCATTTACATCAGACACTTGAAGTGGGGAATAATTCATCTTGACACTAATGGGATTCAATCCATTTTATTATGCACCACTTGTTGGCATGATGTCAGATTTGTTTGTGCATGCTGCAGCTCTAGTTACAGCCACAAAGTACAGAACACCATAGCAAAAGCTTGCCTTCATAATCTGCCTGTGCACAGAAGAGAGACAAATCTTTGTTCTGCTCAAACTTCAGCAAGAACTGACACTGGCAGCCATTTATATTGTACTACCACCAAGTTCTGGAAAACTGAACTATTCCAAGAATTTTATTTAGCCCAGAGGATGATTAAAACCCCTAGAATTGTCTGTGGAGCCTCAGTGACAGAAAGAATGCCACAAGCATAGCTTCTAGTACCAGAAGAGAAGAATCACATTTGACAACTACAGAAGTCACTGCATTTGAAAATACCAAAACTAAAGCTCACTGCTACCACCTAGCCAGGCAGATGCATGGGTACATGCATGCTTGCCTCCAAGTCACATCCTGATTGGAAATCTCAGCTGTTGCTCAGTTTAACTCCTTGAACTGTGGGCATCTGTGCCATGGACTGCATTGGGCAAGCTTTAGCCCACTGTCACCTTTTCTAAGTGACAGGAAAAGGTCAGACATCGACATTCAAGAAAACCAGACTTTCAAACAACTACAAACAAACAGAGCTAACTCAGTTATGTATTAAGTGAAACAAGATTACAGGAAGGCTGTTCAGCATTTTGCAAAACAAAGTTATTTAGCTTGAAGTTGTTAGTGTAGGGCTTGACTAGTTCCACCTCTGAACCATGAGGTCAGGGTTCAAGTCTCACCCACTTCAGTGGGGTCATAACATCCCTTTAAAGGTGATTAAAACTAAACTGGCTTTTGGTATTAAGTTACAGCCAAGGCATTGAAGCATCCATTGCTACTTTAAGTTGAGAAAGGAGGACATTCCAGCACATTACTTTTTAATTCTTCCTATCCTCCACACCTGATCACCATTCAGTTAATCATTCAAAGGGAGCATGGTGGTCAGATCAAGCTGACTGGATTTAAGACTGAGATCATAAAGTGGCCTCAGAGGCCAAATAGCAGCTTCTTCATCTTAAGTTTTACATGGTACTGACCAGCACTGCTCTGACTGGAATGCTTTCCAAAGTGAAAAAAAGTCAAGTGGTTACTATTCTGCTGTTTTGGGCTGAACATGCTGGTGAAATACATTGAAACATGCTGTTGATATTAGATTCTGATTTTAGCTGAATCAGAAAGTCTAAAATCTATGAAGCATTTGCAATCAGACAGTTAGCCACAACTGGCAATAGACTAACTTAAAACATTGTTTCATTACTGGGCACTTCAAAGTAATGACCTTCAGTGGGTTACTTGCCTATTTAACCTCAGATTCAGTTAAGGTATTAAGTTTCATGTGCAGGAAATCAATAAGTTGTGCTTGAAGAAGTCCAAGCCTGCTATAATCAAGTGTTGAGATAATTTAAAGCATGGCAAAAAAAGTTAGTGTGATAGGTATGTGAGTTGGGGAAAAACCAAGGGGAATGCATTCAGTATAAACACAAGCAGATCCAAGGATTCACCCAAAAATCAGTAGGTAAAGCCTTGAAGCCACAAGATAGCTGTGAAAAACCCAACATTAACGAGATGTGCAGTGGTCTGGCTAGTTAGGGCACAAAGTAAGCTATACTATACATTTTTCCTCCTGCAAAAATACAATTGGATAATAAGAGTGTAATAGGAAGTGGCAACAACTATGTTGCAGAGGAAGTCAGAGTTACAATAGGAGAGAGCTTTTCCTATATTTGGGAGAACAGGTGTTTAAGGGCATGTAGAAGTCTGCAATAAGTTTGGTACAGGTCATTTGTTGCCATGAAGTGTTATGGCAGGGTTGAGGTAAAAACCCTGCATGCTCCTCTCCTGCCCACACTGCTGAACACTTTACAGCAGACTTGGACTTCAGCAAAACAAAAAGGATTTCTGCACATGAAACTTAAGACCTTAACTGAAAACTGAATCCATGGCCTGAATCTGAAGTTAAATAAGCAAGTAACCTATTGAAGGTCATGAACTTGAAGCACCCTGTAGTCAGTTAATGAAAAAGCTGACTTAAGGTTTGATATGTAATCAAGTTATCCTGGAATTGGAAGATGTCTTGTCTATTGTTCTTGGAATCTTCAGCAATTCCTTTTCCAGTAGACAAAGAGAAAAATAGTTCCATATTTTACTACAGATACAAGTTCATTCTAAAAAAAAAATGTCTAACCATACCACAAACCCTTTCCTATTCCAACTGGGAAAGAAGGGAGGTCTTCAAAAAAGTCAAGTGAGATCTTGTGATTACTTAAGGACTTTAGTACTAGTATCTTATGCTCAGGCTGGCAGAACAACAACCTTTTAATACCCTAAAGGCTAGTCAGTCATTCATACAGCATTAGAAAACAACCCTTGAATCCAACTTTTCTATACTGAACATCCCAAAGTGGCCCATATCCCTCAAAGTTCCTGTTTGTGTACTGATCAACTGCCCTAGATAGATATGAAACTAATTCTATCACACTGCTGCACCACCCAGACAACTGCTATAGTTGCAATACTTACCCATTTGTCTCATTGAAGGTTGATTGTGGGGCCATGGCCATTGAAAGCACCTTACTTGCAAGCAGTCTATTTACCTTTCACAAACGATCTTTACATTGGCAAGAGCAAATGCAAACCGAGTGACTGCCTTTGTTTGTAGGAATGACCTGGGTTTCCTATTTGTTATAGGGGGAACTAATATAATTACAGCATTTAAAAAGGTAAGAGAGTGGGTATATGAACAAGGGATACTGCTCAAGTGCTGGCAATTGGGACCAGATTCATTTAAAATCTAGCCAGCATGAACAAGTTGGACTGAAGGGCTGTTTGAGCACTGATTATTTTGGTAGTCACCTTGCTATCATACCGAGTCCCTTGGGCCTGCAAGTGCTCTGGCAAACCAGAACTTGGAGTAAGGAGCAACACCATTTGTTGTTTTGGCACATTATAACCCCTGGAGCTCAGTTCAACAACTTCAGCAGACAGTCATGCTCTTCTTCCTTTTCCCATTTTGTTTGTATATTATGGGATCAGTAAGGAATGCTTTTTCACTTGAAGTGTGGAAGTGGAGAAAGCATTTCCCATCCCTTTAATTTCTGAACACTCATACTAGACACTGAATTCCTTGTCACAGATGCTGCCAGATCTGTGGAGTTCTCCAGCATTTTGCTTTAGCTTCAGAGGTAGCACATTTGGAATCAAAGCTCTAACAAAAGTCACATTTGGTACACAAGTACATAAAGGCTTTTTTTAAAAAAGAGAAACTTACCCTGAATCTCCCAAGATAATGACTTTCAGCAAGACTTTCTTCCTAGATGTCATCTTTTATAGCTGGAAGAGAAAGATTGTTCAAATATTTGTACAAAAAAGCTAGCAAGATTTCACCTGCTAATTTTGCCAGAATGAACCAATGCCACAATTATGGCCCTAAATGGCACTGGAAAGTACCATGCAGGTTGTTGGTTTGTGATTAGACTTGTCCTAAAAAAGACTTCAAGTCTTCAGTGACAATTGGGACTTGAACAGACTCGGGTGCAGAGGCAAGACATTATCACTGCCCTACAGGAAGCACATTAACTGGTCACTGGTTTTACTATTACATTAGCTAACACCTGAACATTTACAAAGCTAAGATGCACCTTTGGAGCAGGTGGGACTTGAACCCAAGGCTGTTGCTATGCCACAAGTCCCAAAGTGGCTCATGATTTTGCATGCCATCCTTGTGCAGGGTGATGCTGGTCTGCTGCACTGGTCTAGTTGTTTCAATTGATTAACTGGCAAACTTACAGAGTGTCCTGCCAATAATCAGCCTGCTCACATGCATATCCATGACATCAAGACTTGAACCCAAGCCTCTGCCAAACTCCTGAGCCATACTATCACAGCACCCTTAGGTACTTCCTTCCTTGCCAATCCTTCCAGATGGGCAACTGCAGTTATACTGTACTTTGTCAGATACTAGATGCCAGCTATAGGCATTCCAAGAATAATCTTTCACCCTCCCAACAGGAAAAACAGGTCAACATGGCACATGTGGTTCAAGGCACAACTGAAAAGTTGAAGCCCAAATTCTGAGTCATTAGTGCCAAAAACATGGTTTCATAATCAGAAAATATTGCAGGGTACAACCACACCTATAGCCTGCCTTGAAGTTATCTGTGTAGCTGCAGAATCCCAGTGTGGAAACAGGTCCTTTGGCCACACATGTCCACACCAAACCTTGCAGCATCCACCTAGACCCATCCCCTAAACTACACATCCCTGCACACTGGGCAATTTAGCATGACCAACCCACCTAGCCTGCATATCTCCACACTGTGGCAGAAAACTGGAGTACCTGTAGGAAACCCATGCAGACAGACTGTGCAAACTCCATACAGACACAAGCCCAACAGTGGAATCAAACCTGGGTCCCTGGTGCTGTGAGGCAGCAGTGCTTACCACTGAGTCACAATTCAGTCAAGTTGAAGTTTGCTTTTAAACAGCAAACAGGATTAGCCCTTAATCACTATGTCAGAAGCCTGGTTATACACTCATCCAAATGAGAACTGTTGCTCAGCTTTCAAAGCTTGGAAATTTTAGTGTACTCCTAGGCTAAAGTAATGGAGCTGGGAAAGGTGGTGACTAAAATGGTTTTTAAATGTGGGGTGCAGGCATCACCAGCTGGCCATTTACTGCTTATCCCTGGTGGCCATGAGCTGCTCTAACCACTGCAGTCCACCTGCTGTGGGAGGACTCCATGCCATTATTCTATAAATGGAAGGCCAATTTGCCACAGAACAAGCTAGAAGAGATGCTCAAGTTAAGATGAGTTTGTTACAACAGATTTGTGTTTTAATAGCTGAGTCATAAGTCACATAATACCACATTAGGTCCTACAGATTTAAAAAGCCAAGCTTTCATAGCACTTCAGGTGAAGGAGGAAAGTGCACAGGTAGAATATATAGATGGAGATAACAGCAAGATACTTCCAGGCAATTCAGAATAAAATTACCAATAGAAAGTGTAATAGCTTCACCACTATAAAATGTTTGCACTGCTATCATCTGCAAGTTGCAGGATGTAAAGTACCATAAATCAAGTGCTTGTACCCAACAATGCAGAAACAGCAATAACTGATTCTTTTGTGGGATTTGGATTCTGCTCAGAATTAAACCACTTTTGCCCCAATAAATGGTGATCGAGGGGACAGTACAAGTCAAGTCCTAACTAGTCATGGACACTGTCCAAATGTTGAGCCCATGGGCTCAACAGCAATTTAAACTGGAGCTAGAATGGGCTTAAAGTTGATAACTAACACTGCACCAAACTCACAAGTGGCAAGAGATTCTCCAGTTCCCATTATCTGTTCATAAGTGGCTTAATATTGACAAGTTACTTAATTAGCCAATGGGCATCCAGTTATTAGCCCAACTTCAGACAACTTAAAGTTATTGATTAGAGTACAGAGGAGCTTTAGAAAATTGAGCCAATTTGTCAAATTTCATTAAGCAGCTTCAATACACAAGTAGATTTAGTTCATGCTATTCCCAAAAATCAAAAGAAATGGGATGTTCCTATGCTTCTTGTATAGCAGGGGAGCAATGACGGCCATTCTACTCAAAGATCTGGCCACATTAGACAAAAAAGTACAGTAGATATCAGGCAGTCAGGAATGTGATTAGACTTGCAGTGACATCTTGCCTTCATGAGTGGTATACTCTAGACAACTTTTCTACTGAAGGATCAGTGACTACAATGACTGGTAGGGCCTGAAGATTGCAAGTAAACTTAAGAGCAAATCAACAAGGCAAGTTCAGACATTTTCAACTCCTACTTTTAAGAACATCCATTTCAAAAATAGAGATTACATTTGAAGATCCACTAGATTAAAACAAAGTGAAATGTTAACTTCAGCTTGCCTCAGCCATAGAATTACAGGTGGGTTAAAAAGTTAGACTGGTGATAAGTTCTCTTCCAAAAAATTCACATTTTCAGAACAATGGGAAGTGCAGGTTTACAAATTACTGAAATAGGGAAGTTTACTAATCCCTGGCATTATTCTAATAAAGTGAGATCTGATTTGGACAATTTGTACCAAATTAAAGTGCTGGTTAGACAAGTACATTTGACTTCTGCCATGTCAAAATCTGATCATGTTCTTGGTGAACCCTGTCCCCCTTCTCATCCCCATTGGTTAGCACTGGTGCCTTGGCACCAGGAACCCAGGTTTGATGCCAGCCTTGAAACTGGTGTTTATGTATTCTTGTGTCTGCATGGGTTTCTTCTGGTCTCCCTGGAGTCTGAAGGTGTGAAGATGAGGTGGACTGGCTAAGATTGTCCTGTAGTGTCCAGGTTAGGTGGGCAAGCCATGGTAAGTATAGGGAGGTTGTGTTTGGATGGGATGCTCAGGTCAGTGCAGATTTGAGTGGCTTCCTTCAGCATTGTGGGGATTCTACACAACAGGCCAAATGATCCAGCCCATTTAGTTTTGAAGGATTGTATTGATACTGGCAAAACAGCATACTGTTCAGCTAGTGTCAGATCAATTCAATTAAACTGACTGTACACTAACCCTGTAAAACTTTCCTTCAGGTGCCATTTGTTTGATCTTCACTTCCACAACACTACAAAAATTGAAGTTCTAATGGGTGCACAAAAACCATCTTTAGAATCTTGGCCAAAACTAGATTTGGAAATCTTGGAAACTAATTGCTTGTCAGCCTTCTCAAATAACCCCCTCAGGTACCTTTATTGAAAGGCAGCCATACCCAGCTTCTCCTACAACCTAGTTACATTCAAGCTTGAGTAATCCCCTGCTGGATCCTAAAGAGGATTGAAACCTGACTTACCACTAAAAGCTAACACCTTGCATCTAAATATTAGAGTGTTCACTGCAAGTGGTTCAACCTTCTGTGCCTTTTTAATTAAAAAGGCAAAGGTATTAGGTAACAGAGGAGTCAGTTCTCATCAGCAAGATGGTGACAGAATGGGGAAGGGGAGTGGGAGGAGTTGATTAAGTTCACTGGCTCAGGCTGTCAGGGCTGTTTAACCTTGGCTGACTCATGAAGCTGAACTATTGTGGGTGCCTGTGCCATTATACTGGCATGTGTACAGAAACCTGGTTTTTAGAATTATGCATTTTCAACCCAAGTTACTTAACAGTTTAATCTAGATTAAAGTTTCATGGATCAAGTGGAGAACAGGGACCCAGTAGATGTTGTGTATCTAGACTGCTAAGAGACATCTGACAAGGTGGTGCACAGCATTATGGACAATGTATTAGCATGGATAGAGGATTAGCTAACAGGAAACATTAGATAAAGGAGTGCTTTTCTGGTTGGCAGTGACTAGTGATGTGCTAGGAAAACCAATTTTAGTTTAGATAATGGTTTGGAGTTGTGGACCATGTATCAAAAGGCTGCAGATGACACCAAGATGAGTGGCAGAGCAAAGGATGCAGAGGGATTATAGATCATTTGAGTGGGCAAAGGTCTAGCAGATGGAGTACAATGTTGATAATTGTGAAGTCAATTCTGATAGGAACACAGTAAAATTGATAATTGGAACAGTAAATGGTAGCATGCTGCTGAGCAAATAACCCTAGGGATCCTTGTGCATGAAGCAAGGTAGGTTTAAGGTGTAACAGTTAAATTAGCCAAAGGGAATTTTGTCCTTCACTGCTGGGCGAAATGGAGTTTGAAAGCAGGGACGTTATATTGCAGTATACAGGCTGCTAGAGAGACCACACCTACAGAACTGCATGCTTTTTGGTCTGTTAGCTGAGAGATGTACTGGTTCTGGAGGCAGTGCAATGGAGATGCAGTGGGTTGATTTGCATGGAGAACTGGGATTATATTTGTTGGAATTTAGAACAAGAGGATCTCAAACAAAATTTGGAGAGATTAGACAAGAGTGAAGCAGGGAGGATGTTTCCATTGGTGGTGAAGTTACAACAAGGGGCCATACCCTCAAAATTAGGGGGAGCAGATTTAGGATTGACTTGAAAAGCTTCTTCACACAGGGTTGAGAATCTGTGGAATTCCTTGCCCAGTGTAGTAGTTAAGGCTTCTGCCATGAAGCAGTTTTTAAAAGCCAAGGTAGATAATTTCTGTTCCAGAGGAATTAAGGGTTATGGTGAAGGTGGGCAGGTAGAGCTGAGTTCATGGAAAGATAATGTGATTTTCACTGACAGATTGGGCTTGAACAGTCAGATGACTTAATCCTACAGCTTAGTTATTAAGATCTGGACTAAAAGTAGTGAGTGAATCAAGTCTAAGCATACCTGGCCCACAAGCAAGCATACTCTAACAAAGCTATTAGCATTCTAGGGGTGAGGTGACTTTCAGGTCTTGGAGGTGCCAAATTTACACTTTCCCTCCCCCACCCTAAATGCACCCACTGGGTGGGTTGATTCAATTGGTGTTAACAAATCCATTCAATTCTTCAGATTGGTCTGTGGACCTGAACTCAGCTTATGGCTACACAATTCTTAAAGTTGAGGACCTAACCATCCCCATAAGGGCATTGCCAAACTCCACCATATCTAGGTCACAACTAACCAAAAGCTCAATATGAACTGACAAGTATCAAGGTATGACCATGACAATACATCTGCACAAGCCACACCTTAATGTTTAGCCACTGAAAGCTTGGGTGTGTATCACAGCAGTGAGGCTGCATCCTTTCAGTCAAGCTTGGTGTTAGTGAGGACAAAAGCAGTCTACCTGATGAAAACAAAGACCCATGGATGTGGAAATCAGAAGGGCAATTTCTAGATAAGTGCAGGTGTGGCAGCATCTGGGGAAAGAAATCAGTTAATTTTGAGTCCAGTGACTTCCTTCAAAGGAAGAGATTTGCTCCCAAGGTCACTTGAGTCACTAATTTCAACCCCCTCCCCCAAAATGAACCATTTCTCTAGGAGTGTGTTTCAGGTCTACTTGACTGGTAGACCTGCCAAACATTTCCACTAGCAGGCTGTCACAGAATGACCTTGCCATTGTTTCTTTGGTAATACTTCAACTTGCATCCTTCACAACAGTTAAGGAGTGAAAATGCTACCAGGACCAACTCAAACCAGTAACTTCTTCATTTCCAGATACAAATTGTGGCTACTGTAAAAGCAGGCCCTGGGGAGCAGGCAAAGTCAAGCAGAGGTTAAGATCAGGAATGATGTTAATGTTAACTAGCACAGCAGGCTTGAAGGGCAGAATGGCCTTCTCCCAATTCTCCCAAGTTACAATTAGCTAAATACATTAAGACAAATACTATTTAAACTCACCATTTGCTTGACAAGGTGTGCTAAAAGTCAGTGTCTTTAAAGACAATCAAGTCCAGACAGTTTTGCCACCTGACAGCCATGTTATAAAGTTAGAATTAGAACTAACAACCAAATAGGGCCTGTTTCCACAGAAGTTCTTCGGCCCAACAAGTCCACAATGAACTAGTGCATCCCACCCAGATTTATCCACCTATCAACTACACTACACATGCCTGAGTGCTATGGGCAGTTTAGCATGGCCAAAATACCTAACTGCAAATCTTTGGACTGTGGGAGGAAACCTGAGCATTGGAAGAAATCCAGACAGGGAGAACATGCAAACTCCAGAGACACCAGAGGCCAAAATTTGAACCTGGGTCCCTGGTGCTGAGAACAGCAGCAGTGCTAACCACTGCCATGAAGACTGCAGAAAGTAATTAAAGGAAACATGCTTAAGCAATGATCTGAAAGCCAAAAGAGAACAAATTCAGTCCACCATATTGTTTAGTTTCAATCAAAGCTACTTTACAGGCAGTCTTGGGGGAAGTACACAGCAGGCTTTACTCAGCCAAAAATCAAGCTTGCTCAGACTTGAGTGACCTGCTTGAGATTACAAAGCCTAGCCAAAAATACAGACTAGTAACCCCAGGGTTCCAATACTGAGGGAAGTCTAGTCAGTTAAGACTGGAGTCCAGCAACCTTTCAGAAAGTTTGAAAGGACACCAGACCAGAAATGTTACCCATTTCTCTTGTTACTAGAGCTGTGGAGTTAAGTAATTTACATTGGTATTTCAGGTTTAGTTCTGCCTTGGGGAGTTTTCCCCCACTGAAGTTGGTAGATCTTAATGCCTGCAGTCTAGAGTATTCAAAACCAAAAAGATTGTTTACAACATTAGCACATGACCTTTTGGTCACTAAGGGACAGTTTAGGTATTCAGCTACTCATTTTTGCGTGGGTTGTTTGCTAAAGTTTTCTACAATTTGTTAGACCAATCCACATTAAAAGCTTGATTTTCCAAGCAACCACAAGTTCCCATCAATCCAAAAATGGGACTTCCAGGCCTTTATAGTCTAAAGTAGCCACAATACATAGCTGCATTTCAGCAGTGAAAGTGGCTGAAGTTATTATGACAATCTTCAAAAACCCAAAAGCAACCAGGAATAGCTGGTAGTTACAACATAGCATTCATGATTAAAATATCAGGTCACCCAGGGAGATGAAGTCTTCAGGTAGAGTTTCAAAGCCTAATTGGATGTTTGTTCAATGTTTTGAGGGTAAGGTACAGCTGACAGCACTTGAAATTTGTGTGCCATCCAGGCCTTGAGTGGCTGAAATCTACTCAGGCTAAAAGTCTGCTCCATCACTGATCCTGATAGTCATTGCAATAAAAGTCCCTCCTGGCAGAGGTGCTCCCAACTTACTAACAGCACAGAGCACCCACTTTCACATTAAATCTAACTGCATGTTGTTTTACCATGCTCAGATGTCTGCCTAATGAAAGCACTGTCATTCATGACAACTGAGGAAACAAACATCTGTGCTTTGGCACTCAAAACTGTCCAATTAAAACTAAGTGTAGAAATTGATACCACAAGTTGTGTGGAGTGGAGGTCTGCACTTGACAAATGCAGAGGTACTG
The DNA here is from genome assembly GCF_030684315.1 of Stegostoma tigrinum. NCBI lineage: Eukaryota > Metazoa > Chordata > Chondrichthyes > Orectolobiformes > Stegostomatidae > Stegostoma > Stegostoma tigrinum. The sequence continues at coordinate 4,079,626 of NC_081364.1, forward strand.
GTTGAAAGCAGGGAATGGTGTCTTTGCACATGGCTAAAGCTAGCATGCATCTTCAAGTAATAGAAGATGATAGCACAGTACAGGCCCTTTGGCCAAGTAGAAAGTTGGTCCCTGTTGGAGATAGGGACTAAGCTAGTTTACATTTCTGGAAAAAATACAGCCATACCAGCTTTATTGTGGAGATTGGAATGACTTCAGTTTGAGTACATGTTGCCAAAGGCTTTTGTACAGCATAGAAAAGACTGCAGCCTAGCTTATCCATGCTGACCAGAGCTCTGAAACCAAATTAATCCCATTTGCCTGCATTTGGCCCATCCTCAACTTATGCACCTGCCCATGTTTTGGCTGTTATAACTATACTGATCTCCTTTCCTCTGGCAGCTCATTCCACACATGTAACCCTAAGAGGGTTACCCCTCTGGTCCCTTTTAAATCCCTCCCCATCTTAAACTTGGGTCTTCTGGTTTCAGACTCCCTACCTGGGGAAATAGACCTTGGCTATTCATCCAATTGTGCCCCTCATGATTTTGCAAGCTTTTACTAAAAGGGCAACTGTTCAGTCTCCTACACTCCAAGAAAGAAACCCCCAAGTCTCTAACTCAGATCCAGTCCCAGATGTATCCCTAATTTAAGGACCTTTCCAGTTTATCATCCTTCCTATGAGGTGACCAGAATTGTGCAGTTCTCCTGGTATGGCCTTAGACATTTTATATCTGAAAACATCAACTCCTGTAGTCAGTTAACTGATGGATGAAGACAAGCATACCAAAAAGGTCTTCAGTACTGGTATTTGTGGCACCACATCTGCTGTTTGTCAGCCCTGTTGAATGATCAAACCCACTTTACCTTCTAGTGACTTTTGGTGCATCTATAAGCTTACAAACCATGCCTCTGTTCTCAGAAATCACTGATAATAAGTTGGACCCCAGCACCAATCCTTCTGGCTCACTATTGGTCAAACCTCCAATTTGAAACAACTTTTGCCAGCATCCTGTCAGGTCAATTTCATTAAATGGATCCAACATTAGTCTACCACATAGTAAGGCCTTCAGGGGTCCATGAAGTCCACACAGACAGCATCTGTGCTTTTATCTTGGTCACTTCAAAAAGGTGGTGAAGAGTTAAAGAAGTGATTTCTCATTCACAAAGCCATGCTGATTACCACTGATTAAGTCTCTAGTTCCCTGCCTGCCCCTTACAGTCAGGGATTCTTGAAACTGATGTTAGCCACTGCCTAGTCTTCCAGAAACTTAATGGATCAATGATAAAAACCTTTTGCTAAGAGGTCCACAATTTCTTCATTAGTGTCCAGTGTCCTAGGATACACTTGATCAGGTCCTTGGGATTTAGCTATGTTTGTAGATGACCTCCTGATGTGGACTTTAAGGACATTTCCAAGTTTTGGCTTCCATGTTTCTCTCTCTCGTGGAGCTGAAATATAGTAGAGGGTCCTCTTCACTTGATCCTAGACCACAAGACTCAGGATTTGCCTGAATCCAACAGTCTATACCCAACATGCCTTTCATGACTACAACCCCAATATTTCTAGTCTGAGTGCTCCCTACTCCTGGTCAGCCTTGCCCTTCTCACCAACAGGTGGTTAGGTCTGAATTCACTTTTGAAAGTTGAGGTCTATCCTTTTCTGTAAGGATTTAAAACTAAACAGAATTAAAGGTCCCACTGTGCTCCCCCATTAACATATCAGTCACTTGCCCTGCATCATTTCCCCTGGAGAGAAAACTTTGCCCCTTTACTGATGATCCACTTATTGGTAAGAGTCTTGAACATGTCAGTTGCTCTCCATCCAAGCCCTTAACACCAGTGGTCCCAGTTTATGTTTAGAAAGTTAGAATTCCTACTATTACAACCTATATTCTTCCAACTAACTCCCTACATATTTGGGAAATTTCCCCACCTGACTATAGTGATTGTATGGCATTCCCCAAAGTGATCACCTGCTTATTTCAGTATTGAAACAGGAGGGATGTATATCATTGGTACAGTCTCCACCTCAAATCAAGTGGGATCAAATATTCAAGGGAAAGAGAAACTAGACTAGTCAACAGGACTTTAAACCAGAAGTCTGGGGTGGGAGGGAGAGGGAAGTGGAGAAACAGCAGCTGTTTGACATCTGTAGCAGTGGATTCAGCACTTAAAATAGGGAAGTGACAGGGAAGGAGAAGTCAGGTTATTGAAGTCTCCAGCACAGACAAATAGGACAGTGTTTGGAAGAGGCAAGCAATCAAACATTGGAAGAACAAAATGAAAAAGGTAGGGATAATACATGCAGTGTAAGTTACAAGGTAAATGAGCTGGCAGCACAGATCAAAATTGGCAGGCATCATGATTGGGAAGTGAATATCCAAGGATATACATCCTATTGAAAGATAGCCAGTTCAACTGAGGTTGCCTTAGTGAGAAATGAAATTAAAGTCAACAGGAAGAAATAAAGGAGGGTCAGTTGGTGTAGAATTGAGGAACTGTAAAGGTTAAAAGATAGTTGGAGTTGCATACAGGCCTCCAAACAGCAGTCAGGAGTTGGGGGCACAAGGCACTAGAAGATAGAAAAGGTGTAAGAAAGGCAAAGATAGCGATCATGGGGATTTCACTATGCAGGTGGACTGGGCAAAGCAGACTGGTAGAGTGGATTGCAAGAGAAAGGAATTTGGGGAATGTCTACATGACGACTTCTTGGAGCAGCCTGTGGCGTAGCCCACAAGGGAACAGGCAATACTGATCTGATGATGTATAGTCAGGCAGACTTGATAAGGGAGCTTAAGGTAAAGGAACCCTTAGAAGGTAGTGATCACAAGATGAAGAATTTACATTGCAATAGAGGGAGAAGGTAGAATCAGGTAATGTTATTACAGCTGAATAAAGGCAACTAGAGGCATGAGCTGGACAGTTGATTGGGAGAGGAGCCTAGCAGTAACAATTGGAACAACAGCAGGAGTTTCTGGGAGTAATTCAGGGGATGCAGTGAAAATTCATCTTAGGAAAAAGCAGCATGGTACAGGGAGGATGAGGCAACCACAGCTGATTAAGGAAGTCAGGGATAGCACAAAAGCAAGAAGCAGAGGGAAGCACCAAAAAAATTGAGGGTAAGCTAGCCAGTAACAGATATCTAAAGCTTAGTTTTTTAAAAAAGTAAAAAAGTGGGAAAATTGGATATTGGTCATGGGTAAGATTGAGTCCATTGTAAAGGGCAGGATTTTTTGAATATTTGAAAGTGTATTGGAAATAAGGGCACAGTCAGCATGGTTTCATCAAGAGGTCATGCCTGACATATCTACTAGAATTTGAGGAAGTAATGAGCAGGGTAGACCAGGGAGAGCCAATGGCTGTTATCTACTTGGACCCCAAAAAGGCCTTTGATAAAAATGCCACACAGGAGGCTGCTGAGTAAGCCAAGGGCTGATGGTGTAAGAGGCAAGGTGGTGCATGGATAGAAGATTGGCTGTCTGGCAGAAAGGACCCAAGGGTCTCCAGGTGGCAGCCAGTGACTACTGGGGTTCTGCAAGAATCAGTGCTGCAATGAATTTTTAACTTTGTACATTAGTGATCTAGACGAAGGATCTGTGGGCATCCTGGCTAACACTGCAGATAGAGATAGGTGGAGGGACAAGTAGTACTGAAGAGGCTGTAGAAGGATTTGGACAGGTTAGGAGAGTGGGCACACAGTAGTGGCAGATGGATTACTATGTGGGAAAGTGTGCAGTCATGCACTTTGGTAATAAAAGCATGGACTATTTTCTACATGGAGAGAAGATTCAAAAGTCTGAAGTGCAAACAGACTTGGGGGTTCTCATCCAGGATTCTCCAGGTAAACTTAGGTTGTATCAGTAGTCTGGAAGGCAAATGCAATGTTGGCATTTATTGAGGACTTGAATATAGAAGCAGGGATATACTACTGAGGCTTTAAGACTCTGGTCAGGCCATATTTGGAGTATTGCATGCAGTTCTGGGCCCCATACCTCAGGAAGGATATGGTCCCTGGAAATGGAAACCTTAACATTAGGAACATTCAAGGACTGGGGCTATACTTATCCTTTTAAAGTCCAATGGGGGTGGTGAATCTAATTGAAACTGACAGAATAATGAATAGCTGGGACAGAGTAGATGTTGGGAAGAGGTTTCCATTGGTAGCAGAGACCGGGACCTGAGGGCACAGCCTTAGAGTAAAGGTCTTCCCTCTAAGAATGGAATAAGAAACTTCAGCCAGAGTGGTGAATCTATAATAATTCACTGCCACAGAGGCTGGAGGCCAGGTCATTGAAGACCAAAATAGATTCTTGATAAGTTCCTCAACTCCCTGTAACTCTTATCAGCCATTACTGAATAGCAGAACAGACTTGATGGCCTAATTTCTGCTGTCTTATGGTCTAGACAGATGCTTCATGGAGTACTGTAAATACTGCTGTGATGTTTTCCCTAATCACAAGTAGCATGCTTTTACTTCCTATAGGAAGTACACCCTGGCACAGGGATGCCAGCCAGTCTCTCCCTTAGGGAGGTCCAAGTGAGAAAGGTTCCCATTCATTCCACAAGTTCATCTGCTTTGTCAGGCCTCTTGCCTTGACTTAAATGCAATGTCAGTCAGTCTCTGCTTTATCCACTTAATGTTCCAACTTCTGCAGTCAAAGTCTCAACTGCTTTGATCTTCAACCACTGCCAGACTAGTTTAACCCTCAAGTGCTATGAAGTAAAGGTTCCCTGCCAGGACACTGCTCCCTTTCAGGGCAGGTGTAAGGTGTCTTGTACAGGTCACTTATGCCCTTGAATACAAAAACAATCCCTGTAGTTAATCAGCAGGATTCATTTGCCAATTTTTTAATTCCTACTCACCATAAGTAATCCAGAGTACCCTGGAATCCTGCTTTTAGCCTCCTGCCTAACTCCTAGAGAAGGATGAATATATTTGTGTCACTGGTAAAAACCTCTTGCTGTTTATGCTCCCTTTGAGAATTTACAACTGCTCCAAGACATCCTTGACCTTGGTACAGACAGGCACTGGCACCGGCACCCTGGAACCTTACTTTAGCACAAACACCTGTTCATGCCCATGGCAAGAGTCCTCCTTTACAGACAAAAAAAGCCATTGCCAGAGACCTAACTGCTGCTGCTCTTGTTATTTGCCAAACAGTTTAGCATTATCCACAAGAGAAAAATGGGATAAAGTACACTAGCAGCTTCTTGTTTGGCAACTGATCTCCACAGAGTGGAAACAATTTGTGGTCAAACTAGGTTTGACTTTGGGATCAGAGACTTATCAGCTGGGATTATAAAGAACTTAAGTTTGATTCCAGAAAACCACAACCAGATCCAGTGCAGACAGCAGTAAAGAAAGTGATTTTGGACAGGTGTCCTGTAAAAGTTGTGATAAGAATGTGGTGTGAATTGAAAGTACAGACACATGGTAGCTGTGGTTACATCTTTACTCAAAAACTGGCTAAATAGCATCATCTAAAAGTTAGTGGCTAGAGACAAAGTGGATCTAAAATTCAAAATCTTGATCAATTCACACTTTGAAAGTGAGGCAGTGTAGCTAAAGGTCATTCTTATTTGGGAGTAGCTTCACTATTTTAAAAGTTCAAAGGAAGTGTTTTAATTAAGAATTTAGACAACAGGAGAGAGATTCCTGCAGTGATTGGACTAGTCCAGTGGACATTTAGCAGGGCTGTTGCTCAATCAAAAACCAAACCTCCAACTTATTTGTATCTTGACTAATATACCTATCATTTTAGCATCAGCAACTTTTCACTTAGGGCAGGAATGTGTCTGTACTTGCTGAAGTAAACTTAAACATCTTAAATACAGACTTTTCAACTCCCAAATATAGTTTTACCAATGTACCAACTGCAGAAACTTAAATGAGCACTAGGAGTAAAAAAATTCTCACTTAAATCTGATTGTTAGCCATGAGTATCAAGTATGTATTCTGCAGGTTTCAAGTAAATTCCCCATCCATCACCACTTCTTTCAGAAAAAAAGAATTGGAGTGGACCAAGAGGATTCTCTTACCAGCCTTGAGCGAGTATGCTAGCAAATTTGCCATAAAGGCTGTGAATCACGCTTCTCCAGAGGAGAATAATCATTCCAGACTACATGCAACATTCAATAACACTGGTCACAAGAATAAGCTTCTTGTTTTGACTGAGGCCTCATGAGGGAAAAGAAGTTGTTGGAAAAGCAAAGATTTTAATTACCTTCAATAGTATCAAAGCAATTAAAAGGAATTGCATTTCATTGCAAAGTTGTCCAGAACACCGAGGTAATAGCATTGTATAATTCTTCAGAGATTGCTCAAACTTGTGCTTGTTTTGCCCTTTGATAGATGGACATCTACCACCCCCTTCAATTAAAAAAGTATTCTCTTTAGAAGAATGCATCTGGCTTTAAAAGCCAAACTGACCATCTGAGTGGCTTAAAGGCCTCACTTGGGTGACCATTCACCATTAGTCCCTGGAGGAGCTTCTGAACTTGTGATAATTTCTAGTTTATTTGCATTAATCTCCTGATGCTTCCTTTTGGATTTGCTGCACACAGTGGAAGTACAGCCACACAGCTAACTACTACCTACCATCCACTGCAATAGGAAGTCTTGTTCAGCAAGAGCTGCAGAGATTGTACAAAAAGTTTGACTGGCCAAATGGCTGATCTGTTCTCATTCATAGCAACTGATTGCAATTTGTGATTTATAGTAGAGTCTCTGACAAACCATCTGACAGGCACCTTTGCTTCCCAACCTTATAGCTGTGGCAATAATCTTTTTCACTTTAAGTACACTTCTGCAATTGGTTGTAACTGATTGCTGAAACACTTACAACTTTGAGCAAATCAAATGCTTCTAAGAGGGGAAGTGCAATCCATCCCTTTGATGGACTGTATACATCACACTGAACATTCAACTGTTCAGCACAGGAACAGGGCCCTGAGCCTACCATGTTTGCACACCTATGGTGCCATTCGAAACTAATCTTATCAGCATACATTTGGCATGCAGGCTTCTGGGCACATCTATACAAATGTCTTAAGTGAGGCAGTTGCATCTTGCCCCTCCCATGACCACATGCTCCAGACATGTAAAACACTGCCTTGCACATTCTTGCAATAGAACTCCCCTACTGCTGACAATAGTGGTTGGTACTGTTGCCTCACACCTTCAGGGACCCAGGTTCAATTCCTGCCTCAGTCCAAAGATGTGCACACTAGGTGGACTGGCTGTGCTAAATTGCCTATATAGCATCCAGGGATGTATAGGCTAGGTGGAGAGGCCATAGGAAATGCAGGGGTAGGGGTGCACAAAGGGTCAATATGGACCCAGTAGACTAAGTGATCAGAGATAATGGATTCTCCAGCATCTGCAGTTCAAGCTATGTGAAGCTGGATGAACACAGCAGGCCAAGCAGCATCTCAGGAGCACAAAAACTGATGTTTCAGGCCTAGACCCTTCAGAGAGGGTCTAGGCCTGAAATGTCAGTTTGTGCGCTCCTGAGATGCTGCTTGGCCTGCTGTGTTCGTCCAGCTCCACACTTGGACTAAGTGAGCTGTTTTCACATTGTGGGAAAGTGCTACAATTTGACATATCAAGCCTGCAGGATAAAGAGACATTCCACATTAAGCAGAGGTTCACCTGCACATCTGCCAATGTGGTATACTGCATCCACTGTACCCAGTGTGGCTTCCTCTACATTGGGGACATCAAGCAGAGGCTTGATGTCTGCTTTGCAGAACACCTCCGCTCAGTTCGCAACAAACTGCACCTCCTAGTCGCTAACCATTTCCACTCCCCCTCCCATTCTTTAGATGACATGTCCATCATGGGCCTCCTGCAGTGCCACAATGATGCCACCCGAAGGTTGCAGGAACAGCAACTCATATTCCGCCTGGGAACACTGCAGCCTAATGGTATCAATGTGGACTTCACCAGTTTCAAAATCTCCCCTTCCCCCAACTGCATCCCTAAACCAGCCCAGTTCATCCCCTCCCCCACTGCATCCCAAAGCCAGTCCAACCTGTCTCCACCTCCCTAACCTGTTCTTCCTCTCACCCATCCCAAGCCACCCCCCCCCCCCCCCCCCCCACCTACTAACCTCATCCCACCTCCTTGACCTGTCCGTCTTCCCTGGACTGACTTATCCCCTCCCTACCTATACTCTCCTCTCCACCTATCTTCTCTCCATCTTTGGTCCACCTCCCCCTATTTATTCCAGAACTCTCACCCCATCCCCCTCTGATGAAGGGTCTAGGCCCAAAACGTCAGCTTTTGTGCTCCTGAGATGCTGCTTGGCCTGCTGTGTTCATCCAGCCTCACATTTTGTTGTCTTAGATTCTCCAGCATCTGCAGTTCCCATTATCTTGGATAAAGAGACTACTCACCCTCTACCATGCCTTAAATTTTAAAGGCCAGGTCACCCCTTCAACCCCTAGTGAAAACATCCATGCTGGCCAACAAAAGCAACTCCCTTCTGAAATTAGGCTTTCATCTGGCTTAGCCAAGATATCCAAATTGCTGATCTCATTCCTCATACTTTTGGAAAGTTAGGAAGGACAAGTACCAGGACAACAGTCATGGCTGGAAGCAACAAGGAAACAGGATGAAGTCAGTTCCATGACAGTTGCTCTAGAGGCCAGCTGAATCATACTGGATACCCAAGTGATGAGTTATTGTGATCTTCATAGCAGTTAATTCCACTAATTCTCACCTGCACTTGCTCCCTCAACCACATTTCACTCAAGCCTTTCTACATCAGTCCTCATGAATGATATCATTTGAAGTGGCAAGCAACTGAGAAATCTAACAGTTCAAACGTTTTTTAGTAGTCTGCCCTCCTCTGAGGGAGATGCTCTAGATCAGTGTTCATGTTCAACCAGTCCTACTGATATCATACACAGTTGATTCACTTTAAAAGTGAAATTTTAGACTGCATTACCTTCCTTCTAATGGGTTAGAGGGCATCAAAGTGTGGAGCTGGATGAACAGAGGCCAAGCAGCATCAAGGACCACAAAAGCCAACATTTTGGGTCTAGACTGATTGTGGGGGGTGGGGTGTGGGGTGGAAGGGTTCTGAAATAAATAAGGGGAGGTGGATCACAGATGATAGAGAAGATAGTTGGACAGGAGACCAACAAGTTAAAAGGGGTGGGGGTGGTGCCTGTAGAGGTGCGTGCAGGTGGGGAAGGTAGGGAGGGGATAGGTCAGTCTGGGGAAGACAGACAGGTCAACAGGGTGGGATGAGGCTAGTAGGTAGGAAGTGGCAATTCAGCTCAAGGTGGGAGGAGAGACACGGGGGGGGGGGGGGGAGGAAGAACAGGTTAGGGAGACAGGGGAGATTGAAGCTTGTGAAATCCACATACCATTGGGCTGCAGGGTTCCCAAACAGAATGAGCTGCTGTTCCTGCAACCAAGTGGCATTGTTGTAGCACTGCAGCAGGCCCAGGATGGACATGTTGTTGGGGACTGCTTTGCAGAACATGTGCTCAGGTTTACAATAAACCACTGCACCTCCTGGTCATGAGCTATTTCAACACCAGCACATGCGCACTCTCTCCCACCCCCCCCCCCCCCACCATGTCTGCTTGGTTCCCCCAATGTAGAGGCAGCCACACCGGGTACAGCAGATGCAGTATATCACATTGGTGGATGTGCAGGTGAACTTCTGCTTGATGTTGAAAAGGGGCCTGGGATTGTGGGGGGGGGGGGGGTGGCAAGTGTAGCATTTCTTGTGGTTGCAGGAGGAAGTGCCAGGTGTGGTGGGGCTAGAGGGGAGTGTGGACCTGACAAGGGAGTCACAGACAGTGGTCCCCCTGAAAAACAGATCAGAGTAGGGATGGATGAATGTCTTTGGTGCTGGGGGTCAACTGCAGATGGCAGAAGTGGAGGATGATGTGTTGGATTTGGAGCTTGGTGGGGTGGTACATGAGGACAAGGGTGATTCTCTTTTGGCAGTTATTGCAGGGACAGGGTGTGGTGGGGGGATGAGTTACAGGAAACGTGGTCAACAGTGTTAGAGACTACTGCAAGGGGAGGGGGGGTTGCAGTCCTTAAAGGGATCAGGTGTACAGGAGTGGAATGCCTCATCCTGGGAGCAGATGTGGCAGAGGTTTAGGAATTGGGAAAGGGATGGAATTTTTACAGGAAGGTGGTGTATTCTAGGTAGCTGTGGAAGTCAGTGTGCTTGAAATGGATATCAGTTTCTAGGTGATGCCTGAAATGGAGACATAGGTCCAGGAAGATTTTGGGGGGGGGGGGGAAGAAGAGAAGAGAAGGATCAATGTGTTGGAGATGGCCCAGGTGAACTTAAGGTTGGGGTGGAAGGTGTTGGTGAAGTGGATGAACTGTTTGAGCTCCTCAAGGCACAAGGCAGCACCAATGCAGGCAGTCAGTCAGTGTAATGGAGGATGAAGTGGGGTTTAGGGCTAGTGTAGGTACAGAAGAGGGATTGTTCCACATAACCTACAAAGAGGCAGGCATAGCTTGGGCCCATGTGGGTACCCATGGCCACCCCCTTTGTCTGTAGGGGGTGGGAGGAATCAAGAAGTTGAGGGGAGGACAAGTTTGACTAGATGGCGGGGGGGGGGGGGGGAAGAAGGAGGAGGAGAGGAGACTGGTCAGGCCTGTGGGACAGGAAGCAGAGGGCCTTCAGGCCATCTGCATGGGGAATGCCAGTGTACAGGGACTGGACATCCATGGTGAAAGTCAGGTATCCAACTCACTTTCTCATGAAGGGTCTAGGCCCAAAACATCAGTTTGTGCTCCTCAGCCTGCTGTGTTCATCCAGCTCTACACCTTGTCATCTTGTCGTCTCCAGCATCTGCAGTTCCCATTACTGCACTTTCAATATTACAGCTCATTAAGTCCCATGTTGCTCCCTGACCTAAACATTCCAATAACAAAAAGGACCCAGTTCTGAAAAACCCACCAGTAAGCTGAGCAATTGGTCCCTAACTAAAAACACCCTGCCACTAGATTACACAACCTCAAACTTGAGGAAACATTATTCCATAATCTCTTCACAGAAGAGATCCCAGGCAGAGCAGCAATACAGTTACACTTAGTAAACCATACACTTAATCACTGACAATTTCTACATTGGAAAAAGAATCTGAGTAGGTCTAAAGTATTTAGATTGAAAAAGACAAGCTAGCACATGTAAAAAGGAGGAGTCATTTTATCATGTCATAGGATGCAGCACCACATATGCCCAAAGGGGGCAGTTCACAAGAAAACACCCTTGGCAACATCTGAAGTTTATATAAATAAAGTGTTCATGTCTGTTTTTCAGGAGTGCAATGACAAGTCATGTGTTTCATCAGCTGTAAGAATCACGAGGAGCAGGTTTCTTGGACTTCGAGAAAAGCAACAATTTACAAACTCAACCACCCACCACCTCTCTCCCCCAACCCCCCCATTGGACAGAAACTACATCATGATACCTGTTTCACAACAATGCAGTTCACAGTTAGATCATTTGGCTGTCCATCATACAGACAGCTCAGGCAAGTCGCATTTTTAAATGCGCGTTGACGAGAAACTAGATCAAAATAAGACACTACAACTGGAGTGGTGCTGTGGCATTAAGCCTCGTTTGCTCTAGTTAGGAAAGTATTACTGAAGAAACAAGCGTCTTAGAAACCCTATTTTACTCGCAAACAAAAATCAAATCACTCGATTTATTACAGAGCTTCCTGAACAACAAGCCTTGAAACTGGCAAACAATGCCACAACATACTTTTATCTGCAACATTAAATAGAAACATGAAAATTTTAGCGATATTAAAAGTGAAACCAGCTCAAAGAGCTTAGTCACCCCGAAGACTAGAGACAAAGGAGCCAGGTTTGAAGTTTCCACAGGCTCTCCACATATACAACACAGCAGCGACGGCTCAAAACAAGCGTCACTTGTCGTTGGAAGGGGGGGTTAATAGCGTTCTCGAAAGAGCCCAGACAGCTACGTGAAAATCTAGTGTTAGCCCTAGCTTTAGGGAAAGCCGCTCACAACAATATAAAAGATGCATCCCACTGAAATTAAAAAATCCACACAAAATCTAAGCGGAAAAATGCGAAGCCAGCATTTAAAAAACACATTTGAAGAGAACTGAAAGCAAGTGTAACACGTACACCGTGTCATTCAGTAATTATACTGCGTTTTGCGCTGCACAGGTTATTAAATTAGAAAGAGAAAGGAGGGGAACAACTCCCCAGCGGGATGCTAATGTATATTTGATGTAGCACAGATGCTACTTCGCCAGGACTGCCAGGGCCTGAAGGGGTGCGAGTTCCTGTCACTCGCAGGGGTGTTGCCAAGGGGCCCGGGGGCAGTTGCTAGGGCTCACCGCTTTCCCCACACGCTGGGGCATCAAGCACGGGGGGTGTCGTTGCTAGGAAGAGCCCGGGGACGGTTGCTAGGGAAGGGTGCGCGCAGGGCCGGGAGCGCGGCCGCTGGGCGGACCCTGGGCCCTGTGTGTCTCTCTCCGAGATCGAGGCCTCCGTTGTTTCTCTCCTTCCTCCTCTCCCAAAAGCGCTTTACACCCGCGGGCAGAGCGGCCTACCAGTACCCGGCACCGAGTCAGACTCACCTGAAAGGGCAAGGGAGGTTGAGAAAAGTCAGCTGCGCGGCCTACTGCCGGTCTTGCTCGGTAAGTCACTGGCTTGGCTGGGCCGGGCCGCTCCTAGCTGTCGAAGCTTTGCCTCCGACTCCCCGCTTATCACCCGCACCCTGCGTCTGATGTCACCGCGTATTACGTTTCGGCGTATGGCGTCACCCCCGCAGGACCGCCCGCTGCGTGACTGCCATGTGGGGGGTGGGGGCGGGTTCGAGTACGACCAACCTTGCCGGGTCCTAGCGCCTGCCAAACGCGGGACACGTTACTGTTGAGGGGGAGGCTGGGGAGTCGAGTGTGATCTTAAGACAGGTCTTAAGGATTTAAACCATTGAAACGGGCTGGGGAGTGTTGATAGTAAAACAGAGATTTGTGGATGCTAAAGATCCGAAACAGAAACAGTAAGTGTTGGAGAAACTCAGCTGTTCTGGCAGCATTGGAGTCCAGAGAACGTTTTTCAGAACTGAAGTTGCTGAGTTTCTCCAGCAATATCTGTAATTGTTCCAGACTTCCATCATCCGTGGTTCTTTGTTGCATTTTAGGACCTTGATGACCTTAGACAGTTTGGGAGTTAAATTCACACTGATTAGTGCAACACAAAGCAGCTGTCCAGCCAACTGAGCTGAGTGCTGGAGAACCTCAACAGGGCTGGCAGCACTTTTGGAGAGAGAAACGGTGTTAACATTTCAAACCTAGTATGATTTCTTCAGAACTAAAGTAACATTCAAGGTTACAGGCCAAGTGCTGAAAAATGGGATTAGAATTGATTGGTGTTTGATGACCAGTGTGGACGAAATGGGCCCAAGGGCCTCTATCGGTGCTGTCAAAACGCCATTATTCTAGGTTCAGCAAACGGGAAGGCATACGGTATGCTGACCTCCATGGATGAGGATTTTGGTTCAGAAGTACGAATGACTTACAGGGCCTACGTGAGACCACATCTGGAGTATTGAATGCAGTTGTGTCTCCATAACTACTAAAGAATAGCGGGAATGCGCAAAAGGTTCACCAGGCTGATACCAGGGTTAGCAAGTCTGTCCTGTGAGGAGAGATGACTCAACTAGGCCTGTTGTCACTGCAGTTTAGAAAAATGAGAGGGAATCTGATTGCTAAAATTCTAACAGGGCTAGAAAGACCAGATGCAGGGAGAATGTTTCCCCTGTTTGGGGAGTCTAGAACTACAAGCACAGTTTGGGAGTGAGATGGGGAAAAATTTCTTCACTCAAAGAATGGTCAGCCTGTGGAATTTTCTACCACAGAATGCTTTCGAGGCGAATTCAGTGAATATTTCAAGAAAGAGATGGATACATTTTTAGATTTTAAATGCTTCAAAGGATGTGGGGAGAAAGCAGGAACATGGTATTTAGGATCAGCCATGATCATATTAAATGGCAGAGCAGACTTGAAGGGCTGAATGGCTTACTCCTGCTCCTCGTGACCATGCTTTTATCCATCCCTCCCACCCTGGTTATAATCTCTTCCAAGCTTTTCTGTAAGGCAGAAGATACAGAAGTTTAAACACATGTACCAACAGGTTTATGAAAAGCTTCTTCCCTGTTGCTATTTGGCTGCTGCACAGACCTCTCAAGTTTCACATCTAATGTTAATCTTGCTTTTGTACACTTCCTGTGCAACCATAACTGTGTACACCTCCGTGTATTCAATCTCCCTATGATCTGTATGTCTTTGTATGTTATGATCTGCCAGTTCTGCATGCAAAGCAAAACTTCTCACTGTACTTAGGTACATGTGACAGCAATAAATCAGATCGAAGGTTACAGTTGGTGTGTGGAAGAGGGATAAGAAGTGGGACTGGCTAAGGTAATGTAAGGAGAAGCAGGCTTAGAGGGGGATTTGTGAAAAATGCTTTTCACTGAGAGCATGTAGATATCTGGAACTCACTAATGGTCCTGGGCGAAAACCAGAAAAAGGGATTTAGCTGGCTGGCTCCTTTCCCACTTATATCACCTCAAAAGAGACTTCATTGGCTGTAAGTTTTTTTGAGTACTTTAGTGGATGTGAAAGGTGCTGTTTGTTAGGATGTATAAGTTTGTGAATGATTAGAATTGGAATATGGACATGCATGGACATTTCTGGATTACAAAGGATTTATAATGTGACTATTTAGAACTAGGAAGGAAAAGAGCCAACGGAGGCAATGATTCAGCAAAGAACTGCGGACACTAGGGATGTGAAACATACTCAGAAAATGCTGGAGAAACTCAGCAGGCCTGGTGGCATCTTTGATGAGAGAAACAGAGTTAATGTTTCAAATCCAGCGAATCTCCTTCAGCATCTGGGAAAGTGTTACTTATTTTGATGACAGGGCTTGAGTGAGGCTGGCGGGTTCGGCGTGAGCAAGTTGGAAGGAGTGATCGGAGATAATGGGAACTGAAGCCGCAAAACAATCCGACCCCAACACCAAAGACATTTTTCCATCCCCACCCTTGTCTGCCTTCCGGAGAGACCACTCTCTCCATGACTCCCTTGTTCGCTCCACACTGCCCTCCAACCCCACCACACCCGGCACCTTCCCCTGCAACCACAGGAAGTGCTACACTTGCCCCCACACCTCCCCCCTCACCCCTATCCCAGGCCCCAAGATGACATTCCACATTAAGCAGAGGTTTACCTGCACATCTGCCAATGTGTTATACTGTATCCGCTGTACCCGGTGTGGCTTCCTCTACATTGGGGAAACCAAGCAGAGGCTTGGAGACCGCTTTGCAGAACACCTCCGCTCGGTTCGCAACAAACAACTGCACCTCCCAGTCACGAACCATTTCCACTCCCCCTCCCATTCTTTAGATGACATGTCCATCACGGGCCTCCTGCAGTGCCACAATGATGCCACCCGAAGGTTGCAGGAACAGCAACTCATATTCAGCTTGGGAACCCTGCAGCCCAATGGTATCAATGTGGACTTCACCAGCTTCAAAATCTCCCCTTCCCCCACTTCATCCCAAAACTAGCCCAGCTCGTCCCCTCCCCCCACTGCATCCCAAAACCAGACCAGCTTGTCCCCGCCTCCCTAACCTGTTCTTCCTCTCACCTATCCCCTCCTCCCACTTCAAGCCGCACCTCCATTTCCTACTTACTAACCTCATCCCGCCCCCTCGACCTGTCCATCCTCCCCGGACTGACCTACCCCCTCCCTACCTCCCCACCTATACTCTCCTCTCCACCTATCTTCTCCTCTATCCATCTTCAATCCACCTCCCCCTCTCTCCCTATTTATTTCAGAATCCTCTCCCCATCCCCCATCACAAGGAAGAGGTATTAGAAATCCTTCAGAGGGTGAAGATAGATAAGTCCCCTGGGCCGGATGAGATTTATCCTCAGATCCTCTGGGAAGCCAGGGAGGAGATTGCTGAGCCTTTGGCATTGAACTTTAACTCGTGATTGTCTACAGGACTAGTGCCAGATGACTGGAGGATAGCAAATGTGGTTCCCCTGTTCAAGAAGGGGAGTAGAGACAACCCTGGTAATTATAGACCAGTGAGCCTTACGTCAGTTGTTGGTAAAGTGTTGGAAAAGGTTATAAGGGATTGGATTTATAATCATCTAGAAAAGAATAAACTGATTAGGGATAATCAGCACGCTTTTGTGAAGGGAAGGTCGTGCCTCACAAACCTTATTGACTTCTTTGAGAAGGTGACCAAACAGGTAGATGAGATTAAACCGGTTGATGTGACGTACATGGATTTCAGCAAGGCATTCAATAAGGTTCCCCACAATAGGCTATTGTGCAAAATGCGGAGGAATGGAATTGTGGGAGATATAGCAGTTTGGATCAGAAATTGGCTTGCTGAAAGAAGACAGAGGGTAGTAGTTGATGGGAAATGTTCATCCTGGAGATCAGTTACTAGTGGTGTACCACAAGGGTCGGTGTTGGGTCCACTGCTGTTTGTCATTTTTATAAATGACCTGGATGAGGGCGTAGAAGGATGGGTTAATAAATTTGCAGACGACACTAAGGTCGGTGGAGTTGTGGATAGTGACGAAGGATGCTGTAGGTTGCAGAGAGACATAGATAAGCTGCAGAGCTGGGCTGAGAGGTGGCAAATGGAGTTTAATGCAGACAAGTGTGAGGTGATGCACTTTGGTAGGAGTAACCGGAAGGCAAAGTACAGGGCTAATAGTAAGATTCTTGGTGGTGTAGATGAGCAGAGAGATCTCGGTGTCCATGTAGACAGATCCTTGAAAGTTGCCACCCAGGGTGACAGGGCTGTTAAGAAGGCATACAGTGTTTTAGCTTTTATTAATAGAGGGATCGAGTTCCGGAACCAAGAGGTTATGGGAGGGGGAGTGGAAATGGTTCGCAACTGGGAGGTGCAATTGTTTGTTGCGAACCGAGCGGAGGTGTTCTGCACAGCGGTCCCCAAGCCTCCGCTTGGTTTCCCCAATGTAGAGGAGCTGTACAAAACTCTGGTGCAGCCGCACTTGGAGTATTGTGTACAGTTCTGGTCACCGCATTATAAGAAGGATGTGGAAGCTTTGGAAAGGGTGCAGAGGAGATTTACTAGGATGTTGCCTGGTATGGAGGGAAGGTCTTAGGAGGAAAGGCTGAGGGACTTGAGGCTGTTTTCATTAGAGAGAAGAAGGTTGAGAGGTGACTTAATTGAAACATATAAAATAATCAGAGGGTTAGATAGCGTGGATAGGGAGAGCCCTATTCCCAGGATGGTGACAGCGAGCACAAGGGGGCATAGCTTTAATTTGAGGGGTGAAAGATATAGGACAGATGTCAGAGGTAGTTTCTTTACTCAGAGAGTAGTAAGGGAATGGAACGCTTTGCCTGCAACGGTAGTAGATTCGCCATCTTTAGGTACATTTAAGTCGTCATTGGATAAGCATATGGACGTACATGGAATAGTGTAGGCTAGATGGGCTTGTGATCGGTATGACAGGTCGGCACAACATCGAGGGCCGAAGGGCCTGTACTGTGCTGTAATGTTCCATGTTCTATGTTCTATCCCCCTCTCTGATGAAGGGTCTAGGCCCAAAATGTCAGCTTTTGTGCTCCTAAGATGCTCCACACTTTGTTACCTTGGAAGGAATGATCGGATAGGTGGAAACAGAGTCCTGAGAGAGATAGAAAGAGAGAAAAAGTTAGGCACTCAACAAGATTGTTGACATGAAACCCCAAGAAGAAGATTTGCTGCTGCTGATTATTTGAAAATGGGTTGGCTATGTTGAAAGCAGCCCATGTGATGACAGGGCTGGGGGTGTGGGGGCGGGGCTGGTGGTAAAGGACATTGAAGACAGTGCTCAGGCCCTAAAATTATTGAATTTCTTACTGAGACCTGAAGGCTACAGGGTCCCCATGCGGAAATTGAGATGTTGTCCTTCTAGTTTGTGCTGAGCTTAGCTGGGGCACTGCAGCAAGCCCGGGACAGCGATGTTGGCCAGTGAACAGGGTGGTGTGTTAAAGTGGCAGGCACCTGGAAGCTTGGATAGATTTTTATGGACAGAATTTGGGTGTTTTGCAAAGTGGTTGCCGAGTCTACATTTCATCTCCCCAGTGTAGAGAAGACCACACTGTGAGCAGCGAATACAGGAGACCAGATAGTGTGAACTGCAGGTGCTGCTTCACCTGGAAGGTGTGTCTGGGGCCTCGGATAGTAGGAGGGAGGAGGTAAATGGACAGACTTTACACCTTTTGCGATTGCAGGGGAAGGTGCAATGGGGCTGGAGGAAGATGTTGGGAATGGATGAGGAGTGGACAAGGGTCCCTGCGGAACAATGACAAAGGAGGGGAGGGGAATATGTGTCTGGTCGAGACATCCTACTGGAGGTGATGGAAATAGCACATAACAAACCTTTGGATGGGGAGGTTGGTGGGGTGGTGACCCCAGGGGGACCCTAACGATGTCGCGGGAGGGAAGAGAAAGGGGTGAGGGCAGTTGTGCAGGAGATGGGTTGGACACAGCTGAGGGGACCTGTTAACTACGGGTGAGGGGGAGTCACAGGAACATGGGAATTAGGAACAGCAGTAGGTAACTGAGCCTTTCAAACCCACTCCACCATTTAACCATAATCATGGCCGATCTTGTCCTGACCTCGACTCCACTTTCCTGCCTGGTCCCCCCTTTTCAACAGAAACATAACTATTTCTTTCTCAAATCTAATTCCACCTCCACTGCACTCTGGTGGAGTGAGTTCCACAGATTCTCAACTCTCTGAGAGAAGTAGTTCCTCCTGATCTCAGTTCTGAGCAAACCTCCTCTCGCCCTATTTCTATGACCTCTTATTATAGACAGTTTCACAAGGGGAACATGTGTTGATAAACCCCCTTCCAGCATTTTATATCCCTCAATAAGATCCCCCACCCACCCCCCACCCATTCTTCTAAACTCTAACAAGTATGAGGCCAAGCTGTTCAACCACTCCTTGTATGACAGCCCTTTCATCCCTGGAATCAACTTGGTGACCCTCCTCAGAACTGGCTTCAGTGTCACCACACCCTTCCTTGGGTAAGGAGGCATCCTCGGAAAAAGATGGACATTTCTGAGGCACCCTGCGGAAGGTGGCATCGTCAGAACAGCAGGAAATGGAATAACCAGGAGACTGTGATCTCTTTGCTGTTTACAAACAGCATACTTTTCATTTTCAAACATCCAATGTTTTCTGCTGATCGCCAGCTCTGCGATGGAAAGTGCGCGTCGCAGTGTATTTTGAAAGGAAGAAGTGTCAAGATTTCTCCAACGTCTTTCACAACCTGAGGTTGCCCCAAAACACTTCACAGTGCGGTCACTATTGTAGAAGATCAACATTAAGTTAGTGCACAGCATGCTACCACCAGCAGCAATGAAGTCACTGATTATTGGCTGGGTTCAGGAGTTTGGGTGAGGGGTGCTGCTGTTTTGGTTACATATACAAGGGACCACTTGCTATGTTAGCCCACACACTGCCACTTGGTCCCTTTCTATACATCTCGTGAGACTGAGCAACTTCCCTCTGTGCACAGGGAATTACATCATTAGGTTTGTGGCTTCCTCATATTTTTCTGATTTGATTCTTTCTAGTTTTCTCTGCAATGGAGCTACTTTTCACTCACTTGCTGGCCTCCCCCATCAATGAGGATGGGCAGGCCCATGGAGCCACATCTTCTGTCCCTCGGCCATTGCTCAAGTATGATGTTAAACAGAGATCCTGCCTTCCCAAACAGGTGAAAGTAAAAAATCCCATACCCGCTGGCTCAGGAGAAAAGCAGTCAAGTTCCACCCAGTGTCTTCTGCAATATTAAATCTTTGCCCTGGAATGTTTGCATACAGATCACATGCTCATTACCACACTGTTGGTTTTGGGATCTTGCTGTACATTTGTTGGTGAATTTTCTACATCACAACAGTGACTATACTGCTTCAAAAAGTACTGCATCTGCATTGAAGCTACTGTGGAATATGCTAAGTCCGTGGAAGGACTCAGAAATATTGAAGCTTTTAAGTTGAGTCTTAGAGGTCTGTCAGGGAGTGGCAGCTCCATATCTGGGCCAGATGCTCTGGATTTGAGCCCACTTCAGGACTTCCTGGTCATAGGAGGGGTGTTTGTAAGACAACCAAACAACCTGTAAATCATCCAAAGCGCAGTGGGAAGGAGGTAATAGAGGAGAATCTCATTGTTGATGCAGAGCAAGACAGCTCTGAAGCCTCCCTTTAGGACGTTTAGCTACAGAAATAGATGAAGTATCTGCCACCAGCTGTCACAAGAGAAAGGAACAAAAAATCTGCTCAAATGAATGGGAAGGAAGTGACAACGAAGCTTCACTCCATCTATCCAAGGTTTGTAGCCCATGCCTCAGCCATCCTGATGGAAACAATATTTATAGGATTCGAAAGGACATTCTGCTAACAGAACCTGAAGAGCTGGGGGCTAAAACAAAACAAAAACATATCCTCCAAGGTAATAATATCAAGATTAATACATGAGCCACAATGAAACAGGTTTAATGAATGATGTCAGTGCAAAAGATCTGTTAGGAAACAGTGACCATAACACGTAGAATTTAACATTCAGTTTGAGAGTGAGAAACTTGGCTCAGAAATAACCGTGCTAGACTTAAGTAAAGGTGATTATAAAGAAACAAGGGCAGAGTTGGTTGGAATAGTTTGGGAAAGGACAGTAGAGGAAAAGATGTTTGGGAACAATGGGAGACTGAAATCCTGACTCATAAAAAAGATGCATCCTAGTGAGGAAGAAAGATTCTAGGAAGAGATAAACCAAATACCACTAACCAAGGGAGTTAAGGGGTAGTACCAAATTGAAATAAAGACGTCATAAAGATTAGCGATTAGCCAATAGACCGGGATACAGGGGGTCCCTGATTAATGAACATCTGACTTACAAATACTCACACTTATGAACACAATCTCACACTAGGGTGTAATCTTAAAGAGCTCATATGAACATGTCCTGTCCTTACAAACCAGGACTGTATTTTAAAAACTGGTAATCCAGGCAGATGTTCAAATCCCACCAAAGCAGCTGGTGATGTTCAAATTCAATGAATACATTTGGAATTGAAAGATGGTCTCAGTCATGGACCATGAAACTCATCAATTGTTTTGAAAATCGATCCAGTTTACTAATGACTTTCCAGGAAGGAAACCCGTTTTGCAGAACACCTCTGCTCAGTTCGCAGTAAACAACTGCACCTCCCAGTCGCGAACCATTTCAACTCCCCCTCCCATTCGTCAGACGACATGTCCATCATGGGCCTCCTGTAGTGCCACAATGATGCCACCTGAAGGTTGCAGGAACAGCAACTCATATTCCGCTTGGGAACCCTGCAGCCCAATGGCATCAATGTGGACTTCACAAGCTTCAAAATCTCCCCTTCCCCCACTGCAGCCCAGAACCAGCCCAGTTCATCCCCTCCTCCCACTGCATCCCAAAACCATCCCAGTTCGTCCCCACCTCCCTAACCTGTTCTTCCTCTCACCTATCTCCTCCCACCTCAAGCCGCACCTCCATTTCCTACCTACTAACCTCATCCTGCCCCCTTGACCTGTCCGTCCTCCCCCGACTGACCTATCCCCTCCCTACCGAAAGTTGGCCACATTGTTAATATTGAGAGGATAACTGCAGGAAGATATAAATGAACAGGTCATGTAGTAAGTCATATTGGACCACTGAGCCCATCAATCTATGCTCCACCATTCAATTAAATTATAGCTGACCCAATAATCCTCAACTCTACTTCTCTGTCTTTTCCCCACAATCCTTGATTCTCTTCCGAACTAAAAATTTGTCTGCATCAGCCTGGATATACTTAACGGGCCAGACTCGACAGCTGTCAGCAGTAAAAGAATTCCACAGATTTACTGTGGGATAACAAGGTGTGGGGCTGGGTGAACACAGCAGGCCAAGCAGCATCAGAGGAGCAGGAAGGCTGACGTTCGGGCCTAGACCTTTCTTCAGAAAACTGTCCTGTGAGAGAAGAAATTTCTCCTCATCTTAAATGGGTGACATCTTCTGAGATAATGCCCTCTGGTCCTAGATGTTCCTGCAAGGAGAAACAACCCTTCTGCGCCTACCCTGTCAAGTCTCCTAAGAATCTTGTATATTTCAATGAGGTTGTCTGTATTCCTCTGATATTCCAAACATTACAGGGCCCAACCTTCTTGACCTCACCTCATAAGTCAGTCCCTCCATACCTGGAATCAGCTGAGTGAACCTTCTCTTGTAGAAAAGGGAATTCAACTTGGAGAAGTGTGATATGATGAATTTAGAGAGGTCAAACTAGGAATAGCCAATAAATTGGAGGAAACTGACAGATGTATAGAATGTGGGGGACCTTGAGGGAGAATGAAGAATTAATTAGATACTCTTGAAAGTAAATGGAATCCCGTCCTTTATCAATTGAATATAAGAACACGGAGGTGATACTGGAATTGTATCAATAATCTTTTACTGATCACTTTTATGGTGTGTGGCCATTGTCCATCCCTCGTTGCCCCTTGAGAAGGTGGGGGTGAGCTGCTTCCTTGAACCGCTGCGTCCACGTGCTACAGGTAGACCCACAATGCAAACTAATTGATCTACAACTTGAGTACTGTGTGCAGTTCCGACCGCCTCATCACCAAAAGGATATAATTTCACTCGAGAGGGAACAGAAGAGGTTTATGGAGGTGCTGCTAGGACTGGAAAATACATAATTGGCAGTCCGTCACAGACCAGGATGACTCTTTTCCACTCTCAGCGTGAGCCTAAAGGTTGCCACAGGCTCTGTTACGCATGGGGCAGAAGGTGGTTGTGGGGCGGGCTGGGTGGGCCGTTAGTGTGACAGTGTGCTCCTTTCACTGTTTTTGCTTGCTTTCCCTTTTATTCCCAATGGTGAGCCTCTGGGTGCTCAATGCCTTCCCAGATGCTCCTCCTCCGCTTTGGGCAGCCATGGGTCAGTGATTAATACAGCTTTGAAGAATTATTGGATACAGCAGGCCGAGGGGTTGGGGGTTTTATTGAGCTGTACAAACTGGTGAGACGCCTGGGTGAAGTGGATGGGAAAGGCTTGTTTATTTGAGCAGAGTGAGCAGTGACTTGGGACACAGCTTTAAAGTGATTGATCAAAAGATTAAAAGGGAGATAAGGAGACTTCTTTTCTCCTGATGGTGTCCGGGCTCTGGAACTCATTGGCATTAGGGGCGTATATAAACCTGAAGTCCCGTAACTTCCACATTTATGGATGAAGTACTGGGAAGCAGGATTATGCTGGCAGAGTCAATTTCTTTGGACAGTGCAGTCACAATGCACAGATTTGCCTCTGTATGTGCTGTAAACCTTCTATGGTTCAGTGTGCATTGCATAATCTCACAGCACACACTTGTCATTAACTTCTGCAATAGTTACACTGGAAACCATTGTGTTTATCCAAACACCTATTCCTGACTCATCGCTCCTCAAATCATGTGATGATACTTTGATGACAATGTATGTTACCACAGTTTGGTTCTGCATGTCAAGGATGACATAGCTTTTTCCTTCCATTGTTGTAAATTAATAACCTGGACAATGGAACAAAGAAAACACAATGATAGGTGGAGGGACAGGCTGCAGAAGGACATGGACAGGCTAGGCTGGTGGGTAAAGGAGTGGCATATGGAATACAGGTGCAGAAAAGTATGAGGTTATACACTTTGGTAGGAAGTATAGAGGCGTAGACTATCTTCTAAATGGGGAAAAACTTTGGAAATCTGAGGCACAAAGGGACTCAGAGTCCTAGTTCTGGATTTTACTAAGGTTAACATGCAGGTTCAGTTAGCAGTTAAGGCAGCAAATGCAACGTTAGCATTTATTTTGAGAGGGCTAGAATACAGGGCTGTACTGGTGGGGCTGAAGGGTCTAGGCCCAAAACGTCCGCTTTCCTGCTCCTCTGATGCTGCTTGGCCTGCTGTGTTTATCCAGCTCCACACCTTGTTATCTCAGGCTGTGTAAGGATCTGTCAAACTGCATTTAGAATATTGTGAACAGTTTTGAGCCATGTATCTGAGGCAGGTTTTCTGGCATTGGAGGGGTTCTAGAGAAGATTTACAATAATGATGCCAGGGATGAAGGCTTGTCACTTCAATGACCTGAAACCTACAGAATACTGAGAGGCCTAGATAGGATGGCCATGGAGAATTTGTTTCCACTAGTAGAAGAGATGAGGACTTGAGGGCACAGCCTCTGAGCGAATGCATGAACTTTTAGACCTGAGATAAGGAGGAATTTCTTCAGCCCAAGGGTGACAGAACTTATTGCTACAGAAGGTTGTAGGGCCCAAGTCATCGACTGTATGTAAAACAGAAATAGATAGGTTCTTGATTGGTAAGGGCAGTGAGATTCACAGGGAGATGGCAGGAGCAGCACGGTGGCTCAGTGGTTAGCACTGCAGCCTCACAGCGTCAGGGACCTGGGTTTGATTCCACCCTCAGGCGACTGTCTGTGTGGAGTTTGCACTTTCTCCCCATGTCTGCGTGGGTTTCCTCCGGGTGCTCCGGTTTCCACCCACAGTCCAAAGATGTGCCTGGTGTGGCTTCCTCTACATTGGGGAAACCAAGCGGAGGCTTGGGGACCGCTTTGCAGAACACCTCCGCTCAGTTCGCAATAAACAACTGCACCTCCCAGTCGCAAACCATTTCCACTCCCCCTCCCATTCCTCAGACGACATGTCCATCATGGGCCTCCTGCAGTGCCACAATGATGCCACCCGAAGGTTGCAGGAACAGCAACTCATATTCCGCCTGGGAACCCTGCAGCCCAATGGTATCAATGTGGACTTCACCAGCTTCAAATCTCCCCTTCCCCAACTGCATCCCTAAACCAGCCCAGCTCGTCCCCTCCCCCCACTGCACCACACAATCAGCCCAGCTCTTCCCCTCCATCCACTGCTTCCCAAAACCAGTCCAACCTGTCTCTGACTCCTTAACCTGTTCTTTCTCTCACCCATCCCTTCCTCCCACCCCAAGTCGCACCTCCATCTCCTACCTACTAACCTCATCCCACCTCCTTGACCTGTCCGTCTTCCCTGGACTGACCTATCCCCTCCCTACCTCCTCACCTATACTCTCCTCTCCACCTATCTTCTTTTCTCTCCATCTTCGGTCTGCCTCCCCCTCTCTCCCTGTTTATTCCAGAACCCTCAACCCATCCCCCCCTCTGATGAAGGGTCAGCTTTTGTGCTCCTGAGATGCTGCTGGGCCTGCTGTGTTCATCCAGCCTCACATTTTATTATCTTGGATGCTCCAGCATCTGCAGTTCCCATTATCACTCTTCCACACACAAATCCACTCACACAGACCCTTGCCCTCACACAAACCCACGCACACAGACCCTCTCCCTCACATACACTCACATATACCCTCTCACACAAACACACTCATACTGAGCCTCTCCCTCACACAACACTTCACACAGACCCTCTCCCTCACACAAACACACTCACACAGACCCTCTCTTTCACACATACTCACATATACTCTCTCACACAAACACACTCACACAGACCCTCTCTCTCACACACACTCACATATACTCTCTCACACAAACACACTCACACAGACCCTCTCTCTCACACACACTCACATATACTCTCTCACACAAACACACTCACACAGACCCTCTCCCTCACACAAACACACTCACACAGACCCTCTCTCTCACACAACACACACACTGACGCTCTTCCACACACAAACACACTCACACAGACCCTCTCCCTCACACAAACACTCACACAGACCCTCTCCCTCACACAAACACACTCACACAGACGCTCTCTCACACAACACACTCACACTGACTTTCTTCCACACACAAACACACTCACACAGACCCTCTCCCTCACACAACACACTCACACAGACCCTCTCCCTCACACAAACACACTCACTAGACCCTCTCCCTCACACAACACACTCACACAGACCCTCTCCCTCACACAAACACTCACACAGACCCTCTCCCTCACACAAACACACTCACACAGACCCTCTCTCTCACACAACACACTCACACTGACGCTCTTCCACACACAAACACACTCACACAGACCCTCTCCCTCACATAAACACACTCACACAGACCCTCTTCCTCACAAACACTCACACAGACCCTCTCACATAAACACACTCACACAGATTCTGTCTCTTACCCAAACACACTCACACAGACCTTCTCCCTCACACAAACACACTCACACAGACCCTCTCCCTCACACAAACACACTCACTCAGACCCTCTCCCTCACACAACACACTCACACTGATGCTCTTCCACACACAAACACACTCACACAGACCCTCTCCCTCACACAAACACACTCACACAGACCCTCGCGCTCACACAAACTCACACACACAGACCCTCTCCCTCACATACACTCACATATACCCTCTCACACAAACACACTCACACAGACCCTCTCCGTCACACAAACACACTCACACAGACCCTCTCCCTCACACAACACACTCACACAGACCCTCTCCCTCACACAAACACACTCACACTGACCTGCTCCCTCACATAAACTCACATATACCCTCTCACACAAACACACTCACACAGACCCTCTCCCTCACAAACACATTCACACTGACCCTCTCCCTCACACAAACACACTCACACAGACCCTCTCACATAAACACACTCACACAGATCCTGTCTCTTACCTGAACACACTCACACAGACCCTCTCCCTCACACAAACACACTCACACAGACCCTCTCTCTCACACAACACACTCACACTGACGCTCTTCCACACACAAACACACTCACACAGACCCTCTCCCTCACACAAACACTCACACAGACCCTCTCCCTCACACAAACACACTCACACAGACCCTCTCTCTCACACAACACACTCACACTGACTTTCTTCCACACACAAACACACTCACACAGACCCTCTCCCTCACACAACACACTCACATAGACCCTCTCTTTCACACACACTCACATATACTCTCTCACACAAACACACTCACACAGACCCTCTCTTTCACACACACTCACATATACTCTCTCACACAAACACACTCACACAGACCCTCTCTCTCACACACACTCACATATACTCTCTCACACAAACACACTCACACAGACCCTCTCCCTCACACAAACACACTCACACAGACCCTCTCTCTCACACAACACACACACACTGACGCTCTTCTACACACAAACACACTCACACAGACCCTCTCTCTCACACAACACACACACACTGACTTTCTTCCACACACAAACACACTCACACAGACCCTCTCCCTCACACAACACACTCACACAGACCCTCTCCCTCACACAAACACACTCACACAGACCCTCTCCCTCACACAAACACACTCACACAGACCCTCTCCCTCACACAACACACTCACACAGACCCTCTCTTTCACACACACTCACATATACTCTCTCACACAAACACACTCACACAGACCCTCTCTTTCACACACATTCACATATACTCTCTCACACAACACACTCACACAGACCCTCTCCCTCACACAAACACACTCACACTGACCTGCTCCCTCACATAAACTCACATATACCCTCTCACACAAACACACTCACACAGACCCTCTCCCTCACAAACACATTCACACTGACCCTCTCCCTCACACAAACACACTCACACAGACCCTCTCACATAAACACACTCACACAGATCCTGTCTCTTACCTGAACACACTCACACAGACCCTCTCCCTCACACAAACACACTCACACAGACCCTCTCTCTCACACAACACACTCACACTGACGCTCTTCCACACACAAACACACTCACACAGACCCTCTCCCTCACACAAACACTCACACAGACCCTCTCCCTCACACAAACACACTCACACAGACCCTCTCTCTCACACAACACACTCACACTGACTTTCTTCCACACACAAACACACTCACACAGACCCTCTCCCTCACACAACACACTCACATAGACCCTCTCTTTCACACACACTCACATATACTCTCTCACACAAACACACTCACACAGACCCTCTCTTTCACACACACTCACATATACTCTCTCACACAAACACACTCACACAGACCCTCTCTCTCACACACACTCACATATACTCTCTCACACAAACACACTCACACAGACCCTCTCCCTCACACAAACACACTCACACAGACCCTCTCTCTCACACAACACACACACTGACGCTCTTCTACACACAAACACACTCACACAGACCCTCTCCCTCACACAAACACTCACACAGACCCTCTCCCTCACACAAACACACTCACACAGACCCTTTCTCTCACACAACACACTCACACTGACTTTCTTCCACACACAAACACACTCACACAGACCCTCTCCCTCACACAACACACTCACACAGACCCTCTCCCTCACACAAACACACTCACACAGACCCTCTCCCTCACACAAACACACTCACACAGACCCTCTCTCTCACACAACACACTCACACTGACGCTCTTCCACACACAAACACACTCACACAGACCCTCTCCCTCACACAAACACACTCACACAGACCCTCCCTCTCACACAACACACTCACACTGACTTTCTTCCACACACAAACACACTCACACAGACCCTCTCCCTCACACAACACACTCACACAGACCCTCTCTTTCACACACACTCACATATACTCTCTCACACAAACACACTCACACAGACCCTCTCTTTCACACACATTCACATATACTCTCTCACACAACACACTCACACAGACCCTCTCCCTCACACAAACACACTCACACTGACCTGCTCCCTCACATAAACTCACATATACCCTCTCACACAAACACACTCACACAGACCCTCTCCCTCACAAACACATTCACACTGACCCTCTCCCTCACACAAACACACTCACACAGACCCTCTCACATAAACACACTCACACAGATCCTGTCTCTTACCTGAACACACTCACACAGACCCTCTCCCTCACACAAACACACTCACACAGACCCTCTCTCTCACACAACACACTCACACTGACGCTCTTCCACACACAAACACACTCACACAGACCCTCTCCCTCACACAAACACTCACACAGACCCTCTCCCTCACACAAACACACTCACACAGACCCTCTCTCTCACACAACACACTCACACTGACTTTCTTCCACACACAAACACACTCACACAGACCCTCTCCCTCACACAACACACTCACATAGACCCTCTCTTTCACACACACTCACATATACTCTCTCACACAAACACACTCACACAGACCCTCTCTTTCACACACACTCACATATACTCTCTCACACAAACACACTCACACAGACCCTCTCTCTCACACACACTCACATATACTCTCTCACACAAACACACTCACACAGACCCTCTCCCTCACACAAACACACTCACACAGACCCTCTCTCTCACACAACACACACACTGACGCTCTTCTACACACAAACACACTCACACAGACCCTCTCCCTCACACAAACACTCACACAGACCCTCTCCCTCACACAAACACACTCACACAGACCCTTTCTCTCACACAACACACTCACACTGACTTTCTTCCACACACAAACACACTCACACAGACCCTCTCCCTCACACAACACACTCACACAGACCCTCTCCCTCACACAAACACACTCACACAGACCCTCTCCCTCACACAAACACACTCACACAGACCCTCTCTCTCACACAACACACTCACACTGACGCTCTTCCACACACAAACACACTCACACAGACCCTCTCCCTCACACAAACACACTCACACAGACCCTCCCTCTCACACAACACACTCACACTGACTTTCTTCCACACACAAACACACTCACACAGACCCTCTCCCTCACACAACACACTCACACAGACCCTCTCTTTCACACACACTCACATATACTCTCTCACACAAACACACTCACACAGACCCTCTCTTTCACACACATTCACATATACTCTCTCACACAAACACACTCACACAGACCCTCTCTCTCACACACACTCACATATACTCTCTCACACAAACACACTCACACAGACCCTCTCTCTCACACACACTCACATATACTCTCTCACACAAACACACTCACACAGACCCTCTCTCTCACACACACTCACATATACTCTCTCACACAAACACACTCACACAGACCCTCTCCCTCACACAAACACACTCACACAGACCCTCTCTCTCACACAACACACACACTGACGCTCTTCTACACACAAACACACTCACACAGACCCTCTCCCTCACACAAACACACTCACACAGACCCTTTCTCTCACACAACACACTCACACTGACTTTCTTCCACACACAAACACACTCACACAGACCCTCTCCCTCACACAACACACTCACACAGACCCTCTCCCTCACACAAACACACTCACACAGACCCTCTCTCTCACACAACACACTCACACTGACGCTCTTCCACACACAAACACACTCACACAGACCCTCTCCCTCACACAAACACACTCACACAGACCCTCCCTCTCACACAACACACTCACACTGACTTTCTTCCACACACAAACACACTCACACAGACCCTCTCCCTCACACAACACACTCACACAGACCCTCTCTTTCACACACACTCACATATACTCTCTCACACAAACACACTCACACAGACCCTCTCTTTCACACACACTCACATATACTCTCTCACACAAACACACTCACACAGACCCTCTCTCTCACACACACTCACATATACTCTCTCACACAAACACACTCACACAGACCCTCTCTCTCACACACACTCACATATACTCTCTCACACAAACACACTCACACAGACCCTCTCCCTCACACAAACACACTCACACAGACCCTCTCTCTCACACAACACACACACTGACGCTCTTCTACACACAAACACACTCACACAGACCCTCTCCCTCACACAAACACACTCACACAGACCCTCTCCCTCACACAAACACACTCACACTGACTTTCTTCCTCACACAAACACACTCACACAGACCCTCTCCCTCACACAACACACTCACACAGACCCTCTCTTTCACACACACTCACATATACTCTCTCACACAAACACACTCACACAGACCCTCTCTTTCACACACACTCACATATACTCTCTCACACAAACACACTCACACAGACTCTCTCACACAAACACACTTACACAGACCCTCTCCCTCACACAAACACACTCACGCAGACCCTCTCTCTCACACAACACACACACTGACGCTCTTCCACACACAAACACACTCACACAGACCCTCTCTCTCACACAAACACTCACACAGACCCTCTCCCTCACACCAACACACTCACACAGACCCTCTCTCTCACACAACACACTCACACTGACTTTCTTCCACACACAAACACACTCACACAGACCCTCTCCCTCACACAACACACTCACACAGACCCTCTCCCTCACACAAACACTCACACAGACCCTCTCCCTCACACAAACACATTCACACAGACCCTCTCTCTCACACAACACACTCACACTGACGCTCTTCCACACACAAACTCACTCACACAGACCCTCTCACTCACACAAACACACTCACACAGACCGTCTTCCTCACAAACACTCACACAGACCCTCTCACATAAACACACTCACACAGATTCTGTCTCTTACCCAAATACACTCACACAGACCTTCTCCCTCACACAAACACACTCACACAGACCCTCTCCCTCACACAAACACACTCACTCAGACCCTCTCCCTCACACAACACACTCACACTGATGCTCTTCCACACACAAACACACTCACACAGACCCTCTCCCTCACACAACACACTCACACAGACCCTCTCACATAAACACACTCACACAGATTCTGTCTCTTACCCAAACACACTCACAAAGACCCTCTCCCTCACACAAACACACTCACACAGACCCTCTCCCTCACACAAACCCACTCACACAGACCCTCGCCCTCACACAAACTCACGCACACAGACCCTCTCCCTCACATACACTCACATATACCCTCTCACACAAACACACTCACACAGACCCTCTCTCTCACAGACAGTTACATATACTCTCCCACACAAACACACTCACACAGACCCTCTCCCTCACACAACACACTCACACAGACCCTCTCCCTCACACAAACACACTCACACAGACCCTCTCCCTCACACAACACACTCACACAGACCCTCTCCCTCACACAAACACACTCACACTGACCCGCTCCCTCACATAAACTCACATGTACCCTCTCACACAAACACACTCACACAGACCCTCTCCCTCACACAAACCCACTCACACAGACCCTCGCCCTCACACAAACTCACGCACACAGACCCTCTCCCTCACATACACTCACATATACCCTCTCACACAAACACACTCACACAGACCCTCTCTCTCACAGACAGTTACATATACTCTCCCACACAAACACACTCACACAGACCCTCTCCCTCACACAACACACTCACACAGACCCTCTCCCTCACACAAACACACTCACACAGACCCTCTCCCTCACACAACACACTCACACAGACCCTCTCCCTCACACAAACACACTCACACTGACCCGCTCCCTCACATAAACTCACATGTACCCTCTCACACAAACACACTCACACAGACCCTCTCACATAAACACACTCACACAGATCCTGTCTCTTACCTGAACACACTCACACAGACCCTCTCCCTCACACAAACACACTCACACAGACCCTCTCCCTCAGGCAAACACACTCACACAGACCCTCTCACATAAACACACTCACACAGATCCTGTCTCTTACCTGAACACACTCACACAGACCCTCTCCCTCACACAAACACACTCACACAGACCCTCTCCCTCACACAAACACACTCACACAGACCCTCTCACTCAGGCAAACACACTCACACAGACCCTATCCCTCACACATACTCACATATACCCTCTCACAGACACACACTCACACAGACCCTCTCTGTCACACACACTCACATATACTCACTCACACAGACCCCCTCTCTTACACAAACACACACATATACACTCACACACACAGACTGTCTCACACACACACATTCTCTCTCACACGTACTCACTCACTCACTCTCAAAAACACACACATAAACACACATGAATATGTATTTGCACATACTCTCTCACACAAACACACTCACACAGACCCCCTCTCACACACAAACACACTCACACAGACCCTCTCCCTCACACAAACACACTCACACAATTTGCAGCCACAGTCAGTCACCGGGGTGTTTCATAAATTCCTGCTTCAGAAACAAAACCAGTCTGACCCCAGGTTAAAATGCCGGAATTGAGGAGTCAAGGGTTACAGGGAAAGGGCAGGAAAATGAATGCGGCGAATGTTGGATCAGCCACGATCCTGTTGAATGGCACAGCAGGCTCAAGGGGCTGAGTGGCCTATTGCTGTTCCTTTTTTCTGGAAGGGTCTTAAAGTCTAAAATGGGATTGACTTTGGAAGTTCAGGTGGTTAGTTCTTCCTGTACTAAGTCAACGGCTGATGGTGAAGGCTTCACTGATAATAATGCTGGTGAAAGTGAAAGGGATGTGGGAGCTGTGCTAAATGGAAATACTGAAATATTATCCAAACTGCAGAATAAAGTG
Organism: Stegostoma tigrinum; assembly: GCF_030684315.1. Lineage (NCBI taxonomy): Eukaryota > Metazoa > Chordata > Chondrichthyes > Orectolobiformes > Stegostomatidae > Stegostoma > Stegostoma tigrinum. Next base: position 4,113,359 of record NC_081364.1, read on the forward strand.
AAGAAGAGTGGCTATGTAACTGCAGATTAGACACTGACTATTGACCTGGAGGGCAGAAGATTAAGATGACAGATAAAATGAAATTGATTATTTTTTGACAGACCCTTGGTGGGCCCTAGGCAGTTACAGAACCTCTGATGAGAGCCCTTGGTTCAGCCAAATCTCAAAAGCTGGCCATCCATGTCACTGCTAACTCAGGATTGCTCCCCGAGCACTATTTATTCATGTAGAAGCACAGAAAACTTTGAAGTAATTCACGATTTGTGTGGCTGCAGTAATAAAGATTATAAAACTCAGGAATTTCCTCTGAACGGGAGCAAAGATTTGACACAGGAAATTATTCAGCTTTGCAGGCTTGCTTGCAAGAGTTTATTAAAACCGTACAAAACAGGAACTGAAATTCATATCCCATTTTTATTTTGAAACATTTTACTCTGAATGTTTCTTGGCTCAGAGAGCTCTGTCTCCAGACCAATCCTGAAGGTTTTTGCCAGAACTGGACTGCAGACTCATTGTCAATCTTCATCATGTGAGCCGTATGCAGCAGGAGTGACATTATCACTGAAGATCAGCAAGCTACTTGACTGCTGATGGGCATAGCCCAATCCAAAGCTATCCTCAACCAGACAGTGAGGAGTAGATGTGGTGATTCTCATTCACCCATGCCTGCCCCTCCAAGCGGCATGAACTTGGTCAAAGTTACTACAACTTTTTGTCTTCACCACTTGGCTGCTACTGAGCAGAAACTAGAATATAAGTTCTCCCTGGTTGAATAGGGATGTGTGTTGTCTGAGAGCTCATTTTGTAAAGATATCTTTAAATATCACAATCTAGTTTCTAAAACAAACAGTTAATTTTCTCACAGACCACCTTGGGAAAATGGTTATCTTTGTCTTAGTATATTGTTCATTTGCTTATGTTTTTAAGGAAAGCGAAGCTGGGACAACCAACATTTCAAATGCTAGTTAGCATTGTTATGGTTCCCTTACAGCCTGTAAATAATAAGCAAGCCAGGTTGCACAAAACTTAAATAATTCCGAAAGCAGATATGCTGTCGAAGGCTTTTGTTTTGCCTGTTCTTCAAAAATAGTACCACGAAGACTTCTACGTCCGGCTGAGATGGCAAATGAGGATTTCAGTTTAATAAATTGGTCCTGGTTCAGCCACATCTGGAGTATTGTGTCCAGTTCTGGTTGCCTCATTACAAGAAAGATGCGGAGGTGTTGGAAAAGGTTCAGAGGAGATTTACCAGGATGTTGCCAGGAATGGAGGGAAGGTCTTACGAGGAAAGGTTGAGAGAGCTAGGGCTTTTCTCTTTAGAACGATGAAGGATAAGAGGTGATTTGATAGAGGTGTACAAAATGATCAGAGGTATAGATAGAGGGGACAGCCAGAGACTTTTTCCTGGGGTGGGGGTAGCTTTGATGAGGGAGCATAGTTTTAAAGTGAGTGGAGGTAGATATAGGGGAGACGTCAGAGGTAAGTTCTTTACTCAGAGAGTGGTCGGGGCGTGGAATGCATTGCCGGAGAAGGTAGTGGAGTCAGCCTCATCAGGGGTATTTGAGTGGCTATTAGATAGGCATACGGATAATAGTATAAGGTAGGGGTGGAAGTTTGAAAAACCTTAGGTTTTGGGTAAAAGTTCAGCACAACATCGTGGGCCAAAGGGCCTGTACTATGCTGTACTGTTCTATGTTCTATAAATCACTATAAAAAGGCACGCTTGTCAGTGCAGCATCGGGATTTGTTCGTAACCATACCTTGATTTGATCTGCAAATTTGGAGACATGCAAATGACCAGGTGGGGAGGCAATGACCATGTGGTGTTATCGCTGGACTGTTAATCCAGAAACCCAGGTAATGTTGTGGGGACCTAGGTTCTAATCTGGCCACAGCAGATGATGGAATTTGAATTCAATAAATATCTGGAATTAAGAATCTAATGATGACCGTGAATCCATTGTTGATTGTTGGAAAAACCCACCTGGTTCACTAATGTCCTCTAGGGAGGGAAACTGCCATCCTTACCTGGTCTGGTCTACATGTGACTCCAGACCCACAGCAATGTCGTTGACATGTAACTACCCCCTGGGCAATTAGGTATGGGCAATAAATGCTGTCCTGGCCAGTGATGCCTACATCCCACGAATGAATTAAAAAAATTAGAGTAGTGTAGTTATCTTTGTAATTGCCTGCAGTCCAGGGACTTCAGAGTATGAGAGGTGGGAGTGTTACTTTTGGCACGATAGCAATATTTGAAAACAAAGATGAGTTTTTTTAAAAAATGGCAGCACTAATTTTGGGATGATTCGTACACAGCATATCTCACTTCACCATGCTAACTAATTAATCTTTCACAATATGAAAACACACTGACCTCAATTAATACTGCCATAAACACATTTACCCTAACTCAGTGCAGAGCTACTACCTCACATTCACATGCAGAATATTTTCTAATCAACTTGTTTAGCAAGGTTATAATATGACTCTGGAGTAGGTCGGCCTTGAACCTTGGACTGCTGGCTGTAGAGGTTGGACTCTACTCTGCACCACAAAAGCCCTCACATTCACGAGCAATTACCACTGTTTAGTTGGTAAGTCAGGAGCAGGAACAACATCCAATTTCAATGGTCAGGGGAACAGCCAACATTGACAGACTGTTCAACAAAGGTATTTGGGTCTAAGTAGTCCATTGCAGACTCTCTCATCTCCAAATGATTCTGTCTCCATCAAGAGATGGCCATTATTCAGTGTCACCTCTATCATGGTTCTGCGCCGACTCACATCTGTGCTACGTTTATAAAAGTGAGTCGATCAGGATGATAAATCATGAATTGGGCCAAACAGTCGCAACAGGACCTCCCAACTCCGATACTCAATGCACTGAACGATAAAGGCAAGTGTACCAACTCCTCCTTCATTGTCCTATCGACCTGCGACTACATCTTCAACCAACTATAAACCTGCCCTGCAAGATGTCTTTGTTCAGCAATACTCCCCAGCACGTTACCATTAAGTGTGTAAGTCCTTCCCTGATTTGCCTTTCCAAAATGCAGCGCCTTACATGAGTCTAAATTAAACTCCATCTGCTACTCCTTGGATTAGGGTCTCATTGTACTCTGAAGTACCGTGCTTCACTGTCCACTACACCTCCAATTTTGGTGTTATCTGCAAACTTATTAACCACACCTCCTATGTTCACATCTAAATCATTTATATAAAATGATTAAAAAAAAATGGACCCATCACTGATCATTGTGGCACACCGCTGATCACAGAACTCCAGTATTAAAAGCAACCTTCCACCACCATTCTCTGTCTTCTCCCTGGGCCAGTTCCATAACCAAATAGCTAGTTCTCTCTCTATTCCATGTGATCAAACCTTGCTAACCAGCCTACCGTGAGGAACCTTATCGAACCCCTTACTGAAGTCCACACAGATCATGTCCACTGATCGGCTTTCGTCAATCCTGTTACTTCTTCAAAAAACTCATCAAGTTAGTGAGACATGATTACCCATGCACAAAGTCATGTTGACAATCCCTAATCATTCCTTGCCTTTCCAAATCCACATGAATCTGGTCTCCCAGAATTCCCTCCAACAAGTTGCCCACCACCAATGTCAGGCTCACTAATGATAGTTCCCTGGTTTTCCCTTACCACCTTCCTGAAACAGTGGCACCACGTTAGCCAACCTCAAGTGGCTATCGATGATACAAATATCTCAGTAAGGTGCTCAGCAATCACTTCCCTAGCTTCCCACAGAGTTCTTGGGTATACCTGATCAGGTCCCAGGGATTTATCCACTTTTATGCGTTTTAAGATATCCAACTCTGTAATGTGGTGACTTTTTTTTCACAAAAGGAAACTGAACATTGGGCTGTCCCAATCCGACTGCATATCAGCTCTGTAGGATGCAGTTATAGAGTCAGTCAAACAGAATAGAAACAGACAAAGTGGGCCAAAGAAAGGGCCTATGCCAATCAACAAACCAATCATAGAGTCATACAACATGAAATCAGATTCTTTGCTCCAACTAGTCCAGTCTGACTATGTTCCCAAACTAAACGAGTGCCACTTGCCTGCATTTGAGCCATATTCTTTCAACTCATTCCTATTCATCTACTTATCCAAACGCCTTTTAAACATTGTAACTGTATCAGCATCCACCAATACCTCTGGCAGGTCATTCCCCACATGAACTACTCTGCTTAAAAAAAAAGTTGCCCCTCATATCCTTTTTACAGCTTTCTCCTCTCACCTTAAAAATATGGCCCCTAGTTTTGAACTACCCCACCCTAGGGAAAAGACCCTTGCTATTCAGCTTACCTACACCCCCTCATGATTTTATAAATCATTCAAACTCCTATGCTCCAGTGAAAAAAGTCCCAGTTTATTTCTATAACTCAAACCTTCCATTCCCAGCAACATCCTGGTAAATCTTTTCTGAACCCTCTCCAGTTTAACAAAATCCTTCCTATAGCAGGGCAACCAGAACTGCACACAGTACTCCAGAAGTCTCACGAAAATCTTGCACCTCCCAACTCCTATACTCAGAGGTCTGAGCAACGAAGACAAGCATGTTAAATGCCTCCTTAACCACCCGGTCTCGTACATGATGCAAATTTAAACTAAGCTAATCCTATTTACCTACACTTGATTCAAAACTTACTATGGCCCAGCATTAAATGCTTATCGAGTTATTTACATTATTTAATTTCCTCCCCCTCTTTGAATATTAGGAGCTTGTCTAAGTTCATGCATGATGAATAGCCAGACATTTTCCTCTACTGTTTGTCTGCCTATTTGTGCCTCTAAGATTACTCCGAATAACATGCTTTAAAGGGCATGATGCTTGTATATGATGCGTTCTAGATTGCTATATTTTGGATTATTTGTTTAGTTTTGTCTCTATGGGACTAAACTGTGGGAAGAATTACCAACAGAAAGACTCTGATAAGCATTACTTGGTAATATTACAGTGTAAGTTATTCTGCTCGAATTTTCAGTGAATCAGAGTCAGCAGTGGCCTATTTAACAACTGCCCTGGTTGAAATGAGTCACCTTAATACAGGGAACAATTTGCATCAAGCTCCATTCACCAATCACAACCTTAAGATTTAGACACACACAAATACATAAATATAATATATCACTATTGGACTGGAGTGTAAGGATGCAAATATTTCAATGCCAATTTGAGTACTGTGAGCAGATCCGAGCATCTTTGGAAGGACATATTAACCTTTGAAGGGAGCACAACATAGATTTATAAGAATGATTCAGGAACTGCTGATGCTGGAGAATCTGAGATAACAAGGTGTGGAGCTGGATGAACACAGCAGGCCAAGTAGCATCAGAGGAGCAGGAAGGCTGACGTTTCGGGCCTAGACCCTTCTTCAGAAAACGAAGAAGGTTCTAGGTCTGAAACATCAGTTCTTCCTGCTCCTCTGATGCGGCTTGGCCTGCTGTGTTCACTCAGCTCTGCACCTCATTATCTCTTTATAAGAATGATACCTGGATTTCAGAGGTCATGAGGAGAGATTGTATAAAGCAGGCCTATTTTTCGCTACAATTTCGAAGGTTACGGGGTGATTTGATCAAAATCTTCAAGATATTAACAGGAAAAAACAGGATAGATCAACTATTTCTGATAGTTGGAGATTCTAGAACTAGGAGACATAATCTGAGAATTTGGACTAGACCATTCAGGAGAAAAATTAGGAAGTACTTCTCTACACAAGTGGTAGAGGCTTTTCCACAAATGACACTCAATGATGGATCATTTGTTAATTCTAAATGTGAGATGTGAAATGTATATTAAGCAAAGGTATTGAGGGTTATGGGTAAAAAGCAGTACATGGAGTTAGCGACACAGCCCAGCAATGATCTCATTGAATGGTGGAACAGGCTCAAGGGGCTGAATAACCTACTCCTGTTCCCATGTTTGATGGGCTACATTTATTCCCACTATCTCAATTTTAAATGCCCCATTGTATTCAAATCTCTTCATGGGTGTACCTCTCCCCAGCAAAGTCCTCTATCCCAAATGATCCCTGCCTCCTCCAATTCTGGCCTCTCATGCACATTCAATTTTAATCATACATCCCAAAGCCATCAGCTGTTGAATCTCAAAGATATACCCTAAAGCCTACTTCCTCACCCAAGTTTTTGATAATCTGTCCCAAAAATCTCCTTGAGCACATGGGAAGTAATTTGGGGTAGATTCATCGTCACAGGTACTACAACTTTGCTTCAGTATTCACCAGTGAGAGGGACCTTGAGGTTTGTGAAGATAGAATGAAACAGGCAGATATGCTCAAACAGGTTGATGTTAGGAAGGAGGATGTGCTAGACATTTTGAAAAACATGAGAACAGATAAGTTGCCTGGGCCAGACGGGATATACCCAAGGTTACAGGAAGAAATTGCTGTCCCTTTGGCAATGATGTTTGTGTCCTCACTGTCCACTGGAGTGGTGCCAGAGGATTGGAGGGTGGTGGCAAATGTCATTCCCTTGTTCAAAAAAGGGAATTGGGATAATCCTGGGAATTATAGACAGTCAGTCTTACTTCTGTGGTGGGCAAATAGTGAGGATTCTGAGAGATAGTATTTATGATTATTTGGAAAAGAACAGTTTGATTAGAAATAGTCAGCATGGCTTTGAGGGGGGCAGATCATGCCTCACAAACCTTATTGAATTCTTTGAGGATGTGACAAAACACTTTGTTGAAGGCAGAGCAGTGGGTGTGGTATATATGCATTCCAGCAAGGCATTTGATAACGTTCCACATGGTAGGCTCATTCAGGAAGTAAGGAGGCATGTATTCAAGGAAATTCGGCTCTCTGGATACGAAACTGGCTGTCCAATAGGAGACAGAGGGTGGTAGTAGATGGAAAGTATTCAGCCTGGAGCTCGGTGACCAGTGGTGTTCCACAGGGACCTGTTCTGGGACCTCTGCTCTTTGTGATCTTTATCAATGACTTGGTTGAGGAAATGGAAAGGTGGATGAGTAAGTCTACCGATGACACAAAGATTGGTGCCGTTGTGGACAGTGTGGAGAACTGTTGTAGGTTGCAACAGGACATCGACAGGATGCAGACCTGGGCAAAGAAGTGGCAGGATTTTTGGCAGTGTGGAGGAACAGAGGGATCTTGGAGTCCACGTCCATAGAGCCCTCAAAACTTGCCACCCAAGTTGATAACCAAGAGGTTATGGTGAAGCTGTATCCAGAACCAAGAGGTTATGGTGAAGCTGTACAAAACTCTGGTGCGGCCGCACTTGGAGTATTGCGTACAGTTCTGGTCACCGCATTATGAGGAGGATGTGGAAGCTTTGGAAAGGGTGCAGAGGAGATTTACTAGGATGTTCCTGGTATCGAGGGAAGGTCTTACGAGGAAAGGCTGAGGGACTTGAGGGTGTTTTCATTAGAGAGAAGAAGGTTGAGAGGTGACTTAATTGAAACATATAAAATAATCAGAGGGTTAGATAGGGTGGATAGGGAGAGCCTTTTTCCTAGGACGGTGACGGCGAGCACGAGGGGGCATAGCTTTAAATCGAGGGGTGAAAGATATAGGACAGATGTCAGAGGTAGTTTCTTTACTCCGAGAGTAGTAAGGGAATGGAACGCTTTGTCTGCAACGGTAGTAGATTCGCCAACTTTAGGTACATTTAAGTCGTCATTGGATAAGCATATGGACGTACATGGAATAGTGTAGGTTAGATGGGCTGGAGATCGGTATGACAGGTCAGCACAACATCGTGGGCCGAAGGGCCTGTACTGTGCTGTAATGTTCCATGTTCTATTGTAAAGAAAGCATATGGTGTATTGGCTTTCATTGGCAGGAAAATGGAGTTTAAGAGCCATGAAGTTGTGCTGCAGCTCTATAAAACCCTGGTTAGACCACACTTGGAATATTGTGTTCGGTTCTGGTCACCTTATTATAAGGAGGATGTGGAAGCTGTAGAGAGGGTGCAGAGGAGATCTACCAGGACGCTGCCTGGACTGGAGGACAGGTCTTATGGGGAAAGGTTGAGGGAATTAGGGCTTTTCTTATTGAAGTGAAGAAGGATGAGAGGTAACTTGATATAGGTGTACAAGATGATGAGAGGCATAGAGAGTGGATCGTCATAGACTTTTTCCCAGGGCGGAAATGACTATTACAAGGGGGTATAATTTTAAGGTGACCGGAGGAAGGTACAGGGAAGATGTACAAGGGAGCAGTCACCTCGTTAGGGGTTTACTACAGGCCCCCCAATAGCAGCAGGGAGATTGAAGAAAGCATAGGTCGACAGATTTTGGAAAAGTGTGGATGCAGTAGGGTTGTTGTAATGGGTGACTTTAACTTTCCTAATATTGATTGGAACCTCCTTCGAGCAGAAGATTTGAATGGAGCTGTTTTTGTAAGGTGTGTTCAGGAGGGTTTCCTAACGCAGTACGTTGACAGGCCGACGAGGGGAGAGGCCATTCTAGACTTGGTGCTCGGAAACGAGCCGGGGCAGGTATCAGATCTTGTGGTGGGAGAGCATTTTGGTGATAGTAACCATAACTGCCTCACATTCTACGTAGCTATGGAGAAGGAGAGGATTAGGCAAAATGGGAGGATATTTAATTGGGGAAGAGGAAACTATGACGCGATTAGACATGAGTTAGGAAGCATGGACTGGGAGCAATTGTTCCATGGTAAGAGCACTATAGACATGTGGAGACTGTTTAAGGAGCAGTTGTTGCGAGTGATGAGTAAATATGTCCCTCTGAGACAGGCAAGAAGGGGTAAGATAAAGGAACCTTGGATGACGAGAGCGGTGGAGCTTCTTGTGAAAAGGAAGAAGGTAGCTTACATAAGGTGGAGGAAGCTAGGGTCAAGTTCAGCTAGAGAGGATTACACGCAGGCAAGGAAGGAGCTCAAAAATGGTCTGAGGAGAGCCAGGAGGGGGCACGAGAAAGGCTTGGCAGAAGGAATCCGGGAAAACACAAAGGCATTTTACACTTACGTGAGGAATAAGAGAATGATCAAAGAAAGAGTAGGGCCGATCAGGGATAGCATAGGGAACTTGTGTGTGGAGCCTGAGGAGGTAGGGGAAGCCCTAAATGAGTTTTTTGCTTCTGTCTTTACGAAAGAAATGAACTTTGTAGTGAATGAAACCTTTGAAGAGCAGGTGTGCATGCTGGAATGGATAGAGATAGAGGAAGCTGATGTGCTGAAAATTTTGTCAAACATTAAGATTGACAAGTCGCCAGGCCCGGACCAGATTTGTCCTCGGCTGCTTTGGGAAGCGAGAAATGCAATTGCTTCGCCACTTGCGAAGATCTTTGCATCCTCACTCTCCACTGGAGTCGTACCTGAGGACTGGAGAGAGGCAAATGTAATTCCTCTCTTCAAGAAAGGAAATAGGGAAATCCCTGGCAATTATAGACCGGTAAGTCTCACGTCTGTCGTCTGCAAGGTGTTAGAAAGGATTCTGAGGGATAAGATTTATGACCATCTGGAAGAGCATGGCTTGATCAAATACAGTCAACACGGCTTTGTGAGGGGTAGGTCATGCCTTACAAACCTTATCGAGTTTTTTGAGGATGTGACTAGAAAAGTTGATGAGGGTCGAGCTGTGGATGTGGTGTATATGGACTTCAGTAAGGCATTTGATAAGGTTCCCCATGGTAGGCTCATTCAGAAGGTCAGGAGGAATGGGATACAGGGGAACTTAGCTGCTTGGATACAGAATTGGCTGGCCAACAGAAGACAGCGAGTGGTAGTAGAAGGAAAATATTCTGCCTGGAAGTCAGTGGTGAGTGGAGTTCCACAGGGCTCTGTCCTTGGGCCTCTACTGTTTGTAATTTTTATTAATGACTTGGATGAGGGGATTGAAGGATGGGTCAGCAAGTTTGCAGATGACACAAAGGTCGGAGGTGTCGTTGACAGTGTAGAGGGCTGTTGTAGGCTGCAGTGGGACATTGACGGGATGCAGAGATGGGCTGAGAGGTGGCAGATGGAGTTCAACCTGGATAAATGCGAGGTGATGCATTTTGGAAGGTCGAATTTGAAAGCTGAGTACAGGATTAAGGATAGGATTCTTGGCAGTGTGGAGGAACAGAGGGATCTTGGTGTGCAGATACATAGATCCCTTAAAATGGCCACCCAAGTGGACAGGGTTGTGAAGAAAGCATATGGTGTTTTGGCTTTCATTAACAGGGGGATTGAGTTTAAGAGTCGTGAGATCTTGTTGCAGCTCTATAAAACTTTGGTTAGACCGCACTTGGAATACTGCGTCCAGTTCTGGGCGCCCTATTATAGGAAAGATGTGGATGCTTTGGAGAGGGTTCAGAGGAGGTTTACCAGGATGCTGCCTGGACTGGAGGGCTTATCTTATGAAGAGAGGTTGACTGAGCTCGGTCTCTTTTCATTGGAGAAAAGGAGGAGGAGAGGGGACCTAATTGAGGTATACAAGATAATGAGAGGCATAGATAGAGTTGATAGCCAGAGACTATTTCCCAGGGCAGAAATGGCTAGCACGAGGGGTCATAGTTTTAAGCTGGTTGGTGGAAAGTATCGAGGGGATGTCAGAGGCAGGTTCTTTACGCAGAGAGTTGTGAGAGCATGGAATGCGTTGCCAGCAGCAGTTGTGGAAGCAAGGTCATTGGGGTCATTTAAGAGACTGCTGGACATGTATATGGTCACAGAAATTTGAGGGTGCATACATGAGGATCAATGGTCGGCACAACATTGTGGGCTGAAGGGCCTGTTCTGTGCTGTACTGTTCTATGTTAGAGTTGGTTCCTTACACAGAGAGTGAGGGGTGTGTGGAATGTGCTGCCGGCAGTTGTAGTGGAGTCAGATACTTTAGAGACTTTTAAGCAACTCTTGGATAGGCACATGGAGTATAGTGAAATGTAGGGTATTCAAGGTAGTTTGATCTTAGTAGGATGATAGGTCGGCTCAACATTGTGGTGCAAAGGGCCTGTACTGTGATTTACTGTTCTATGTTCTCTATGTTCTAAAAATGCAAACAATTGTTGCTGAAATGGACTTGAGACCTAAGTGCCAACACAGTTCAACCATATTCCAAAGCCTGAGGAGACATTTCTCCAGATGGGCATTTGGACAACACTTTTGGGGAGGGACAAACAAAATGATGGGGAACCAAGACAACTTAAAATTTAAATTCAAGAAAAGAGCGAGAATTAAGTTGAACATTTCAGGGAAACAAAAAAAATTTATTCAAAAAAGGTTTTATTCAAAAAAAAAGCACAAAAAGGTAGCAAAATGATTTATAATTTGACTTTTCTACAATGGACAATGTTTTTTTTTCCACGTTTTGCTTTAAATCCAAAAAAATATAAATTCATTACAACTGGTGAAAGCAGCAGAGAAGTACATATAAATGGTACCAACTTCACAGCATGGGGAAACATAGCTACATACAGAATTCAGGGCGGGAGAAAGAGGGAAATATCATCTTTTGAACAGCGAATTCTAAACTACCTGCATTTCCCCCCACCTCCCTCCCTGCCCAGTTTAAACATGTAAAAACTATACAAAACCCTTTCCTTTTAAAAAAAACACATTAGCACACTTCCTATCCAAGCTGTACACAATATTACAAAATGACTGGAGCCAAACTTGGGCCTTTTTTTTGCATCATTTAAAGACATACCCTGTATAGAGAGAACACCTCTCTCAAGATAACCAAAACCCTTCCAATCTTATCAGTGGCCTGCCTGTCAAAAGAAATGGTAAACTATAGGACATTTTTTGAAAGCTTAAGCAAAAGATTTCTGGCAATATGACCTGGAGGAGGGGGTTGCCCTTTGAACATGAACATCCGAAAGAGATCCATCTAGAAGTGATTTTGAAAATTGAAGTATATGTACAGTTTCCAAAGTCATGAAATTTAAATAGACACATTGTACATATAATTGTTTTGTAAAGGAATAAAAGAAAATGACACAAAACATCAGTATTTTTCTTCCTCGCAGAACAATGATAAACTATATATATTTAAAATGCAGGTTATCAATTATTGTACTTTTAAAAATCTTAGGTTTCCATGCACCGACAAATAAAACCCTGGCAGTTATTACACTGCACTGGAGATGTTGTTCGAAGTATCGTGCTGAATGAAATGAGAGTGGCTGTACGTGACTGAGAATAAGACTGCACTCTTCGCACCATCCCTCCAACTCCACAACATTATCCACGCTCATCCGGATGGTTGAATGGAATTTATAATTATCAAGTAAGAAACAAAAATATTAAAACTGGGCCTGGTTCTTATTCTAGCAGCAACTCAGATTTCCAATATGCTGGGTTCTGCTGTAGGAGCTTGACAAAAAAGGTAAAAAGATTTTTCTTCGGTTTTGCCCCAAGTATTTGCTTTCAGAACAAACGGATCATATTTTCACAGGGAATGATCTTGGAGGCTCATATCAATATACGTATACATATCTTTAAAATTCTGCTTTGATTAGAAGTCAAATGTAGCTTATGAGTAAATTGCCCAGGATTTTGGTATAGAGTAACAATAGGTAGATGAAATTTTTATCATTTGAAACAAAATGTTCCCTTATTCAAATCACACATCGCTCTTCTACATTGCATTGATCCAGATATTCTGTTCATTTACCAATGTCAGGGTACAGATCAGTCATCATATAATACTGGTATATGGTAGTGGTGTGTGCAGGTCTGTAACTGTATCACAGTAGGGCAAACTGACACAGAGTACAGACCTAGTGGGTACATGTTCAGTGGACATGGAAGCTATTTGAGGGGATGAACAAAGAGCATCATGTCAACGCAGGCCAGAGAGACATTTAATGTACTGACATCAAAACAAGAAAGAAATCTGAGGGACAACAGCGCAAGACATTGATTTGGAAAGAATCTGTCCAGCTAACACACACGTGAAAGGATTTGAAAAAAGAAGACAGTGCTGCATGCTTAGCAGGCAGTATGGACAGGAAGAACATGAGGTTGAGTACATTTGGTTACTGAAAATTGGAACAGGAAAGCTTTAAAACAAAAAGTCACTCCCACCTCCATTCTCCCCAAGCTTCCCTGACATGGCTTTGGTTTCAAACATTTGCTGCCAATAGTTGCTGTTCTTCACGAGTCTAGATAACGAATATTTATGGGCTACTTGCTCATCAAAGCATGCTACTGGAGCCAAAGCGGTCCAACCAGATCCAGCACACATCTCTCCAGCACTTATTGCTGGGTGATCACCAAAGCCAGCCAAAGTTCCCCACAGTGTTTGTGGAACCACCTAGCACCCAGTGACATTCATTCACCTCAGGAGAGGTCTCTTAGATGAATACTGGATCTACTGGTCCTCTTACCTGACTCTGTGCCAAACATAAGTTGTGTGAATACCCATCCATCCAACCTGCAAACCTTCCCAACCATGACCTACCGGTATGTGATGCACACACAAAGCTAATTCTAAAAACAGGGATGTGATAATGGGAACATGCATGCGAGTTACAGCCCTAAACATCAAAGAAAAGGTGAGATACAACCATACAGTAATGCCACAGACTGCTTCAGTTGTCTACAAAGATCCAGTTGCAATGTGCTTTATTTTGTTGTGGAATGGCTGCACAACAATAAAGCAGAGAAGTTGGTTTCACCTGTCTAGCCACCTTCCATAACCAATCTCGTACCGTTCACATTACAATCCAGCTAGAACTGTGGGGGAAGGTGCAGAGAACTAAGATTCTGAACAAGACAGCATCTTCAAATAAGGGCTGAGAACAACATCAGGGATGGCTTGACACACAAATGTGTGCTATGCTTTTCTCCAGCACTCCAGGATGGTACAAGTTATTGATTTAGCATCAGAACATCATCTCATATGCACCTGCACACTCTCCAAAGACATACAGGGGAACAGATACAACCCCAGACAATCTTAGAACTGTACATGTTAGAAACCACAAAACCTTGTTTCTTCTCCAAAAACCCAAACCAAAATTCATTGTGTCTTTGGTCAGAGTTAAAGCCTCTTCTCTCAACCCCAACTGAATATAAAACTTGAACTCATTCTAAAACACGAACTTCTGCTCCTGAAGAGCAGCAAACACTGCAGTTTTCTTTCGTGTAAACCTGTGACAAAGTTGTCCTGTGGCAGTGTCAAACCATAAACACTAAGATATTCACATTTCCTTCCAACAAGTGTAATAGAAGAGCATATGCATGCATGCGCACACAGAGGTGTAAGCAGGAGACAGCTGAAGCACGAAGTTGGGTGTCGAAATAGAGTGACGATATCGATTAGAAAATGTTTTTGTTAAGGATTCAAGGGTTAAGAGTTTGGGAGTTGGTTGGGGGGGGGGGGGCAGAAAAAGGAGAGGGGAAGGGAGAGACAACGTTCCTCTGCAAAGCTAAAAAGCTGGTAATCTTCAATCCTGCATTAGATCTACTAAAGAGAAATGGTCATTTGGAGTTCTAAATGACTATTCGTGTTAAAGACTGCAAGATTGTTGATAACGCTGTATGTACATTCTGGTCTCAGGATTTTCAGGTTGCCAAAGAAAAATGAGTTATAGACAGTCATGTGACATGCTGGAAGAAATTATTGCTGCTTTGAAAAATGGTTGTGGGATGGTGAGGAAAAACTAGACAGTTATAGATTTTGAAAATAGAGTACTCTGATGAGAAACTTCAATAAAATATGTTTGGCGATTTGGATCATTTGGCAGGTAAATACACTTCAATACAACAGGGTGCCTTTCCTTCAAATAATACCATCAGTTCACTGCAGGTCCTTTCAAATGAGATTCTTGTCCTCTTAAAACGAGCAATAATAAAAGTAAGGACTTGGTTCTTTTGAAGCAAAATCCTTCTGCTGGGCGGTGTGCCAATATACCAAGGTAGGTTCTTAATCTAGTCAAGTTCTTGGTTATTTAAAATAAAAAGGCGCAAGTTCACAATGCATGTGGAATTTAGGGTCCATCTCCTCTTGGCTTCTTGTTCACGCTTATTAGCTTGCTGTTCCAATGAAAGGAAGAGAAGACAATGAGTGTTAATCTTACGAAAGGAAGTCAAGTTTATATCACCTTACACACAATAGCAAATCAGTTACTCAGAGGGTCATGCTTAAGCCCTTAAAAGGCAGGTCTTTGACTCCTTTGAACTGATCTTTCCAGAAAAACAATATAACAAATATTTTTTAGCATCAGTTCACGATCTCCTTGGCCACAAAAAGTTTTGTTTCTGTAATCCTTGCTCATAATCTGTTGCAAGACAGATTTAAAGCAACTCTGAACTGCTAAGCTAAACAGATCTCAGGTGCCCCGGTCTGAACCGCATTAGCTGATCTCGGGCTCAGCAACAACATGGACATTCCACGTGAACTCAGCACAGGAGGGAAAGAGGCAAAATAAATTCATCCACGATTTTCCACTTCTGGTGTGGCAATGTAGGGATCTCTTCTGGGTAGGGTCAGGATGGGCTGAGATTTTCAGCTAAGTAGCCTTGTTGATACTCAGCATGAAGAATCAGACACAAAACACAGATCAAGAGATAGAATGAAGTCAGGTTTTATTCATGAAAGGGGAGGATGGGGAAAAGTAGGTAGTCTGCATGTTATCCTTGAGTGCCATTGATTCTAGATTTAGCTCTAGCTTAACAAAAAGGCATAAGATGTTTAGTTATTCTGTTAGCCAGGGCAGATACAGCATGACATTTTGCAGAGTAAATCTCTGTCTGCACTGTCCCCATCAACCTTTCCCAGGACGTGTACAGCATGGGGTCAGAGACACACAGAAAAGCTCCGTCCACACTACCACAATTTGCATTAGTCTCATTTTCAGAAGAGTTCCTTAATGCAATATGTATTTTGTTTTAAGTCCAGAGCTTTAAAATTATCTCCCAACATTACAATATAACTGATTCAATGGCCCACTGGGGCAACATGTAAACCAGCTCATTGCGTGACGTATAGAATGAACCTCAACTGAATTTTTAAATAGAAGTTTCCACAATAAAAAACACTCACTCATCAGAGGATGCACCAGATCGCTTAGTTGCGGGTCTTGACCCATCTTTGCTGGTATCTAGAAAGCGAAAAAGAAATTTGTTAGAATCAACTTTTTCCTTCTCTCCAAACTAATCATAAGTGGATAACACATTCAGCTCAGTGGGTTGAAATCAAAGTTTAAAGTCTTGATGACATAATCCAGGCTGACACTTCATGCCATACAAAGGATGAGCTGTATTGTTGGAGGTGCTTTCTGGATGAGATGTTAAATCAACTCTCGGTCATCCACCTGAGGGGGCAGACAAAGGTTCCCACAGCACTATTTTGAAGAGGAGCCAGACGGTTCTCCATGGCGTCCTCAACAAACGGCAGTAAAAGACATTACCTGGTTATTTTCTCATTGGTATGTGAAAATTGGCTGCCATTCTTCCTTCATTACAATAATGCCACTTGGTGTACAGTTCTTTGGGTATTGTCCTGAAGCTGTGAAAGATGCTATTTAAATATAATTTGCTCTTTTATCAGACAACTTAGACAGGTAATGAATTAGATGCCTCTCTCTCTCTGTATATTTTGGTGTCAAACTGGTTGATGAATTTATCAACTCAGCCATTGGGAAACAGTGGATTTTAAAACTAGTTGTCAAAGCCAGTGAATAGAACCTTCCTGTGGAGAACTGCCACAGTGTGAATAACTTTAAACAGACACAGAATGCTGAAATAAGAACAAAAGTGAGACAATAAAATCCTTCAAAAGGGAGATAAGGTGAAGTAGAAAATTAGGGTCCTAAAATGAATTCTTATATCAAAAGGATCAACATAGAACAATTTAAATTCACAGACAATTTGATGTAAACTAAACATGAATGAGGCAAACAGAACTGACTTCTCTTCAGAAAGAAAAGATGAGCACATCAGTATCTCAGCGTCAGAAAAGCTTGTGATAATTGGAGGGACATGTGCCAAACGCAGGTAGCTGGGGTTAAAATTGTGACAGAGATAGTAGGAACTGCCGATGCTGGAGAATCTGAGATAACATTTTTTTTCTGAAGGAGGGTCTCGACCTGAAACGTCAGCTTTCCTGCTCCTCTGATGCTGCTTGGCCTGCTGTGTTCATCCAGCTCTACAACTTGTTGTTGCAGGTAGACGGGACTAGATTAGTTTGAAATTATGGTCGGCACGGACTGGTTGAGTCCGTGCTGTATGATTCCAAGTCTGACTCTAATTCAGACGATTCTAGGGAGAAGAAAAATAAAACAAGAAAGTGACACATGGAAAACAGAAGAGACAGGAACAGATCCTTCGTCAGTTCTAAACAAGATTCACACAACAGCTTGTATCTCTATAAAGCTGTTAATAAAATATCCTAAGGCACTTAATTCACAGGGGTATTATAAAACATGACCAGAGTCCCGGTCAAAAAGGCAGGTTTAAAGTAAAAATCGAAAAAGCATAAGATGAGAACATAAGAACGAGGAACAGGGGTAGGCCATCCGGCCCCCTCGAGCCTGCCCCGCCATTTAATAAGATCATGGCTGATCTTTTTGAGATTCAGCTCCACTTACCCATCTACTTCCATAACCCTTAATTCCTTTACTGTTCAAAAATTTATCTAGCCTTGCCTTAAAAACAATTCAGCGAGGTAGCTTCAACCGCTTCACTGGGCAGGGAATTCCACAGATTCACAACATTTTGGGTGAAGAAGTTCCTCCTGACTTCAGTCCTACATCTGCTTCCCTTTATTTTGAAGCAATGCCCTCTAGTCCTAGTTTCAGCTGCTAGCAGAAACAACCTCCCTGTCTCCACCTTATCTATTCCCTTCATAATCTTATATGTTTCTATAAAATCTCCCCTCATTCTTCTGAATTCTAATGAATATGATCCGAGTCTACTCAGTCTTTCATAATCCAACCCTCTCAACTCTGGAATCAACTGAGTGAACCTCCTCTGCACCCCCTCCAGTGCTAGTATATCTTTTCTTAAGTAAAGAGACCAAAACTGCGCACAGTACTCCAGGTGTGGCCTCACCAGGATCCTATGCAGCTGCAGCATAGCCTCCCTGTTTTTAAACTCCATCCATCTAGCAATGGCAAACAAAATTCCATTTGCCTTTTTAATTACCTGCTGCACCTGCAATCCTACTTTTAGTGATTCGTGCACAAGCACACCCAAGTCCTGCTGCACAGCAGCATGCTGCAATTTTTTTTACCATTTAAAACAAAGTCCATTTTGCTGTTATTCCCACCAAAGTGGATGACCTCATACTTATCAACATTGCACTCCATCATCAGACCTTTGCTCACTCACTTAGGCTATCGAGATCCCGCTGCAGACTTTCAGTGTCTCTTGCACACTTTGCTCTACCACTCACCTTAGTGTCATCTGCAAATTTTGACAAACCACACTTAGTCCCCAACTCCAAATCATCTACGTAAATTGTAAACAATCGCGGTCCCAACACTGATCCGAGGCACACCACCAGCCACTGACCGCCAACCAGAAAAACACCCATTTACCCAGACTCTGCGTTCTACTGGTCAAATTCCACCAAATTAGTCAAACATGACCTACCCATGCTGGGTGTTCCCAATGGGACAATTTATGTCCAGATGTCCTATTATTTCTTCCTTAATGGCAGATTCAAGTATTTTCCCCACGACCGAAGTTAAGCTAACTGGCCTTTAGTTACTTGCTTTTTGTCTACTTCCTTTTTAAAACAATGGCGTCACATCGGCTGTTTTCCAATCTGTGGGAACCACCCCAGAGTCCAGTGAATTTTGGTAAATAATTACTAGTGCATGTGTTATTTTCACCCATCACCTCTTTTAGTACCGTGGGATGCATTTCATCAGGGCCAGGAGATGTGTCTACCTTTAGCCCCATTAGCTTGCCCAGCACTGCCTCCTTAGTGATAACAATAGTTTCTAGGTCCTCATCTGCTATAACCTCCTTGCCGTTAGTTTTCGGCATGTTATTTCCACTGTGAAGACCAACACGAAATAACTGTTTAATGTCTCGGCTATTTCCTCATTCCCAGTTATTAAATTGGCCTTCTCATCCTCTAAAAGGACCAATGTTTACCTTCGCCACTCTTACGATTTATACATTTATAGAGACTTTTGCTGCCTGTTTTTATATTCTGAGCTAGTTTACTCTCATAATCTATCTCACTTTTCTTTATAAACTCTCTTTCTGGCTTTCTGTTGGCCTTTAAAGATTACCCAGTCCACTAGTTTCCCACTACTCTTTGCTTTTTGTATGTGTTTTTTTACCAACCTGATACTTTCCTTTATTTCCTTAGACATCCATGGTTGGCTCTCTCTTCCTACAGTTCTTCCTAATCCCTGGAATATACTTCTGCTGAGCACTGAAAAGTTGTTTTGAAAGTCCTCCACTGTTCCTCAATTGACCCACCACAAAGTTTTTGCTCCCATTCTACCTTAGCTAACTCCTCCCTCATTCCTTCATAGTCTCCTTTGTTTAAGCACAGGACACAGGTACTGGATTTCTCACGCTCCATCTGTATTTTAAATTTGACCATTCTGTGATCGCTTCTTCCGAGAGGATCCCTAACTGTGAGATCATTAATTATTCCCGTCTCATTACACAGGACTAGATCTAGGATAGCTTGCTCCCTCGTAGGTTCCATTACATATTGTTCAAGGAAATTATCGCAGATGCATTCTATGAATCCCTCCTTCAAGGGTGCCATGACTGACCTGGTTTGACCAATTGATATGTAGATTAAAATCTCCCATGATAATTGCTATACCATTTTTACATGAATTAGCTATTTTATGTTTATTGCCTGCTCCACCACGATGTCATTATTTGGTGGCCTGTAGACCACACCTATCAGTGACTCTTCTCCTTGCTATTCCTAATTTCCACCCAAATGGATTCAACCTTTTGTTCAGTCAAAATTATATCATTACTCTCTACCGTCCTGATGTCATCCTTCAAAATCAGAGCAACACCACCTTCCTTACCTTCCTGTCTGTGCTTCTGAACAGTTTGATACGCCTGGATATTTAACTCCCAGCCACGACCATCCTGTAACCATGTCTCTGTAATGACCACTAAATCATACCCATTTGTCATGATTTGCACCGTCAGCTCATCGACCTCGTTTCGAATGCTCCGAGCATTCACACCCTTATGCCAGTTTTTGACCTTTTTTTGGCATCCTATTACCTCCATTACTAACAGCTCGACTTTCGAATTCTCCTTCCCTTTAACTTTTTTCCTAATTTTCCATGGAGCTGAAGATTCCTGGTCACTTGCTAACCTGCTGCTTTGCCTTACATTAATTGTTATTCTCTATGCTCACTTCTCCCTTCCCCCCTGCTTACTAGTTTAAATTCCTATTAACCACCTTATTTACCCTTTTCACCAGAACACAGGACCCTGCCCTGTTCAGGTGGAGTCCATCCCAGCGGTATAGATCCCTCTCGTCCCAGAACTGATGCCAGTGCCCCATGAAAAGGAAACCCTCTTTCCCACACCACTCTTTTAGCCATGTGTTTACTTCCCTAATCCTTGCCTCCCTATGCCAATTTGCACGTAGCTCAGGCAGCAATCTAGAAATTGTGACCCTTGAAGACCTGTTTTTTAAATTTTATTCCTAGCTTTTCCTAATCCTGAAACAGGTCTTTTTCCCTAGTCCTGCCTATGTTGTTGGTAGCTATGTGGACCACAACAGCTGGATCTTCCTCCTCGCTGTCTAGTATCCTCTCAAGCCGGTCAGAGATGTCTCGCACCCTGGCACCGGGCAGGCAACACACCATGCGGGATTCTCTATCCTGCTCACAAAGGATACTGTCTAACTGCCTGATGATGGAATCCCCCACAACTACAGTCTGTCTTTTTGCTCCTTCCTCTTGAATGGCCTCCGGGACCATGGTGCCATGGTCAGTTGACTCATCCTTCTGGCAGCCCTGTTCCCTGCGTGGATGAGGAACAAGTGCCTCATGCCTGTGGGACAATGTCAAGGGGCGTGGCCCCGTGTCCCTGTCTGCAGGGTGCCTCTACCTGCCTCACTCGCAGTCACACACTGCTGTCCCTGGTCAGTGATTGAATTAACATTAGTTAGTTAATCTACCAGGTGTGACTGCCTCCTGGAACACAGTATCCAGGTAGTGCTCTCCCTCCCGGATGTGCTGCAGTGTTTGGAGTTCAGATTCCAGCTCAACTTTGAGCCGGAGCTCCTCAAGCAGCCAACACTTGCTGCAGATGTGGTCACTGCCATTCTCAAATGGGATCAGCTAGCTCCCACATCATACAGCTGCAACACATCACCTGGCCTGCCATCTCTATTTAGTTAAATATTTAAAATTAATTAGTTTGTTTTTTTAAGTTTTGCAGTGCTCTCTGCACCAGTAAGTTTACTCCATTATATACGTTCAGACTCCGGCTATGCCTTCTGACCCACTCCCAGAGGATTGGTGTCTAGTGACCACCCCGAAAGATAACAGAGATGAGGGAGAAAAAAAATGCAAAGAGCTTACCTGCTCACCACACTTAGTCGTTATTCTTAGGTTAGAGGAGGTGGAAGGGTGGGGGACACTACGCGTGTAGTGTCTTGGGTGTTAGTTAACTAGTAAATGTATGGATGGAAGCTTACCTTCCCAGGCCGCCCTCGCGCTTTCTCCCAGACTGATATCAAGGACAAGATACTGGCATAGATAGAGGATTGGCAGAAGGCAGAAGGACTTTTTCAGGAAGGCAGCTGGTGACTAATGGAGTTCTGCAGGGGTCATTACTGGGACCATAATTATTCATGTTATCCATTAAAGATCTGGACGATGGAACTAAGGAACTTTGCAGAATACACAAAGATACCTGGAGGGACAGGTAGTGCTGAGGAGGCAGGAAGACTGCAGAAGAGCATGGGCAGACAAGAAGATTCGGCCAACAAAGTGGCAGACGGAACACAATGCGAGAAACATTTCCGTTACACACTTGGGAGGAAGACGAGGAGAGAAGGGTTGACTGTTTTCTAAAGAGAGAAAGGCTTTGGAAATCTGAAGCACAAAGCCATTTAGGAGTCCTAGTTTAGGATTCTCTCAAAGTTAACATACACGTTCAGTTGCATTTGCCTTCCAACTGCAATGTTGGTATTCATTTTCAGACAGCTAGAGTACAAGTCCAGAGATGCGCTGCAGAGACTCTACAAGGCTCTGGTCAGACTTATTTGGAATAGTGAGTGATGTTTTGGGCTCCATATCCAAGGAAGGGTGTAGTGGCCTTGGAGGCATCCAGAGTAGGTTTAGCAAAAAAGTCCTGGGCTTGAAGGGCTTGTCATATAAGGAGCAGTTGATGACTTTGGATTTGTACTCCCTGGAGTTTAGAAGGATGAAGGGCTATCTCTGAAGCTTACAAAATACTGAAGGGGCTGGATACAGTGGATGTGGGAATTTGTTCCCATTAACACAAGAGACCAGGGCCAGAGGACACAGCCTCCAACTGAAGGCACGGCCCTTTAGAACTGAGATGAGGAGGAATTTCTTCTGCCAGAGGGCGGTGAATCTGTGGAACTCAGTGCCATGGAAGGCTGTGGAGACCAAGTCACTGACTATCTTTAAGAAAAGTAGAGTTAGGTTCTTGATTACTAAGGGGATCAAAGACAGGAGAATGGGGTTGAGAAACATATCAGCCATGATCAAATGGTAGAGGTGATTCAATGGGCCAAACGGCCTAATTTTGCTTTTAAATCTTATCGCCTACTGGTGCCTTGTCATTTTAAAAAAGTGTGCGTGTCTATTTAGGACTATTGCTGTATTAATTTTGGACTGTTCCAGTGACAGGGTTTCCTCCTCTGTCATCATGGGCTGGCCAGCATCTTCCTCCCTTAAAAAATCAGATGCAATAAATTCATTTAACACCTCAGCCATGCCCCCTGCCTCCATGTGTAAATCCCTTTTCGGTCTGTAATCAGCCTGATTTCTCCTTTAACCACTTTTACTATTTACACGTCTTGGAAGTCATGGGGATTAATTCCCTTTTTAAGCTGCTAGTCTTTTCTCCTGTTCCACTTTGATTCCATTATTTGCTTTTTCATCTCTTCCCTTAAAGTCTTTGGTATTTCTTTTGGTTCTCAACTGTATTTTCTACTTTGCATCTATCATAAGCATGTTTGTTTCTTCGTATTGTTAATTTCCAAACATTTTGTCATCAGACAATGCTGGATTTGTTTGTCCTATCTCTCCCATTCGAGGCAACATACCTTGACTATTGCGAACCATCTACTCCTTAAGGCAGGCCATTGTTCAGTTACTGTTTTCTTGTGAGTCCCATGTTCCAGTCAAACCTGCCCAACTCTGTTCTTGATCCAATGAAGTCAGCTCTCTGCCAATTGTCTCTTACTCCAATTTTTATTCTCCATCAACATCCTGAACCTTACGATAGTGGTTATTCTATTTTCTAAATGTTCCCCTACTGACATTTGCCACCTCTTGCTGTACGAGTATTCTAGTCCATAATGGGAGCTGTCCACTTAACTTTTGGTGGTGTATGATGGTAGATTTGAAAGAGAAACAGGATAAATGCTACTAATGCCAAGCCTCATGGGAGCCAAGAAGGAATGCTGGATAAAATGTGGTTTGGTGGGAATAGGGTTGAGACACCAGCTGGTTCATCTGATGAGAACTGCAGATGCTGGAGAATTCGAGATAACAGTGTGGAGCTAGATGAACACAGCAGAATAAGCAGCATCTTAGGAGCAGGAAAGCTGACGTTTCGGGCCTAGATCATTCTTCAGAAAAGGGGGAGGGGGAGAGGGTTCTGAGATAAATAGGAGGGGGAGGCGGATCAAAGATGGATAGAGAAGAAGATAGGTGGACAGGAGAGGGGACACACAAGTTAAAGTGGTGGGGATGGAGCCGGCAGAGGTGAGTATATGTGGGGAGGGGATAGGTCAGTCCAGGGAGGATGGACAGGTCAAGGGGACAGGATGAGGTTAGTAGGTAGGAAATGGAGGTGCGGCTTGAGGTGGGAGGAGGGGATAGGTGAGAGGAAGAACAGGTTAGGGAGGCGGGGACGAGCTGGGCTGGTTTTGGGATGCAGTTGGAGGGAGGGGGGTGGATTTTGAAGCTTGTGAAATCCACATTGATACCATTGGGCTGCAGGGTTCCCAAGCAGAATACGAGTTGCTGTTCCTGCAACCTTCATGTGGCATCATTGTGGCATTGCAGGAGGCCCAGGATGGACATGTCGTCTGGGAAATGGGAGGGGGAGTTGAAATGGTTTGCGACTGGGAGGTGCAGATGTTTATTGCGAACCGAGCGGAGGTGTTCTGCAAAGCAGTCCCCAAGCCTCTGCTTGGCTTCCCCAATGTAGAGGGAGCCACAACAGGTACATCGGATGCAGTATACCACATTGGCAGATGTGCAGGTGAACATCTGCGTGATGTAGTAAGTCATCTTGGGGCCTGGGATGGGGGTGAGGGAGGTGGTGTGGGGGCAAGTGTAGCACTTCCTGCGGTTACAGGGGAAGGTGCCGGGTGTGGTGGGGTTGGAGGGGAGTGTGGAGCGGACAGGGGAGTCACGGAGAGAGTGGTCTCTCCGGAAAGCAGACAAGGGTGGGGATGGAAAAATGTCTTTGGTAGTGGGGTTGGATTGTAGATGGCAGAAGTGTCTGAGGATGATGCGTTGTATCCGGAGGTTGGTGGGGTGGTACGTGAGGATGAGGGGGAATCTCTTTTGGCTGTTATTGTGAGGACGGGGTGTGAGGGATGAGTTGCGAGAGACACGGTCGAGGGCGTTCTCGACTACTGTGGGGAGGGGATGTTGCGGTCCTTGAAGCATGAGGACATCTAGGAAGTATGGGAGTAGAATGCCTCATCCTGGGAGCAGATGCAGCAGAGGCGAAGGAATTGGGAATAGGGGATGGAATTTTTGCAGGAAGGTGGGTGGGAGGTGGTATATTCTAGGTAGCTGTGGGAGTTGGTGGGCTTGAAATGGATATTGGTTTCTAGGTGGTTGCCCAGTTGTGAACCATTTCAACCCCCCCGCCCCCTCGCATTCCTTAGACAACATGTCCATCCTGGGCCTCCCGCAGTGCCACAACAATGCCATCTAAAGGTTGCAGGAACAGCAACTCATATTCCGCTTGGGAACCCCTCAGCCCAATGGTATCAATGTGGATTTCACAAGCTTCAAAATCTCCCCTCCCCCCCCGCCAGTGCATCCCAAAACTAGCCCACTTGTCCCCGCCTCCCTAACCTGTTCTTCCTCTCACCTATCCTCTCCTCCCACCTCAAGCCACACCTCCATTTCCTACTTACTAACCTCATCCTGACCCCTTGACTTGTGTCCTCCCCACCTATACTCACTTCTACAGGCTCCATCCCCACCCCTTTAACTTGTCTGTCTCCTCTATCCACCTTTGATCTGCCTCCCTCTCTCTCCCAATTTATTTCAGAACCCTCTCCCAATTCTCCTTTTCTGATGAAGGGTCTAGGCCCGAAACATCAGCTTTTGTGCTTCCAAGATGCTGCTTAGCCTGCTGTGTTCATCCAGCTCCACACTTTGTTATCTGGTTCAACTGATGGGCTTGAAGAAGTTAGGAGGGAGTACAGGCGAGAAAGCGGAGACGTTCATTTGCCTGCTCTACTGATACAGATATACAGCCCTGTCACATTGCTTCAATGTATTTTCCCATTTAACTAGAAATGAGTCACTTAACCTAATCACTGGAAAGGATTTAAACTAAACAAAGGGAAGCAAAGAACTGAATGCTAAGTGGAAACTACTGTTTGCTGCTCTCTCAAAGTCTTGGTTTCACGGTGGGGAGGAAGCAATGATTGAAGACAGACAATGGAACAGCACCCCGACACAAGTTAGCATTTTCTGAAGGGACGGAGAAAAAATATTTTAACAGGAGCGTGCCATTCTGCTCAAGTCAGTTTGATCATTCCATTGGACAGTTGGTGACCTATAACTACAATTCCCCTGAGTCACTTTTTCTCCATATCCTTGTTTCAGCAAAATTTCACCCAATTTAAACTTAATGAGAAACATCTAACATATCCTATTGCTATTTTCCCTGCACACAAAGCTATGTAGTTCCCTCACTATAATAATAAAATGTGAGGCTGGATGAACACAGCAGGCCAAGCAGCATCTCAGGAGCACAAAAGCTGACGTTTCGGGCCTAGACCCTTCATCAGAGAGGGGGATGGGGTGAGGGTTCTGGAATAAATAAGGAGAGAGGGGGAGGCGGACCGAAGATGGAGAGTACAGAAGATAGGTGGAGAGGAGAGTATAGGTGGGGAGGTGGGGAGGGGATAGGTCAGTCCAGGGAAGACGGACAGGTCAAGGAGGTGGGATGAGGTTAGTAGGTAGATGGGGGTGCGGCTTGGGGTGGGAGGAAGGGATGGGTGAGAGGAAGAACAGGTTAGGGAGGCAGAGACAGGTTGGACTGGTTTTGGGATGCAGTGGGTGGAGGGGAAGCGCTGGGCTGGTTGTGTGGTGCAGTGGGGGGAGGGGACGAACTGGGCTGGTTTAGGGATGCAGTTGGGGAAGGGGAGATTTTGAAACTGGTGAAGTCCACATTGATACCATTAGGCTGCAGGGTTTCCACATTGATACCATTAGGCAGCTCTTCCCCTCCACCCACTGCATCCCAAAACCAGTCCAACCTGTCTCTGCCTCCCTAACCCGTTCTTCCTCCCACCCCAAGCCGCACCCCCATCTACCTACTAACCTCATCCCACCTCCTTGACCTGTCCGTCTTCCCTGGACTGACCTATCCCCTCCCTACCTCCCCACCTATACTCTCTCCACCTATCTTCTTTTCTCTCCATCTTCGGTCCGCCTCCCTCCCTCTCCCTATTTATTCCAGAACCCTCACCCCATCCCCCTCTCTGATGAAGGGTCTAGGCCCGAAACGTCAGCTTTTGTGCTCCTGAGATGCTGCTTGGCCTGCTGTGTTCATCCAGCCTCACATTTTATTATCTTGGATTCTCCAGCATCTGCAGTTCCCATTATCTCTGATACTAGTTCCCTCACTAAACTGCTCTGCTTTTTTTTTAAATCTGTAGATGCTTCAGGCCTACCTCTTGCTCATCCTTTTGGTCTTGTATCTGAGTATTGCACGTTTGTGTAAGGTCTTGTGAAGTACCTTACAACATTTTATTATGTTTAAAGCATTATTAGAATAATAAATGCATGATGAAACTATAGATTGTGGATATTCATGTTTACACACACTATTTGATCCTCCTTCACTTCATGCACAATAATATAAAATCATCCCAGCTCACCTTGTAGCCACCTGACCTGAGTGGCTGGCCCATATCCCTTCTCATTCTTGGCTGCTATCCTAAAGATTATAGCAGGCTTTGTGGTTGTATCGATGTGTGCATTTGCTAGGTTTGAAGAAGACACAAGACAGCTGGGTACAGGCCCACAGTAAACACGGACAAAGAGCAGATGGGAAGTCCCTGCAGGTTTGGGATCTGCGGCCTGTGACCCTGGAAGTGCCAGATATACGGAGTATTCAATGATGGTGCCAGAAGTAACAGCAGGAGGTTCCCAGGAGAGCTGTGCACCTTCAGCAACCTATAAAATAAAATGTATCTGAATTCATCAATCGTGTTAAACTAAATTCTGAATTATTTTCAAAAACTCCCTAACATAAACGCAAAACAATACAGTATAATCAGGTATTGATCTGGCTCAGAGTCCAAATAACACTATCAACTGATTGGCACACGATCTGCCACAGCTATTAGGCTGCTAACCAAATACTTTAAATAGTAATTAATAAACTGCTCAATCTCTTGCACTAATACTCTACTTAGAATTCTAGTGTTCTTAACACTTGTGGTATTTTCAGTGATCAAATGAAGTCAGCGGTGGACACCATTGGGAGTCAGAGATTACAAGGTGTAGAGCTGGATAAACACAGCAGGCTAAGCAGCAGAGGAGCAGGAAGGCTGACGTTTTGGGCCTAGGCTGAAGAAGGGTCTAGGCCCGAAACGTCAGCCTTCCTGCTCCTCTGATGCTGCTTCGCCTGTGTTTATCCAGCTCTACACCTTGTTATCTCAGATTCTCCAGCATCTGCAGTTCCTACTGTCATTGGGAGTCAGGTGTTTTGAACTCATTCACACAATGTGCACAACACTGGCTAGTATTTAAAAAATTCATTTGTTGAATGTAGGCATCACTGGCTGGTAAGCATTTATTGTTTGTTCATAGATAACCTTGTGAAGGTGGGAGGGAGCTGCTTTCCTGAACCATTGCAGTTCATTAGCTATAGGTAGACCCACAATGTTAGTAGGGAGGAAATTCCAGGATTCTGACCCAACGACACAGAAGGAACAGTGCTATATTTATAAATTAGGATAGTCAGTGGCTTGGAGGGAAACTTGTCCCAGGATCTTTGGTGAATTTCTGCACTGTGTCATGTAGATAGTAAACACTGCTGCTATTGAGTGTCAGTGCAGGAGGGAGTGGATCTTTGTGGATTTGGTGCCAATCATCAAGTGGGCCGCTTTGTTCTGGATAGTGACAAGCTTCTTGAGTGTTGCTGGAGCTGCAATCCCCCAGCCCCTCAAGCGGGGAGTATTCCATCACACACCTGATTTGTGCCTTGTAGATGGTGGACAGGCTTTGGGGAGTGAGGAGGTGTGTTATTCACTTTTGTATCCCTAGCCTTTGACCCATTCTTGTAGTCACTTATGTGGCAAGTCCAGTTGAGCTTCTGGTCAATGATAACCCTAAGGATGTTGATATAGTGGGGCAATTGAGTGATGCTAAGTCCGTTTATTGCTCATCACATACTGCCCTCAGGAAGGTGGTGGTGAATTGCTTTGAGAATTGAGGAACTTAACTGCTGTCCGAAATTACTTAGCAATGGACAACCATATTACCAACAGTCTGGAGTCACACAAAGGCCTGAATAGAAATGAATGATAAATCTCCCTCCCCTAAAATAAAATTTTTGAACTGGATACCTCTGGATTAATGAATTTAAATTCAAATTCAGGAACTCGAACACATAATCCCAGTAGAATATTAAAGGGAGAGATTTGAAAGCGGCATCTTTCAAATGGAACACTAAAAACTTTGTCCACACGTTCAAATACATTCAAGAAACCCCATGGCACTAAACAAAACCAGAGGAATTATTTTACTGTGCTGCACTCATCCATGCCACTGCCACCTACAATGCACCCAGCCCCTGTCTCCCAATACTGTCTAAAGCAGCTAAAATGCTGAATCTTTCTCCTGTTACCTGTGGAATGTTGTTCTGAATAAACTAGCTGATGCATTAGTGGCAGAGTCATTCTTTTGCAGATAAAGTAATGTGTGCTTGGAAAATACACAAAGTTGCAAATGATGAAATATAACTTATTTTAAAATGGTTTGAAGGTTTCAAATGATCAGGTTTTGCTGGTTTTGAACTGCTCACTTCAACCTTTAAATTTCTAAGATTACATGGTCTGAAAATGATAACACTTTCGTAAATCTGCTTGCACAATCTGTATTGACTGTTCTTGATCAAATCACTCCTGGTTCAGTAAATATTCAGCAACAGGGGTTTGGTTGGTGGCCAAATAGCAAGAAAAAAGCAGCAGGTTTAAGCCAGATTGTAGTTGCTATCTGGCTGAGTATCTCTGGGTTCGGGGGAGGGGTGGGTGCAGCAGGGCAAATGGAATTTGTTGAGGGATTACTAGAGAAGGATGCCGCCCTGATCCACCATCCTTTGCTGGGAATACACAAGCTGACATCTCATTTCGATAAGACTGGACCCAGTTGTGATGCCACCCACAGTTAAATAACCCATTGATAAAGCAGACTGCATTAAAATAGATGCATTTTAGGGAAAATGGGGTTGAATATAAATGATGAAAGACAAAAGGCCAGTCCAAGTTTTAGCACCAGCCGTGGTTGCTAATGGCAACAGAGACAGCATGACAGTTCAGTCAACCAACAGGGAGAAAACATACAGACTCAGACAACTCTGCTCATCACAGGAACGAAAACATCAGGTAAAATTCAGGAATCTGCAAAATCGATGTCTGAAGGTACCTAGGCACGACAGTAAAGTGTCTGGAATGATGTTTAAAACAACCGTAGAGGAACATGTAGCAGCATCCAGGATAAAACAAGTGTAAGGCAACCCAAACCATCAGCTATTTTCAATTATTCAGTGGCCATTCTGGTTAGAGGTCATAGGTCAAAATTCAGACTTGAGTTGGGATTTAAACGATCACTTGCCTTGCTGATCTTGATGGCAGATGGTGCACCTGGGAATCCTGGCATGCAGGTCTTAAAAGCTGAGACTTCACTGAATGGGCCCCGTCCACAAGCATTTATGCCAGCAACTCTGAATTTATAGGCAGTGCCTGGATCCAGTTTCACAGTCTTTAGATTGCTGTGGTCAGGGATGTTATCCCCGCTGCCATCCTGCGGGGAACAAAAAAAACCTCACTGAATGAGCCTCTAAATTGTCTTCACTTGTACCCACAATTGTAAGGTCCCAATTGCAGAGAATATACACCTTCAGAAATAGGCTATTCAATCCAATTGGTCTCTGCTGGCATTGTCAGCTCAGATAACACAATCATGTTTGCAGTATGGGTCAAACCAACAACTTTCTGACATGAAAAGCACGAATGATAGCAACTGAGTTTTAGCTGACAAGTTAATTATGTGACAGTCAAAATAAATAAAAAGAGTTTGGTTTTAAAGTGCCATGATGCAGAAGAATTTATTACCCTATTAATAATCCATGCAAAAGACTGCACTTTTGAACCAATGCTTCAAGATGAGCAGGACTGAGAATAAATACACTGTTCTTATCTATCACAATTTAATTAGCCACAACAATGGAATACAAGGTGCAAAAGCTCAACTGTCCTTTCAGATAAGAGCCAAACTGACACCTTATACTTATTGGGAAATTATAAATAGCGCAGGGCACATTACTCCAGAGGAGAAGACTGAAGAACGTACTAATATGCGTAATAATATGAATTGGGCAAATAAGAGTTTGAGCTATTGTAACCAGTTCTAAATGAGTTTTCCACATTGTCGGTGAAAGATTCCTTTACTTTCAAAGGCTATACAAGACCTGCACAGTGAAAGTAATAGCATGCCCTCACACTTTTTTTGATATTGCCAATTTATCAACATACCATTGAAAGAAGCCATTACCATTCATCCAAACCACTATATCATGGCCATGGCAACTGGTGCCTGACTTATGCTCAAGCTAATGAACTCAGCAACTCGAAAGGTGGAGTTCAGTTTCAGCGACATCACGGACATCCAAATAGATGGTGCTGCCATGGGATACCCTATAGGCCCAGCTTTTGCTAATGGCTTTGTTGGTTACCATGAGAGGCACATCCCCAGTGGAAAATCACCAATCTCTTACATGTTGGAAGAATGAGAAGTGTATGTGACACTTAAGATATTTCAATCTAAAGCTGCATCACAATATTTCCTTACACAGCTTAATAAACTGCATCCTGCACTCCACTGAAACAGAAGATGAATTTGATTGCTCTCTGTACTACTGTCATCAAGTGAAAGGCCATGCTCACTGGTCAATGTATACTTTGGGATTCCTACAGTCCCACACATTACAAGATCAACATTACTGGCAACCTTGTGATTGGATTCTAGCCAGCTGTTCATTGTTTATACATGATGCAGAGATAGTGGTGATGTGCCCTATTTCGCAGGATGACATATCCTGATCAAATCACCACTCATTATGTATCACAAACACTCTTGGAAAAGTCTACATCCACAATTTTGGGCCTTGAAATGGTGCCCAGTCTACCTCATATTGCTCTGCAAGAGGAAAGTGTCTTAAAAATTTGAACAATAGCTGAAGCTAGCTATCTCACATTGCTCCAATGCAGTAAATTCACTAGTGATCTCTCCACTAACAGGAAGCTACGGTCAAGTCAGAAAGACATTGTGCCTGCCACTCCAATAAACGCTATGCATTATGAGTTCCAGTGCTGGTGGGACGTATGTAGGTCATATGTGCCAATATCTGGCAAGCCCACATGAAACAACATGTCCACTGACATGTCAGCATGCTGCCAGCCCCAAATGTGTTTAGCCAGCTTGTTTTTAAAAGCCTTTAGAAAGTATAACCACCATTTGATGTGCTTCTGCTACTGGAAATCATTTATTAGAATAATATGGACTGTGCCTAAAGTTACACCAGCAACAAATTTAAAATCATCAGCTGGGCCAGTAGTACGATGCATGCTACAGGCTAAATATATAAAATATTCAGGACTCGCTTTTATGTATGCAAAAGGAATTGAACATACAACACAACACAACACAGGAATAGGCCCTTCAGCCCACCAAGCCTGCACAGGTTCCTAATCTTAATTTAGATCCTCTACTTATTGCCCATACTCTGTTTCTATCCTTCTGTTCGCCTCCCATTCACATGTCTATCAAGATATGTCTTAATTGTTGCTAATAGCAATGCATTCCAGGCATCCACCACCTGCTGCGTAAAATTTTTCCCATGCTTCTTCCCTAATCTTTTCTTCTCTCACCTTGAGCCTGTGCCTGCTTGTAGCTGATATTTTTCACCCTGGGAAAAACCTCTGACCAGTAAATTGCACATTTAAAAAAGAACAAGTGTCCAGAGACAGCCCAACTCTACTGCATCCCTATTCAGAATCTGCCTCTTTGGTTTGAAAATTTAGATTGATGTTAACTTTCTTGCTGTCGTAGCTCCTTGCTGATAGAGGCCTAACCAATCAACACCCTCTTCTCATTTTGTATAAAACGATGTAACTTTGCTTAAGTCTTTTTTAATTCTAGTTCTGTTGAGTACAAAATAAAAAGCTTCATCTTCTAGTCTCCTTTTACCAAGAGTTTATTTTTTGAACTATTATTTATAAGGCATCATCTTAACAGCTGCAACTGCGAGTGCTCACAGTTCCAGACCCAAGACACAATCATGCAGGCTGTCTTACACAAAGGCTGCATTGCCACGCACAGGGAAAATACAAAGTTCTGAGCTTTTCCAGTAATTTCTATTTTTGTTGCACAATTCTGGGTTCAGCAGTAGGAACTAAGGACTCAGTATAGAGGTATATGCATATGGTGTTGGAAAGGACTGTGGATGCTGGGAAGAGTGAAGAAGGATCCGAGAGGCTTTTTCCCAACCCTCCCCCAGCTCCCATCATCCCTCTCCAGGGACACATCCACAGCCATCTCCTTCCCCACCTCCCTCCCAACCTGCTTCAATGCACGGAAGTAAATTTAAACAGTGCATAATACACAAGTGTGAGTGCCAGCAAACGCTTCCTATTTATAAACCTAACTGAAAATGTGACTCCGGGGAGCGGCCTATTAGTGTTCTGTAAAATTCTACATAATTTGCAGCAGTTACATTATAAAAGGCAAATTTTTTTGACCAAGTAGAAGATTCCAAATATGAAACTAAATTACAGCACTGAAACATTATGGATGAGATGGGAGAAATGAAATAAGCTAAACGCAATCAATCACCTTTCCAAAAATCACCTTATTCGAGAACAGATTCATCTACCTGCCTCTCCTTACTCAGATTGTCAAGAGCACGTATATATTGTGTGGTGTTGTGCAATTTTTCCAGATTTCAGTAAATGGGGACACAGCAAAGCCTACAGCTCAGGCTGCACTCATTCCTCTGCCTTCCCAAGCACGTTTGGTTTACCTAAGAATAGCCAGTTGGTGGCGGTACAGGGGAAGGGAATAGATAATGGTGGGTAACTGGTGCCCTTTGTACCAGACACTTAAAAAAGTCTAGTTTTTTTTAGGAGATTGGTAAGGGGGATAAAAGATAATTTTAAAGTGTAAAATCTTTCAGTAAGTAGCGGATTGACAATATTTAAAGGACAAATTTAAAAAAGGGTGTGGTCATTCTCAATAATAGAATTTGCATACACATCTTACCTCTTCTCCTTGGGAGCCCTCTGCAGGCAGGAAATAGGAAACCACCACTGTGCTCAGCAACTTGAATACACCAACATCATACCACTGATTGGGTTCCTTCCTGGTTGTTGGTTTTGGCTGGGTATTAGGAGATGCATCATGTTTCTGAGGAATTGTATTAAAAACATCCATCAAACAAAAAAGTAAACAGCTCTACATTTCCATATGAGAGTCGGAGAACAAAATGGGGCGAATCAGCATTAATCAGAAAGAAGCACGGCAGATGAATTCTGAGAAGGGGCAAAAAACCTGGAATGTTGATCTTTCAGCTTTATGGAGACAGGCAGATTTCTACATTTCCAAAAGTTTCTGTTTTAAAAGGTACACAGACATAAGGTTGCAAGAATTCTCACCTTCTACAACTTGTACTTATTCAGCACTAACTCAGCAAAATATCCTGAAGTCTGACACATCTTAGAATCATCCCTACAGCATTGAAGCAGGCCATTTGGCCCATTGGGTCCATACCAACCCTCCGAAGAGCATCCCACCCAAACCCACATACCCCACCATCCTATCACCCTGCATTTACCATGGCTAATCCACCTAACCTGGACATCTTTGGACTGCGGGAGCATTTTTTTGTAGAGGTGGATGAACACAGCGGACCAAGCAGCATCATAGGAGCTGGAAAGCTGATGTTTTGGGCCTTGACTCTTCCCGGCCTCCCTAAACCCTCCTCCCACCTCAAGCCCCACCCCATCTCCTACCTACTAATCTCATCCTGCCCCCCCCTTGACCTGTCCGTCCTCTCTGGACTGACCTATCCCCTCCTTACCTCCCCACCTACACTCACCTCTACTGGCTCCTTCACTGCTTTTTTTGACCGGTCTGTCTCTTCTCCACCTATCGTCTCCTCTATCCATCTTCTATCCGCCTCCCCCCCCCCTCCCTATTTATTTCAGAACCCGCTTCCCTTCGTCCATTTCCGAATAAGGGTTTTGGGTAGCTGGCAGAATTCTCACAACATGGCAACTTTTCAGTCCAGGCTTACCCTTAGTGAATGAAATGAAATGGAGAAATGGAACACCTTCCCATTACAGTGGCGCAACATATCAAGTTATTCCCCAGTAAGGATTATCCCAATTGAACACAGAAGATAGATTTTGCTGAGATGGAGCAGCAAAACTTCAAAAGGCATCCATGCAATATCAACAGGACATATCCTTGTTAGATTTCAGAAAGAGACAGAATTGGAGTCAGATTTTGACTGTAGATCCTACAGATACTGTGGAAACACCGAAGGACTGCTCAAATCAGCAGAAAGAGATGGCAGTTCTATCAATCTCTACTCAGAATTTACTACGCAGAGTCAAAAAAAAAACCGAACCCTGACTCAGAATTCCTATCATTAACTGTGAGGAGCACAGATGTCTACATATTGTAATAATGCATAATATAAATGCAAATCCTTATTTAAAATTAACATTGCTGACTTTCATTTTGCTCATGTTGGAATTTCCAAGACTAGTTGTATAATCCAACCTACAACTTAGAAGGAAGGCAACAACATTGAACTACCCATCTTTAAAGGAGTACTCACCGATGCAGGTTGGCCAATTCCATTGGCGACTTGGGCTAAAGCTGTAGCTGCCTGTGTTTTCATTGGACTTGAGTTTTGGTTGGTTGTTGACGTCAGGAGAGAAGTGTATGGTGTCAATCCTAGTTTGCAATAAAGGAAAGGACTGGTCAGTTTTACCGTATTTCCAGAGTGAGAAATTTCAAAATCCCTGCATTTTGATATTATGCCATATCCATTTAATATTCTCAGTCAACAATGGCAATTCAGATAATTGAAGGAAACATTTGCCTGACAAGGAGTTCATATTTGTTGCACTGAAAAATTGACAGATATGTTGAGCTGAGACAACCAGTAAGGTCAAGACAAAAGTTGAGGAGTAACTCAATCATTGGTAATCAGATGATTGCTAATAAATAAGTTGAATAAATGGAAAAACAACAACCCGGAGAGAAAGGTGGGAATAAATAACTTACCTTCAGGACAATAGGCCACTGCAGCAGCAAAGGAAGGTGGGCCAGCATGGAGCAATTAGACAGGAAGGGCAGATGGGTAAACAAAAACATCAAGGTAGCAACAACACAAAAGGAACAATCCTGCTTCATTAAAATAGAAAATACATTTTTAAATCATCCAATTTGTAAGTTTGCAGAGCACACAAACATTTGTGGCGTTGTGGACGGTGAGGAAGGTTGTCAAACGACACAGCAGGATATAGATCAGTTGGAAGGTTGGGCAGAGCAATGGCAACTGGAGTTTAATCTGGACACGTGTAAGGTCAAATGCAGGAAGAAAGTAAACTGTAAATGGCAGGGCAAAGGAGTATTGATATACAGAAGGATTCTCGCGTGAGGATCTGTCTCCCCCTCTCTCCCTATTTATTTCAGAATCCCCTTCCCCTCCCCCATTTCTGAAGGAGGGTCTAGACCCGAAACGTTAGCTTTCCTGCTCCTCTGATGTTGCTTGGCTTCCTGTGTTCATCCAGTTCTACACCTTGTTATATCAGATTCTCCAGCATCTTGCTATCTCGATAATATACATGAGCCAAGAGGCAACTTTTTGGTTAGTGTATTTTAAAAGTAAGTACCTGCAAGTTAATACACTACTTTGGATATTTGACCATCAAATCAATTGGATTTTCCTACCCACTACTTTTAATACTATGGCACCAGAGACTGGACTAATAACCCAAAACTGACGAAGTGACACTGCATCATGACACCTTGTGAAACTGGATTTAAAGATAACACCAAGGTAGGGTTAAAAAGTCACCACAAAAGTTGCTTGATTGATATAACAAGCCAACTAGGTCACTGATGTGCTGTCAGGAAGCTGTCATCTCCAACCTAGTCTGATGATGTTGAACTGTTCATTTAAGACGGACCAGAAGTACAACACTCCAAAACAAGCCACTTGATTAAACAACAGCACAGAACGCCACAGTGTCACACTCGTGGGCTTACCATCATCGCACACATCCTGCGAACATCCTGCATTCTACAGCACCTCTAACTTACTGAGATGTTCAGAGGCACCTCACAGTCATGGAAATCTCTCAGAATTTGAGAACAAGTCAAACAATGAGATGTCAGGAAAGCTGACAAATGTTTGGCCAGAAGTAGACGTTAAGGAATGAGTTGAAAAGTAAAGACAGCGAGGTCGAGATCCCAAGAAAGTTTCAGGAGTTTAGGTCCTAACTACACAAGGCACAAACATCATTGGTGGAACAATGAAAAATGTAGGTGGGCCCTCGGAGATCACAGTTGGAGGACTGCAGTGGTCAGAGAGTCATTAGGCTGCAGATTAGAGAGAATTCACAGCAAAAGGCTATGAAGGAATCTGCAAAGCAGAGTGAGAATTCCAAACAATACTAATGCCAATTCAGATCAGTGATCAAAGGGATGATAAGTAAAGTGAGTTAGAACTAGAACAAGTGAGCTTTGAATGAAAAGCTGACAAG
Organism: Stegostoma tigrinum; assembly: GCF_030684315.1. Lineage (NCBI taxonomy): Eukaryota > Metazoa > Chordata > Chondrichthyes > Orectolobiformes > Stegostomatidae > Stegostoma > Stegostoma tigrinum. The sequence continues at coordinate 4,150,787 of NC_081364.1, forward strand.
GAAGAAAACAGTATTTCAGAATACACACCTGTGGTCTTCAGAATAGGTAACTGAACACTTGAAACTGTACTGGGTAGTTCCTGTGGCCCATTGGTCTCAGAGGTAGAATCATTGAGACTATCGGCTGGAGCTAGAGCCTCTGCTGGTCGGGAGGGCTGGTTGCTTTCTGCTGCTTGTTGCTGGCGTGCTCTTTCTATGTCCTGCTGCGCAAGTTCAGCTAATGGTACAACGGACTGCAGAGACACCAATGTCTGCAGTGCCTGCTGTGACAGCTGTGCTGGTTGCATTGTTGCTAACTCCACTGCTGAGGTATCCATGGTCTCTTCCCTTGCTGTATTGTAAATCAAAGGGAGCAGAAACAGTTTAGAACTAGTGCAGTGTTATTAATAGCTAGTCAAGAGTAGATTGAAGAGCACAAAGAATGGTTAATTATTCAACAGAACTATAAATGTCAGTTTATTTTAAAAAACATTTTAAAAGAAGAACCAATATGCTTGGTAGGCATAGTGTAGTTATGTATTATTTAAGTAATCCAGAGGCCTGATTACTGGTGTTGAAAGATGAATTCAAATACTATCATGGTAGCTGAGAAATTTAATCTCAAAATTAATTCCTCAGTTCTGAAGGAAGGTCTCATCGACTTATAAAATTCAAACAGAACTTGACAGGATAGATGCAAGTAGGATGTTCCCAACGGTCAGTGTGTGAAGAACCTGGGGTCACAGTATGAGGATTTGGAGTAGACAATTTAGGATGGAAATGAGGAGGCATTTCTTCACCCAAAGAGTGGTGAGCCTACGGAAGTAATTGATGCCAAAACACAATGTATTCAAGAGGCAACTAAGATTTGGCACTTGGGGCGAATGGGATCAAAGATTATGGGGAGAAAGCAGGATTAGGCTACTGAGTTGGACAGCCATGAACGTGAAGGTGGTGGAGCAGGCTTGAAAGGGCCGAATGGTCTCCTCCTGCCCTATCTTCTATGTTTCAGTGTCTCTGGACCTGAAATGTTAACTCTGCTTTCTCTCTACAGATGTTACCATTTCTGCTGGGTTTTCCCAGCAATTTCTGTTTTTGTTTCAGATTTCCAGCATCTGCAGGTCTTTGGATTTTTATAGACATACATACGTTTGTTGGATAAGGGGGTCAAGGCACATGGAGTAAAGGAGTGTAAACAGAATTAATATACAGACCATAACCAAATTGCATGGGAGACTGGAGAGGCCTAATGGCTTTCTATTTAAGCACTGATCGATGACTGAATCGCTGAGGTGATCATAATAATGCCCAATCCTGGAAATCTGTTGTCCAGTGACACTTAATGCTCAAATCAAGCATATAATAATATTTATGAAAGGATGGTTATGAATTTAGTTTAGCTTGAAGCCACTTTTGAGGACATGTCCCACTTACAGTCAGAGTTGTACAGCCCGGAAACAGACCCTTCAGTCCAACTCATCCATTCCAATCAGATATCCTAAATAAATCTAGTCCCATTTGCGGGCATTTGGCCCATATCCCCCTAAACTCTTCCTATTAATGTACCCATTCAGATGCCTTTTAAATGTCTTAATTGTACCAGCCATTACCACCCCCTCTGGAAATTCATTCCATATATACAGTACACAGTGTGAAAAAGTTGCCCCTCAGGTCCCTTTCAGATGTATTTTCTATTACCGTAAACCTATGCCCTTTAGTTTTGGACTCCATCACCCCAGGAAAAAGATCCGGCTATTCACCCTATCCATGTCCCTCATGATTTTATCAATTTCTATAAGGTCATCCCTCAGCCTCTGATGCTCCAGGGAAAATAGCCCCAGCCTAGTCAGCCTCTCCCAATAGCTCAAACTTTCCAACCCCAGCAACATCCTTGTAAAGCTTTTCTGAATTCTTTCAAGTTTAACAACATCTTTCCTGTAGCAGGGAGACCAGAATTGAAGGCGGTATTCCAAATGTGGCCTAACCAATGTCCTGCACAGCCACGGTATGACATCCTAATGCCTGAACTCAACTATACTGACCAATAAAAGACAAGCATACCAAATGTCTTCTTCACGATCCTATGGAACCGTGATCCCACTTTCAAGGAACTATGTACCTGCACCCCTAGGTCTTTGTTCTGCAATACATCCCAGGGGTCTACCATTAAGTGTAGAAGTCTGACTTGATTTGCTAACCAAAATGCAACACCTCACATTATCTAAATTAAACTGCATCTGCCACTCCTCGACCCATCAAATCAAGGTGCCGTTGTACACTGAGGGAGCCTTAATCACTTTTCACTATACCACTAATTTTGGTGTAATCTGCAAATTTACTAATCATACCTCCTATATTCACATCCAAACAATTTTTGTAAATGACAAAAACCAGTGGACCCAGCAGTGATGCTTGTTGCACACGGCTGGTCACTGGCCTCCAGTCTGAAATACAATTTTCCTCCACCAGCCCGTCTCCTACCTTCAAGCTAATTCTGTACCCAAACAGCTCTCTCTCCTTGGATTCCATGGGATCTGACTTGCTAACCAGTCTTCTGTGCAGAACCTTGTTGAATGCCTTGCCGAGGTCCATATAGACAACGTCCACTACTCTCTGCCTTCAGCAATTTTGTCACTCCTTCAAAAAACTCATTCAAGTTTGTAAGACAACATTTCCCACACACAAAGGCACGTTGATCAGTCACGGCCTTTTAAATACATGCAAATCCTGTCCCTCAGATTCACTTCCAACAACTTACTCACCACGGATGTCAGGTTCACCAATCTATAGTTCTCTGGCTTTTCCTTACCACCTTTCTTAAATAATGGCTACATATTAGCTAACCTCTGGTCTTTTAGCTTCTCAGCAGTGGCTATTGAGGATATAAATATCTCAGCAAGGGGCCCAACAATCACTTCCCTAGCCTCCCACAAAGTTCTGGATACACCTGATCAGGACCTGGGGATTTACCCACTTTTATGCATTTTAAGATGCCCGGCAACACCGCCTCTGTAATATGTACATTTTTCAAGATATTATTATTTATTTCTCCAAGTTCTTTTGCTTTCATATCCTTCTCCACAGTAAATATTGATGTGAAATTCTTGTTTAATATTTCACCCATCTCCTGCGGTTAGACACACAGACAAGCTTGTTGATCATTAAAGTACCCTATTCTCTCCCTTGTTACTCATTTGTCCTTCATATATTTGTAGAATCTCTTTGGATCCTCCTTAACCTTATATGCCAAAGCTATCTCCTTTTTGCCCTCCTCAATCACCTTTTGAGCATACTCCTACTGCTCCAACACTTCAAGGGATTGACTTGATCCTACCTGTCTATACTTGTCACATGCCTCTTTTTTCCCCCTCTTATCCAGAGCCTCAATTTCAGTAGGCATCTGGCATCTAGCATCTGCCTCTGGACTCGTTATCTCATTCTGAAGACTTCTCAATTGCCAACTGTCTCTTTACCTGTGAATAGCCTCTCTAAATCAACTTTTGAAAGTTCTTGCCTAAAACCTTCAAAACTGGCATTACTACAATTCAGATTTTAGATCAGGTTTATTCTTTTCCATAACTATTTTAAAACTGATAGAATTATGATTATTGGCTCCAAGGTGTTCCCCCACTGACATGACAGTCACTAGCTCTGCTTTATTTCCCAGGAGAAAGTCAAGATTTGCTCCTCTAGTAGGTACACTCACATACTGAATAAGAAAATTTTCATGTACACGCTTAAATTCCTCTCCTTCCAAGCCCTTAACACTATGACAGTCCCAGTCGACTTTGGAAAGTTAAAATCCCTTACTATTACAACCCTATTATTCTTACAGATATCGGAGATCTTACAAATTTGCTTCTCAATTTTCCACTTACTCCTACTAACTTCGCAGTTGGGAACTCAAACCTGCATGTATACCTACCTGCTGTGGCAGCCCCTTTAGAGACGAGTGATGTTTGCGCCACTGTCGTTGCCTTAGCTTCTTCCTCCAGTGCTGCGAAACGGGCTGCCTCCTCAGCAGCAGCTGCTACAGCTAGTTCCTCAGGAGACAGACCCAGCTCAGCAAGGGTCTCTGGCCGGCTATCAGCCAACAGCTCTCGTGGAGGGAGGAGCTGATCTTGCTGCAGCCCGACGCTAGGTTGAGGATTCAATGCCTGTGCCAAGGTGGCTGTTGCTGTTTCTTGGTTTGTGGTGCTGGAGACCCTAACCGCTATTGTGGCACCAACGCCAGTGGAGCCGACAGGTAGAATCTGTACAATATTCTGTCCCACTGTAGACACAGAACCTTGCTCAATGCTATTAGATTGTCCTTCAGTTGATGGGGCTGCCTGCAGGAAGAGAAAATTAATTTGACAGCTCATTTACATTGTAGTAACCAAGTCATGGTGCAATCCTAATTGCTGCACAGAACAATTAATCAATCGGAATCTTCAGCAGGAATTAGTCGGAAACCCTCAAGCTTCTCTTCTCCAGCCCGCTTAGATTATTATTAGGAAATTCAAGCAAGGGTTCACATAACTCATAGGTATCCTCACTATAGAAAACAGCAATGTTGTTCACTGAGGAGCTTCCCTTATCCCAGGACTAGCTTTCACCTTCACTGATGTGGAGGGCAAGCTCTGAAGCTTCCACTGAGGCCAAGAACTTCATGGAAAGCATATGGGTGACCACTAGGGAATCAAAATATAATAGGCAGTTAGTACAATAACACCCAGAATGAATTCAGTTCTGAATAATGACTGATAGAAGTGATGGTGTATCTGGGGGTGTAGCCTAAGCCACGTTAATGGCATGACTGGGATCTCAGCTTAGAGAGAACTACAAGGAATACCATAGGAGCAAGTGATTCAAATGTTATGAACAAAGTCGGGGGTTTCTGCAACCACAGACACGATTCCAAATGTGTTACGTGGTGGCGGCAGGGGCGGGGGGGGTGGAGTGTGTCAGCTGTCATGGTCCTCATTAGCCTGAATGACACAGGCGTTAAAGAGGGAGACTTGCAGTCAGAATTTAGGGCGTTAGGTGGAATAGGAACTCAAAAAGGTAGTAATGTCCAGATTACTCCCAATGCCAAATGCAAATGAGTAGAGAAATTGAAGGATAAAGGAGATGAAAGTGGGGCTTGAAAGTAGGGCTGGGAAGGTGGTGCAGAAAAGGTTCTTTCTGGGCCTGCTGTGTTCCTCCAGCTCCAGTGTTGTTTCCGACTCCAACATCTGCAGTTCTTCTTTAGGAATCTTGAGTAATTGAACTGCTTTTACCTAAATAGAGCTAGAATGCAGTTCCTTGCAGAACCTTTCGCTAATGCTACAGTGAGTGTTTAAACCAATTTGACAGGACTGTAGGAACCAGAGACAGTATTAGACAGGCAGTACCAAGGCACAGAGGTTGCTGGAAAAGCCCAGCAAATCTGGCAGCATCTGAGAAGAAAAATTAGTAAATGTTTCGGGTCTGTTGACACTTCACCATAATTGAAGGTTCTTAAGCAAGAGTCACTGAACATGAAATGTTAACTCTGATTTTTCTTCAGAGATGCTGCCAGACCTGCTGAGCTTTTCCAGCACTTCTGTGTTTTGTTCTTATTTACAGCATTCGCAGTTCTTTCAGTTTTTACCATGGCACAGAGAATACTGGTAGAGAGCATGCACTAGAATAAGGGACAGTAAGTTAAAAGGAGGGTAAGGGAGAAGGTAACAGTCCAAATCAAGGTTACTCGCATGTGGGTGAATGCATGGAGTGTGATAAATAAAACTGATGAGTTGCAGATGCAGATTGCTACATGGAAATGCAATGTTGTAAATGCAATACTATGAAGTCAGAAGTCACACGACGACCGGTTATAGCCAACAGGCTTACCTGAAATCACAAGCTTTAAGAGTGCTGCTCCTTTGTCAGGTGAAGTCACTCGGTGTATAGAACACAATTTCAATATTTGCAGATGACACAAAACTTGGAAGCCTTGTGAATTGTTAGGATGGTGCACAACTTCAGAAGGTCATTGACAAGTCAAAGGAATGACCAGATTAGTGTGTACCATAGCCAAGTTTTACAGATGATACAAAAATAAGTGAGAATGCAAATAGTGAGGACGACACAAGACATATACAGAGGGACACAGTCAAGTTGAGTGAGTGGGTGCAAAACTTAGGTGGTGAAACAGGATGCAGGAATATATAAGGTTATGCACTTTGGCAAGAGGAACAGAGAAGCTGAATATATCATGTCAATACAGAAAAACTCCAGAAAGCTTCAGCAAGAGAAATTGGAGCGTCCTTGAGCAGTGTCACAAAAACTAACATCTAAGTTGAGCAGGTAACAGGGAAGGGAATGTCAGTCTTCATTTGAAAGAGAATGGAGTAAAAGAAAAGGGAAGTCTTGATACAAAGCACAAGTTATCATGAACAGTGCTGATTCCCGTATCTAAGACGGACAGAACTGGAAGCAGAGAAGTTCACCGAGTTGATCCCAAGATTGTCTTAAGAGGAGAGATTGCATGGGGTGGGCCTCTACTCTTGAGTGTTCAGGAATATGAGAGATGGTCTTATTGAAAACATACAAAATTCTTTGGGGCTTGTGAGGGTAGATGTGGAGTGGCTGTTTTCCCTTGTGGGAGAGACTAGGACCAAAAGGCATAATTTCAGAGTAAGGAGCCACCCAGTTCAGACAGAGATGTGATGGAATGTTTCCCTCAGAGCATAGTGATTCTGTGGAATTTTATTTAAATCACAGAGGGCTGCAGAGGCTAGCTCATTTATATTCAAGGCTAATTTGAACAGATTTTTAAATCAGTAAACGAATCAAGGATTGTAAAACGACAGAAATGTGGAATTGAGGGTTATCATGATCTTACCAAATGACAGACTCAGTGAGCCAAATAGCCTAATTCTAGTGTTATGGTCATACCATCTTAGAGTCAACTGTGTGCTCACTCTGCTTCAAATTTAAAGTCTGCCCTCTTATTTAAATTCCTTGAGCACTTTACCTCTTAAGCTCTGTAACATAGGTGAACTCTGCAATTCTCAGATCTGTCCAGTCCCCTACTTCTTTCACTATCCCACCATGGCTGTCCCTTCAGCTGTCCAGACACACTGCTCCGAATTACCTTAAACCCCTCAGCCTCCCTTTCCTTACTCAAGATCTCTCTGTGACAAAGCTTTCACTCATCTTCTACCTCACAAACCAATTTTGTCTGATAATGTGAAGCAGCAAGATCATATTTCCGTAAATTAAAAATTTAATTTAAAGTCTAAATGGTTTTATTGCAAGAATGCAAGTTGTTTGATTTCTGTAGGTTAGTGTAGCATTTGACTCTGCATGAGTCGGAAACAACACTGGAGCTGGAGGAACACAGCAGGCCCAGAAAGAACCTTTTCTGCACCACCTTCCCAGCCCTACTTTCAAGCCCCACTTTCATCTCCTTTATCCTTCAATTTCTCTACTCATTTGCATTTGGCATTGGGAGTAATCTGGACATTACTACCTTTTTGAGTTCCTATTCCACCTAACGCCCTAAATTCTGACTGCAAGTCTCCCTCTTTAACGCCTGTGTCATTCAGGCTAATGAGGACCATGACAGCTGACACACTCCCCCCGCGCCCCCCGGCCACAGAAGTGCCGGAAAAGCTGCATGACCAAGTACAATGATAGAAGTGACGCTTGAATCTGGCTTTTTGTGGTGTTAGCAGTAGGAATATTGACTTGGACATACCATACTCTGATTACACAATGGATCTTTACATCCACGTGTTTTAAAGTCCTATGTGAAGGATGGCTCCTCCAACATACAGCTCTGCAGTGCCAGTAGTCTACATCTTGTGCCAGAGGAAACTATTTAAAATTGTTTGTTATCTAATAGCATTTAGCTGGGTGCTAAGCTCACACCCCTGTAGAGTCCCAAGCCCCATGTATCTCTTCCTTGCCTTACCTGTGTCGAAGGTCCAGGAGCAGGTGTGGACTGTGTTACCATGGTAACTGCCCCACTCGGAGCTGTAGATGCAGTGGTTGCAGTGTTTGTTGTCCCTGCTGTTGCTGTTTCACCATGCACACTTTCAGGAATACCTTGCGCATTCATGGCAGGTGGCTGGACTATAAAGTTGGTTGAGCACAAAAATATTAAATGATTAAACATTAAGTTATAGTTTCAATTACATAAAAAAAGTTTTATTTAGGATATTAGCGCCCGTAATTTATTAGCTGTCATAGTTAAAACAAAAAAAACTACTTTACATAGTCTTCCACAATTTCAGGACACATGACAGCCAATGAAGTACCAATGAAGGATAGTCACGTTAGCAGTGTAGGAGATGTGGCAGCTAATTTACACATAGCAAGCTCCTATAAACAGCAGTGCAATAGAATAATCTGCTTGTGTTTTGCAGATTGATGGATAACTATTTACACCGAACACTGAAGAGAACTTGCCTTCTCCTCTTTAAAATAGCACCATGGAATCTTTTACATTCAGAGAACATAAACGATTTTGATTTAAAGCCTCTATTGAAGGACAGTAACTCCAGCAATGCAGCATTTCATCAGCATTGAACTGACTTTTAACCCTTTAAACTTTTGTGCATTTAGATCCCTAGGGTTTGAATTTTTCACACATTTTGAATGTTTTAGGATGGTGCCCTATATGGAATGAACTGCCAGAGGAAGTGGTAGAGGCAGATACAATTACAACATTTAAAAGTCATTTGGTTAAGTACATGCATTGGAAAGGTTTAAAAAGGGGGCCAAATGCAGGCAAATGGGACTAGTTCATAGTTGGGACTGACTGATATGGATGAAATGGGCCAAAGGGCCTGCTTCCCCGCTGGATACCTCTGACTACATGACCTGAATCCACAATTTCTGAATCAGAGACGAGTCTGCCTCCAACTGAACAACAGTTGACCATAACTCAGCTATGAGCAGTTAACTCACTCATCAGCTGTGTTAACTAGACAACAATTTATTAAAAGAGTGACATACAAGCATAACAACATTCAGCCATTCAGCTTCTTGAGCCTGTTCCACCATTCAATTAGGTCATAGCTGAACTGAATCATAACACCATCTACTAGCTTTAGTTCTGTGGGTCATAGAGATACTTAACAAAAATAACCAGCAAATTAGTAAACAAAACTATTCCTGTTGTTTTTGTTCCTGCAGTATACTTGCCTTGGTTTGCTGCAATGTTTGCTGTGGTAGTTGTAGATGTGTTGGTGGTGTTGGTTTCTGACGTCTCGTGGGGAGGATTTGAACATCTGACTGGCATTTCAACAAACTCCAGCCTGTGGGTCTGAGTTTCTGAATTCACAGTAGCGACTTGAGGTGCCGTGACCAAAGCAGATCCTGAATTCACAAGCTGCTGTGCTTGCTGTGCAACCATGCCACCAGGGGAGGCAACAATTGTGACACGGTTTGGCTCAGACACAGGCTGAAAAGAACAGAATTCAGAGACACAAGTAAGAGATGCAAAAAGGAAAGACATTGACAACAAGACATTGCATTTTACCCCTTTTAAACTACTAACAGAAGGTGCACTAGTGTTGTAAAAACAATTGGTTTCAAAGAGGTATTTTGAGAAATTTCCAGACAGATCAGAGTGATGGGTCAGTGGCTAAATAGAATGCAAACTACAACAGAATACAAAAACACTTAGGGGTTTGAACACAGCTAGTCTTAATCCTTAGGGTCATTACAGCTGGCTATGGGCTAGTGAGGAATTGTTGCTCTTCACATTTCTCTTTTAATTCGCATTCTGGAACAGCTTTATCCATAAAACCCATTGTGCCACTAATACTACAAAACTTGGCTTTCTTGTACTAGTAGGATATCCACAGACCAAGAAATACAGATGAATCAATTTATGGACATGTGGGAGGCGAGTACAAAGATCAACCCTAGCTTTGAAATGGAGAAACCCAATACCAGGCTTAATTTCAGCAAGCAGTCCTATATTTTCCTCCTTTATTCTTTCATAGGATAGGGTATTTGTTGGCAGGCCAATGTCTGTTGTCCATCCCTAATTGGCATTGAAACCATTTGCTAAGCCATTTCAGAGGGCAGTTAAGATTCAACAACATTGCTCTGGGTCTGCAGTCATTTGTAAGCTAGGCTTAGAATGCAAATTACCGTCCCTAAAAGGACAAAAATATGTTTTTTCTACACTTGATAATAGTTTCATTGTTACCAATACAAATCCTGGAACATGCTCCCTAACAACAATGTAGGTCAACACATACCAAATGGGCTGCAGTGCTTTAAATAAGCATCTCAACTCTAGCTTCTCAAGAGCAGCTAGGGATAGGCAATAACTGCTGGCCCAGCCAGCCACATGAACAACCCATAAATAATAAATAAAACTGAGACCAACTTTGTATTTAAAATTTATTAATTCAATTTTAAATTCTGGTAGAATTCCACCCGAGCCTCTGGATTACTAGTTCAGTCATGCTGACGCAACACAATTGTATCCCTGTTGCAGACTGTAACAGGCAGCTTAGAGCATTTGTGGAACAGCAGACTGGGCTTACTCCACTTATTTGTACATTTAGCCAAGTATATCTCGCAACTGAACTTAGTTATTTGTGACCTAACAAACTGTTCCATTAAGACCTTAAGGAAGGACCTTACTCTCTCTGACCTACACACAGCTCCAGGCCCAGAACAATGTGACAGACTCTTAAATGCCCTCTGGGCAATTTGGGACGGGTAATAAATGCTGACCCAGTTAGTGACATCACATTAAATGAACATTATATTAAAGAATATTTTCCTCTTCCCACTCCCAAGTGAGGCAAATGCTTCCAACTAAAGCCATCTTCCAGGAACTACCTCAAACACATACCATGCATTTTGCATATGCAACAGGTCAAATATCCACTTCATGAGAGGACATTATTACTTTGTTTTGTACTTTTACTAACATGGTAGATATTGCATTCCCATTATTTGTTTTGAAGACCTAGAGGGTTGTTTAATGGCCAAGCAAAGTGACTGGCCACATTTCTAGGCCAGGGGCAGTTTTCCTTAAAATACATCAACGAATGTGCTCTTGGTTTTGGAAACCACTTAAAAGCAACCTTTATCATCTGTTACGGTGATACCTCACATTCTGGATTCTGCAAAGGTGTACTTCATCAGTGCCAACTATCAAAGGTCTCTTCTGGCCCTATCGCTTGAGCCGTTCCTCACTGAGTTGTTAAAAGTCACAACATTCCCATTGAAATGAATCTACAGTAACATTTTGAAAGCTTGGATATGTCCTACCTGAATGGTGATGATGGGGGCTGTGGAAGTAGTTCCAGTTACAGCAGTAAGTTTCTGAGTGGTGTTAGGGGAAGCACTGATTATCTGGCCGGTAAGGTTGGCGATGGTACCGAGAGTGGCAATGGGAGTGTTGAGCGTTGGTGAAACGGTGGACACTCCTGCGAGTGTCGTACCTGCTATTGTCCCCAGCGTACTTGCACCTAACAGGCAATTATGACAACAAGAGGCTTAAACAACACAGTTTACCATCAATTTCCAAACATCAAAGTCAAAAGATATATTTGAACCAAACTCTATCTTAAGTTTCATTCTTTGAGAAATATTTGCAGACTCCTGTTCAATTTCTATTTTTTGGCAAGTTTTTTCATTGCCTATTCTTTGTCTATTCGGCCTGATACCTGACTAAATGACAAACGCAAGTGAGAACATAGCTCTTGTAGCAACTTCCAGGAAGGATCTGGGATTGTGCACAGACGTTGATTTCCAACTCTTGCTAAGATTTTTCCAACCTCCAGTTTATGCATCAGAGTCAATGACAGTGACATGCTGGCTGACTCACCAGAGAACAATGGATCAAAAACATCATCTTCCCGGCCTCTATCCTTTACAGTGAGATTGCATGCAGTATTGGCATGTTGAACCATTATTTTAGCATATTTTCTGCTAATCATCCAAACCATATTGAGCTTTAAAAAAAAAGTTGGGAACAAGATTCTCATCAGCCACACCCTCCTCCAAGATGAAGTTAGATTCTCTCCTGATATCTCTTCTCAAAAGAAAAAACCAAATCGACTCATTTGTTCTGGCAAACATTGTCCAACCTTTACTTTTTCTCCCCTCAAAGTCCTCAAACATGTTGTCATCTCCCAAATCCATTCCCATCTCACCATCACTGTTTCAGTTACTCTAATCAGGTTTCCCTCCACAGTACTGAAGGTCTGAAAGTCACAAATGACATCTTATGTGAACGAGACAAAATGCAACTGCTTCATCCTTGTCGTCCTTCAGCTGTCTGCAGCCTTTCATATGATTAAATGCAACATCCTCCAGACCCACTCCAATGGTTATTCATTTGGGTTACACTGATGTCACGTATTTTCATTCTCATCTACTGAATCATAAAATCACAGAAACACTTGAACTGACTTCTTTTCCTGTTCCTGTATGGTTACTCTGGTGTTCCTCAAGAATCTATTCTTGAGCGTCAATCTGTTAAAAACCCTAAAGGACTGCGGATGCTGTAAATCAGGAACAAAAACAGAAGTTGCTGGAAAAGCTCAGCAGGTCTGGCAGCATCTGTGAAGAAAAAAAAATTCAGAGTTAACGTTTTGGGTCCAGTGACGCTTCCTCACCAGACCCAAAACTGATTGACATTTTTCCTTCTCAGATGCTGCCAGCCCCGCTGAGCTTTTCCAGCGACTTCTAAATTTGTTCTACTCTTGATCCTTGTTTCCCATCTAAACGCTGCCTCTTGGGCAAAAGGTGGTGTCAGTTTTCACCCATGTACTGATGACATCCAACATTACCTCACCATCAGTCCTCTCAATTCCTCCACTGTTGCTAATTTATCAGATTGCTTATCCAGGATTAGATGTCAAATGAGCAGAAATTCTCTCCAATTAAATACTGCGAAAGTCAGGCTTGCCGTTTTCAGTCCCTGCTTCAAGCTTCATTCCTTAAATACTAACTCTATTGGTGTCCTTGTCAACAGTCGGATTAAGCCATCCTGTCTGCAGTCTTGGTGTTGCACTGGATGTGGAGATGAGCTTCTGATTTCAGTTGTGTTATCACTATAGTTACCTATATTATCACTCCTGTAACACTACTTGACTTTGCCCTCCTCTCAGTTAGTCTACTGCTGAAAAGTTAATTCATTCCTTAACTAACTCCTCTAGACTAGACGACTCCAACACACTTTGGGTCTCTTTGCCACACTCTACTGTTTATCCTCCATAAACTAGGAGGTCATCCAAATCTCTGCTATACACGTCTTAACTCGCAAAGTCCAATTTCTCAGCAACACTGCTCGCTGACTTATACGGGTTCCAATTAAGCCAACACCTTTAAAGGTGCCCGTCCTTATTTTTAATTCCATCTATGGCCTTGCTTCCACCAGTCTTTGCAACCCCCCATCCTACAATGCTTAGAAATATTGACGCTCTTCTGATTTTGACTCTATGTATTTTCAATCATAACTGCTCCTCCACTGGTGGCTGTCCTTTCAGTTGCCCAAGCCCAGAGCATTGAAATACACTCATGCCTCTCCAACTCAGTTTCCTCCATTAGGCCACTTCCTACCTCTTGAAGCAAACTTGTGTTCATCTGACCAAAGAGGTTATGGTGAAGCTGCACAAAACTCTGGTGCGGCCGCACTTGGAGTATTGTGTACAGTTCTGGTCACCACATTATAAGAACAATGTGGAAGCTTTGGAAAGGGCGCAGAGGAGATTTACTAGGATGTTGCCTGGTATGGAGGGAAGGTCTTAGGAGGAAAGGCTGAGGGACTTGAGGCTGTTTTCATTAGAGAGAAGGAGGTTGAGAGGTGACTTAATTGAAACATATAAAATAGTCAGAGGGTTAGATAGGGTGGATAGGGAGAGCCTTTTTCCTAAGATGGTGACGGTGAGCAGGAGGGGGCATAGCTTTAAATTGAGGGGTGAAAGATATAGGACAGATGTCAGAGGTAGTTTCTTTACTCAGAGTAGTAAAGGAATGGAACGCTTTGCCTGCAATAGTAGTAGATTCGCCAACTTTAGATACATTTAATTCGTCATTGGATAAGCATATGGACGTACACGGAATAGTGTAGGTTAGATGGGCTTCAGATTGGTATGACAGGTCGGCACAACATCGAGGGCCGAAGGGCCTGTGCTGTGCTGTAATGTTCTATGTTCTATAACTTTATATGGCTCAGAGGCACACTATTTTAAAATGATCCCTGTTCAGTGCCTTGAGTGATGTATCACCTTAAAAGACAAAGGCTGCTGTTGTATCCAGGGTCTTGATCACAGAGTGACTCCTTCCCTCTCATCACTGTTTTGCCCAAATTAGCTGTGTTCTCCTAAAATAACAAGCCAAATCTTTCTGTCCACCTCCATCTTAGGAAGGCAGTGCTACCAGCTTCTAACCCCAAGACCCTTTACCTGCTTTTGACTTACTCAACTGAAAAGAAAAAGGTTGAAGCATTTGCAACTACCTTCATCCAGAGGTGTTGAATGAATGGCCCACCTTAGCCTCCTCTGGAGATTCCGAGGAGCACAGATGCCAATGTTCAGCCAACTTGATTCATTCCACATGATATCAAGCATTTATTAACACAGCAGATACTACAAATACTACAACATTCTGGTAATGGTACTGATGTGCACTCTAGAACTTGCTGTCCACCCAGCCTGTAACAGTCCAGTTACAACATTGACTGACTCTTAAATGCCAATGCCCCCCCCCCACCTGTTTTTCATTCACCAGACGAGGGAGTTGCTGGCTAAGCAGCATTTATTGCCCATCCCTAATTGCCCAGAAGGCAGTTAAGAGTCAGTCACATTGCTGTGGGTCTAGAGTTACATGTAGGCCAGACCAGGTAAGAATGGCAGTTTTCTTCCCTAAAAGGACATTAGTGAACCAGATGGGATTTTTCAATCAGCAATGGATTAATTGTCAACATTAGACTCTTAATTGAGTATTTTTTTTCCCCAGTGAATTCAAATTCCTCATCTGCTTGGCGGGATTTGCACTTAGATAAAGTTCTGTGAACCTGTGTCTCTGGATTAACAGTCCAGCCGTAATAACACTAGGCCATCACCTTCCTGTGGAAAATTGCCCAGATAAGCCCTCAAACAGCAAGACAAATACATCCTGGCTAATTACAGCCACATCAGTCAACTCTTGACCATCAGTACACTGGGTCATCAACAGTGTTGCTGAGTATCACTTGCTTAGCAATAACTGATACTCAAACTAGGCTCTGCAAGGGTCACTCAGCTCCTGATTTCATCATTGCCTTGGTTCAACAAAGTTAAGAGTGAAATAAGAGTCGAAAAGACTCGGAGGAAAATCCACTGGCTGGTATAACAACCACCACCACAGCCACAACAACGGTTCATGGTTGTTGTTGTGGAAAGTTAGTCATTTCAGCTCAAGGTTATCTCTGCAGGAGTTCCATGGGCGCCCTAGATCCAAACACCTTCAGTTGCTTTGTCAATTAATTATCTTCCCTTTTTCAGAAGGTCAGAAATTAGGATGTTCGCTAAAGTTTGCACAATGTTTAACACCACTCATGACTCCTCAGATACTAAAGCAGTCTATGCCCAAATGCAGCAAAACCTAAGCAATATCCGCACTTAGGTTGTCAACTGACAACAATCGTGCTACGCAAGTGCCTGGCAATAACCATCTCCAGCAGGAGAAAAATCGAAGAATCGTGCCATAAACTCGCAAATCAAATTACCATGGCTGAATCCCTAAATAATTAATATCCAGGGATTTGGGGGGGGGTAGGGATTTCCCATAAGAAGTTGAACTGGACTAGCTATACAAACAACGTGACTACCAGCGGAGATCAGAATCTGGAAATCCTGCTGCAGCTAAGTCACTACCTGATTTGCCAAGACCTATGTACCACTTACAAGGAACAAGTCAAGAGTGAGATGGAATACTCTTCATTTGCCTGGAAGAGTGCAGTTCCAATAAGACTCCAGATAACTTACACATTCCAGGTCAAAGCAGATCAATTGACTCACACCACATTCACTCCCTTCTCAGCAGCAGCAGTGTACACTATTAACAAGATACACTGCAGGAATTCAGCAACGCTTGTTTGATAGCCATGAATATCACCCTCTAGAAGAAGTGAAATGCAGCAGATAAATGGGAACATCATCTACAAATTCCTCTCCAAGGCACTCATCATCCTGACTTAGATTTATAATGCCATTCCTTCAGTACTGCAGTACGAAAATCCCAGGACTCCTTCGCTGCAATCACACTGGGTGTATCTACACCAAAAAAAGACTGCCATGATTCAAGAAGGCCACTCACTATTGACTTCCCAACAGGAACTAGGAATGGGCAAGAAATGCTGTCCCAGCCAGAGATGCTCACATTTCTTGAATAAGAGAAACAACTCAAAAAGGAGGGTGGCTGGATTGTACCCGGTACATGAATAGGGTAGGTTTAGAGGGATATAGACCAAACATAGGCAAGTAAGACTAGTTTAGTTAGAGATGTTTGGCATGGGCAAATTGGACAAACAGGTCTGTTTCCATGCTGTACGACTCTGACTGCACAAATGTGGTCAAATCTTCCCTACTTCTCAGAGAGATAATTTGGACAGCTAAGGAAATAAGGGAAACAGGCGGAAATGTTTTGGACCACATACATATTACCAGACAGGTACTTGCAGTCTTAAAGCACATTAAGGTGGATAAATCTCCTGAGCCTGATCAAGTCCATCCCTGAACGTTGTGGGAGGCTAGAGAAATAGTTGCAGAGGCTCTTAGAGATTTTTCCTTCATCTTTAGCCACAGAAGACAGGAGAATGGCTAATGTTCTTTCATTGCTTAAGAAACGTAGCAAAGACAAACCAAAACAGGCCAGTGAGCTTGAATCAGTGGTAGGCAAATTATTGCAGAGGATACTGATGGACAGGATCAACCAATATTTGAACAGTCAAAGTCTGATTAGGGATAGTCAGAATGGATTGGTGCATGGGAAGTCATGTCTGACAAATCTTTTAGAGTTTTTTGAAGAGATACTGAGAGGATAGATGTGGGCAGGGTGGTGGATGCTGTCTAGGTGGACGCTGTCTAGATGGACTTTAGCAAGGATCCATTCACCTCACTCAAAAAACAAAATTGTTTTTGACTACTTTGGCAGATTTATGGGAAAGGACAATGGTCAACTTCACACCCCTTTCAGATTTCGAAATATTTCACCACCTAACATTATCCGCACATAATGTCATATCATTTTATAATTCTTCCTGTTTTTTTCAGTTCTGTACTAGGACTGCTTTTTCAAGGTCATAAATGCCTTTCTTGCAGAATCACTGTGGCACCTCATTCATTCTTATTCCCCTCAACCTTTGTGGAATTTAATCATCTTATATGCCCCAGTGTCTTCTTCCATGGTATCACTATCACTTGATTCCACATGTAACCACACCAATGTAGTGAGCATATCTGTAACACCGACTTCTCAGCCAAGACATCAAGGAAGGATGCTTTCACTTCTAAACCAATATTTGCCTCTACTGATGTCTTCAGCCAGGTCCTAACTCAGAATCCCTGCAGTGTGGAAACAGGCCCTTCGGCCCAACAAGTCCACAGCAACCCTCGGAGCATCCCTCCGAGAGCCATCCCCCTATAACCCACACACCCCTGAACACTACGGGCAATCTAGCACGGCCAATCCACCTAGCCTGCACATCTTTGGACTGTGGGAGGAAAGCGGAGCACCCAGAGGAAACCTATGGGGAGAACGTGAAAACTCCGCACAGACAATCGCCCGACACTGGAATCGAACCCAGGCCTCTGGTGCTGTGAGGCTGCAGTGCTAACCACTGAGCCACCGTGCCACCCTCAAGACATGATGTCTTCAATACTCCGTGCTCACACCAATGCATACACTGAATAATCATCCCATTCTTTATTTTCCCAAATTTTGCCATTGCATTATGTTAATAATCCTGAAATTCTTCCAAAATTCCTTACAAAACCTCATTCCTCCCTTCTTTTGAAACTTTTGCCAATTTTAGACCATAAGACGTAGGAGCAGAAATTAGGTCATTCGGCCCATCAAATCTACTCCATTCAACCATGGCTGATAAGTTTCTCAACCCCATTCTCCTGCTTTCTCCCTGTAATCCCCTTGATAATCAAAAACCTATCTATCTCAGTCTTATCTTCTGTGGCAGCGAATTCCATAGACGCACCACTCTCTGGCTGAAGAAGTTTCTCCTTATCTCAGTACTGAAAGGTCTTTCCTTTACTCTAAGGCTGTGCCCTCAGGTCCTAGTCTCTCCTACCAATGGAAGCCTCTTCCCAACATTTTAAAATACACACCATCTTATTCTCCAAACGCTAGCATTCAGTTCTGCCTTCTGTTTGACCCACAGCCAACTGGGGCCACTTCAAAATAGTCTCCTCAAAACCCTTTGTCTTGCCAATGGCTTAACACACATTTTTGCTCAATTTGCCCAATCCTCAACAAATCACTGCTTGGTGCCTGTCACTAAGTGTAATAAATGTTTCAAAGCATTTAAGAAACATGACATAAATAAGTATATGGTGCAGCAAACCGCTTAACAAAAGCTATCAACACATGGCATTTGTCATACCTGTGGTCCCTTTCACTACTAAAGTTGTAAGTGCTGGTTTGGCAGCAGAAACAGTTACTGGAGTGATCAATCTGACTCCAGTAACTGGTGTCCCAGATAATGTCCGCAGGATAGTGCCAGGCTGTCCTGCAGCACCTTTCAGCAATACCTGGAGAGGGAGTTGGCAGAAAGAAAAGGCATTTCATTACATAAGCAGACAAGAGCACATACAAAACAACCCCATTTCTATGCTCAAAATCATTAAAAACAACAAGATGAAGCTTTTTCTGACTCAATCCCATTTTCCAGGAACATTGGCAGATTTGGCATCAAGGAACCTACTCTAATCGAGTTATTTAGTGCCATTATCAGAAAAACGAGACATTTTCTTGGCAAATTTGTTAGGTGCATGGTTTCTGTTGGACTTATAAAGAAGAAAACATCAAAAGTTGACCATTATGGCAAATATCAGAAACAACTTCCAATCTTTGAACTGATGGATGATTCAGGAAACATTCCAACCCACTTATTTCACATCAACATCTCCATAGCCCAACAGTGCAGACACCACAATGGTCAGGACTTTGTTTCTCACCACACTGCCATATAGCCTTCACATTCTCAAGTACATACTAAGAATTTCTCCAAGCTCTCTCCAGTAATTAGAATATTTCATAACTTAGGCTAATGTCTATGCTACAGCCTCTCTTGTGGGCTTCTTTGCAAACAAAAAAAAAGTCTTGTGCAGTGCATATTTAAAAGTGCCTAACACAACGTGTTTGAAATTGTTATTCATATTTTTTTTCCCTTTGGAGGAAATGGGCAAGGAAGGAATTCTTTAACAAAAAAAAAGTTTACAGCTGTCCACATTCTGTACTAACCTGGGTAAGTCCCTGTTGCCCCGTCTGCAGTTTGGGTACAGCAGTGATAAATTTCGTTGGTGTTCCAGTTCCAGAGGTCATTACTTTTGTGGTGATGATGGTAATTGGGGATTTCATACCAGGACTTCCTGTGACACCTGACAGAAGGTACAGAAAATACAATGAAATTAAAATCATGCACTACAGTCAGGCATAAATTCCTACTACATTACACTGCAACTGTATTTGTCAAGTTTAAACTATAGACGAATAAGACCGAAACTGAAGAAATTCAGCAGGTCTGGCAGCATCTCCACCGAAAATGCAGAGTTACGGTTTAGAGTCCAGTGACCATTCTTCAGAATAAAGGTGAAGAAGGGACAGTGGACTAGAAACTCTAATTCTGGTTTCTGTCTGCAGGTGCTGCTAGACCTGCTGAGTTTCTCCAGCAGCTTCTGTTTAGGTTTGCTGTATCGTCATTTGTTGCTACGTAAGGAAGGTAGTAGCTAATTTACACAGACAAAGAGCCCACAAAAAAACAAAACAAATAATTACCAGATAACCTGATTTAGCAACATTGCTCAAGGAATAGCTATTGGAACATCTATCAAATTATGTGTCAACCAGAAGAACAAAGCTAATTTGAAAGAAAACTTTCAGTTATTTTAACCCATACAATAAATAAGCAAATACTGCAACTGTGCTCAACTACCCCCAATCTTTGTCCCTCCGTCCTCAAAAGCAATAGTCAAGACAAGACAGGCTGGGTTTTCTTTTTAAAAATTTTCCTATCCCCATTGACTGGGTGATGTCAACTTTCTTGCTGTGGCACTATTTCCTGTTCAAAACTGACTTCCACTTTCTGAAGGTGTTCCACATGGGATCAGGTATAAGCCCTTATACTCCATGAAACATGCCATCATTCAGGCAAGAAATTTGGCAATATTTATTTGACAAACTAACTACTTGCAGCTAAGCTCTGTCTCAGATACTTTCAAGGGCTGTCCCAGAAAGGGCTCTGACCTCGCTTTAGGTATACATATTTTTGATGTTTAAAATAAGTGATGATACAAATCAGTAGCATATGCCTCTCAAGTTAAAATCATGAGATGAGATCTCATTAGAAGCCTTATTATGAGATGCAGTTGAAATGTAACAACCTATCTGAACTGAGTGCAACACCAACGTAGGATAATACTAAAAGAAAGAAACTCGGAGTTTCCAAGAAAAAAAACACTTGCTCACCAACCAAGTGACACTCTTATGAAAGACTGGCTGCTTAGCTTGGTCCCACCTCAAAGATTTAAAGGAAGATATGACAAAATAGAATGGAGATTACAAAGTGCAAATTTTAGACTGAACGTTTAAAAAATGCAAATTATTGGTGTAGTGCACTGTATTACATGGAACCTGAAACAGAAACAGACCAACTGAACCAATAGGGCGATGCCGGTGTCTTATACTTCACGTCTTTCAAAGTATTTACCTTATTTTAGAACATAGAACAGTACAACACAGTACAGGCTCTTCGGCCCACAATGTTGTGTTGACCTATAATGCTGCTAAGATCAAACTACCTTGCATACCTTACATGATATTATCATCCATGTGCCTATCCAAGAGTCGCTTAAATGTCTCTAAATGTACCTCATTCCACTACCACTGCCAGCAGTGCATTCCACGTACCCACTCTCTATGAAAAGAACCTAACTCTGACATCTCTCCTATACCTTTCTCCAATCACCTTAAAATTATGCCCCTCATAATAGTCATTTCCGCCCTGGGAAGAAATCTCCAACTATCTACCCTATCCATGCCTCTCATCATCTTGTACTCCTCTATCAAGTCACTTCTCATCCTTCTTCGCTCCAATGAGAAAAGCCCTAGCTCCCTCAGCCTTTCCTCATAAGACCTGCCCTCCAGTCCAGGCAGCATCCTGATAAATCTCCTGTGCACCCTCTCTAAAGCTTTCACACTCTTCCTATAAAGAGGCGATCAGAACTGAACACAATATTGCAAGTGTGGTCTAACCAGGGTTTTGATAATAAGAAGAAAATGCTGTACTCAGTACTCCAAACGTGGCCTCATCAATGCCACATATAACTGAAGCAGAATTAACTTTTGGATACAACTCCCGTTGCAATAAATAATAACATTCTATTAGTTATCCTAACTACTTATTGTACCCGCATGCTAATCTTTTGCAATTTCTTATGCTCCCTTGTTTAAGATTTCTCCTGAAGAAGTGTTAGGAAAGCTGGATAATTAATAATTTGTTTTGTAGACATTAGTTTGCAGAATCTGGACAGTGAGTTTTTTTTAAAAAACAAATCAAAAGGATGGTGAAACCTTATCTGAAAATAGATATTGCTTGGTAGTCACAAATAGCAGAAGACTTAGATCACTGGAGACCACCTGCCTAAGTTTACAACTGTAAAGACTTAGGGCTCTTGTGGTGGCAAAAGCAATTTTCATATCTATGAGCCAGGAGGCCAGGTTCAAGCCCCACCTGCTCCAGTGGTGTAGAATAATAATTCTGAGCAAGCTGATTAAAAAATATCTACAGTTATCAGGTTCCAACTACTGCTTTGGATATTGATCAGACTAGCTGGGGAGAAGCCAGCTCAAAAGAACAAAAAGATTCTCAGCTGTTCATCTGCTTCTTGAGAATAATCCTTCTTATGGGTCCAATGTTGTGAAAGGCAGAAATCACATGACCCAGTGCGATCCCTACACTTATATCTTGAGGATGAATAGCAGATAGTCATTCACCAGATGGTGGTTTTTGCCAAATATTGTCAAGAAATATTAAGGACAGCCCACGAACTTCCTCAGGCAGAGTATGCAGAAATTCAGAAGTACCAAGTCAACACAAATCGTAATTTTAATTAGTCTGGTCTTCACAGGAAGATGGTGCAGTTTTGTTAAGTGTGCCATGTGTGACAGATAGTGGGCAAACCACAACAAACAATCAAACTGGGACCTCTATTACCAAAGAAAGACAGAAAATGCTGGAGAGTCTTAGCACATGGGACAGCATCAGTGGAGACAGAAAGAGAACTGAATTTTCAAGTCTGACATGACTGTTTTCCAAGAGCAGGACCCTTACCAAAAACAGCGGCCCACAGGTATTCCCTGCTTTTATAGATACACCTAGTTAGTTCCAAGAGAACATTGCCTTGACAGCAATCACCATTAAGGTATGGATTACTGACGGAGATCCAGTCGGACAAAGGTTCCAACTTTATGTTTAAACCTTGTCAAAAAATAATGAGTAATCTGGACATAAAACAGTTAACGTTTTCAGCATATCATCCACAGATAAGAGTTTTAGAACGGTACCATCAAATCGTAAGAACAACATTCAAGAGTATGTTATTAATATCCCTGGGATTGAGGTAAAGGACTGGAATTTCCTTTGTTTCCCACTTGAAAGTCACCTAAATGAACCAACCAGTTGTTTTCCTTTTGAATATGTTCATGGACATGAGATAAGATGATCCTCAAACTAATCAAAGAAGGGTCTTAGTACAGACGAATAAATCTTTCAGTAGATTACATGCCCACATTCACAGAACAGCTTCTGGAAGTCTGAAAAGTGGGACCATGGAATCCCTACTGTGTGGAAACAGGCCTTTTGACCCAACAAGTTCACACCGTCTCTCACAGCATCCCACCCAGGCCCATCCCCCTTTAAACCAACATTCCTCCCACCGAACATCACAAGCAATTTAGCATGGCTGATCCACCTAACCTGCACATCTTTGGACTGTGGGAGGAAACTGGAGCACCTGGAGGAAACCCACGCAGACATGGGGAGAACGTACAAACTCCACACAGTCACCCAAGGGTGGAATTGAACTCGGGTCCCTGGCGCTGTGAGGCAGCAGTGCTAACCACTGAGCCACCGTGCTGCCACTGGCTCAGGAAATCTTTGAAACTTCACAACCATGAAGAATTAGCAGATAGGTATACCTGAATATTTTAACCAGGAGATGCAGTTTTGTAGTAACATTTGCAAGGTGAGCCATTGAAAGCTCAGTTCAATGGTTCACATAAGGCAATCAGGAAGATTGGCTAAGCAAATAATTTGACTTATACTTCAGATTGCTGGAAAGAAACACAGTCTGAATCATATCAGTATGTTGAAAAGTACCACCATTGGGAGGAGTATACGCACGTGTCAGGTAGTAAAGACAGTCCGGGATGAATGGCCAAGTGAAAATGAGGTTGGAGGAGATCTGAACAATCGCCAGATTGATCCATCTACTATCCAGTAAGCTAACATTGAACTATTCAGGAGGTTAGACACCACACTTTTATATTTAGCTGAACAGAACAAAGACAAATAACAAGGGTGCTTGTATAGTATGATCTGCCGCTAAGCAAGTAAGACAACACTTTTCACTGTACCTTGGTAAACGTGACAGTACTAAATCAAATTCAATTTAAAAAAGGAGTGTGCTGGCATTCCTACAGCTTTATCCATATATTATATGGATGTAGGGGAATCATCTCCTACAAAATATCCTTATTATTCAGGTCTAAAGAAACATGCCTAGATAGAAGTAGAAATCCAATATATGATAGGAAACCACCTGTTTGAACAGAGAAGATGGAGATCCCCAGTCATGTGTGCGCCTAATACCTGATAGCTCAACTAGATTCTGCAAAACTACAGCAAAGTCAATATACCAACAGAGACAATTTGGGATCCAATTCCTTGTTTGAAGCACTGCATAAATAATTTGGCAGTGCAAGATTTCTTACCAAAGTAGATTTGTTCAACGATACTGGCAGGTTCATTTACACTTGAAACTAAGGAGATATCTGCCCTTGTCACACTGAATGGTCTTTTCCAATGCTGAATTGTGTCATTCAGGCTTTAAATAAAAATGGCACAGCCATTTTCCAAAGGTTAATTATTTAAATCCTAACCTGCGTTTCTAAGTACATGGTTTACCTTCATGACATACTGGCATGCAGTGACTGTTAGAATAGCCACTTGAATCAATTAGAAACTCTAATTAGAAAGTTACAACCTGTTAGCGATAAATTTTGCCAAAATCGAGTTTGCAAAAGCAAGGATAACTGACTTAGGGGCAAAGCAAGTGCTGTCAAGAACAGAGAAAATACAAGCTTTGATCGAGTTTCCAGGCCTAAAGTGGAATTAGAATTTAATGTTTTTGGGCATGTGTGGTTTCTATTGCTATCAATGGCATTTAATTTCCTGTAATGGCTACAACACCCCTCCACTCTCCCCCACATCCCCAAAGAAAAGGTGCATTATGAAAACTTCATAATCATTTTTGTGAACAAGAGTGGATCAAGGATACACAATTTTGTTTTTGAAAAAGGTGAGCAAAAGGACACTAGGACATCTTTTTAAACCAGACATTTCCTGGTAGGTGCACATCTTATGATAGCAGTTTTTCCACCCTCACAAATCAAGACTAATTGGCCAAAATGCTTTTTTCGTTATTCTTTGCAGAAAGCAATCACTTTTGTCCCGTTACCTGGTGTGCGCATGTACTTGTGCATGAGGTTTCTGATACTTAGAAGGGCAAACAGATATATTTGTACATTATAAACTGTGCACTTGCGATAAGGTTAGGGTTTAGTGCCTTAAGTCTAGCCCTTAAAACCACCACCAGGTCACCTATCAATCTATTTTCTGGAGGGAAAAACAAAAAATCCGATCTGTTGAATCTATTCCAAAAGTTAAACCCTCTCAGAGCTGGCACATGCTCCAATGCCATCTTCATTCTTGTGATTATAGACACCACCGCCACTTAAAGTATTTTAAGCGTAGTCTACACAAAGTTCTGTACAATTCAACATAAATTCACTGCTTCTCAATTAAATTCCCATAGAAGTTAATCCCCGTGCTTTGATGCATTTGTATGCCTCATTAATCTGCACTATTTAAATGATTTGCAAATCTGTTTCCCTAGATCGCTTTTCTTCTGTACACCATTTAGGCACTTGCTTTCCAAGAAGCAAGTGGCTTCCTCATTCCACTTTTTAAATGTGTCATCCCATAATTAGTTATAATACACAGATCAATGCTTTTCCCTGGTCTATACCTGTACTTCCAGGCTGTGAAATAAGTGCAGACATAGGGATGGTTTTGAGAATAGTGGTTGCTGGTTTTGAAGAGGCAGGTGACACATTGCTGAGGCTGACGAAAGTCTGCTTAAGGCCCACATTTCCAGCCTGTGAGGTGGTGATGATGGTGGCAGGCTTCCCATCTGCTGAAGTAACAAGTTTCAAAATGGTAGCTCCCGGAGGCAGTTGACCTTTGGTCTGATGAATTCAAAAACAAACCCATTAGGTAAATTGCAGAACAAACCCAACTGCTCAACATAATTTGCAATCTGGACAAACATTCCTCTCACAGAAGCCTGACAACATGTATAAAGGATTTTTGTTTCAATTTTTAAAAATCTCCTCCAATACACGAAACAGGATTGAGAGAACAGGTGTTAAAGTTAACTCCTGACAAAAAAAATTTTGCCATTTTCCAAAACACCCTAAAATTTTAATTGTTTGCAACAAATGCATTTAAGCAAACATGTTAGGAATTATTTAGGTTCCCTACACAAGCTTTACACTGCATAACCTGAGAATAATCTGGATAGGTCTATCAACATATTCGCAAGTGGAGTTTACATTATCTCTTTAGGAATCTCATACAAGTCAAAAGACAATTCAATTTTCTGTCACTGAATTAGCTCAATGTTCGTATTGCTTGAACTGCTGTTTTGTAACAAAATAATTTTCTTGGATGTAAGGCAAGTTTCTTTCTGAAACAAACAGAAACGGATTATCTTCCGAAGTGTGGTTGGAGCCAGTTGGCATACTAGCAGTTTGCCATTTCCTCATCCGATTGGTCTATAAATATCAGTGAAGAGAAATAAAGATGGCTAGGAGGCCAAGGGAACACATGGATTCTGTGATACCCAAGGCTAATGGAAAAAGCATACAAACGAAATACTCTTGACATCTGAAGAGTTGTGGGTTGTAATTACATCAGCAATGATTCAAGGGACATGAAAATCCACTTGTTTTAGTGCACCTTCACCATATGTTACCCACTCAAAATTGATGGCGAGGAAAAGACCAGATGATCCATCAAGTTTGTTGTTTGTTTCACAAATGTTGTCGCAGCTCCCATCTCTAATGTAAATAAGAATGTTTTCCAGTAAAGGTGATTTTAAAAAAAAAAGTCTAATGTTAACCTGTAGACCACATCAACCATGTGTAGTGTAATGTAACGCTAACCTGGAAGATCTGCGTGAGTGGCCCAGTGGAGGCTGGGGCTGAGATGGTGGCCTGCTGCCCTGGTTTAGCCTGCAGGGTTAGTACTTTTCCAAGGTTGGAAATCTAGGGTGAGAAGAGGAAAACTGCAACATTAGTCAAATACTGGGGAAATTATTACATTAAACATCCAAAAAACACTTAATTGCAATACAAATACCAAGTCTCACCTCCAGTGGTCTTCATCCTTATGTCACTTTTCTTCATAATTACCAATGTGAACTCCTTGTTTACCTAACCCTCCCTTGTTAGGCCACCACAAACTGCATCAGTAATTTTACTTTAGTGAAATCTCTTGTCTAAATACTCACGTATTAAAATTTCTAAGTATAAATTCTGTCGCTCAACTCTATTGTTGTTTGGTCACATGTACACTACCAGGTCACCATTACCATGTCAAAAAGCAAGATATTTTGTTTCCCAAGTGCATGCAACATAACGCATTTGCTCCCTGATTTCCTTATCTCCTGGGTGCAGAAAATCTTATTGGATTAACAAGTGTCACTGGTACAAGTAATAACAGTTCATACCACAAACAAGAAAAGTCAGTGACAACAGGCTATTCTACGGTAGACTGCATTACAACAAAACGTCCCTCCTGCATTGCACAATGATTTGCTACATGAGTTAGAAGTAGGAATCCTGGATGCTCCATCAATCTAGCTGACCACATGAGAACCTCCACCACAAGGTCACCAAGGAGGAGTTAAATCTCGGAAGCTTTACTGGTCTTTTGCTTGGTCCATGCTGAGGAGTACACAGTTACCACCTTGATCAAGTCAACGTTGCAATATATTGGTAATGTCATTGAATTAGCAATCCGGAAGCCCAGGCTAATACTAAGGAAAATGGGTTCACATTGCACAATAGCAGCAGGTGACATTTAAGTTCAATTAATTAGATTTTGACTATGAAGCTGATCACAGCAATCATGACCATTAGTCTACCATCAATTGTTGAAAAAAGCCATCTGGCTGTCTAAACATGTTTTGGTGACGGGAACTCACTGTCCTCACCTGACCTTTCTACTTACGATGCCACAGCGACAGCAAGGTGGCTGACTCTTAAATTGTTCTCTCAAGTAAGTGTGGCAGGGCCCTCAATTCTAGAGCAACTAGGGATAAGCAACAAATGCTGGTCTTGCCAGTGACACTCTCATCCCATGAAAGAAAATTAAAACAAAAGTGGAAGATTGATCTTCACCACTGGCACTGACATTTCAGTCAAAATCCTGGAACTTCCTCTCTAACAGCACTGAACGCATACACCATGTGGACTGCTATGGTTCAAGTTTACCACCATGTTCTCAAGAAATGTTGGGCTAGCAATTCCCACATTTCATGAATGTATAGGCAAATAACCATTTCAAGAGTAGTGAACATAATATGAGTTTAAGCTACTCATGGATAGGGGTAACAATGGTCCTCATGTGAAGGTGTTAAACTGGGGGAAGGCAAGCTACAATAATATTGGGCAGGAACTGGAGAATTTTGGTTGGAGTTGGGTGTTTGAGGGTAAATCTATATTGGACACGTGGGAGTATTTCAAATGGCAGTTGATAAGAGTTCAGCAGTGGCTCATTCCTGCGAGAATGAAGGATAGGTATGGCAAGTTATGTGAACCTTGGATGGCCAACGATGTTACTAAGGAAAAGGAAGCATATGCAGGGTTTAAGAGGATCGGAACTGACAAGGCTCTTGAAATATAAGGAAAGTAGTAAGTAACTTAAACAAGGAATTAGAAGGGCTAAAAAGGGTCATGAAAAGTTGTCAGCAAACAGGATTAAGGAGACTTCCAAGGCATTTTATACCTATATAAAAAGCAAGAGGGTAGCCAGGGAAAGGGTTGGCCCACTCAAGGTCAAAAGAAGGATTCTATGCATGGAGCTGGAAGTGAGAGATGAGGTCCTAAAGAATATTTTGTATCAATATTCACCAAAAAGAAAGAATTAGTGAAGGATGATCTAAAGGAAGGAAGAAGTGTCAAGTTTCTAAGAGATGCTGGAGAATCTGAGATAACACAGTGCGAAGCTGGATGAACACAGCAGGCCCTCCGATGCTGCTTGGCCAGCCGTGTAAAGTTTCTAAGCCTAGTTGTTATTAACAAGGAATAAAAGTGTTGTGCATCTTGAAAAGTATGAAAGTAGATAAGTCCTGAGGTCCTGATGGGATCTATCCCAGAATATAGAGGAAGGCAAGAGAACAAATTGCTGATACACAGACTGACATCTGCTTATCCTCTTTAGCCATAGGTGAGTTCCCAGAGGATTGGAGAATAGCCAACGTTCTCCCACTGTTTAAGAAGGGTAGTAGGGATAGTTATACAGTCTCATATCAGCAGTTGGGAAATTATTGGAAAAGATTGTCAGGAACAAGATCTATATGCATTTAGATGTGCATGGACTTATTAGCGATAGACAGCATGTCGTGTAGGGGAGGTGGTGCTTCACTAACTTGATACAGCTTTTTGAGGCGGTGATGAAAATATTGACAAGGTAAAAGTGGTTGATGTTATCTACATGAACTTCAGCAAAGCCTCTGACAAGGTCCCTCATTACAGACTAATACAGGGAGGTGAAGTCACATGGTATCAGGGTGAGCTGGAAAGATGGATACAGAACTAGTGTAATCATAGGAGACAGAGGGTAAAGGTGGAAGGATGCTTTTCAGAATGGAGGGCTATGACTAGTGGTGTTCCTCAGGAATCAGTGCTTGGACCTCTGCTGTTCATGATCTACATAAGTGACTTGGAGGAAAACGTAGCTGGTCTAATTAGTAAGTTTGTGGATGATACAAGAATTGGAGGAGTTGCGGACAGTGAGGAGGATTGTCAGAGGATACAGCAGGATCCCTCTGTTGGAGGCATAAGCAGAAATTGGCACATGGCGTTTAATCCATGCAAATGTGAGGGGATGCATTTTGGAAGGTCAAGTACAGGTGGAAATTATACAATGAATGGCTGAACCCTTTGGAGTATTGATATGCACAGGGATCTGGGCACGCAAGTCCACAGATCACTGAAAGTGGCGGTTCAGGGGCATAACATAGTCAAACAAAGCCTAACGCATGCTTGCCTGCATTTGAAGGAGCATTAAGTACGAGGATAGAGAAGTTATGCTGCAACTTTATAAAACTTTAGTTAGGCCACACTTGGAATATTGCGTACAGTTCTGGTCACCACACTCCCAGAAGGACATGGATGCTTTGGAGAGGGTACTGAAAAGGCTTACTAGGTACTGAGTGGGATGATCAGCCATGATCATATTAAAATGGCAGTGCAGGGTCAAAGGGCTCAAAAGGCCCAAAACGCCTAATTCTGTTCCCATTTTCTGTTTCTACAGAATATTATGTAGATTTCTGGACGCTACACTTTAGGAAGGATGTAAATGCATTGGAAAAGAGGTTTGAGAACATAACAGTACAGACACGACTGGCCAAATGGCACTTCAGGCAATGTATTAAAAATTAGGAAGCTCACAAAAAGGACACTTTAAAGCAACACAAAAGTGGTTCAGAAATGATTTACGGTGTTGCAGAGACTGGGGGCTTTGAAATAGAAGGAGAGGCTGGATAGACTGGGACTTTTCTCCCCCCACCGCAGCATGCGAGGTTGTGGGGTGGAGGGTGGTCTTTTCGAGATTCATAAGATCATGAGGAGCATAGATAAGGCAAATAGCAAAGGTCTTTTGCCTAGGGTGAGGGAGTTCAAAGCTACAGGACATATTTTTAAATGTGAGAGGAGCACGATTTAAAGGGGAGCCTAAGGTCAACTTTTTCACAGAGGGTGGTTTGCATGTAGAACGAATTCCTAGATGAACTCTTATGCCATTACAGTTATGGCTACAATGTTCAAAAGACATTTGGCCAGGTACATCAATAAGAAAGTTCAGAAACAAAGTTAGCCAAACACAGGTATGTGCAGCTAGTTTAGTTTGGGAAACTTGGCCAGGATGGATGAATTGGGCCAAAGGGTCTGTTTCCATGCTGTATGACTCTATAGCTTTTCAACAGTTTGATTTTGAAATTTGTCATTTTACAAAGGACTTGCCCTTTAGTAATATGCTTTCAATTTATTTTTGGAGATGATCACCCTTTGCACATAATCTCATTTCTCAAGAGTTTTGGACCCAGAGATGAAAGTGACTGACTTCCTTATGGCAGCTAATTGGAGATACAGTCAGGATATATTTTCCCACAACAATTCACTCAAGCATCTCTTCAAGAGAAGGTTAAAGAACCTCAGACACTGCTTTTATTGCAGGGGTGAGTTCAGAGGGGGAGAAGATCAGTCTTCATCCCTACGATGAAACAGCCTGATGACACTCAAGAAGTTGAGTTACTAATAATGGCTGTTTAAACAAGATGTAACACAGTCACTGTCACAGGTAAAACCAACAATAGTACAGTACTGTCTCTGGCTCTTATCACTATACACTGGAAGGATGAGAGGCTGCACAGGAAATTTTCAGCATGGCTCCAGGGATGCAGTATTTTATTTACAAAGGTTAGGTTGGAGAAAATGGAGTTATTTTCCTTGGAGCCAAGGAGATTGCCAGGTGATTTGATAGAGGTTTACCATTTTATGATCAGGTTCAGATAAGGTTGACAAAATTTGTACCCATCAGCTAATGTTGCAAAGAATTGAACGGGATACGAGAGAAAGCTTTTTGTGCAGTAAGCAGTAAAAACTGGGACAAAAACAGAAGTTGCTGGAAAAGCTCAGGTCTGGCAGCATTTGTGAAGAAAAAAAAAATCAGAGTTAATGTTTTGGGTCTGGTGACCTTTCCTCGGAAGTGTCTTCTCCAGTTCTGAGGAAGGGTCACTGGACCCCAAACATTAACACTGATTTTTTTAATGAGCTGTTCCAGCAACCTCTATTTTTGTTCCTGACTTACAGCGTTTGCAGTTCTCAGTTTTTATTTAGGTTGGGAACTCACTCACGTTGATGACTCTGGAAGTGGAGACAATTATTTTAAAAAGATATTTGTTGGGCACTTGGGAGAAATAAATTTGCAGTGCTTTGGAGATAGAGCAGGGAAACGAGACTGATTGAATTCTTTTGCAGAGAGTTACCATGGACTTAATGGCATAAGACCCATCATGACTCTTAATGGTGATTTAAGGCACAGGCTACGCAACAGAATGCAAAAATGATACCAGTTAGAAGATAAAATAGTGTTTGATGTTTGGAATATTGTAAGATCAGAAAACGCATTCAGCACCACAAAAACAGTCCCAATATGCAGCAGCAGCACATATGTATGGACTAGTTTCAGAGGACTTTCAAAGCCTGTGATAATACTGCTTTATAAAAGAGTAATTATTTAAAAAACACAACATAATATCTTATTCTCCTATCAATAACACAGAACTTACCCAAACTTATTAATTATGGTGCTGATAAAACAAACAGGAACACAATGTAATGTTGACATCCTTACCAATGTGCTTCCTCCTGCCATGGAAATAGGGCTCTTGACTAGTGTAATGGTTTTTGTGACTCCACCCACCACGGTGGTCACCACTTGTGCCTGCTGAGCCACAGTGACTGTTCCCGATTTGTGCACTGTGATAATGGGTCGAGCTGAAGCAGCGGAAGTGGCAGCATGAGTGGGTGTCACTAACTGGGCAGCAGCTGTCTTCAGCATTGAGGTTGCTGGAGTGTTGACCTGGAAAGCAGATGCAAATTCAGGTCGGGAGATAAACAGTA
The DNA here is from genome assembly GCF_030684315.1 of Stegostoma tigrinum. NCBI lineage: Eukaryota > Metazoa > Chordata > Chondrichthyes > Orectolobiformes > Stegostomatidae > Stegostoma > Stegostoma tigrinum. Next base: position 4,183,223 of record NC_081364.1, read on the forward strand.
AAGTGAAGATATCATGTTCAAAGGATTTTTGATAACATACTGCAGCTATAGCACCACGTCCAAAACACAGCCCACCAAACCCCCAATGGAGAGAAGAAGTGCCTGTTTTAAACTCTACTAAGTAGTCAATGCTTCAATTTTTTTGTTTTCTTTCTCCCACCCACTGATTTTCAGGAAGTGGCCAGCACTAGTAAGATCAGCATTTATTGCCCTTCTCCAACAGGTCTTCTGAACTTGCACAGCCTGCGTGGTCCTCTGTGGTAACATCCAGCTGGATATCGAGTCAGTGAGTTCCACTTTTTGGTATCAGAGATAATGGGAACGGCAGACGCTGGAGAATCCGAGATAACAAAGCATGGAGCTGGATGAACACAACAGGCCAAGCAGCATCTTAGGAGCACAGAAGCTGACGTTTCGGGCCTAGACCCTTCATCAGAAAAGGATGAAGGGTCTGATGAAGGGTCTAGGACCAAAACGTCAGCTTCTGTGCTACTAAGATGCTGCTTGGCCTGCTGTGTTCACCCAGCTCCACAACATGTTACCTCCACTTTTTGGTATGTTTTATGGGAGCTCAAAATCCTCTCTCCTTGTCGTGTCGTAAGTATCTTACTGGCCAGTATAAAGACAATTATGGCCATTGAAGCAGAACTTACATTCACGGTTAACCAGTCTGTGAATCCTACTTCACATAACCCTCCAAAGAATAAAATACAAAACTAAGTTATTGACAATAGCTTTTGTAGAAATGACATACCATGACTGATGGAGCGGCTACCTTCACAGTACTTGCCAGTGTACTGACTCCAGGAGCAATGGCCATTGTTTTTACCACTGTTGTGCTAGGATGAAGTCCAACTGAGGTAACCGCTGTGCTGGAAGGAATCTTCTGAGTAGCGGCAGCTGCTGCAGCTAAAGCTGCCATTCCACTCATCTGTGGACTGGAGGTGAGAGGCTGGGGAAAGAATGGTTAAAGTGAACGTAATATAACACTAATTTCCAACACAACACCAAACTTCCCCTCCACCTACAAAAATTTCAGAAAAAAAATGGGTAAACAGGCAGGACAGACAACACCTTCTAAATCAAGTTTGCAAAGTCAAAGAATAAATCTATTAGAAAGCTCTCCACTCCAATTGATAGAGGTACTGGATGCATCTTCTGACTTCCCACGTTTCCCCTTTCTCTAAACAGTGGAGGCTAAGTAGTATGGAGATAGAACAGAAACAAACAACAGGATGTGGATAGAGTTCTTGATCTACCAATGGACTCAGGAGATGAAATTTAACAGAAATAAGCAAACAGATTTATTTGAACAGGAAGGTGATAGAAACTAAACGGAATTTAGGCACAGAGATCAAAAGGTGCATTTAGGGAGGTCTCTGACAGTGGCAGAATATATTGTAAATGCATTTTGGGTTTAAGATTTTGAGACGCTTAAATTTTGTAAATTAAGCATATAATACAAAAGCAAAGAAGCTATGCTAAACATGGTCAGCTGAAGGGCCTGTTCCTGTGCTGTACTGTTCTATCTATAAACACCGGTTAGCAACCAGCTGGAGTATCGTCATCAATGCCAGGCACCAAACTTCAGGACGAAGCTGTACAGCTGAGCAATAGTTATCCAGTCCATTCTCACTTTCCAGGTTAAGGCACATTATCTTGGAAACTTCTTCTATAACCTCTCTATTGTAATTTTAAAAATTAAATTATGGTTACTGCTGTTTTGAATGGAACAGTATATATTGCCCACTGCTAATTTCTCTGGAGGTGGTGGCAAGATGCCGCTTTAAACCACACAGTCCATGTGGTGCAGGTATAGCCACAGTACTGTTTGGAAAGGATTTTCAAGATTTTGGCCAAATGACCCAATGTTGAGGAAAGTGGTATCTGTTGCAACAGAATTCCATAGGGGAGGGCATTGCAAGATTTTGACCGAGCAACACAGAAAGAATGCTGATGTGTTTCTAAGAGAGGTGGTGAGTTGCTTGGAAGGGAAATCTGGAATTGGCAGCATTCCCATATATTTGTCGCCCTTGTCCTTCTAGTCCGTAGTGGCCGTGGATTTGGAAGCTGCTGTCTAAGAAACCTTAGTGAATTTTTGACAGTGCACCTTGTAGATGATACACACTTCTGCTACTTCATTACAACTGCCACTTTGCTACCCTGCTTAGCGGTTCATTAATACTTTCCTGCAGTCTTCAGCCTTTTTCTCCCAACTCTTAACAACAAAGCCAAATTCCCATCTGCAAGCTTTTTAAAAATCACACCCCCTCCATAAGTCAAATGTATACAGGAACAAAGTGGAAAGCAGTATCAAACTCTACCTGCCAAGGATCCATGAAAACTCCAGCAAGTCACTGCCCGCAAAATTCTAAGAGAGCAAGAACTGCAGATGCTGGAGTCAGAGATAACACAGCATGGAGCTGAAGGAACACAGCAGGCCAGGCAGCAGAGGAGCAGGAAAGTTAACACAAGATAAGGTGTAGTACCTGGTTTGCTTGAGTATGTGGTCGAAGAGTTTCAGGGCTGAAGAGATTACTAGAGGGTTGCAGTGGGAGAGATCGCGACCTGAAACTTCAACTTTCCTGCTCCTCTGATGTTGCCTGGCCTGCTGTGTTCCTCCAGTTCCACACTGTTTTAGCCCTCAACATTCCTCCTTGTTAGCTCTTCAGAAAATTCAACCAGTTCTTTAAGCAGAAATGGTTAAAGGATATTTGATAGAAGTTCAAAAATAAATTATGAATCTCGGAGTAAATAATGAGAGCCAGTTTCCAGTCACAGAAAATATGGAAACCAGATGGCAATTGGCCAAAGACCAGAGAAGATACAAAGAAAAAGACATGGTGAATGCAGTACATGGAGAAGTTGGTGGAAACAGATTCAGTAACAAAATTTGAAAGGGATAAATACCCAAAGGGAAGAAATTTGTAGACCTACGGGGAGAGAGAACTGGAATGGGATTAATTGGCAGCTCTTCCAAAAGAACTAGCACAGGCATCATAGGAGTTTCAGCTCATTACATCATTCAGAAGGCCATGACAGCAGGGGAGACAATGTTGGGCAATGTAACTGGAATAGTATTCCAGAGTCCCAGGTTAAGACCCCAGAGAAATGGGTTTAAATCATACGACAGATGGAATTTAAGTTCAATTAATTAATAAGACCTAGAACTGAAGCTACTCTCAGTAATGGTGGCCATGATGGTACAGATCCCAGAAGCATTACGAACTGCAGGGATGATAGTAGAATTTCAGAATAACAGATAAGTTGGAGAAAGTAGGAACAGCTGATGCTGGAGTCAGAGATGAAAAGGTGTGGAG